>NC_133238.1:15052146-15652146 GCF_040436345.1 Pagrus major
GTGACGATTACTGGTCAAAGGTTGGATTTTGACACCGACAGTTGAACTTTACGCCTGAGGGATAACTGTACGTGTGACAGTGTTTTGTCTCCTGTGGTCTCCTGCTGCAGGGAAACAAAAAGGGAAATGCTGGTTGGATAAATATGTGTCGAGTAAGCGAGCGGAGGGAAAGTCCGGATGAGTTTCAGAGGGGCTTCTGAGTAAGAAAAACTACGAGGAAACAGAAACATGTGGGAACATGTGGGCGGCACACCTGAACTCAATCAATCCATCAGCTGGAAAACAATGAATCACTTCACAACTGAACGTATGGTTGAAGAAGGGAAGAGGAAGAGGATGAAGGAAGGCGGAGTGACAGATTGATCCGGGTGTCACATTCGTCATGTTGTGTCACTGTTCGAACAAAATGTCCAATCACACTTCATAAAAACACACAATGAAGAAAAATGAAGAAAAGAAAAGGGACAGGTAAGACGAGGATGAACAGAAAAGTGAGAAATTAGAGGCGAATAACGACAGGAGGAAAACAGATGGAGTGAAGCAGATGGATGAAGAGAAACAGGATGGAGAGCTCCTCCACTGTGTCATCGCTCAGGGAGGAAAAACTTAGAAATGAGAGCGAGCACCATGGGACTGAAAACACTCCTCCATCCCTCCCTTCATCCAGCCTTCCCTCCGTGCCAACGCAGAGAGGAGAGAACAGAAAAGACGAGAAAGAGACTGAAGCAGCACGAGGAGGCCTTCAAAGTGAAGCGGCAGGACTCCCGGCGCTCTCCAGAATAATCTCCGTCATTAATTCTCTTTCATTTCGCTCGTTTGTTTCTATTTTTACGTTCGGTTCTCCCTCAGAGACGACGAGAACATGTAAAAGTAGAGACATGTTTCTGCCGTGCAGTATCGGTGTCAGAGCACAAATCTGCTGATGGCTTCACAAAGGCAAATATTAGACGAGTTCATCGAATATTTAAAGAATCTGAGACCTTTAAACAAAAATAAAAAGGGGAACAATCGTTTAACTCAACAGATTTCTGATCACCCTCAACCAGAAGAACCCGACATCTTTAAAAGGTCCAGTTTGTAAGCAAGTTGATTTTTCGGTCTCACTCCCGTCTCATCAAATACTGATGCTTTGGGACGGTGACCACATCGACCTACAATCACACAGGGACAATATATGACGCAAGGTAAAAATCAACTTTCTGACAAAGTGAAAGATTTAATCGTAGCCTAAGATCTTTAACATCAACATCTTTTAGCAGAAACCCACAAGAAACCAAGACTTAACTCTAAACCCAAAGATCCAGAGACCATTAAACCAAATCTGTCATAGAAAGTCGACCTTAAGATCCAGAGATATATAACTCTGACCCTCAGACCTTTAACCTTTAACAGAAACAGCAAACCAAGACACTGAACCTAAAGATCCTGAGACAAACGAAGCCAAATGAAAACGTCATGAATCAAAGACCTCTGACTGGTATTCAGGTCGGTAAAATCGCTGACATGCCGAAGACGTTCACTTCTAGAAATAACTGGATGTGCTTGAAGGTTTGTCGACACTTGACTCTAAAAATAAAGAAATCAACACTTAAGTCTGACTTTCAAACAGCCCGGATCCAACCAACAGTCTGTAATGATGAACCTACTAAAACAGCATGAATAAATAAACACATTTCTTCTTTCAACTTGTAATATCCAGCCTGAATGAGCGACATTATTTGGGTTTTTCGAGGGCCACACAAAGAGCGAGTGTTTATGTGACGGCAGCTGGAGGACAGCAAGCCGACGAGCCAGACACAACAGGAACAAACAAGATAACTGGAGGCCTGAGTGACCCGAAATCTGCTTTAACAAGGTCTGAACCGCAGGCTGCTGTTACTCTACCGTAAGACATGTGGATGCAAGCGGAGCATCATGGGTAAAATACAATGAAAGACAAAGGGAGAGGAAGTGAGGGATGAAATGAGATGGAGATCAAAGGATGCAAATGAAATCCAGGACCGACACAACTCTGACTTTCATTTCCTCGCTCACTTTTTACATCTCCACGGTCTCGTCTGTGTCAAACAGGCTGTATTTCAAACGTAAAGTGAACCCGTTAGAGGACATTTTATCCTGCTTTATTCCTTAAAAGACTCTGATGTCTTCCTCATGTGGGTCAGGGTGAAAGTGTTTATAGAGAGAGGAAGCAGCGAGGTTCTCGATAAGAACAACCTCCAAATATCTGATATCTGTTTTTATCTGCAGGAGGATGTAAACTGAGCTCAGACTGTTGTTTAAAGTCGTGTCAAAACACATGGACGAGTCACCTGGAAGGCAGCAGGTACGACTGAAGCTCGGCCTCAAAACTGACTATTTATAGATGAAATACCAGAAAAATGGCAGCGATCCATAAAGAGTCCAGAAAGGACTGGAGGAGCAGGACGGTTGGAGATAAATGAGCTGATTCAGGGATGTTGATCCTTGTGGAAGTGTTGCTGGCTTCAGTCGACCAAACACTCAAAACTCTGAAATCAACAAACCAGATGAATAAAACGAGTTCCTCTCAGAACAAACTGTATTTATAGCCAGCGCTGGCTGCTGTCCTGACGTGTGCCGAGGAGACAGAAACACCAGGAGAACCTCCACCAGCTGGAACTAAAAGCAGACGATCAAGCTCGGACGTGACTCTGACTGTTATCACTGCAGAGGGCGGCCGCCTTTCTGTTTGTCCTCCTGTTAGAGGCAGCAGACCCAGCTGAAGATATGCAGTGTGACTGCTGCAGTTTGAAAAGCTGATGCTAAACTGCATTGCTGACATTAAAAGTTAAATAATACTAATAACTCATAGAAGATGTAGATTACTTCATGGTTTGCTCAGAGGAAGATGTAAACTGCGTTGCTGGTTTGAAAAGATGTTAATCCTTCAATCAACCAAACTTTCAAAACATCAGGGATCACCGAAGACAGAGGGATTCAACCTCTGGGGAACATGAACGTCTGAGCCACATTTTATCACGATCCATCCAAAAGCTGTTGAAATGTTTCGCTTCAAACTACAAATGTGACGCCACAGAGGTGCCGGAGGAAAACATCATGGGATCAGCAAAGACGATGGAAATCATCCTCTGGGGAACATGAATGTCTGAACTCGAATTCAAGTCTGGACACGCCTGACGAGGACGAGTCAAAGCTCGACTCATGACGGGGAGGCTGTCGTCTGTAGGATATATGACACTGTTGATATTAGCTACATCACCACAGTCAAGAAAGAGTCCATTGTAAAAGAGCAGAAACCAGACGGGTGGAGACAGGCCAGGAGGAGACGGACGGACGGATGAGAGCGAATCAAAGAGACGAGACGAAGATGGAGAGAAAGTGACGCGTGTGATGAAGAGGTGAGGGAGGAGGTTACAGCGAGGGCAGCATCAAACCATCGCCCGACACAGACGGATGAAACGTAGGAGAGACGGAGGAAGTCTGAGATAAAAGACCAGCAGAGAGGAACAGTATCAGCAGGCTGACAATAAAGAACAGATGGCAGCAGGCCAACACACACACACACACACACACACACACACACACACACACACACACTGGCGTGTTGTGTGTTACAACATGCGGCGCTGCTGCAGTCCTGACGTGTGCTGAGGCTGTAAACACACCAGGAAAACCTCCACCAGCCGTAAATAAAACCAGACAATGATCAAGACCGGACCTGCATTCACTGCAGAGGCGGCCATGTTTTATAATCAGTGCTGATTTCTGCTTGTTTCAGTCAGAAACTCATCTAAAGCTTTCAAACCAAAGATCGAAGACTCGATCGATCAGAAGATCAAATGTTATTTTTCAAGCAACTTTCCTTCATCTTATGTGATAAAAACCTAATATTTTTCAGACTTCAGACTATTTTTCAGTCAAAAAAGTTACAAGATTGTTAAATATTAAAGACATTTTATAGTAAATCGATAAGTTACAGTAAAATGAAAATAACGACCGACACTAACATGATGTTTTCTGGACATTCTGACTCCAGTGTGATTTCTTTATCCATCAGGAGTGTTTACACCGACTCCAAACCACCAATGAAAAACATTCTGATTTCCTTTTCTAAACATTTGGACAAAGCTGGCATCAGAACATCGTCTCATTAAATAAATGTGGTCACGAGCTTGGCATCATATGAACTCTGTCTTCTGTAACAGCTGTTTCTATGTTGCTTTATTCCATGTAGAGATAATTAATGATCGATCGTTTGGTCAGAAAACTGAGCTAAATGTTTGCATGAGTGTCACGTTCACGGTGACTCACTGTCTCACGGGATGTCGTGGACAGATTTTCTCCCATTTGTGCATAAAAAGGCTGATTGTTGATCATTTGCTTCCTTCCTGTTTGTTTCTGAATCGCTGTGTTCATACGAGACGTGAACAGAAACTACCGGCCAGTTTAAATACTGGTGACCTCTTCAGACGCTGATCACGTTAGAAATGTTGTGTAAAAAATAGAAACCAGCAGCCGCGGAGCAGCTGGATGTAAAATAAAACTTGATTGAGACTTTGAGTCAGAGTGGACCTCTCAGTGACCGCCGGCTGCCTCCTGCCTCCTGCCTCCTGCCCACAGATTCTGGTTAGCGGCCGCTGCCAAACCCGGCCTCAGTTGGCTGGTAGCTGCTGGTTAATTACGGCACGGCGGTGCCAAACACACAGCGACACCCTGCGGGGCCCGGCCCGGATCGACCTCTCTGCCCTGGAACAGGAGGCCGGCCCTTCAGGGTTCATCTCCCGCCGTTTACAGCAGCACGTTGCTGTTTGCATCGGAGCAGAGCGAGGTCGACTGCTGGTCCTCAGAGGGAACAGTGTTTGAGGTGTGTCGCCCGCAGGCTGCAGAGCACATCCACCGACCTGTCAGCTGTCGTCATCTCATCACAGTGAGTTTAATGACGAGGCCTCAGCTCGCACGCTCAAATAATACAGTTAGATCCTCTTAAACATCCATCAACAGGGATTCAAAATGGAGCCGAACCCTTAAAGCTGCGACTAAACAAAGTGACCGACAGGATTCAGAGAATGTAACTGGAGCTTTGACAGATGAGATGTGAGGACAGACTCATCTCTCACATCCACACTGACAGAAAACAGTGGCGCCTCTAACTAACGTCATGATGACATCACAGGCGTTTCTACTGTCTTGGAAACAACAGACGTGTGTCCTGAGGCATGCTGGGAATCCCAGAGTGCACTGTGAGCGTCCTGAAACCGGTTCAGACTAATCTTAGCAGGTAAACATGAGGAACAGGTGACACCTCTGTGCTGTAACAACACGGCTCAGCTGGAACCGACACGCCTCAACGACCCAACGACCGAACAGCAGCAACATCTTCTGACTGCTTCATCAAACACTTAACAATGAAAAATGGATATTATATAAATATACACGCCTTATTATAATGATTAACTGTGGAAAATCAAGGGAGAGAAGAACAACACAATAAATATTATGAAAATAAGTTTGTACAAGATCCATATTGTGTGTGCAAGAGATATTAAAATGACCTTTCAGGACTTTTAATACTTGTAATCATTATTAATCACAAACTATAAACTAATACAACTATTTACTATGTTGCTTCTTATTCAGACACATGATGTATTTTTCCTTCTCTGGAACAAGTGTGAGCATTAAATCCATAAATAGTGTCAAAAATACTTCAAAACATTTGGAATAAACTAAAAAAAGGAAAGTAAATAAAGATTTTGTTTTAAAGAAAAGGTTTATCTCGTGTATACAGGATGGAAGCTTTCAAATCCAAAATATTAATAATGTTAGTGATATATCAATAATATCTTCTTAATATCTCAGTCATGTCTTTTTTCATAATATCGTGATGATATCTGCAGTATCTTTTTAAAATCGTGATAATTACTTAGTGAAGTTTGCGTAACATCTTATTAATATCTTACACATTTGTCAGTGATATCTTGAAAATATGAAAATATGAAAAATCTTGATATCTTCGTAAAGTTTTGATAATATCTTTAAAATCTGCGTCATATCTTGGTAATGTCTCACTAATATCTTTGTGATATCAAGATTTCAAATACTTATTAAGACTAACAATAAGATTACAAAACATGATTTGTCAGGACTTCTTGGGAACTTAATACAAAGTACATTAAAGAAATGCATATATTCCTACACGTGTGTATATATATGTGTGTGTGTGTATATATATACTGTATATATCACAGTCGACCCTGCGATGCACCGATACATCACAACGATCTCTAAATCTAATGAGTCGGACACAAAACAGATCCGTGTTCAGGTTACAGTTACTTTAAGATCAGAGTGACATCACAGCGTTGACACCACCATGTTGGATCACTGCCATGATGCATTTACCAGCAGACCTGCGTCGAATAACTGATGGGAGGAGAGGAGGAGTGAATCAGGAGAGAGCTTTTACAGGTCTGCTTGATTTACTCTCTTTATGTTTGAGGGGGAAATGATCATTTGGAGTTCGTTTATATCGACGTCATGTGAGTTTGTGAGGACTCGGCACAGCATCACCTGACGACGTCCACACAATAAGTCGTCCACCTGATCTGTGTGTCGGTCTGATGATAATAATCGATGTAAAGATGACAACGCCTCCGTCAACACGAGGCCGGTGTGACGTCTCAGGAATGTGACTCCATGACTAGCTGATGGCGTGGCAGGTTGTAACTACTGGACAGGTTGTTAACATGCTCATGTGCTGCTGAAAACACGGCACAAACACTGCTGTGGTTTTAAATACAGCAGAGAAAGTTCATGTTAGAGTGTCAGTTTCACACTTCCATCCTCCATTTTGTATGAAAATGAGAAGAAAACTACTGGAAACAAAAGTTCCAGCTGTTCCACACAGTTAAAAAGTCTGCAGGAGAGCAGAGATCACAAACTGATTATGTTATTTACAGCCTTTATTAAGATGAAGTCTTCACTGTAGCTGCTGAGCTAACAGCGTTAGCTCGACCGCATGTCGAGGGTGTAAACGACGTCTTTCCAAATGGATTTGGGGTCTGCAGCTGCCTCTGACGTCGCTTCACGTGACGCTGCAGAGGCAAAGACGTCTCATTTCTCTGAACACCTTGCTCCTGGTTTTCCTCGCACCTCTCCATGAATCCTCCACGGAGGACTCAAGTGAGGGAACGTGGACGCAATTAAGAGAAATGAGAAGAAGTCACAGTCTCTCTGGGACAGTTATCATCAGCCCTGCAGTGACTAATGAACAACACACACACACACACACACACACACACACACCGAGGATATTACAGATAATGAGTAATGTGTCCAGGCTGCAGCGTCTCTTATGAAACTGTCTCTTTCCTCGTCTAACTAAGAGGAATGAAGCCGTCCTCTTCTCATAAGCTGCTCTGCTGCTCTGCTGCTCTTCAATTTTGTTTTAATATGAAAAAAACTGGTGAAAGTCTTTATTGTGCTCAGATTCACGTCAGGATCTTTCCTCCTCTACATTTGTTAACACTTTCTGCCTGTTTGGGTCGATCCAGGTGATTTCTGTCCATTCGAGCAGAAGGTCCGGAGCAGAAACTGGATCATTTTCAGTCATTTGTGTCCAGTAACGTCTCAGATCATTTCAGTCTCAAAGACTTCTTTGTGACTCTCCAACACCTTTCCATCGCTCAGGTCTTCTTCAGGCCGCCAGAGTTTGAGGTGGATCAGATTAACTTCCAGGAGGATTCTGGTGTCGTGTGACGCCTGTAAATGGCCTAAATACCATAAAACTTCAAAACGGTCTCGTAAGCGGTTAAAGTTTCCTTGAAGAACATTTAATCTGCAGATTATTTCCTCTAATAAACGATGAATGACATCGTGGGTCGAGGCAGAGCCCGGTTCTGTCAGCAGGTGCTGCTCATGTTGGGTCTCTGTCAATAAATGAATCAAGGAGTTTGGTTCAGAGCTGCTCAGTGAATCGCTTCAGTCGGACCTCCATGTTTCTGTAGCTAATGCTACATGTAGCAGAACACACCTGTTTACCTGTTTACCTGTGTGTCTGTGTTCTGGACTCACTAACTCAACACAACATATGATTTGTGTCGCTGTTTGTTCTGGAAATTAACGGCCTGTTTTAAATATATAGACAAGACATTTGTTTTGACACGGTGACAGAAACAAGGTGTGTGTGTGTGTTGATGTCTAACAGACAGCAGGTGTAACTGTGTGTGTGTGTGTGTGTGTCGTTACCTGTCAGACAGGTTTAATTAACAGTGATGAATGGAAGTTGACACACACACACACACACACACACTGTACGACTGTCATCACCTGACTGACAGGTTTCACATTCAAAAGAAGCTTTATTGACACCTCTGACAGCACAGAGCATCACCAGGTATTTAAAAACTCGTCGAGCGAACCTTTATTCATACGGCCGTTGATGGTCGACAAACAAACAACAAATCTAACAGGAGCGGACGGACAAGAGACTGGAAGTATCCTCGAAAGAAAATACTCATCTAAGTACTCGATTACTCAGATTACCGGAGCTAAAACACAATTATTATGAATTATTTTCATGTTTCACGATGACTGTGTGGATTAATTTCTTGATTAGCTGATCTGTTATTGGTCTATAAAGTGTCCTTGAATGTCTTGTTTTGTCCTCAACACAAAGATTTTCAGTTCACAGTCACAGAGGAGGAGAGACACTGGAAAACATCGAGGTTACGTGATAAAACGGCAGAAACAGAAACAGAAGAAGAAGAAGCTGATGTGTGACATGGAGACGAAGAGGCAGAAAAATGGGGTGAAGGGCGAAGGCTGAGATAATATGACGCCACGTGTGACTGATGAGGCGGCGCTGCTCTGATTTGTCACAGTCAGACGACGGGTTAACCCCCAACACACACACACACACACACACACACACACACACACACACACACACACACACACACACACACCCTGCCCTGAGGGAACTAACAGCCACGCTCCACCCAGCATCCCACTCAGTGTGTGTGTGTGTGTGTTAAGACAATAGTGCCATTAAAGTACCAAAGATCATCTATTCAGACCTGCCAGCCTGCAGCACTGTGTGTGTGTGTGTGTGTGTGTGTGTGTGTGTGTGTGTGTGTGTGTGTGTGTGTGTGTGTGTGTGTGTGTGTGTGATCCAGATGGGGTTCATGTGGCTGCCACATCTTTTCGTTTTAAATAACAGAAAGAGAAATATTCTTCTTGCACTAGAAGAGCCGGCTGCTGACACGCTGACGCTACATGTGCGTGGATGGTTCGATGTGGCTGCAGTGGATGAATAATCCTCAGAATAAATGAAAGGTGTGAAATATGTTGAGGTTTGTTGAAGAGATAACACCAAACAATCAGTGGAGGTTGTGTCTGAAGAGTCTGAAGAGTCAAAACAGAGGAGTGAGAGTGAGGGACTGAACATATACTGAAAGCTGTGAGGCAAACTGTGCTGCTGGCTTTAATTTAATCTCAACCTGTAACCTTTGGGTGTTTTTGGGGGTGATTTTAAAATTAGTGCTGAAACAATGAATCAAAGATCGACTGGCATTAAAAACTGGTTCTGATAGTTGAGGAATCGTTGAATTCAGCGACCATAGAAAGAAAAATAAAGATGGACTCAGCTCTGCTGTGAGCTCAGTGTCTTTGGACCGACGCTGCCCTCCTCACACAACACAGTGTGTTTTGTAACACCACAGAAGAAGAGTCCCTCCCTGCGGCCGCAGGGCTGATGAAAGTGTGTCGACACTCGGTCTGTAAACACGGCAGTGAGTCAGTCAGTGAGTTGTGTTTACGAGCGTTGGTGGGCTCGTGGGCACCAGACAGCCAAACAAACCCGATCCAAGAATGCAGCGCACTCAGCTTTTCCACTGTGTTCTGCAGGACTAAAGGTTAGAGAGGAGCTGGTCCAGCCCTGAAACAGAACCGGCCGGAGCCGTGTTTGCCTGCTTCGTCTGGTTTATTTAGTTTAGTGTGGATCGCCTGTAGTGCGGTCTGAAGAACCACAACCAGAACCGAGCTCTTCCACTGGCCTCACTTTGGTTTATTTGCTGTTTGATGAGAAAAAACTCTCGAGACATGTTTTCACATTTACTTCTGACTGTAATGCTGCAATAACAAGGTCATTCACTGATCTGTAGTCTTTCTTATTGTAATTTTATTGAATAAAAATGACAAATATGTGATGACTCGCTGCTTTTCTCTGAGTGTAAACGGACTCTTTTGGGGTTTTTGATGCTTGGATGGACAAAAGACCTTCAGAGACGTCGTCTTCAGCTCAATAATCAATCAATTGTTGAGTTTAGACTTTATAGATGTTGTGTTACTGATGACACATTCTCATCACTGGTGCTCTCCTGTAAATCCAGCATTAAATCAACACATGAAGTGAACTAGTAACCACAGTGTCACCAGACTCCCTTGACAATTTGCCTAATTTAGTGAGTTGTTGAGTGAGGAGGAACCTTATAAACAACCTCTGACAGATTCTTCATCATTGTGTAGAAACTTGTGTTGTTGTTGAACTCTTTGCTTTGGTTTGCAGTGAAACGACGCGAGTAATCGGATTTATTCAAACATCCTGAGAGTAAAACCTCTTGAATGAAGTAACAAGTTAACGACCAGAGAAACGTTTGTTCACTTTATTAACCAGCCTCACTGATGACATCTGGACCGAGCGTTTTCCTTATGCTCTTATTTTGATGAACATAGAAAAGCCAAGGCACGATCCTTTCAAAATAAAACACAATTGGGAAGCTTGATTTTGCTTTTGAAGAGTTTTCAGTAAAGAGGAAGATAATGTTTTCTTCAACACTGACTCTAATAACTGGGTCATTTATTGATCTGTTGTCATTTTTATTATAATTTATGGAACAAAAATGTGATGATTTGCTGCTTTTCTTGGTTTGATATGATGTAAAGTGAGTTATTTGGGGTTTTCGACGCTTCGACGGACAAAACAAGACATTTAGAGACGTCACCTTCAGGTTATTAATGAATCAATACTGAATACTGTGTTTATTGATTAATAACTAATGAGTATTAGTGATGATGATGTTTGTGTGCAAATGTCCTGAAGTTGACTGAGAAAATCAATAATACTCATCATGCTGCTGCCTGAGGGGAAACCAGGAGCAGGAAGAGGAAGGCAGGCGACCAACCGTGGACGAGCTCAGACAAAGAGGCCTTGTTGTGATTGGACGGAGAGAAAAGACGCTCTCTTCAAGACGAAACGTGTCATTGTGTTGGACTTTGCCACGTTTTAAAGTCAGAATTCATCAGAAAAACAGCCGACCAGCGCGTCAAACAGCTGTAACTGGACCTTTGGCTGGAGTTCAGATCATCGTGGCCTCGACAGCGTTCCCATCAGCCGTGACATCGGTCTAATCCCGGATACACGAGGAACTGCGGCGCTGCGGTTTTCCCACCTCACGGACAACAGCGGGCCTTGTGTGGAGCGCTCGCAGGAGGCCCAGCTGTTCCCGAGGCCACGGGAGGTGAAGGGACGGCGAGCGCAGGGGATGCCACCTCCTCCTCCCGCTCCTCCTCCTCCTCCTCCACAGAGATACCAGAGCTGCTGGCAGCGAGAGGCGGCGAGGCCTCGAGTGAAACGAGTCTCAGTGATCGGACGGCAGCAGGTGTGAGAGAAAGAAGCTGTTTGTGTGTGAAGAGGAGGAGGATGAGCTGTGACCCGTCAGCAGCAGAACTGGATTCAAGACGGAGACGCAGAGCTGAGATCTTAAAAATCCAAGTACTTCAAGTTTAATTCAATAAGTTTTGATTAAATAATTAATCAGTTTTCATTGAAATAATCAGCAGATTTATCGAAGAGGAAAATAACCGTTAGCTACAGCCCTCGTTCCAAAATATCTGCTTCTTTGACAGTCAACTACGACTCCCAGGATGCATTTCTGTCACAAACAACCAATCGCAGAACTTTCCACTTCGTCCACGTCGGATGAATTCAGTAACTTTGTCAACACGTTTTGTTTCCAACTGTAATAAAAAACAAAAGCCTTGTGAGAGTTGTTCCTCGCCATAGCAACAGCGCAGAGGCTCATGGGTATTGTAGTTTTTAGAGCCGTCCGCTAAACTGCCTGAGGATGAGTGTCGAGTTATCCACATTCAGCTGTCTCGTCTTCTTCTTCTTTGTGTTTACTGACGAACCACAAACCAACAAGTGCTCAACACCTGCATGTGTCGATGCTGCGTGATAACACACATTTCACAAGATCAGAGCGATAATTCATCGGGCTGATAAATATCTTTAAATGAGAAGAAACATCACACACATCTCTGTTCTGTCAGACTGATCAGTCAGTAACTCAGCTCAAACCGATCCAAGAACAGAAAGCTGGACGTGTTCAGAGTCCGTCGGCTCGGTGTCGCTCTTTAAATCACTTTGGACAAACGAGCCTGCGATGTTTGTCTGCGATGCTGCTGCAGTCTGCAGGATGACATCACCCGTTCAGACATTATGCAAAACACAAACCGACTCTTTTTATCTGATGCTGGTTCGACCACAAGTTCATCAACCTCAGAGTCAACCACCACCAGCAGAAACACTCGCTGACACACTCACCGATCCAGTTCATGGGATTTGTACTAAAACTGCTCTGACGAACAGCTGGTGGTGAGATGTGTCCTGTAAGAACCAATCAGACAAGATCTTCTGGAGTCAGTCACGCTTTAGTGCAGACTGATGACTAATTACACAGTGAATTAAGTGAAATCTAACTGGACGTCTGTGACGGTGATAATGTTCTGTGTAATGCATCTGGATCATCTGGATCTCAGCTGTGTCAGCTGTCAAACACAGCCGTGTTCACCCTTTGTTAAACATCTCATCTCCATTTCACTCTGTTCATCTGCTGGTTAGTGCAGGATCACATGACTTTATGTCATTTTTCTGATAATGTTCTTTAGTTGTGTGAATAATAAAGAGGAAACAGTGAAAAAGAAATGATAACAGATCAAATAATATATATTTCTAAGTATATTTTCCAGCACTGATGCATCACAATGTTGTAAATCTGTGCAAAACCTCATTTAAATCAAGAAAACTGAGGCTCTTTGTATTAACATCCTGTCATAACATCCATATGGCATCATAAATTCAAAACAGTCTGGGAAAGATGAGATGCACCAAGTCCCCCTGAAGAATATATATATTACAACTTCTGGACGTGATGCACTGAAAAGTATATTCTGATTATTTAGATTCAACCTTATTTTGTTTGTTTTATTTAAAGTTACTGTATAATTTCCACTTTTCATGAAAAAAAGTCTTCAGATTGTATCTAAATGTTGGCTGAATAAAGTTTCTAACATCTTATACAGTAAAAAATATTGTTTTTCTCCGTCTGATCTTCTGAGAATAAAAGGATTTGACTTTTATTCCTGAATCATTTTTAATACCACTGATGTCACAACATGACAAACAAACAAAACACCCGCCTGCCTCGGATCAGTCGCCAATACTGAAGTCATAAATCAATCACAAGTATCAATGAGTGCTGATATTAGAGGTGTCAAACACACACACACACACACACACACATTCCAACAGATACAAACACACACTATCACAAGCTTAACACACACACACGCTGAGTGACCTAAATATCAGCCTTTAAATCAGTCCGGCTGAACCATCCCCCCACTCTGCTCCACACACACACACACACACACACACACACACACACACACACACACACACACACGGTTGGTTGGCAGCAGGCCGGATGCTTTCATCCTCATCCCAAATCAAATAAAACCACCGTCACACCACCAGCTACTAACTGGTTCATCATCCACACACACACGCACACACACTTAAACACACTCTAAACTCACACTCTCTCTCTCTCACACACACACACACACACACACACACACACACAAACAAACACACACGCACACACACTTAAACACACTCTAAACTCACACTCTCTCTCTCTCTCACACACACACACACACACACACACACACACAAACACACACACACACCCAGGTTTCCCGCTGCAGAGCGATTAGGTGTCCATTTAATCAGAGAGCTTATCTGACTGTCCAGGAGTCGTGTAGAGACGAGTTAGAGAGAATTTGTAACCTAGATGGGGTTTCACTGACCTGTGAGTGTGTGTGTGTGTGTGTGTGAGAGAGAGTGTGTGTGTGTGTGTGTGTGAGTGAGTGTGTGTGTGTGTGGATTCTGACATGAATAAATCAGATGAGCACAGCGTGGAGTCGTGGCTTTAAGGAGAAACAACAGTTGCTGTAAATGTTTCTGGTGAAATATCAGGTGTGTGTTTTAAATACAGTTTATTTCTAGTGGACGTTAAACTACGAAGTCAACACTTCCCTTCACACTGTCAACAAGTCTGCAGACAAACTGACTCATCTTCATGCTTTTTATTTTTAGAGACTGTGTGTTTGTGCAGCTGAAGGAAATAAAGGAAATGCAGAGACGATGTGTTCACGGGTTTAAATATCCCACAGGAGACGCCCCTTGTGCAGAACTTGCCTTAGAAACATCACGTTTTTAAGTTTCCTTCAGTATCACAGTGAGCCAGCGACAGTTGCACACTGCTAACAGGAAGTGCTAACAGCTAATTCCAAAATTACAGCTGGAAAACAAAATCATAACTGACTCAGAAGTGCAGACAGAAATCTGTATTCATCAGCAGTAACATCAACAATTAAACTTTCAACTAATTAAAAGAAAATGTTTTGAAATTTAATGTTATTGTTTTTTCAGCAGATGTTTGACATTTCTGTGTCGCCGTATTGGTGCCTCTTTAACACTGTGACTTTGTGACATCACTGTGTAGACAGAAGCACCAGTTTAACCCTGGATCTGGACTGTGCGGCAGCTCGGCGCTTATTTTGTGTGGACGCTGAACAAAGCAGCAGAGCCACAGTCAGCTCTGACACGAGGCGGGGTTTGGGTCGTAAACTGGTGCTTCTGCCTGTGTAAACACACCCGTGATGTTCAGGTTAATTTCAGGATTATTAGCATCGTTACGTCCACCAGCGCCGCCGCGCTTCCTCTCTGATTACAGCCTGCTTTGTTCTTCAAACGAGCGGTTCTGATGCGGAGGAGGACAGCTACACTACTGAGGCATCTGTGTGTGTGTGTGTGTGTGTGTGTGTGTGTGTGTGTGTTTCAGCCCGCTTACATCATGCATTAATGCCATCTCGCGTGTGTGCATTTTAAAATCTAAACTCGGTCGCTCACTCTGGTGCTGATGCTGGGTATCAAAGGGTTCAGTGAGAGTGTGTGTGTGTGTGTGTGTGTGTGTGTGTGTGTGTGTGTGTGTGTGTGTGTTGCGTCAGTGTGCGTCCTTGTCTTCTGCCCTCCGGTGGATTTGAGCCTTACGTAAGAGCTTTAAAGCAGCGGGAGGGCAGATAGCCGGGACGCTCCCCTGGCACGCCACCGTCGCCCGGCCAGCGGTGGATTATGGGACGTATGGCGAGCGCAGGGCGGACACACACACACTCACACACACTTTGAGGTTGTCCTTTGTTGTATTCTTACTTCTGTGTGTGTAGTTCAAGTGTGTCCGAAGTATTAACGTTAAAAAACCCTCTGCTTCTTGCCGTCTTTCGAGGGGGCCGACTGTCAAACCAAACTCCATTCAAAAAACAGGCAATTTAAGGTCGTGCCATATTTTTTCATGATAAAAACTGTAGTTACATTATCAGGAAGACTCTTTCTGTAGATATATATATAAAAAAAAGATATGAAAAGGGTGGAATAATCCTTTAAAAGTGCTTTCAACCTCACACACTCTCCTGCTGCAGTCAGAGGGGGTGTGTGTTGCTGCGAGGTGGAATGTGCTACTTCACTGCTTCCAAAGGCTTGTTCAAATAAGGGAGCACGTCCCTCTACACCGCACACACACACACACACACACACACACACACACACACACACACACACACTTGCCACAAGGTCCAATTTGGGTCTGAGGAGGAAGTGTGGAGGAGGAGGAGGGTGACACACATGCTCTTTGACCCCAGAACAACCTCTGCCACTGGAGCGACACAGCAGCCGGCTAATAAGCACAGAGAAAGGCTGTATGGCTGTGTGTGTGTGTGTGTGTGTGTGTGTGTGTGTCAGACAAAGAGCAGTAAGTGAAGTGGTGGAGAGAAAATTGGACAGTCCAGCACAAGAGATTTAACACTTTTTCTCTAATTTTAGATGTTTTCCTGAACCTGAAAATGTTGAACGAGTTGTGCCGCTGCCACATTTTTCTGAATAACCCTGAACATGTCTGAGCACTTCTGACCTGAGGGCTTTTGTGTGTTAGTGTAATTGACCTACAAGCACCTAACTGTCTGTTTCTCATATAAAGCAAAAAACAAGTGAAGTTTTGTACAATCATGTCTGTTAAATTTGCCGTTTTTCTTATGGAGTTTGGTGTAAAAAAAACTCAAGCTCTGGTTCAGTTATTTTAAAACACACACCCACTGTGCACAACCACAACACACACACACACACACACACACACACACACCCCATGCTCCACTGGCGTGACCCGCCTGCAGTAACGATCCAGTCAGAACAGAGCCGCTAAGGTGGACGGACAGAAATAAAGTCCCAGCCGGAGACTCAGAACCAGGACAGTCCTTGGCCCACTTTCATATCCCACAATCCTCGGCTGCTCGCCTCTGTGACTGCTCTACCAAACTGCATCAAAACACACTAAAAAACCCATTTGTTCCAAGTAGAGCTTTAGCATAAAACACAGCATGTTGACTGATAGCTCACTCCATGCTAACAGGTTAGCAAAGACCATATCTGATGACATCACTCATGTGTTGACTGAAAGGAGGCACCACGCTAACAAACGGTCATACACACTGTTCGTGATCACAGCCTTCATGCTAACACTTTAGCATATAGTGTCATGCTTATAAAAGACTCCATGCTATATTAGCATATTAGCGTGAAATATAGAATGTTGAAGCACATTTCATGCTAACATATTAGCAAGGACTACATTAAATCTCATGAAGCATGCTAATGTTTTATTAGCATAACCACTTGTGATATGATAGTGATAGCAGGCTCACTGTGATGACTTTAGCATAAAATGTCATGACTTACGCTAACATGTTAGCATACAAAGTGTTAATGCATACTAGGCTGCATGCTAAGAACTGAGTACATTTCATGTATCATTCAGTATCAGCACAGATAAAGTGAGATTACAGGTTCTGTGCTAGCATTTGTGATAGCAGTGTCCATGCTAACACATTAGCGTGCAGTGTGCAGCTCCATACAAACATATCAACAAACAAAATGTTAGCAGTAATCACATCTGGCTCCTCTGAGCCGCCGTAGAAACGCTGAGACCGGTCGGTGAGATCGCTGTCGCTGCAAATCACACAAACACACACCGGCCGGCCCCACCCTGACCTCACTGTGACTTAATGGACTCGACTGGTGTGTGTGTGTGTGTGTGTGTATGTGTGTGTGTCTATTGGGAGTAAATGTAGGGGAATGTGTGTGTGTGTGAAAGGGTGTGGACATGGGTGTGTATTGAGGGCGGAGGGTCTCTGTGTGTGTGTGTGCGTGACCTATATCCACAGCCATGCAGAAGTAATGTGCACTACATGTGTGTCAACCCACACACACACACACACACACACACACACACACACACACACACACACACACACACACACACACACACACACGGTTGCCAATTACTGCATCTACTCTTGCATCCAGTTATCTCTGAGAAAAAAGACGCTCCGCTGCGTCTTCTCGATGTCACGCACACACGCACGCACGCACACACACAAAGACACACATGTGCGGGAACACACACACACACACACACACAAAGACACACTCATGCGTGCACACACACACACACACACACACACACACACTCATCAGATGGATGGAGCTCCTCCAGCTGAAGCGAAGCTGTTTCTTAGTTGGAGCGACTTTGATCCTCCTCTCTGCTTCATACATAAACTAGACCTACACACACACACTCTGATATACACACACACACACACACTCTGATACACACACACACACACACACACACACACACACACACACACACACACTCTGATACAATGGGTATAATAGGGAGAAAATCCTGTTAGAGGAGAAATGCTGCAGGGAGCTCAAAGATGGAGGGATGAGGGAGAGGTGACCCTCCTCCCTCCTTTCCTCCTTGTTTACCTCCTTCTTTCTCTCCTCCTTACCTAATCTTCTCTTCCTTCCCCTCATCCTTGCTTCCTTCTCTCATTTTAACCTAATTTTTCTCCTCTTCCTGCCGTCCTTCCTTGCTTCCTTTCTCTCTTCCCTCCTTCTCTCCTTGTCTAATGTTTTCATCCTTCCATCTTGCTCACATTTCTCTTTCTTCCTTCCTTCCTTGAATCCCTCCTTTTTTCATCCTTTTCCCCTTGTTTACTTCCTTCTTTCCCTCCTCTCCTCCCTCCTCCCTCCTCCTCTCTACCACCAGTCTTGGTTCCTTGTGGTCCCGGTCCATGTGACCCGTGTATCATTCTGTTTGTTTCCTGTTTTTGTGTCTGAACATGAGTCGTCCTGTCGTCCGTCTGTCCTTGAATCTGTTATTAGACCGTGACCTCCTCATCTCCTCGCTCTCCTCTCTGACAGTGTCGCTGTATCTTTTCTGGGCTCACACTCGAGAGGAAACGTCGGCTCTGTTGTGTTTTGGCCCGTTCTGGTGTCACCCTGCTCGGCTGTGAGTGGACTGGAGTCACAGAGCCGACCTGCTGGACGCTCCTGTTTGTGTCTGTTGTTACTCGTTTAAAGTCTGAAACCTGCTCTGATCTGACCGACCGTCTTTATCTGGCAGCTCATTACTGCTGATGTGACCTGCAGACACTTGGACCAGGTCTCAGGAATCCCAACAATGCGGAGGCCGAGCCCCGTCCACCGTCAACCCCCCACCCGCCTCGAGCGTGGACCACCGCCGTCATCAGACAGACGGCTGAACCCGCTGGTCGACCTGGAGCTCAGGTCCTCACACCTGAGGAGGCGCTGAAACAATCAGCTTCAGGAAGGTTAAAGACGTTATGACACCGACACAACAGGAAACTAGACACAGACACCCAGAAGACCTCAGCCATGGACCCTGACTAACAAACATGATGTCCGTCCACACAACACACCAGGAAACACGCGTGTCATGGCCGATCACGTGCCGCTGGAAACAGGAAGTAGATCGTTTAAAGAAAACTCTATTAACCAGGCAGAGAAACATCGTAAACAGCTGTTTTCATCACTGAGATCAGCGTCTGTTTGTTTCTGTCTGAATATAATGTTAAAAAAATATAACTTCATCACACAAACTCCAAGATAACGTGTGTCTAACCCGTCCAGACCTGAACACTCACACCAGAGAGGGAGTTTTATAAAAGTCACACTGTTGTCTGGAGTTTATCTCAGCAGGACTACTTGTAATCGAGTACTTTTACAGCGTAGTATTGTAACTGACGACTAGTGTTACTCTGCTGGAGAGGAACAGACTGAAACAAGAGCAGAAAGGTGGAGGTGTCACAACGACTCTACTTCCTCTCACATCATGTTTTCCACATGGAAAGAGGATGCTGCTGCACGAGTGTGTGTGTGTGTGTTGTTATAAAATGTGTGTGTGCTTTTTGTTTTGTATTTTCATCTTTCTGCCTCGTTTTATATTTTTAAATCTCTCCGACTGCGTCTGAGGACAAACGTGAGCTCAGAGTAATGAAAGACAAACAGCAGCGACCACAACCAAACATCACCCTGCTGTCCAGAACAAACACACACTGATCCGTCCTCCCCCGCTGCACACACACACACACACACACACACACACACACACACACACACACACACACTTTAAAATCACTTTGTGGTGTTTCAACCACAGCTACAGCTGAACAACATGAGGTCTGGGACCCCACAGAGGGCCGCCAGGTTCATCTGAGAGGGTCGCAAGAAAGAAACAGAAGAAGATCTTCTGACTTTTCTGTCAAACGAGACAAAAACCTCTTAACTGGAGACTCCAACCAACCAACCAACCAATCAAACAATCAATCAATCAATCAACATCAGCATGGATCTCTGACAGCACCGACAAGAGGAGGAGCTTCCTGCAGCTGTGATGTCACTCAGGTGTAGTTACCTTCAGCTCCGTTCATGCTCTCGGTGCTGGACTGCGACATCACCCTCCTGTGTCTCCTCTGCAGGGACCGGGTGGTGCTGGGACTTCCTGTCGGGGTGGAGGTGGTCGCTCCGTCCCTCCTGGAGAAGATCCCGCTGAAGAAGCGAACCAGACGCCGCTCGCTGGAGCGCCCGCCGCCTCCCCTCAGCAGGAACCCTCCTGAGCCGTCCTTCTCGGCGGAGAGCCGCAGCAGGTCGCTGTTGTCCAGCGTGCGGTTCTTGTTCCCTCGCGCTCGCTCCCATCGGCTCAGCTCAGACATGGAGTCCGTCTTGTTGAGGACGGCGCCGACCTCCAGCGTCCGGCTCTTCTGCCTGTTGGGGTCGAGGGGGCGTGACGCCGGGGTCACAGCGGCTGCCTCGGCGTCCTTCTCGCCGCACTCCCTCTCCGCGTCGCGGCTGATGCATCCGGAGCTGCTGTGGTGTTTGTCTTTGGACAGCGCTCGCAGGCGCAGCAGCTCGCCGCCGCTCCAGTGTCTGAAGCTGAAGCTGCGGCGCAGGAGACCAGGAGGACGCTTCAGAGGAGGCGTCTCCGGGGACGACGCCTTGGCTGCTTTGCCATTGCTCTTGGAGTGAGACAGCTTCCCGTCTCCATTCAGAGGAGGCTCAGGACTCTGCTCCTCCATGCTCCTCGCCTTCAGGAGCCTCTTCTTCTTCTGCAGGTTCTCCACAGCGGCGTCCTCTGAGTCCTCCTTCTCCGTCCTCGCCGCAGACTCTGTGACCGGACTCTTCTCCTTCGCCTCCTTCTGCAGGAGCTGTTTCCTGGCGATCTTGAGGCGGCCCAGCTCCAGCTGCCCCGTGCTGAACGTCCTGAAGTTCCTCATGAAGCCGTGAGACGACGAGAACTCGTCCGTCTCGTCCTCCACCTCCTTCAGCTGCTCCAGCAGCCCGCTGCGCTGCACCTCCACCGAGCCCTCCCGCCTGAACGAGCCGGCCTTGGGGGAGGCTGAGACGCCGTCCTCGTCCTGCAGACTCTCCTTCTTCACTAAGGTGAGGGAGATCCTGTAGACGGTCTTCCTCTGAGGCGTGCCCCGCTCCATCCTGTCAGTGCAGCTGTCCAGGAGGTACATCCTCCACCTTCACCTGCTCCTGCAGCCTCAGCACATCCAGTCTGACAGAAACCACTCAAAGGACTCAGTCTGTTGTTTTCTGCACAATCATGAATGTGAAACGCTTCCTCAAACAAACAGTAGAAGAAGAAACGCTACAGGGCACGAGGAGACTTTCCCTTCATCCAGATGTGCAAACAGCGGACTGACGCAGGAAGTACATTCCGTGTTCATCCCAGCGGATTCAAACTGGCACCAGCAGCTTCCTCTCTCCTGGAAACTCTGCGGAGCCTCAGCAGCGCTCCGGCGTCTCCATCACCAGCGCACCGACACACCGACCGTGCTCCTCCGCTGCGTCCCGCTCGGTGCCAGCGCGTCCTCTCCCATTGTGTGCGCACATCCCCCGCAGCGCAGCGCCGCGCAGCCAGCCGAGCCTCCTCCACCTCCCCCCGGCCGCAGCTCGGATCAGATGTCGGTGTGTAGAGCGGAGGACGGGCTGTGCCCTGCTCTGCTCTGCTCTGCTCTGCTCTGCTCCGGCTCCCTGCAGCTCCCTGAAGCTCCCTGACGGCCACACAAGGCTCCGCAGCCGCACGGTGCTGGTCCTCCTCCGCTTCACACTGAACACACTCCGCTCCGCGTCCACACACACACACATCCACACACACACACCGACACCGAGCGGCCCACAGCAGCGGGGGATGATGGGAAAACACGGAGCGGAGCGTGTGCACGGACTGGAGCTGCAGTCTCCAGTGAGTGTGTATTGACACAGTACAACCACACAAACCACCACTCACTCTCATGGACTGATTGTGTAGTTGATTAGATGTTGGAAGATTGTGAAAAAAACTTCCCAGGATCCTTTTAGAGCTCACAGAAAGAAGACGCTCCTCACGTGTGCAGAACTTGCCTTAGAAAAGTCACGTTTTAAGAGTTCTTCAGTATCACAGTGATCCAGGGAGAGTTGTGTGTACGTCCATGAGCACACTGCAAACAGGAAGTGCTGACAGCTGATTCAGCAAAGATTATTAGTAGTAGATATTTTATTTTGTCCAACCAACTGTCCAAAACCCAAAGACTCTTCATTAACCGTCATAACCGACAAAGAAAAGCAGCAAGTCCTCACATTAACTGTGCAGATTACGATCGTACATCGCATAAAATATGTTGATCTGTTACAGCATCAACAGCCCACGAGAAGATGAAGGACTTCCCTCTCTACCAGCTCCAACATCAAGTATCTTGGTTTCATACTGAGGCTTCAGACTGTTTAAACGCTGACAGTGGCTGATGTGACGGCCGTCTTACTGACCGCTCCTCAGCCTTTAGATGTATGTGATGTTTGACAGGTGTTTCCTCAGGTCAGACGTGTCGTCCTCGCTCACTGTGACCTGCTGCAGGGAGACTTCACTCTCAAGATGAGCTCTCAGGTCCTTCACAGCAGAAAGTTTTCCCATCTGTATTCCTCGCTGTCATTTGTTGACATGTTTATTTGTTTTTGTGTGAATTCAGTCAAAACAGTCTGAGCGTTATTTCTGTTGTACATTTATAAACGAGGTATTGATTTAAGTCCGTAAACAGACGGAAAGGAAACAGTACGTCTTTATCAGGAGATTTGATTTTGGAATTAATTTCCATAAACTCAGCGAGAGCTGCGACTAACAGCTGCTGTCATTATAAATTAAACTGCCTTTCTATTATCAACACATGAACCTGTTGAATATCCACACACGAGAAGCTGGATCCTGAAATAAATCAGACTGCATGGACAGTGAGAATCACTGCTGGCGTTGTTGTGAAGGAAACTTAAAAGTGTGATTTTCTAAGGCAAGTTCTGCATTTGGAGGAAGCGTCGATTAAATGAAACTAATCTGTCGATGTCTGTTGAGCCACCTTTATGTTTTTGTTTGTAGTATGTTTTTGTTTTTGGCCAATTAAATTGATTATTTCTCCTCCACAACACAAAGTTACTGATTTTATTTTTAGCAGCCGACATTTAAAGATGGCTGAATACAATAAACACCCCGTCATGTCGCTCAGCTGGTGCTACAGATAACTATGTTCATTTTTAATTTACTGCCATTCTTCTCATCAATTATTCAGCCGATCAATCAGCCTGTGAAGCGTCCAAACAAAGTGAAACGTGCAGATTAACACGTCCACATGTCTTTTCTGTCTGATCAACAGTCTCAATCCCAAAGATCTTCAGTTTACTCGAACATGAAACTGTCAAACATGCAGAAACATGAAGCTGGAAGCTGAAACAACAACCAGTCCGTGCTGTTGATATTTAGGTCAGCAGGACAGCAGCAGGTCCGAGTCCAGCTCGGGTTTTCCAGCCTGCAGCCGTCTCTACAAACAGGGTGGAGTCTCATCTTCCTCCTCTCTGTCTGTCAGGCTCTTTAAAGCCTCCCCTGGCACACACACTTTAACACACACACACACACACACACACACACACACACACACACACACACACACACACACACACACTCAGAGGAGGCAGTGATATCATCAAATCTGCAGCAGCACCGAGACAGAAACATTATTCCTGTTGTATAAATATGGTGAAACAGGTGAAAACCTATTTTTTTTATGTGTTTATTGTTTAAATCAAAGTTATTTTCAGGTATTTAATTCACATTCATCCAGTGAAACCAGCTCTGATTCTTTTTACCTGAGGTTCACTTCCATTTCTGATCAACTCTCAATCTTTTTTTAGTCCATTTTAATTTGAATATTTTGCTTTTTAATCACAAACTGATCCGGCATCGCTGCAGCTCTGAAATATTAAAGGTGTGAGCGCTCTCACTGTTGTTGAGATCTTTGATCATCTTCTAAATTAAACTCCAGAGTGGGAACTCCTCTTCTCAGCGCTTCTTTCTTTCTTCTTTCATCCTCTGAAGCATCTCCCTCCACCTCAGGAGGAGGAGGAGGAGGAGGAGGGAGATTAACTCCACCTTCACCCCACCAAAACTGACGCCTTCTGGATTATTACTGGGATTAATCAAGATTAGAGGGGCAGCCGCCGTCGGCTACTTTCTCCTTTCACCTCCACAGTGTTTTTGGGTGTAGCACACACATGTCGACACACACCTCTCATCTCTCCACATTCACCTCCCCCATCCTTCTGCGTGTCGCCTCTGAACGTGCGACAGCGAACTTCAAACGCACCTTCAAAAGGCCTCCACCTGACGACTGCATCAGCGGCACATGAAAGCAGACGGTGTGTGTGACGCTGCCACGTGTGTGTGTTTGTGAACGCACAGCTGGACGGACAGACACACAGACACACAGACACATAGACAGTGTAAGTGTGAGGTAAAGAGAAAACAAAGCCTGTCTCTGTTTTAACATCACTCAGTGGAGGCTGAAACATGTCGGGGGAGGTGGAGAGGGGAAATTACACAACTTCTGTGTGACATCAAACGCACCTCCGTCAGCCGGACAGCAGCTTCACTCCCGCTGTGATGATGAGTTTGATACTGAAGCTTCTGAAGAGGAACATCGTGTCGTGTGGTGAGAATACATCAGAGCATCGTCTGACATCTTTACTGCTGTTATTTCACGCTAACATAACCAGAATTTCACTTTCAGTGCTCACCAGGACATAAAAACTGCATCAACAGAGCCACCTGACAAATCTGATTTTAAAAAACCTAAAACGTTCAGTGACTTTGCCCAAAAATAAAGGTTTAAATGCCCCTTTTGCCCCAAAAATTCGATAAAAAAAATGTCTGCTTACATTCACAGAACTTGCCTTAGAATCTTCATGTTTTTAAGTTTTCTTCAGGATCAAAGTAATGCAGTGATGGTTGTCTGAGTACACTGCAAACAGGAAGTGCTAACAGCTAATTTGGCTCACTTTGAATAGAGATTATTATTAGCCAACGTTTTCAGCTAGTTAGCAACTAGCAAGAAGTAGTAGAGTGTTAACAGCAGGGCAGCAACTAGTGATTTTTCATTATTTTCATCAATTAAAATGTGTTATTTGCAGCCCTACTGTTTACTTTGGTACTCCATGCCGTCTGGTTTGTCTTCTTTTAAAGGGAGCCAAATTAGCTGTTAGCACTTCCTGTTTGCAGTGTATTCATGAATGTACAGACAACTATCACTGGATTACTGTGATACTAAAGAAAATTTAAAAATGTGATTTTTCTTAGGCAAGTTCTGCACATGTAAGGAGTCTAATTTGTATCATTACTAAGTGGATTCTGGGAAGATTTGATGTGCATTTTTCACAATTTCTTTTATTTTTTTTAGTTTATCTGATGTGATGTGATAGCTGTCAACAAGGCGTCTGGCTCACATATCGTTGCATCCCTACGAAAAAAATGTAATTAGTCACACAAATGCATCGTCAGTATTTCTAACCGTCTGTGTGACGGGAGGATTCACAACATTTCTGTTGCATTTATGTCCTGAAGTTCTCTGAGGATGAATAATAAAACAAAGACTCTGCTCCTCCTCATTTAAAGCCTCTGAACACACAGACTCCTCCTTCATAATTGCAGCACAGACCATGAAATCTGCTTCAATTAGCCCAGTTGAAGTGAGCTGGAGGGGGGTGGAGACGGGACCACCACCTGTCCTCCACAACAACACCACACACTCACAGATCCATATTAATGAAGTCAGTGTTTGGGGCTGTTCTGCTGGATGTAGAGGTGTTGAAATAACGCCGGTTGTGACTCTGAGCAGGTGGAAAAGCTCGAAGGAAACAAGGGTTTTTCAAGGTTGTGATGGGAGGTGGAGCTGTGTGATCTACACGTCCTCCACACAATGAAACACAATCCGGTCCGAGGTATCATTTAGTGGTCGAGGAAAAATCTCTGCAGCGCAAAATCTGTCAGCTGAGACGTTTAAAAGTCAACTGAGTGAAGCCGTTTTCTCCATCAGGCTGTAATTGTGGTGAAACCCCGACGGAGCTGAAACAGAATAAAAATGTTTCCTTCCTGACGTCCTCGTTTCTCTTCTTACGGCTGCGTGTTTTATTATTTCTGCTTCCGAAAACATTTTATCGGTCACTACAAAGCTCAGCTTCCCAGGAGGAGGTGTAAAGTTTGAATCAAAGGTCTGCAGGCGTTAATGTGTCCACCGCTCTCTGGAGACTCTGACGGTCTTATCAGGACCTGCAGCTACACAAACCCCCCAAACTCCATCAGCTCCATCAGCTCCTGTTTATAGGAGAGGACGGAGAGCAGCTGTGAGCACAGAGGGGTTAACTAACCAGGGTCACCTCCAGCAGGGAAAACCAGGAGGAGACGGAGCGATGAATGAGACAAGATTTCCAATTTTAACCTGGCAAATCAGAGGGAGGCAGCGGTGCTGGACCTTTAGCTTAGATTAGCATGTTTACACACTGTGAAAATGAACTTCTGTGCACAAATAATTAAAATCTATCTGAAGAATTGAATGTGAGAAAATCCAGTCGACCAGAAATGAAAAAGAAAAAACAAACAAACGCTCCTTCCATGTGCAGAACTTGCCTTAGAAACATCATGTTTTTAAGTTTTCTTCAGTATCAAAGTAATCCAGTGGTAGTTGTCTGTGCATCCATGAGTACACTGCAAACAGGAAGTGCTAACAGCTAATTTGGCTACCTTTTAATTGAGATTTTGCCAACTTTTTTAGCCAGTTAGCAGCTAACATATCATAGCTCACGACAACTTCCCAGAATCCACTCAGAAATCACAGACAAAAGACGCTCCTGATATGTTCAGAACTTGCCTTAAAAACACCGTGTTTTTAAGTTTTCCTCAGTATCAAAGTAATTCAGTGATAGTTGTCTTGGTAACGCCCACAGCCACTCGCTGCTTTAATTTGTGTTTGAATGTGTGAAGGAGGCACGTTCAAGCTAACAAGGGGCTTTGAGGCGTGTGGTCGGTATAAACCGTCTGAAAGCAGCTCTCTCTTCTTCTACATGTCTGCACTCTGCCTCCATCACATGAAATATGTATGTTACGTCCAGCAGTTCTGCAGACAGCACTGATGCATGTCTACTATTGCATGACTGAGAGCGTTGTTATCTTTTGGATTCACTGAGCAGCAGAAAAGACAGTTAATCAAACTCTGTCCAAGCAGGAACTTCCATCACTGGGACAAACAGACACAATGTTTTTCACACAAAGAAAGAAGTTGATGTGGAACATTTGCAGAATTCACAAGAAGGCCCAAACTCACTCAACAACTCACTAAATGATGCAGATTGTCAAGGGAGTCTGGTGATATTACAGATGTTACTGTTTCACTTCATGTATTGCATTTAATGCTGAATTTACAAGAAAGCACCAATGATTGAGAATTTGTCATCAATAACACTTCACAACATTTATGAAGTTTCTCTAAACTCAACAACTCACAAAATTGAGCAATTTCTAAGGGGAGTCTGGTGACTTTCTCCACGGGCATCAAAGAAGAAGCCTTTATGTAAAATGTGACACGTTTAGCGTCAATAAAATGTTTCTTCTTTCATAAATTGAGTGTAAATGGTGAAATCAGTGTAAACAGTGTGTTCAAACAGCTGCTAAATGTTGGCAGGTCAGACTTTAGCACTTTAGACACAGAAGCAGACAGGCTGGTGCAGCCATGCTGCCACAAACTGACACTTTTTACAAGGAAACAAACAACTTACTGTTTTCATTTAATGCTGAATTTACAAGAAGGAGACAATGATTCAGAATCTGTCGTAGGTAGTGATTCTGACGTTTATTAAGTCCCTCCTCACTCAACAATGCTTTAAATTGGGCAATTTGTCAAGGGAGACTGGTGACACACTCACTGCACAACAGGTTAAACAGAATCAAGGTGCCACTGTGACAGTCGTGTTTAACAAACACCCAGCGGGGAGTGCTCTAATCAAACATGACAAACACACACACACACACACACACACACACACACACACACACACTCTCCACCTCATCCTCCTCCTGCAGGAGTTCAGCTTTTTTTTTTCTGCATCAAAGAGTGAAGAAGCGGCAGGAGGCGCGGCTCCCACCCCTCCACCTCCACCTCCCACCTCCCCCCACACACTGCCTCACCCCCTGGAGACGGGGAAAATGGGTCAGTTAGCAGAGGGAGGATGGGGTGAGGAGGGGGTAAGGAGGCGAGCGGAGGGAGGCCCCCTGCTGGCAGGCGGAGGCACGTCCACACGCATACACACCAAAGACATGCCAAAACACACCAGAGAGACGCAGAGCTCATACAAATTCAGTCAGAGCTGAGAATTCTGGGAATACTTCGCGCACACACTCACACACACACACACACACACACACACACACACACACACACACACACACACACACACACACACAGAGGCCTCCATGTACAAAGAGTCAAGACGTGTGGAGAATCCCAAACATGTACTGCAGAACTGTTCACTTTCCTTCAGGCGAACAGGCTAATGCTAAGCTAGCATGCCCGAATGTGTCAAAAACATCATGGCTGACCACTAAGTGAAAGGTGAAAGCAACACATAATCCCAACCAGACAGACGAGAAGTAAAATCAGCCAAAAGTACGATCAGATCCCTGTTTAAATTACATCTCAATGCACCAGACTCCAGTCATTATTTCCATGTTTTTACAGTGCAGTGACATCTGAGAAGTACAGGAAAGAGAGGAGGATGTTTTTCTTACCTGTGATGAGTGTCGGCCGACAGGTGAGCAGCAGCAGGACATGAGGAGAGAAGAAGAGAGAGAGGAGCCAATGAGAACACAAATCAATCAATCATCAATGATCAGCACGTATTGATCCTTTTATATCAGGTGTAACAGAGTCAGAGTGTTTCTGTTTGAGCTACGGCAACACAGGAGGGCCAACCGCTCATCAGACGCTGGCAGCAGACGGGCGACCTTGAATTGTTTTATGCAAATTCGGTGCTGCAGGTGTTGTTGTTTTTGTGTGTGTGTGTGTGTGTGTGTGTGTGTACACAGTGAGCGAGGAGACGAGGACAGAAGGAAAGGAGACGAGAGGAGAGGAAAGAAACCTGCCCCACCCCAACTTCCAGACGCCGGTCTGTTGCCATGGTGACCGGCTGTGGGGCTCGCACGGCTGGCTTGGCACTTGATGGATCCGTGTGTGTGTGTGTGTGTGTGTGTGTGTGTGTTAAAGGTAATTCCCATAATGTGTTAGCATTGAGCTAACGCGCTAAGCGCTAGTTAGATAAAACTGCTACTTTCTACAGTTTCCTGTTTTTCCAGCGGCAGCCATCTTGGCAGTTATTTCGTGCTAACATGAGCAGGTCCCTTTATAAAAAACACTGCATGTATCGAGTCACCCCAAGTTTCATAAGAATATCACTGAAAATCAACACTTAACACGTCTTTCTGAGGAAACATTCAGGCACCTGGGGAAAAAAGAAGCCATTTTGTGGCCTCAGAATCTGAGGTTAGCTCCCGAGGTTAGCTCCTGGGGTTAGCTCCCGAGGTTAGCTCCTGAGGTTAGCTCCTGAGGTTAGCTCCTGAGGCTAGCTCCTGAGGTTAGCTCCTGAGGTTAGCTCCCGAGGTTAGCTCCTGAGGTTAGCTCCTGAGGTTAGCTCCTGAGAGTAACAGGAGCTAAACATCATTAGAGTTCTTTATTTCCTGATTGACACTAACTCGTGCTGATAAAACACTCAAAAACAAGCACTTAGGTGGAGAAACAGCCTATTCAAAGAGAAAATTGCATATAATTTCCAAGTGTATGACTTTAAAACAAATTTAACACAGATTTCAAATCTCATTGGCTACAAGATGCATCAGTTATCTGAAGGCTGGCATGTGATTGGCTCAGGAGAGAGAGGAGGGAACAAGGAGTGAGGCTGCAGCCTTTGAAATCCCTCGTTTGCTGTTTCAGGCCACAGGACGGGCATACGAGCCCCTAACTGGTCGAATGAGCAGCGGCAGCCATCTTAGGTGACTGTATAGCAGTTTCATGATATTTTGAAAAGGTGTCTGTGATTGCAGTTTGTCACTGTGGATGCATGGGACACTGTGTTTTGGACTAAAAAGAAGTGGATGTACTGGTCACCTCCTCCTCTAAGCCTATAAGAAGTCCATCTGGAGCGACACGACTGGCTGATATGTTTTCTTACATCGTCTCTGATGAGAATAAAGGACACAATCTGTGAACATCCTGCTGATTCTCCTTCTTCTTCTTCTTAGAAACAGTCTCTGCTGCAGCACAGATGGAGGTCACCTCATTATGGATTCATGAATTTATGACAACAACACACACACACACACACACACACACACACACACACACACACACACCTCGAAGTGTGGAAGAAGGAGGGTGAAGAGACAGCTGATGTCCGAAATCCCCCGAGAGGCCAGACTGAACACAAGCTAACACACATTATATGCAAAACTGAGGCGCGCACACACACACACACACACACACACACACACACACACACACACACACACACACACACACACACACACACACACACACACTCACACTGCTGCTGTATTTTAATCCCTGGCTACAATAGGAACCAGATGCTCGGCTGCAGACGGAGCTGCGAAAAGAACAAGAAGCCGATTGGTCCGAGGCCAGGAAGTGTCGAGCGGGAGGAGGCTCCAGGAAACGACCGTATAAGGAAGACGGAGGAGGAGGGACAGCTGGGGACGGACTGATAACAGCACCGAGACAAAACCAGCACATTGGACCCGGAGCAGGTGAGGACGATACATATTTATATTCTATATGATAGATTTTATGAGCAGGGAAATGTGTTCTGGGTCCACAAAACAAAAACAATATGGAGGAGAAGAAAACAGGTTCATGTCTCTAAAGGTATGAAAGGAGAAACACCGCACCAGACTCCATTAACAAATCACCTAATTCTAAGAGTTGTTGAGTAAAAAGAAACCATATTAACGTTGTGAAACACAAAATGTGACAGATTATAAATCATTAATCTCTTCTTGTAAATTCAGCATTAAATGCAAAATGTGAAATGAACTATTAACTCAACTTCACCAGACTCCCTTAACAAATCAGCCAATTTAAGGAGTTTGTGGAATGAGGAGAAACTTTATGAACACGGTGAAACACTGTCTACGAGTCTTATTTATGAGTTATAACATTTTATTTACTTTAAATTGTTATTGTAGTTGATTCTTTTATTTCTTGTCATTTTTACTAGTTTGTTTATTTTTAGTTGAATTTAAATGTATTAGTCTTAATTAGTTTGTAAATGTAATGTGACTTTATTTTTGTCTCATTTGTCTTCATTTTATTTTATGTCAGTTTTAATTCTTAACATTCAGTTTTATTATGTATTTTTTAATATAATTTGCTTGATTACATTTTTGCCACATTCAAACAATCGGTTCATATTTAAGTTATATTTTAATGTTATTTTATGTAGTTTTTAATTATAATTATTTTATACTCATATTTAGTTGATTGATTTCCTTTTTACTACAATTTGTATTTATTATAACTTAAATTTAATATTTTAAATTAGCTTGTAAATTAAATTTTGCTTTATTGTTGTCTCTTGTATTATAGTGTTTTTATTATCATGTATGTTTTGCAGGTAGTTCAGGTTATTTTTCCACAGCAGCAGGAAACAAACAGACTGAATGTGAGGTTTGATTATTGATCCCAGCTGATCAACGAGCTGCTGCTGCTTCACAGTTATTAAATGTTTCTGTTTGCCCTGTGAGTGGTGGGAACCAATTAGCTGCCTCTGATCCCCGTGACACACACACACACACACACACACACACACACGGGACTCTTCACAGGCTCTGAATAATTAATGCCTCCCCTCTCTGCTCTCTAATGATGTCTCCAGGGCATCAGTGTGTGTGTGTGTGTGTGTATATACATACGTGTGTGTGTTCTGTGTGTGTGTGTACATGTGTTGCCATGATCCCCCCACACACACTAACACACACACTTCCTGTGTGACATTTAAATTCATCCTCTCCGATATTTTTCTTCAAACAGTCACCATGTCAGAGAAAAACACCTCTCATCTCATATTTGTTTTTAATTTATCGTGTGTGTGTGTGTGTTAGTGTGTGTGTATGAGTGTGTGTGTGTGTGTGTTCGTTCAGTAACACTTCCACCGTGTTTTAAAGAAGACAACATGTTGATTATTGTTGATTTTGGGGGTAAACTTCAGGACAAGCTGATTAAAGTTTAAACATCATCATCACTAATACTCATTAATTATTCATTAATAAACGCAGGCGAGCGTTTATCTTCAGTACTGATGAATTATTGAGCACAAGGCGACGTCTCTAAGTGTCTTGTTCTGTCTGTCCAAGTGGCAAAAACCCCAAATTAGTCAGTTTACACTCAGAGGAAACCAAGAAAAGCAGCACATCATCACATTTCTGTCAGTTGTATTTGATCAGTAACTACAGATCAATGAACGACCTCATCACTGCAGCTTTAATATTATCAGCTAAATATCATCCTCCTACATCTATAAAATGCTGCACTCTGGTCCGTGTCCCGTTGAACCTGTCGCTGCCTGTTTACTGACAGATGTGGAGCTGCTGTAAACATCTGGATGTAGACGACCAGCAGCAGCTGTATGCTGTATTCTGCCCGGAGACGCTCCGTCAGGTGTCTCCGGGCAGAAAACCAATCAGAACAAACCTCAAAACACGAGTGGGACGTGCATTTAATGAAGTGATTCAATTAAAATATAAAACTTCATTCATTTTATATGTAACTCTGCCACATTTTAATACAGAAAAGCACCGAAAAATACTCTTAATTATATTTTAGATACATAACATAAAGCAATACAAATATAAAGAGTCACAGTATGAAATACTTGTACAAAGTAGCAGACGTGTTAGAGTTTTTCATCTGTCAGGATCAAACCAACGACACAATAAACACACTGTGGCTGCACAACCACCCACACACACACTGAAAATTCCCAGCATTCCTCCCATACCGACCACACCACAGCTCACTGCTGCCCCCTGCTGCTGGACAGTGTCATCTTTTCTCTGTTTCCTCTGAGTGTGACCGAGTAGTTTGGTGTTTTCAGCTGATGCCAGGACAAAACAAGACATTTAAAGACGTCACATTGGGTTCAAAACTTTATCAACACTGAACATAACCAGTTCCTCGTGTTCAATAATTAATAAATAATGACTTAAAGTGATTATGTTGCTTAAAATCTCATCATTTTGTGTGTATAAGTCTTGAGTTCAGCCAGAAAGTCTCATTTTAAAAGTGGAAGGAATGTTACTGCAGCATCACCAGACTCCATTAACAAATCACCTAATTTTAACTGTTGTTGAGTGAGAATAAACTTTAGAAATGTTGTGAAACACCAAATCTGACATATTTAAAATCACTGGTGCTTTCTTGACAATTCAGCATTAAATGCAAAACATGAAATGAACTATTAACTCAATATAACCAGAGTCCCTTAACAAAGCACCTAATTTGAAGGGTTCTGCAGCGAGGAGTGACTTAATAAATGTGTGAAACTCTGTCTCTGACAGATTCTGAATCATTGTCTCCTTCTTGTAAATTCAGCATTAAATGAAAACAGTAAGTTGTGTGTTTCCTTGTAGAAAGTGTCAGTTTGTGGCAGCATGGCTGCACCAGCCTGTCTGCTTCTGTGTCTAAAGTGCTAAAGTCTGACCTGCCAACATTTAGCAGCTGTTTGAACACTGTTTACACTGATTTCACCATTTACACTCAATTTATGAAAGAAGAAACTTTTTATTGATCTAAACATGTCACATTTTACTAATAGGTGATTTTTTTAGTTGCCTGTTGAGAAAGTCACCAGACTCCCTTTAAAAAACACTCGATTTAGTGAGTTGTTGAGTCAGGAGAAACTTTATAAACTGTGTGAAACTCTGTCTCTGACTGATTCTTCATTATTTGGGTCGTCTTGTAAATTCAGCAAATGTTCTGCATGAACTTCTTTCTGTCTTTGTGTTGGGAACATCTTTGTTCAGTTATCAAAGCTGCAGTGAGACACTGAAGTCATCAGAGTGTCTGACAGAGCTGCTGGCAGACAGAGAGTTAATGAAACAAAGAGGATCCTGGTATCAAACTGTGCTGCCTCCTGTTCACACTGCAGCTCTGCCCTTTATTCGCCTCCACACAACAAAAGCTGCCAGTGAGCGGGACGAAGATCGAAGCTGACGGCCGTGACCCAAAAACAGGACGAGCATTGAGCGGTGAGGACGGAGCCTGAAATGTGCTGTGAGAGGAGGAGAGGTCCGGCCAGCGGAGGGCGCTGCAGGCTGGAGGGTTTACTGCACCGAGTCCTGTCCTTTCTCTGTGTTTACTGCACACTGACACCTTCTTACCTCATCTACCTGCCTGATCCTTCCTGACTACATGAACCCTGCAGCGACTTTACTCTGGTCTGTTTCACTCTTTTCAGGAAGAGAAAAACTACCATGAAATAAATATAGAAACAAAGTAAACTACACTGAATCAAGTCAGAATTAAATGAAAATAAATAAAAAATCATAAGACAAAACATATTAATATTAGCCAGGTCTATATCAGTGGGAAAGACTAGATTTAAGGTAGAATAAGATGATTGATAAGGCACTTTTAAAAGCTCCTGGACTTGTTGAAGCTGGTTTTAATGCTTGTGCCGTGGCCTGCAGGGGGCGCCGTGCTCCTACAATAACCCTCCTCTGTGATTTACTGGGTCAGATTCCACTGAGCTGGTTAATTTTTAAAAACGTGCCTGACTACGGCGTGTGATGGTGGGCGGGAGCCTACAGAGATTATATCAAAAGCTCACAGGTTCAAGACTCCAACATGTCTCCTACAACTCCCAGAATCCCGTTCAAAGAGCCAAAGAAGAAAACTGGATCATATTTCTATCCATGTGTTAAATTGGCAGTTTTCCAAATGAGGTTTTGAATTGATTTTGCCTGATGGAAGAAAACACGTTTTGTGCAACACAATTTGGGGATTTTTTTCCAAGTTTTGTTCCACAGGATGTTCAATCCTCTCATGACAACTGTTGCCGTGACTGTTCGGGTGATTTAAGGTGGAATTTTTCTTTAAAGAGGAGCTTAAAGTCTCAGTGTTCAACATGGAGAACAGCTGTAAGGAGAGGCAGGACGAGGCTTGTTCTGCAGCCACTGAATCATATGTGACTGAGAGGAGAACATCTAAATATACCACACACACACACACACACACACACACACACACAATGAAGAGCCTACAGGAATAAATGCAAATTCAAGGAGACAGATAGAAAATCACAACAACAGCCCAGAGCCAAACACACAGGTTTACAACATTTTCAAGCTCTGTAACACACACACACACACACACACACACACTCAAACATGAAAAGGCAAACACACACACACCCACACACTCACGCAGCAGATACAGTCCACTCACATGCAGAGAAAGGACATTTCTACAGTCCTGCTGACTGATTCACTGAGCAGGTGCAGTTCAGCTCTGGTTCAATCAGTTAAACGTGTGTAATCAGGTGAGTTACAGGCTGAACATATAAAATCCATCATTAAATGTCCCACGGTTTAATTATGAAGCTCTTCCGTGTGTTATCGTCCCCGGGCCTGATGAATCCAGACCCACCAAACTTTCAGTTATCTAACCCATCTTCTCATCTTCCTCACAATCACAGCACATTCATGTGTTTGTTATTCTGCTTCTGTTTCCAGAGATGTTCAGTTTACAACCATTTTAAAACAGAGAAAAGCAGAAAATCATCACTGTGGAGAAGCTAAAACCTGACAATATTTAATTGTTTTTGTTTGAAAAGCGACTGAAGCGTGTAATCAGTTATTAAAATAGTTTCTAAATGAGCTGAAAGACAAAGATGAGGACATCACCAGGTCGTCTCTGTGAGTGTGTCCTACAGCATCTGCTGAGACTGAAGCCAGACTGGAGTTCAATTCATCTCTGGGAGGAGTGTGTGTGTGTGTGTGTGTGTGTGGCGTTACATCTTCCTCTCAAGGTCACACACACTCACACACACACACACACACTCATAACTCTGCCTCTGTATGAGCCAGGTGGTCTCAGTCATCAATAAAGTGGGACAGCACTGCAGCACAAACTGGTTTTAATGCCAAACACGTCCTCGTATCAATATCACCTCCATCACATTCATGTCATATCTTATTGATCCCGACCACAAACTGGCCTCACTGCTCCAGAGTGAGTCAGAGCGCGTTAACGACTACACACTCTTCTTCTGGATCCTTCCTCCATGTTATCAAAGACAGAAGAGGACAGTGGGACATGTTTCCTCCACACCCCGCCTCCTCAAATAGCTCAACTGTAATTCAGAGAAGAACGGAGGGTCTGTGTGGAGACATGTTCACAGCTCTAATTCAATTGGCTGATGTGTGATGCGATCAAAGGTCACTCTGTATTCATGGACAGTAGCTGCTCAATGCTTTCTGATGATCTAAATTATTATTAAGCTAACAGCCCCTTTAAACTGAGTCTAACAGCTCCTTCAACCTGAAGCTAACAGCTCCTTTAACCTGAGTCTAACAGCTCCTTTAACCTGAGTCTAACAGCTCCTTTAACCTGAGTCTAACAGCTCCTTTAACCTGAAGCTAACAGCTCCTTTAACCTGAAGCTAACAGCTCCTTTAACCTGAAGCTAACAGCTCCTTTAACCTGAGTCTAACAGCTCCTTTAACCTGAGTCTAACAGCTCCTTTAACCTGAGTCTAACAGCTCCTTTAACCTGAGTCTAACAGCTCCTTTAACCTGAGTCTAACAGCTCCTTTAACCTGAGTCTAACAGCTCCTTTAACCTGAAGCTAACAGCTCCTTTAACCTGAGTCTAACAGCTCCTTTAACCTGAGTCTAACAGCTCCTTTAACCTGAAGCTAACAGCTCCTTTAACCTGAAGCTAACAGCTCCTTTAGCCTGAAGCTAACAGCTCCTTTAACCTGAAGCTAACAGCTCCTTTAACCTGAGTCTAACAGCTCCTTTAACCTGAGTCTAACAGCTCCTTTAGCCTGAAGCTAACAGCTCCTTTAACCTGAGTCTAACAGCTCCTTTAACCTGAGTCTAACAGCTCCTTTAACCTGAAGCTAACAGCTCCTTTAACCTGAAGCTAACAGCTCCTTTAACCTGAAGCTAACAGCTCCTTTAGCCTGAAGCTAACAGCTCCTTTAACCTGAAGCTAACAGCTCCTTTAACCTGAGTCTAACAGCTCCTTTAACCTGAGTCTAACAGCTCCTTTAGCCTGAAGCTAACAGCTCCTTTAACCTGAGTCTAACAGCTCCTTTAACCTGAAGCTAACAGCTCCTTTAGCCTGAAGCTAACAGCTCCTTTAACCTGAGTCTAACAGCTCCTTTAGCCTGAAGCTAACAGCTCCTTTAACCTGAGTCTAACAGCTCCTTTAACCTGAGTCTAACAGCTCCTTTAACCTGAAGCTAACAGCTCCTTTAACCTGAAGCTAACAGCTCCTTTAACCTGAGTCTAACAGCTCCTTTAACCTGAAGCTAACAGCTCCTTTAACCTGAGTCTAACAGCTCCTTTAACCTGAGTCTAACAGCTCCTTTAGCCTGAAGCTAACAGCTCCTTTAACCTGAAGCTAACAGCTCCTTTAACCTGAAGCTAACAGCTCCTTTAGCCTGAAGCTAACAGCTCCTTTAACCTGAAGCTAACAGCTCCTTTAACCTGAAGCTAACAGCTCCTTTAACCTGAAGCTAACAGCTCCTTTAACCTGAAGCTAACAGCTCCTTTAACCTGAAGCTAACAGCTCCTTTAACCTGAAGCTAACAGCTCCTTTAACCTGAAGCTAACAGCTCCTTTAACCTGAAGCTAACAGCTCCTTTAGCCTGAAGCTAACAGCTCCTTTAACCTGAAGCTAACAGCTCCTTTAACCTGAAGCTAACAGCTCCTTTAACCTGAAGCTAACAGCTCCTTTAGCCTGAAGCTAACAGCTCCTTTAGCCTGAAGCTAACAGCTCCTTTAACCTGAGTCTAACAGCTCCTTCAACCTGAGTCTAACAGCTCCTTTAACCTGAGTCTAACAGCTCCTTTAACCTGAAGCTAACAGCTCCTTTAACCTGAGTCTAACAGCTCCTTTAACCTGAAGCTAACAGCTCCTTTAACCTGAGTCTAACAGCTCCTTTAACCTGAGTCTAACAGCTCCTTTAACCTGAAGCTAACAGCTCCTTTAACCTGAGTCTAACAGCTCCTTTAACCTGAGTCTAACAGCTCCTTCAACCTGAGTCTAACAGCTCCTTTAACCTGAGTCTAACAGCTCCTTTAACCTGGAACTAACAGCTCCTTTAACACCACATTGCCTGTAATTTCCTGTTGGACACTTTATGAAGCATGTCTGTATAAAAGGGACAGCACACCGTACATAACAACAGAAATAGAAGGCTGGCCTATATTCACACTGGCAGTGCAGATTGTGTTGAGTGAAGCTAGCCTATTAGCCCGAGGCTAACAGCTCCTCAGCCTGGGGCCAGGAAGGTTTCAGTGTGAATAGTCCTGTTATTGTGAGTCTCTGCAGACCGACATGTACAGAGCTTGTTGTGTCCCTCTTGTCTTCAGAGGAATTTGGGGCTTCCCACACAGGCTCATTTCACACAAGTCTTATTTTCTCCCAGAATGCTTTGTTGTTGGAGGCGTGGCTCCAGGGATCAGCTTTCCTCCTCCTTATTTCCTCTCTCTCTCTTCCTTCCTTCCTCTTTTTCTCTCCTTGTCCCTAATTCACTTCTAATCCTCGTCCTCCTCGTCCTCCTCCATCATGCTCATCTTATTTTCTCCAACACAACAGAGCAGCTCAGCTCAGTTTGGAAATAAAGCCCCCGAGCACACAGAGAAACTGTCATCTACGGCCACCAGACTCCATTTACATTTCTCTACATTTAAGACAGAACAGTTTCCATCACACTGTCGCACAGACGGATGTTTCTGCACTTTCAACCTTTCTAAAATCTGCAAACACAACATCCAAAATATCACATCCTGCAGTTATAGTGAGGATCAGTGTCAATACTGTGAGACTGAGACACTGATCATCTACAACACACTGAACAACACACTGAGGCCTGTCTGAGGGGGAGTCACTGAGGAGGGGGAGGAGAGAGGAGGAGAGAGGAGGAGAGAGGAGGAGAGGAGAGGAGAGGAGAGGAGAGGAGAGGAGAGGAGAGGAGGAGAGGAGAGGAGAGGAGAGGAGAGGAGAGGAGAGGAGAGGAGACAAGGAGAGGAGAGGAGAGGAGACAAGGAGAGGAGAGGAGAGGAGAGGAGAGGAGACAAGGAGAGGAGAGGAGAGGAGACAAGGAGAGGAGACAAGGAGAGGAGAGGAGAGGAGACAAGGAGAGGAGAGGAGAGGAGAGGAGAGAGGAGAGGAGAGGAGAGGAGAGAGGAGGAGAGAGGAGAGGAGAGGAGAGAACAGGAGAGGAGAGGAGAGGAGAGGAGAGGAGAGGAGAGGAGAGGAGAGGAGAGGAGAGGAAACAAGGAGAGGAGAGGAGAGGAAACAAGGAGAGGAGAGGAGAGGAGAGGAAACAAGGAGAGGAGAGGAGAGGAGAGGAGAGGAGAGGAGAGGAGAGGAGAGGAGAGGAGGAGGAGAGGAGAGGAGAGGAGAGGAGAGAGGAGGAGAGAGGAGAGGAGAGGAGAGAACAGGAGAGGAGAGGAGAGGAGAGGAGAGGAGAGGAGAGGAGAGGAGAGGAGAGGAAACAAGGAGAGGAGAGGAGAGGAAACAAGGAGAGGAGAGGAGAGGAGAGGAAACAAGGAGAGGAGAGGAGAGGAGAGGAGAGGAGAGGAGAGGAGAGGAGAGGAGGAGGAGAGGAGAGGAGAGGAGAGGAGAGGAGAGGAAACAAGGAGAGGAGAGGAGAGGAAACAAGGAGAGGAGAGGAGAGGAGAGGAAACAAGGAGAGGAGAGGAGAGGAGAGGAGAGGAGAGGAGAGGAGAGGAGAGGAGAGGAGAGGAGAGGAGAGGAGAGGAAACAAGGAGAGGAGAGGAGAGGAAACAAGGAGAGGAGAGGAGAGGAGAGGAGAGGAGAGGAGAGGAGAGGAGAGGAGAGGAGAGGAGAGGAGAGGAGAGGAAACAAGGAGAGGAGAGGAGAGGAGAGGAGAGGAGAGGAGAGGAGAGGAGAGGAGAGGAGAGGAAACAAGGAGAGGAGAGGAGAGGAGAGGAGAGAACAGGAGAGGAGAGGAGAGGAGAGGAGAGGAGAGGAGAGGAGAGGAGAGGAGAGGAGAGGAGAGGAGGAGAGGAGAGGAGAGGAGAGGAGAGGAGAGGAGAGGAGGAGGAGAGGAGAGGAGAGGAGAGGAAACAAGGAGAGGAGACAAGGAGAGGAGAGGAGAGGAGAGGAGAGGAAACAAGGAGAGGAGAGGAGAGGAGAGGAGAGGAGAGGAGAGGAGAGGAGAGGAGAGGAGAGGAGAGGAGAGGAGAGGAGAGGAGAGGAGGAGAGTACAGCACCACCTCAACACAGGCGAGGAGGTCAGAGGTCACAGCAGCTTCAGTCATGTTCATATGATCGTCTACATGCATCAGTCAGTGGATGCAGCGTGTGTGTGTGTGTGTGTGTGTGTGTGTGTGTGTGTGTGTGTGTGTGTGTGTGTGTGTGTGTGTGTGTGTGTGTGTGTTAGTGTGTGAGCAGTTAAGAGCATTAGCCGAGCAGCTCCGGTGCCAGGGGCCCGGTCCGGCTGCCAAACAGAGCGGCCCTCAGATCCTGCGGGGGTCAGCGCTCCTCTCCAGCTGCAGCTGAGGCAGATTAATAATCCTTTACTTAAAATGAAGAGATTTGTGTGTCGGGCCGGTGGACACGCTGTCCCTGAATGTGATACGCTACACACCGGAGAGGGCTTTAACCCGCTGCAGCGGGGCCCAACAGCACCGAGGCAGTCGACAACACAGCACTCAGTGTCCTGATGTGGTTGTTATTGATCCCTGCTGAGACATTAGCTTGTAGCTCGTCCTCTAACACGGAGAGGTCAGAGGTCAGAGGTCAGAGGTCAGAGGCAGAACATCTTCAGCAGGTTGTGAGTCTTTGTGTTCCTTTAAGAATCAGAACGTTGGATTCTGGAGCTTCTTCCAGTCCGATACAGACTGTGGTAGTAAAACTAAAGAGGACGATGTGAGTAGCAGATCAGGGTGGTGTCATGTCAGAGGAGGAGGTGTCGCTGACACACAAAAACAAAAGGAGGACGAGGATCCTCCTGCCAGATGGTGACCCGATACAAAGAGTCTGAGAGGAGGATTGATTGTGTGTGTGCAGGACAGATGGGCCGAGTGTCGCCTGCTGACCCTATAAAATCACTTTCTGGAGTGGCTGGGAGCTTTATGGCCCTCTGAGGCCACCGTGGCTCCTGGAGGACTCACACTGTCCTTCCAACCAGAACCTGAATGTTCACAGTCTCAGTATAATCTGATATTGGTATCAGAACTCCACCAGAGTCCTGTTCTGGTTCTCATGAAGACATGGAGCTGCTGTAATTAGGCGAGCTGCTGGTGCTGCTGGTGGAGTCACATTAATTAGGCGCTGAATGATTTATCGGTGAACGAGGCCTTCAGGGGCTCCCGAGCATCTGCTGTACGCCTCGGAAACACGCAGGACCAACTGAGCAGAGAGAAATCAAAGAATCAGGACGACGCTCGCAGTCAGGTCCGCCCGAGACCTCCGTCCAGCACCGCGCCTTACAGGACGGATCGATGGAGGTGGAGCAGGAAGTGACATCAGCCTCCCCTGGGAGACTCTTCCTCCTCCACTCTCGTCCTCGGTAACACGATCTGCTCCACCTCTAATGAGGCCTGTTGTGGTTTCTGTCCTTTCTCTCCATCCTGTGGCCTCCGTCAGTGGTTTATAATGCGAGTCCCACTCTGCTGCATTAAACTGTGAGAGCATTGTTAAGGAGCGGGCAGGAAGCCAGCGGCCTATTTTTACACGAGCATGAGATGTGCGTTGGCTCTATTGTTTTGGTGGGGTCGGTGTCTGGAGCTTCCCTTCATGTCAGAGAGGCTGGGGAAAAGGGAAGAGGCCGGCTGCAGCTGGACGCCGCAGCTGCACGGACGCCGACACACATCCAAGCCTCCGCTTCCTGACGGACGACGTATAGACGACTGAATCATTGTCACGTTACAACCATTCAACGAGGCCCGGCCCGGCCCGGCCCGGCCCGGGTCCAGCGCCGCCTCTCAGGGTCTCTTATCAGCTCGTAATACAGATGTTTTCTCGTTCAGGACAAACAGGGTGAAATTAAAGAAGGATTAGATGTGGATCGTTTTTCTTTCTTCCAAACGAAACAAAATCTGTCTAAATTTAATTTGCAGACACAAAAGATATTTGTGTAACTGTAATTCAGGACAGCTGATACACACAAGAGATACAGTGAGGACGGCCGCAGCTTTCATTCATCTGCTGATTATCTGTGACACAAAAAGGCCTGAAAATGCTGCTCAAAGTGCTTTGACACAAGATGGTGACAGGTAAGGTCTCAAAAATGACATATAGAGATAAAACTAACCTTAGTACTCGAATACTAAGATTACAAGATACGAATCACACGATTTAAGATAAAAGGCTGCAGCTAACGATTGATTCATCACTAAAATGGTGAAAAATCTCTTCTCAAACTCATTTACACAGAAATACATCCAGGTGAATTTCTCATTATTAATATAAAGGTCAGGGATATACGAGCACACGTTCACACGGTCTCAGTGCAGAAGTACGGACAGTGGATCAGTTTGTGGTTGTGATGTTCGTCTGTCGGGAACAGAGAACACAGTTTACCTGAAACAGAAGTGAAACAGGCGGTGAACCAGACAGTGAAACGCCGCCTGTCCACCGCTGATCATCACGATCAATACACCTGTTCATCACTCATTTATCAGCCTGGAAAACGTCAGAGAATAGGGGAAAGTTTGTTTCATATACGGCTTTATAGCTTCACTCTCAGCTGATCATCTGATCACTATATGAGCAGCAGACTGGGACGAGAACAGTTCGTGGCTCCGCTAGACGTGTTAATTAATCTATAATCTGTTAATTACTGTTGGAAATGTCATTATTCAGGAATATATTGATCAAAAATGTGTAACAACTTTGATCCAGTGAGTTCAGGAGGAACAGATCAATGAGCCTTCCCAGAATCTGTTGGCGGGTTTCACAGCAGACGTTATTGTGTTGTTGCATTGTGATTAAAATGGAGATACTATGGTCCAACAACAAGCAGCTCTTGTGACAGGCATGACACATACGAAGGTAGTGGATGTGGGCATTTTGATCTCTTTCACTTCCCTCACACAGCCAGTGTCAGTTTGACAAAAAAGATGTCATATTTCATGTGAAGGCCTGTCAGAGGATCATCTGAAGGCTCTTCGTGAGTCTTTAAAGCTCCAGGATCTCGTCTGAAAGTGATTAAATCCATTTGAAGAGGCAGAAAGTTTTATCATCGTCTGTGAGATTCACACTGGGTGTTTCCTACATGGACACAAAGAGGAAGCTCTGAGTCTAAAGGGCAGTAAATGGTCACGACTGTGTGGTTTGTGTGATTTGTTGGAGAACTGAACGGTTCCTCTGTGAGATAAAACGGCTCAGTGATGCTGCTGTCACAACAACACCAGTCCCAACAGTTAAACAGGGTCACTGAGGTTCTGACTCACATTTCTGCTGAGTCACACCAAGAGGTTCCTGTTTACGTCCTGCAGGAAACTCTCCACCTTCACCTGATGTGTCTCTTTATCTGGAGTCAACATCTACAACACCTGACCGCCCTCAGCTGTTCAACAAAGTCGTCCGGCTCTGCTCGTCACAAACTGGACGGACGGGTCGAACCTCTGTGGACAGACCGAGGAGTCGGCTTTCTGTCAGGTCAGCAGGACAGGTGTGAAACATCAGCAGTCCAGGACAGGTGATCGGCTTACAATCGGCCAATCACAGGCTGTTTCCTGGAGGCTTCATGTCATGTTGCTGACAGCGGACGAAATGTTCTCCTCATTGCTAAAACATAAAAGCTCAGTTAAGATCTAAACTGAGTTAACTAAGCTTCTTCTTTTTTAATTTCTACAGATATCAAGATGGTGTCGTTATGGAAACAGTCAGACTGACTGTAGTGACAGAGGGTGAGTCAGAGCTACAACACAACAACAGTCTGTCAGTTATCTCATAAGACGGCGTGTCATCAGCAGAGACGTGTGGCTTTGTGTCGTCTTCACGCAGGCCGGACCGATTCCCGTCCACCGACTGACTCCGCCGTGACTCACTGCGACCTGCGACCTCAAACTGTGACGCGCAGGAAGTGGAAGCGCTCGAGGTCACGAGCGACCGAAAAGAAAGCGGCGGCGGTCCACGACAGAGAGAGGGGACGATGGGAGAGAAACGACAGACAGTGAGAGAGACGGATCAGCCAATCAGCAGCGAGATGCCAAAACCAAATTTAGCAGCAAAGCCTGGAGCTCTGCATTATTCAGAAACAATGACCCATTAACAGTGTTTCTGAGATGAAGACGAGGAGGAGGCAGAGGAGCAGGGACTGATCAAGTCAACTGACAATGATTATTATCGTGTGTGTTGGTGGATGTTACCTTTATTAGCTCGTTACACACAGCTGGAGCTATTTATAACACCTGTAGGAGCGGTGATCAGTCAACAGCCCCCTGAAGTTTTCATATTCAGATCTTTACATGACTGTCTTCATGTGGGCGATGAAACAAACAGACAGCTCACGAATAGTTTCTACAGAATATAACACTTCTTAAGTTCTTTGTGATGGTGTAATCATTGTATCATTAAACAAGGATCTGTGTAAAACTCCAGACTATTTTCACTGTGGATTATTTTCTTCATCATTGATTAGTTGTTGGTCTGTAGTCGATCAGGATGACGTCTTCAAATGTCGTATTTTGCCTACAACCAAAAGAGATTCACACACTGGAAGCATAATTTAGGGGGAGATAAAATAAAAAGGTGATTTTAATATTAGCCATATTTTTTAAAAATATCATTATTTTGCTCCATTAAATGTCAGATAAGAGTAAAAACAAAATGCCCACCACAACTTTAAACATAGCTGGAGTCAGAGATATTTCACTTTTTCCTATTAGTCGATTATCAAGAACAGTTGGAAACTAATCGATTTAACGTAAACATCATAACTAGATGATGAAGAGACGTCACAGTTAAACACATGGAGCTGGTCCTGGACTGTGGATCAAACCAGTCTGGACACTGGGGGGGGATGCTGGGAGTGCGTGTGCTGCAAACAGAGGGATTAAGAAACAAACATGGCCGTCTCAGCAGGGAGTCTGGGCTGACACAGATAAGACAGATTAGACATCAGCTGTAGACCACCACCCAAATATCTGCTCGTGGAAAAACAACACACATCTTCTCTTCCGTCGGCGTTTCAGAGCAAACTGGAATATTGTCAGAGAGACGTTAAGAAACAGATTTTACGCTGCGTGGAAACAAACGGTGGAACGAATGTGTCAGTGAACGCAGCGCAGACAGGCAGTTTTTTGTGCATCTGTCTGCTCTGCCAGCCGTAATCATGTCGACACGCTGCAGCTAATGTGGACGGCTAATTGTGTTGGATACAAAAAGACGGTTTCAGGGCCAGAAATAATGAAGTGTCTTCAACCTGTGAGCAGGATGAATGTCTTCACAGGTTTAGAAACAGAATCAATCCAGCACTTTGTGTTTCACTATTTCTATTATAAATGAGGAGTTCATCACTTTGGGAAATCAGTCTCATGTCTGTGTGGAGTCAGGACATGGTTAGCCTAGCCTAGCATGAGGACTGGAAGCAGGGGGAAGCAGCTAGCTACAGCCCACTAATAAACATTTTACTGTCTGTTTGTTTCACCACCCACACATGAGATACAGATCACGGAGCTGCTGAACAGATCAGATCATGTAGTTGCTGGATCCAACTCCAACTGTCAAGAAACATTTAAAATCTCAAGTGTATGCCCTTTATGCACATTTTCCTCGTGGTCTCAAACATGGTACTGAATATTGACATTTTTTAAGGTATTGTACCGTAGTTGGACGTTTCAGTATCGTGACGACACACAAGTTTGACTGTTATTTGCAACATCTATCTGAGAGTCTCGTGTTCGTAAAGCTACAGTGATTGGTCCATTTGTCAATTAGACGACAACTACGCCAGTAACTCAGTTTCACTGACTACCAATGTGCGTAACCACCTCGGAAAATGAAAGACCGATCATCCCTCAACTCTTATCAATATAAAAGGTATGTGTTGAGAGAAATCCTGATGTCTGATGTCCTGACCTCAGAGCACGACCAAAACCACATCCATGAACTACAACATTGTTAGGTGTTGCATAAGACGAGGCCTCTGACCCCTGAGGCAGTCTGAACTGTGATTGGTGCTCAGCTCCACCGTCGTCTGTTGCATCACCGCGTTTCCTTCATTCATAAAGAATAAACACTTTTCCTCCAACAACCACTGAAGCAGAGCGAAGAGCTTTACAGGCCGCCGACTCACAAACATGAAGACGTATCGCTGGTGTAAAACACTGCTGCATTCAAGTGCAGTCGAGTGTTTGTCTCACACACACACACACACACACACACACACACACACACACACACACAGAGGGATGGCTGATAACTACATTTCCCTAATGGGAGCCTGGAGGTAGACAGGAGCAAGACGTTTTTACCCAGAGATCCCTGCTTCAGCTGCGTGCTCAGTGGTATTTTTAGCGCCGTCGCTCACAGGTGACCCTTCATCAGCTGAGTCCAATCACAACACGGAATGAGAGACGCTCACCACAATGTTTAAAGTCTTTGTGTGACTGATTCATTGAAAACACTGAAATATGCGATTTCCTCGCACTTGTGCTGTACTGACCGTCTTCTCCACGAGTCCACGTGTTGTTTTTATCATGATCTGGTTATTTTAGGCTTTTAACTGATCTTCATTCAAACCATGAGATGAGTTTTCTTCCCACTCGAGCTGCAACATCAGTCCATTAATCGATTCTTTGTCAGCTATTAAATGAATCCTCGAGTATTTTGACAATCGATCAATCGTTTTAAAGTCAAAATCACCTGATGTCAGTTTGTTAAATGTGAATGTTTTCTGGTTTCTTTCCTCCTGATGTTCGTAGACGTCTGACATTTTATAGACCAAACAATTAATCAGGAAATCACTGAATCAACAGATTAATCAACGCTGAAAACAATCCTTACTTCCTTTATTTGCTGATATTGGCTTTGGGCTGGTTTGACTCATCACTAATGAACTTTCTTACAGACTGGGCCTTTTAAACCTGGATTTACTCATTCTGAACCCAGTTCAGCTAAACTTTGATTATAAGTAATGTTAGATTTGATTTGTTTTCATTGGAAACCCGGCCTGTACGATGTAGGGGCACCACATCGACGTGTAGAACATCAAAACTGACTAAATAACACATCTCCTGCTTGTGTTCTGCCTCCAAAGGACTTCTTCAGTGAGTTGTAGCTGCTTTAGCTGAAGCTGTACACAGATATAGTCATGGTTATGGTGCAAGATGATATGAAATTGCATTTTTTTAATTGAAAAGAGCCCAAATCTGTGTCTCCCACGCACCTCTGGAGGAAACTGATCGGTGCTGGTAGAAATCATGACTCCACAGTTTGTCCAGTGTCAGACTACCTGCAGAGAGCTGCTGACTCAGACTCTGGCAGGTAACTGCTGCACTTTCAGATTAAAACACCAGTCGAGTGTCAAGTCAAGTGCTGGCAAAGACTTTTTACACATAAATAAGTAAAGTTCGGCCTGACGCTGGCAGTTTGGTGACTTTGATTTGTGTCCATCTCTGTATCAAACGTGGACACATCTGTCTGCAGGTTACTGAAGATTACCAATCAATCAATTCATCTTTATTTGTAAAGCGCCAATTCACAACAGAAGTCATTTAATCTGTGTAGTTTTATCAACAAACGGACGACCTGCATCATGAAATCAGACCCTAACAGAAAGGGTTAACATCTAAACTACAATTAAACAGAATACAGTGACATATTTTCTATCTTGTGGAGGACACGTCTCCATCCCGGGTCGGTAACCGGCAGCATATGGAGCCGTATCCACGGGTCAGACCGAGGTTGGAGGTCGCTCACTCTCGTTAGCAGCTGACATGAAATCCACCAGTGAGACGAGGTTAACTGGGATCTCTGGGATTAGTTGCAGATCACAACTTTTCCTGCTCCCTTTAATCTGCCTCCAGTGGGTTTCATGGATCTGTGCTGACGGCAGTTAAACTCAGACCTCCAGCCGACTGACACTCTGTAGTCAGGATGAATACTCTGTAATATCTGGAGCACGTGGCAGAGGGCAGGACGTCTTCATCTCAAGAGAAGACTGTAACATGCAAACTATCATTTAGCAAACATTTTTTTTTAAATGAGCTTCTTGTAAATGGGTGCAGTTTTTGGATGTAAACATAATGGTAGTCTGGGGGCCGGTGTCACCAAATGCCTGCGAAATAACAGTTTTTTTCCTAAAAATGCAGCCAAAAGTCCAGTAACAAAAAGGAAAGACTAAGATCTGTGGGTTGGTGATAAAAGGAGGAGCTGCTCATCGTGGAAATGAGACTTTCTCTTGACCTCCACTTCCTGTGTCGGTGCGCCACATCAGGGTCCTCGTGCACGCGCTGCATTTGTCCACAGAACGAGATTAACGAGATAACGAGTGTCCCCGAGCGGCTGCTGATGGTCATTAAACCCGGGGGATGCGGTCGGATCGACGAGCTCATCGATCGGTCGGCGGAGGAGGAGGAAGAAGCAGCAGCGGCCGGGGGAATACTGATGCTGGACAAATGTCAGAGATGTTGGACAGGGAGAGGATTTCTGCTCATTACCAGGACGTCACCTGCTTGAATCTCTTCCTGATGTTAGGATAGCTCAGTGCACCATCGATCAAAGTTAAACAGTCATTTTAAAAAGACAGAAATATACGCTGCTGTCCGCCTCCACTGTCCTTCAGCCTGCTGATGACCCACGCTTCACCTCGTACATTAGGCCTAATGAAACCAACCGTACACAGCACACAAGCACTGCACTGAGAGAGAGTGGTGTGGTCAGCATGGACGGGTGGAGGCGGAGGACAAAAGGTGCACAGACCTCAGCGTAATTTCTCAAGACAGAGCGGCGTGCTGGCAGCGCTGCAGCGGCCGGCCGGCGCTCTTATGTAACGGCTGAAAACTCCCGGTTTTAAAAGCATCCCTGTGACTCCTTATTACTGTTATTACTGTTATTATGGGATGTCAATCAGCCGCAGCGTTACATAATTGCTCCCTGCCTCCGGCTTCAATCTGCCACAATAACAATGTTGTGATGTCGGCGGAGCGTTAAGGGACAAAACAAGTGAACGCTGATACATGATGGACTCACATCTCATGTCAGGGTCCTCAGACGTTAGCTCACCTCACTCTGAACCAATCGATATCCTCTTTGATTCTTCGTGTGTAGTTAATTTAATTGTACATAAATATTTGATTTATTTTCATTAGGCTGGTTTTATTCATTAGGCTGACATTACTTATGAGGGAGGGTTCAGCAACGAGTCATAAAGTACAATATTTGCCTCCACATGCAGGAGTGAAAGTGTAGAGGAGCAGAAGATGGAAATAGCTCCTAACTGTAATGTAACACTGTAATACCTCCTCCCTTCATCTGTTGTGTACGATGTGTGTGTTGCTTTGTGCATCATAACTGTGCTGCCACAGAGATGCAGGTTAAATAAAGGTGCATTAAAATACCATCTGACCGGCTCAAGGTGAGAGAGGTTTACTTTGGCCAGAGGAGACAAAGGAACGAGAAAAGACCAAACAGTGAATGTAAACAGGCTCCACGCAGCCACTGATTTATCTGACAGAGACTAATCCTACGTTTAAACCCTGGTTGGAGATCAGTCCACTCCCTGGCAGCAGCACAGGATTGATTTTCTCTACAGGTGGTCCTCAGACGCTGCCAGTGTTCCTGAATAAGACAGGAAACCTGAGAATGGGCATTATTGTGGGTCCGGTCCTGACAAATGAGAGAGGATACACAGAGCCTGCAGGGTGAGCAAACACACCGCGGTGAGAAGAAGTAGGTCACGCGGTGCGTTCACGGACTGCAGGCTGGAGCGCCGACAAAATAAGACAAAAGAAACGTGGTCGAGTTACTGCAGAGCGGCTCTGATAAACAGCCTGGGGAGATTAAACAGGAGAGCTGTGCCCGACTCCACCTGATCTACTCAGATCCACTGTAATCTACTTTCTACTGCTGCTGTCACACCACAGCAGCACTCACACCACAATGTGTCCTTCAAACTACTGCTCGTTTGGACTGGATGCCACCACGGGCTGATGCTGCTGACGACTGATTTCCCTGACATTTAAACTAAAGTTTCAACTATTCAACTCGTCTGACCACAAGAGATCACTCAGAAAACACATTGGGCAAAATTTAAAGATATAATATGGAAGAATTATAGGTTTCCTCAAGGTAACGCTGCATTTCATTCGGTCGCCTGTCGCTGTAACTTCACCAGACTAAATGTAACTTGAATCAACACATTGTCTGCTGAATCGTTGAAAACATCATTTCATACGTGAACACTTTCTACCCGAGTCACATCACATAGATTTGAAGTTTTTGTCAATGAAGACAAGACTTCAGGGTTTTTTCCATTAAAGCAACAAAACCAGACACTTTTAACGAGACGTCGGGACATTTCCAGCTGTTTGTGTTGTGACAAAACCGGAGAATTGGGACGAGACACCGGGACATCTCCTGTCATGTTTGTGGTGACAGAGGCAGGTAGTTTAAGCTGAACATGATGTTTTCCTCACCCTAACCAAGAACACTGTGTGCCTACACCTAACCTGAGCATAAGCAGCGTTGTCATGACATAAAACTTCAAACTGAACCTAAAAATAATAGACTCCCACTTATGGGCCTACTACTAAAATAATATTTTTTTTTTCTTAGTGATCATTTAATAAATATGTAAATGTAGCCTGTGAAAATGCAAACAAACTTGGATCGCAGGTGTTTTCACATCTACACACTGACTCCTGTGTGATACCTGTTGTAACATCGTTGTGTGGCTCTATCAGGCAGATGAAACCTGACAGAGACCACAGACGAGTGGAGTTTAAAAGGAAATTATCAGACAACAACTTCCTGTCGACACAAAGAGACTGTGTTCTTGTAGTTTCTGTTTATGCCGGTGTTAATCATCTGTGTTTTCCTTCCAGGCTGAGTGAGTGAGAGTCTCTGAGGACAAACCTGTTTGTCTTCAGTCGCTCTCTGAATTAAAAACTGTGCTTCCTGCTGTGAGAAACTAAAGCGTGTGATGTTCATGTTAACACAGCCACAGAAAATGGGTCAGTGTCACCTGGCTGGGAGGACATCCATCCTTCCTCACACACACCTCACATGCAAATGAGCCCCACCACGGCACAGAACATGTGGCGAGGGCGCCGTAAGTAGGCCGAGTCTCACCCGCTTCATGAGAACCAGAACCGGGCCGATGAGACGACGGGAGGGACGGACGGCCGCCTTACATAACAACAACAGGAACACACAGGGAGGACGGCGGCCTCTCCAGCTGAGAGCTTGCATAACACGACATGAATGTGAGCGACACGTCCAGATGTGCGCTGAGGGGCAAAGAAAGAGAATGACAGTACGCCTGCTGCTGCTGCTGCTGCTGCTGTTTTGGGTTATTTCCAGCATGAAGCAGCCTGAATGAGTCACTGAGTGCCACTGAATTCAGGGAAAATGGAAATGAGCTCAAGTAGCAGCGAGTCACTGCTCTCGCTATTGTGCTGTGTAGCTCACTGAGCGCCGTCACACCTCGACTGGTCCTAATGTACACTGTGATTCAATCTAGATTGTGCCTTTGTGTCCCGATCCATTATTATTCCTCAAAATCTGCCCCCAACCAAACCCCATTCATTTCAGTCCAAATCTGGAGACAGCGTGTAACATTTCCAGGGTGAAACCACTGGATTGTTTTTTAAAAGGGCCGAAGACTTCAACATTTGTAAGTGTGAAACCACTGGATGATTTTAATTTCCTGACATGTTTGTGGTACCAACAGGTTTATTCACGAGACTTTTAACAAGATGTTGGGACATTTTCTGACCGTTTGTCGTGTTAGTAGCATCAAAACTGGATGTTTTTGAGGAGATTTCCTTATTCGTGCCGGGACCCAACCACAGCGTGAGCAGTGTTGTCACAACATCAAACTGAAAACTGAACCTAAAAACATGAAGAAGTGTCTTGTTTGAGCATCTGTGGTTTTATTCAGGAGGAAGCAAAACTGAATTTTCTTTTTACTGAGGGAAGTCCGGCTCTAACTCAGTGAAAGTCTATTATTAGCAGCACTGCTTGGCATTTTCTGGAAGGTACAGTCAAAACTCCTGTTAAATGCATCGACGTCGACCTTTAAAGCTGCGTCCAAACTGAATCAAGTTCTGCAGAGTTCAAGATTTTTAATTTTGACCTCGTCCGGCTTCTTTTCCTGCAGCTCGAACCAGCTGAACAGCTGACTGCTCACATCTGTACAGCATACAGATGTTTCCAAACACAGTCAGCTATCGCACTAACACAGCAGCTGCCGGTTTGGGTCGAGAAAACATTTTCTTCCAAACAGAACCAGGTATGACACAAACACAGACCTCACGGGATCTTTCTTCATCATCTTCATCATCATCATCATCATCATGTGACCCACAGCAACAAGCAGAAAAATTAAACTCTTCCCTGCACGACTCTAATTCTCAGATAATCAAATAGAAAGAGCCGGTTTCAGTCTCTTCAGCTAACGACAGTCGTGTGACATGTTCTCCGTAACACCAGCGTCCCTTTACATTTCCACCGTTTCTATCAGATCGCAGGTGAAGCTGTTTGAACACAACGTGAGAATACGACAGTTTATATAGAAAGACTTTGAGGACAAAACTGTAAAGATGATGTCAAACTGTCACTATTAATATCTCTGCTAACAGACACCGGCTTCTTCCCACCCACATCGCTCAATAAATCAATACTGAGTGGTGGATAGTTTTACAAGTCATCGTACAGACGCAGGCTCACGTGTCTGTTCAGTGCATCTGAGTCAGGATTATTGTTTTAACACTGAAACATGATGGGACCAATAAGACACAGCTGATATCTCCCAACAGTCAAATGTAAAATCATGTGCGATCAACAAATAAATCACGGCTACTACAAAGTGTAGTCCCAGTTTGTTTCTGTCTTATACTCCACAATGTGTTTCACATCTCATTTTGAGCTTTTAACATATATTTTTCATACAAAAACCTCCTGAGAGACTCCTGCACCTGAACAGCTCTTCAGCCAAGACTTGTTACGAGACTTCGGGACGTTTTCCAGCCTTGTTCGTGGTGACCAAACCGGATATCAGTGACAAGACTTCACAATATTCTTTCGCCACGTTTGTGCCGATAAAAGCAGAATATTTTGGACGAGACTTCAGGAAATTTTCCAGCCAGGTATCTAAAGACAAAACATGATGTTTTTCTGACCCTAGCCGGGTGGTTTCTGTGTGGGGAACACTGTGTTGGTATCAGCAAATATGTCTTGTGATACGCAAACTTTTCATTCTTACTTGGGAGACGCAGTGAGTTTCTCTGTTTCAGTGAACTGATATCATTTTAAACACAGATTGCTAAACTGTAAAATATCCTGCCTTCAATACAACAGTGTTTGATAACCAGTTGATTTTTACTTCGAGTGACGGTCGGGCTCTAGAAAGCTGTTCGTGGCAACAAACTCAGACATTTCTGACGAGACTTCTGGATGTTTTCCAGACGAATATTTGGCAACAAAACCGGATATTTTGGACGAGACTTCAATAGGTTTTGCAGCCCGCTTTGTGGTTTCCTGACCCGAACCAAGCTGTTTCTGTGCCAAGTGATACATCGAGTAATGCTCTTCAGACTTCAGACTCATGCAGCTTTTAGTGACAGCTTGTACTGAACGATAATGAACCCAGATGTGATTGTTGGTATCGGACCACATCCAAAATATGTTCCTACATCTGTGCAAACCTCCTGCCAGCGTTCAGCAGCATGTAACCTCAGTGTCACAACTGATCCAATCAGCCTGAACCACTTCAGCTCCTCAGCATTGATTTCACACTTTCTCTGAAGAGCAGAAAACTGATTTCTGTCACAGAGAAGACACCACAGACAGCAGCACATGCACCGGCCAGCAGGACCAGCACCAGCACCAGCACCCTGTCCTACCTTCAATGGCGATGACATGCTCCCGGATCTGGTTCTGCAGCAGCGGCTCCTCCACCCGCTCCAGCAGCTCGTAGATGGAGTAGATGTTGGGGTGGACGGACTCGAACCTCTGGATCTCGGAGCGGATGGCGGCCGAGTTGGCCAGGTGCTGCTGGTAGTTCATGGCTGCGGCTCCGGACGAGCTGAGCTGATGGAGAGGAAGGTGAACGATGTGACCTCCAGGAAGCTCAGAGACGCGTCAAAACATGCTTTTCTCCTCTGGGTCTCATCAACTAACACATCGGCTACACGTGTAATTTATCTCACGGAGTCTGCAGAGGTTAAAAACACCGGTGTCCTCTTCTACATCCCCGGGAGTCTGAGCGATAACCCCGGCGCTGTGTTTGTGGCGGAGGCGGCAGCGCTGCTGCTACTGGCCGGTGAAGGCAGCTGCTTCCCGGGGCGTCCCGGTTCCCGATCCCGGTGCGCGGACAGATGTGCGGCAGGCTGAGCAACGCCTCCCCATGTCCTTCCGACCCGCCTGAGATTACAACCGCGCTCCCTCGTGTCCGGCCGGGTCCAACACAGCGCTCAGAGTCACAGCTGCCGGACGGGAAGGGTAGAGGACGGCCTTGTTGCTAGGTGGCTAGCGGCTAACGCTAGCTAGCTGTAGCTTCCAGCCGGGAAAAGGGGAAAACTCGCCGCTGTTCAGCCGCTATATTCGGCTTCACATACCGCCTGAGCGGGGTCAGAGAGCCGGGAGGCGGCGGCCATTTTAGGGATATAAAGGGAGCCGGCGGCCGGTGACAGCCCGAGACACAGTCCGTGGGTCGTGGTGGGGAGTTAGGATGTTCCCGTCCGTCCCTCCGTCCGTTGTTTTGTCTCCAGTCCGGGACCAGCTGCGGCACAACACCGTCCACAGTCAGAACCGGGCCGCGGCGGTCCAGCGGAGCTCCTCCCGGTGGGTCAGCGACACGTTTCACAGGTGAGTCCCGCACACGGCGCGCACACACTCAGCCGTTCCCCCTGCCAGAGCCGCGAGGTCCATCCCGTGCAGACCGGAGCCTCAGTATCCGAGCCGGGACGTCACTCCCGTCAGTGCGCGTCCTCCCGCGCGTCAGCGCCCGCGCACAACGCGACGGGTTCCGGTGCGGAGTTTCAAAGTAAGACTCGTGTTTTTCTTTTTCTTCTTGCCTACATTAACTGATGTTTATGTACATAAACTGATGTTTATGTACATAAACTGATTTACTTACACATTTACTCAAGTACAATTTTGAGGTATTTGTACTTTACTTGATTATTTCCAATGTTCTACTACTTTGTTTATCTACAGTATTGAATTGTACCATATATTTCACATATTAAACACATATTTCAAGTGTATATCAAGTTTCATGTCTGGTAGATCATGTATTGTGAAAAAACTTAAAACTTCATTCTTTAAAGTGTCATAGTAACTGACAAACAATGTTATTCCTTGATGTGTTCGAAAACAAAATATAAATGCGAAAATCTCATCAAAGCAACTCTAGTCTCAACGCAGGATTAAAATTCTGGAAGAGGAAGTAATAAAATAATATTTTTCATGAATTTTTAAACATAAAATTTAAATAAAATGGGAAAGGAAATCAAGAAAAACCTATAAAATACAAATGTTAGAGTAAAAGCCTAATTGTATCTCGTTTTTTACCTCGTCATCTTTGATTTCTTTTCATTATACTCATTTTAATATATTATTATTTAATAAATACATAAAAAAAATGTGTCCGATTATCTCAGAGGTCTAAATTAGATACTTATTGTAAAGATCAATGTTCTATTTATATTTATTGTGCATATTTGATCTCATACGACTCTTTCTAAACTTTTTAAATCGCGACATATTTTATGCTTTTACTTTGAACATCAAACTTTTCTTGTTCCGGTCCCTCTCGCGCCAACCGTCGCGTGCTTGACGCAGCGGCATTCACGAGGATACTCGTTGCGTGGACGGTGCGCAAAAAAGATTTTTAAAAATCAGCTGATTTCTCTGATTTCTGCCTTTTGAATTCATGATTTTGACAGCGGAAGTGATTTAATTTAGGCCCCCTTCAAAATAAAGTTGCAAAATGGACATCTTCAAAATAAATCACCCAGTGGGACGTAAAAAGAGACAACTATATCACTGCTTTACGTTTCACTGTTTATTTACTATTTTTACATAATTGTCTAAATTTGTAACCAAAACCAAGAAATCCTTCAAAATAAAGCTCCTCCAGCAGATGTCAGCTCCTCCTCAGTGTCTCTGGCAGCTCAGCTCTGTGGCGGCACTATTGTGTTGAAGCTGCTATTTGTTCCCCGTCCAGCAGTAAAAAGTGCACAATGCCGCTCTTCTTCTTCCCGCTGCTCGTGGCTTTGATGCAGCACTCGTGTTCCCCGACCGTGAAGTTTGTCTCGGTGCCGTCGTCCACGAACTCTCCCTGCCGACAGGAAACACAGACACAGAGCTTTGGGATTCAGGTTTCATGAGGAAAATATGAATGTTTATATCTTATATAAACATTTTGATTCACAAACTGAGCTTCACTGTCAACACACATTTCACTTGTTTCCTTTGAATTCTTTTAATCTTATTTTGAAAAGACTCTTCAGAGGCTAGAAACACCTGTTTTCATGGACGAGGAGGTTTTATTGTGAAAATTATGTAACACAGCCCACATACAGCTCAATTACAGAGCTGGTAGTCAGAACATGGCCACCTGTGTTGGAGCCAGATCTACTCTGTTACATCATTTTCACAATAAAATCTCATCCTCTATAAAGACAGCTGTTTCTGTCCTCTGAAGAGTCTTTTCAAAATAAGATAATACTGGATGACAGCTATCGTCAAGAAATCTTAAAACATGATGTTTCTAAGGCAAGTTCTGCACATATGAGGAGAGTCTTTTCATTACTTTCCATCAGCATGTAATATATCATATACTTTCCAAGAATACACAGTATTTAATTCTGATATCTATCAGGAATACTAGTCCATACATCTGCTTAGAAATCCTAAAAGAAGACGCTCCTCACGTGCAGAACTTGCCTTAGAAACATCATGTTTTTAAGTTATCTTCAGTATCACAGTAATCCAGTGATAGCTGTCTGTACATCCGTGAGTTCACTGCAAACAGGAAGTGCTAACAGCTAATTCTGCTAAGTTTTAATGTCGTTTGGAGTTTGTTTGTTTTATTTAGTTCCCTGCTCCCTCAGTTTTGTGGCCTACAGAACTTGGTGATGAGATAATGACTGAATTTTATGAGTAAAACTACATTTTGTTCATGTCGGAGCTCAAAGTCGAGTGATTCTCACCATTGTGTCCATTTTCTGCCCGTTGCACCAAACGTCCATTGTGTCCTTCTCTGTCAGACAAAGGAAGCAGAGTGTTTATTCTCATTAACTGAACCTGTTTCCTTTCTACAGCTGATGTACAGCATCAGCTCAGGTTTGGTGTCTGTTATCCAACCAGGTTGATACTGCGAGTCATGTTTCCTAAAATAACTGACTGACCTCAACCTGAGCAGATTAAGCTTCTGTGTTTTAAGTGTTCACCTACTGCCGTTACACAACCACACAGTGGAGCAGCAGTGGAGCAGCAGTGGAGCAGTCGTGACTCACCGAGGACGACTCTGTAGTCCTGTCCGTCCACTTTGAGCAGCCACGTTTTGGTGGTCTGCGCCCGGTCGTCGATGAACTTCTGCAGGCTCTTCCCGGCGATCTCTAGCGTGTACTCGTAGGCGAAGCCGCTGATGGCCTCGATGGCTATGGTGGCTTTGGTGTCGGAGCTTCCCACGGTGAAGGTTTCCTTTCCGACCAGCTTGAACATCCAGTCTTTTCTGATGACTTCCTGTTGAGGAAACAACACCTGCTGCTGGACATGTACTCATTCATTGATCAGTGTTCGTGCCTGAAGTAAAGACCTCCAACCAGCATAAAGCTCATTTATTATCACGTGTTGTCTCCTGTTGTTACTCCAGGAGGAGTGAGAGCGACACTTGGATGTTTAACTGGAGTTATTGAGCGACTTCTTCTTGGCCAGAGTTAGATCGGACTCCAGGAAGCTGCTGCTCACTTTGTCAAAACCACCAGGCTCTACTGAGCTTTTTAGCCTCTTTTAGCCCCCAATTTTGGTTACAGCACATTACCTGTCTGCTCCACGACCTGGTCACCAGCTAACAACAGACAGACACAGTTAGAGACCCGCTGCTGAACATTTAGCCGCTGAAGAGACAGTAAGTAAGTATGTAAACAAAGTCAGTACTTGAAGTCCTCCGGCTCTACACTGTTGCACCGACAGCAGAAATAGAAATCCTCTGTCCTAACCTCACAGCTGTGAACCTCTGATCTGGACTCCCAGCTCTCACCTGTCCGTTGACAGAGACGACCCGTTTCCCGGTGGTGGTGCCGTGAGCGAACTCGATCCTGTAAACGCCGTCGCTCAGCGCCACCTCCCACACCGCCACCAGATCTCCACTCAGCATCTCTGCCACCTGGAAATCACAAGAGCATCGTCTCAGAGCGACATGTCGGCTGAAGAGCGGTGTTCTGGAGCTGCAGTGGGTCTGAGAGCGTCGGCCGGCGCCCCGCGGTGCAGCTCTGGTGTCGGCTCAGCAGCAGGTGTATTACTGTAAGAGGCTTACAGACCTGAGCTCACTCTATACTGACACTGATAATTAGGACGAGCTGAGGTTCGTTGGACACAGCAGGAACATCTCTGCATGTAAACCTCCGCTGGAACACGAGAACAGAGGGTTGATGATCGGACCTGACCTCTGACCTCTGACCTCTGACCTCTGCATGGACGAGCTGACAGAGAAGAGTTTTAATATTCAGGCAGACAAAAGAAACGGTCTGACAAGAACAGGAAACATACACAGTACATTATCTTTACTTTGTATTTGTCATTTATTCAGCAAAGTACCAAGTGACCTGGACCTGGACCTGGACCTGGACCTGCACCTGGACCTGGACCTGGACCTGGACCTGAACCTGGACCTGGACCTGGACTTGGACCAGAGGACAGTAAAAGAGAAAATACTCAGATGAAGTACAAGTATGTGTGAGCAGCGTCTCTGCTGTGTGCATCATCATCATCATCATCACCATCATCTTCAGCTATAATGACTGTCTGTGCTCAGCAGGCTGTGTGAGCAGGTGAGTTATGAGCAGGTGAGTTATGAGCAGCTGAGTTATGAACAGGTGAGTGTCAGAGTTTACAGATGTCAGAGGTTCTCACATGTGGGAGTGACCTCTTTAAATTAATTGTTTGAATTGTCATTTTTATTTAACCTTTGTAAAAATTATAATAATATTATTGTTCAAACTGTATTTTGTTTTTGTAACTTATTTACAATGTTGGAATTGTTTAAATTTTCATTCATGTAAATGCTGAATATATCTCTTTTTACATTCATTTAGACTTTTATTTATCATTTTTTAATTTCAATGTATTTTATTGATATTTTTTTCATTGTAACTTTTTAACTTATGCTATTTTCTTATTTATATTTTTTAATCTTTAAACTAATTTTGAAAGATTGTTTTTATTTCATTTTATTTTAAATATATTTTATTAATATTTATTTTATTGTTTAATTTTTAAACTTTTTAAATGTTTTATTGACTTTTTTAATTTAGTTGAGATTTGTTTTAATTTGTATTTTTTTAAATTCATCATTATTATAATTATTATTTTAAAGTTCTTGATGTTGACATAAATAAAGAAAGTTAGTGACAGAGCAGCAGCAGCAGCAGCAGGTCAGTGATGTCATGATGATAATAAAGTTTATTGTTTTATCTCTTTATTATCTGACGAACAGATCAGGTCAACAGTCTGTGAACTCGATGGATTAAATCAGGAAACGATCAGAAACAAAACATCTGAAGCAAAGTTCAAAGGAAGGAGGACGAGGAGGACGAGGAGGTGCTGGTCAGACGAGTTCGTCCAGAATCAGATCAACTATCAAAACAGTGATAAGACGCTTCACTGACTGCAGCTTCACAACATGTCCTCTGATCAGTACTTCAGTCCACATGACTCATCTGACCCAACAGAAACACAAAGCTCTTACACACCAGTTAATAAAGTTCATCAGGTGAACATCTGAACACACACACACACACACACACACACACACACACACACACACACACACACACACCTGTCTCATGAAGCAGGAAACAGATTATTAAACACTTTGTCACAATATTTCAGTGAGTTTCATCAGAAATGAAGAGAAATTCATCTTCATCCTGTTAAAACTGTTTTTATAATCCGTCTCCACCTTCATGTCTTTTTATTTGTTTAATGTAAATCAACTTTAAAGACTCAGTCAACAGGTTTAACTAACAACACACCAACTGTGTCAACTAGATTTATTACATTTATATTGTATCATAAATCTGCAGTAAACAAGCGTCAGACTGAAGAAGTGACAAATGTTTCTTTTCTGTTAAAAACATTTTCTGATGAACTCACACGACCTCGTTCAAAGTTATTACCGAGGCGCCACCTAGTGTCTGAGTATGAGATTTATTAGACTCTGACTCGTCTGTGAACTGTTTTAACTTTGTTAATAAATAGAAATATTGTTTTTTTTGCATGAGGCTCGTTTTAACTGGACTCTTGTGATAAATATCTTTATTATTAATTATAGATGTAAATCTGTTTCCTTTACAGTGACACAGGTGAGCTGACTTAATATTCTTAATAATGAATCTAATCACTTTGTTTTATTAATGTTTATTGTTAACTGTAATGACTATATTTTATTTTACAACAGATCCCTAAATATGAATAATTCTGTGATATAACTTATTATTCTCTGTTCAGACAGAATCATGTCACTTGTTACACTTTTGTGGAAAAAGTGAATTTCTTCTAAAGCAAAGTAAATATTCATTAACTTATTTTCAGAAACGTAACTCCTGTAGATGAACTGCAGATAAATGTCATCATTTTGCACGTAGTTAATTAAAATATACACTAAATTAACCATAACATCGTCTCTATAAACGTTATTAGTGTCTTAAATAAAACTTGTTGAACATGTTTGTTAATTACGGCCCAGTTCATTTACAGCTCGTCATTTCTTCCTCCAACTGGACTTTATATACGTCACAGTTCAGTGTTTGATACTCTAATAAAGAAATAAACCCACAGTTGACACACGATCAGTGATCAGTCTGACTTTTATTATCAAATGGATGTGATGATGTCATAAATACAGCGACACGTATCGACCCAGCTGATTAAAAGAGGTTCCCTTTAAAACTGTGATTATAAATTATAGTTGTGTTCGTCAGGGAGGTGAAGAGTGAAGGCGTCGTACAAAAGGAGTGTGTGGAAGTGTCAGGAATGTGAGTCAACACAAAGAGGAAACGTGGACGAGCGTAGAAATTTTACACTTTCTGGTATTTTTAGGTCACAAACGCGTTTTCTCGAGGAAACGACGGTTTAAGGCACAAAAATCCTCCCTGGAGCTTCTGAACATGATGTCGGATCCATCGGCTGATTACACGTCAAAATCAAGATTGTCGAAAACATTCACGACAACGAACAGAAACAAACATGTGTGGCCAGAAGTATGTGGACGCCCCGGTCCATGTTATCAGACTGAACATCATCATGGTCGAGGCTGTGAGACAGTGAGACAGCGACATGAGATGGTGACAATGTGTCCAGCAGGCGATCTAAAGGAGGACGTGTCCACCATGTTAGCAAAATGACCAACTACACTCCCCCCTTTTTACCAAAATGATCATCACAATTTTCAACTTCAGCAGATTTTGCCGATTAATAAGCAGTTAGCCTTCACAGATTAGCTAATGAGTGTGATACAGAGAAGAGTCTATTTAGCTAGCATTGGTAGCATGCTAGCTGTGTTGAGTTCAGTGATAACGTCACGTTTTTTACCTAATATCTCTGGATACGCAGCGTCCTCACTTATTTGTCACCGTGCATCATACGTCCTGTTGGTCTCAATAAAGCTCCATGCACATTTAAAACAGAGAGAATTAGCTTCTCCCTTAGCATCTACTGTCCATAAAGACATGCATTTCCCTGTGTTGAACACTGGGGGCGTTTGTCTGTAACAGCAGACACAATGAGCTTCAGATTCAGCTGAAACCTATCGCTGCTTTAAGCTAGCTAGCATCTATAAACAAATTCAGCCCCATAAAGACAAGGCGTGTGGAGGAACCTGATCTGAACCCTGACTCTGACCTGATCACCATCATCCCTGTTGGACCTCACCGATGCTCTGGTGTCTGCATGGGATCAAATCTCTGCTGCAGGTTCAACATGTGGCAGGAAGAACAGCACGTTAATGCTGCTCAAGCTGCAACTGTCAAATATAGGCAAGGCGTCCACATACTTTTGGCCACATAGAGTATTTGGGTATCTGTACATAAAGAGGAAGCAGAACAGGACAGTACCAAGGTCACCAGACAAACAACAACAACAATAATGGAAGTGAGACTTTCTGGTAGATTCGACCTCGAACACGTCGACTCTGACATTTTATACATTTGGAGAAAACAACACATTTTCAGGTTTAACGATAAATGCCCAGATAAATGTGCAGGTGAGGAAAAGAGTACGAGCTCCTCATCTGATGAAGTGTTTGTAGCGCAGCTGTGCAGTCGTCAGGCAGGTTGATGGTCTGAAGCCGCTGCCCGAGTCCATCAGTCCGTCCGACCGCCGTTTGGTTTTGGCACGTTGTCACGTCGACCGTGACGGCGAGGTTAAAGAATGCAGCAGCGCTTTTTCTTCTTCTTGCCGCTCGGCCCGTTTCTGCCTATGCTCTCGGCCAGTTTCTTCTTGCGGACCTCCCTCATGAGGTCGAAGAACACCTGAGAGACAGAACAACAGAGAACGTTCAGATCCAGATCAGCTGCCTACGAGGCCACGTTTCTGATTTTACACTGAAGTTGATGTTAAAAATGTTGCAAAGAAAATGTCGAACATTTCAATCAACTGGTTCCATCAGACTGTCGAGCAAATGTGAAATACAGTTTTTAAAAGTAGCAAGAAAAGTGAAGGAGACTGTGCAGAGTGTAGCTCTCACACACAAGAGAAGAAGAAGTGGAGGTGGCGAACCAGAAAACAAAAGCAGCTGTGGACCATCAACCAACAATCCACCAGAACAACAAGCAGAACCAGCAGCCTTCTATGATCGTGAATAAACAACCAGCTGGAAACAGAACCAGCCGTTTGTTCGTTTACCTCCAATAAACCACAAAGAAGAAGAACAGCGTGAGAAAACTCTGCTGTGCATCATCAGCAGGCTGCAGAACCAGGAAGTGAACGTTTCTCCATGAACAAAGTGGAAAATCTGCTGTTTTAAACATATTTCTGCTGATTAAGCTGTTTTTTTCTTACAAGATTTGATGACTTGAAGAAAAAGACATTTTTAAAAGACCTCCTGGACATGGAGAATAAATCGTGTCATGTTGCCATGACGTCTAATAAAATGTTATTTTAAACCTGGACGTTCCCCTGCTGAACCTTGTGTCCTCGTCGTGTTTCGTACCTTGTCCACGTTGGCCCTCGTCTTGGCCGACGTCTCCACGTACTGGACCCCCCACTCGCCGGCCTTGGCCGTGGCGTCGTCGGCAGAAACCTGCCGCCTCTCCTCCAGGTCCGACTTGTTGCCCACCAGCAGCAGAGGGATGGCCTCCTCCTCCTTCACCCTCAGGATCTGCTCCCTGACACACAAACAACATTTAGTATGACTTCTCACAGAACCTCACAGAACCTCACAGAACCTCACAGAACCTCACAGAACCTCACGGGTCTCATCACCGCTCAACAACTGACAAACGTGAAATTAAAGCCAGCAACCTGAACTCGGACGTGGCGGTGAAGGACTCGTGCTCCGTGATGGAGAACACCAGCAGGAAACCCTCCCCGCTGCGGAAGTAGTTGTCTCTGATGGCAGCGTAGTCCTCCTGCCCCGCCGTGTCCAGGATGTCGATCTGCACGTCCTCGCCGTCCAGGACCACCTTCTTCCTGTAGCTGTCCGCCTTGGTGGGCTCGTAGTCCTCCACGAACTGGGAGCAGAGAACGATCATGTGACTGGGAACAGACGCAGCGAAGGATCATGGGAAATGCAGTGCTGAAGACTTACCTCGTCATACATGAACTGGAGGGTGAGGGCGGACTTTCCCACGCCACCGCTGCCCACCATGATCACCTTGTGGAGGACCAGAGACGTCTGGTTCTTGTTCTTACCGGAGGCCATGACTCTGGCCTGCAGGGACCAGCAGGGACCAGAAGAGACCAGCAGGGACCAGAGGAGACCAGCAGGGACCAGCAGGGACCAGAAGAGACAAGAGGAGACAGGGACAGGATTAAACACAAACTATATGACCCAGATTCATTATGAATATATAACACAGACTAACGAGCACTATAATAAAGATTTGTAAAATCTGAAACACGTACAGTCGAGTCCAAACGTCTCAAACTTCCTGATTATTTCCAGGTTTCTTGACAACATTAGACGTTAAACGTCTCAGACGTTTGAAACTGAGATTTTAAGTAAAACTCCTCATAAAAGGTAAAAACGAGTCATTTATTGTTCCTCCTGCTCTTAGAGCTCTGGAGCTGAACTCTGCTGTGTTATATAAATAAAGTCGGGTCGGACTTACAGTAAATGTTGTATTGGGATTCTACTGAACAGGATCTGGTTACAGTTTCTGTTTCAGATCCCTGCAGACGGACTGTTTGGGGGTTTTGGCTGCTGACGTCACTTGTTGGCTGGGATGTTGTTCACATAAACAATCAATCTTCTGCAAGATTATAAAGATTATTAACCTGCTCCTGACGTTGTGATGATGTTTTCTGTTTTAATGTTACTACACTTTGTTTCTTTACTTCAACGTGAGGCTTTGTCACAAATTCTGCTTTCAATCTTCTGAAAAACACCAAAATCAGGACTCGCTTCAAACACTGATTCACAGCCGAGTGAAGGCACCCAAGTCAAAGTCTGTTCACGGTTTGCTGTCAGTCTTTGTACTGGTTTTATTAACGTTTTACACATTTATAGTAGAGTTATAGAGTCGTCCAGGCTGCAGGTCACTGGCTGCAGCCTGTGTCCTCTGACAGTAGACTGAAGACCTTCAGGTCAAAACAAGACATCTGAGGACGTCTTCACCTTTTCCTGACCTTTAACTGACCCAAACATTAATCTATTAATGGAGAAAACAGTCATTAGTGCTTTTTATTTGTCTTGTATTGGTACTCTGACCTGAACAAAGGGGAATAAAGTTTGACTGATTGTGTTTCACACAGTCATGAAGGCTGTCTGTTATTTCCTGCAGTCGTCTCACTGAGGTTAAAAGTGTAAATAGTGATTCTGGAGTGTGTTTTTCTTTTATTGCTGTAATAATTATACGTTTATTTGAATATTTGTCTGTTAAATTAATTTGCAACTATTCTGATGACTGACTGAAGTAACTTTAAAGTAAAATCAATATTCTCTGCTGTCAGTGAATATTTCCTCCTCTGTGACAGTAAACTGAAGATCTTTGTGTTGAGGATGAAACGAGACGTCCGAGGACGTTACAGTTCCCACAGTGAACAGATATGAGTCCACAGTGACATGTTGTTATTGTTCGGATCATTGCATTGTGTTGTGCCTGTTAGTGTCCAGTTGTTGCACTGTTAACACCATCTTAATGTAACCGTTTGTATGTTGCAGGATAAGGAAGCTTAATCTCGTTCCCAGCGACCATATCTGTCCGTTTAGCACAATGTGTTTCAGTTGAGCTTAAAACATTTAAGTTATCTTAAATTCAGAGTGTGTAAACAGCTTTAAGTCACAGATAAGCAAAGTTCTGGGTGTTTTTAAAGATAAGCAGGTATTTATCTTGCAGTAGAATGATAATCCAGGAGCTGAGGCCCGGCCCAGCCTGGCCCAGCCCGGTGACTGTGCTGTGAGTGGTCAGATGAAGGGCCTGCTGATAAACAGGCTGTAGGCACAGTGCAGGAGGAGGAGGAGGAGGAGGAGGAGGTGGAGGTGTCTGTGACCTTACAGCCTGCAGGACACCAGCTCCAACATGAGGGCTGGACACCAGCTCCAGCTCCAACATGAGGGCTGGACACCAGCTCCAACATGAGGGCTGAACACCAGCACCAGCTCCAACATGAGGGCTGAACACCAGCACCAGCTCCAACATGAGGGCTGAACACCAGCACCAGCTCCAACATGAGGGCTGAACACCAGCACCAGCTCCAACATGAGGGCTGAACACCAGCACCAGCTCCAACATGAGGGCTGAACACCAGCACCAGCTCCAACATGAGGGCTGAACACCAGCACCAGCTCCAACATGAGGGCTGAACACCAGCACCAGCTCCAACATGAGGGCTGAACACCAGCACCAGCTCCAACATGAGGGCTGAACACCAGCACCAGCTCCAACATGAGGGCTGAACACCAGCACCAGCTCCAACATGAGGGCTGGACACCAGCACCAGCTCCAACATGAGGGCTGGACACCAGCTCCAACATGAGGGCTGGACACCAGCTCCAACATGAGGGCTGAACACCAGCACCAGCTCCAACATGAGGGCTGAACACCAGCACCAGCTCCAACATGAGGGCTGAACACCAGCTCCAACATGAGGGCTGGACACCAGCTCCAACATGAGGGCTGAACACCAGCTCCAACATGAGGGCTGGACACCAGCTCCAACATGAGGGCTGAACACCAGCACCAGCTCCAACATGAGGGCTGAACACCAGCACCAGCTCCAACATGAGGGCTGAACACCAGCACCAGCTCCAACATGAGGGCTGAACACCAGCACCAGCTCCAACATGAGGGCTGAACACCAGCACCAGCTCCAACATGAGGGCTGAACACCAGCACCAGCTCCAACATGAGGGCTGAACACCAGCACCAGCTCCAACATGAGGGCTGAACACCAGCACCAGCTCCAACATGAGGGCTGAACACCAGCACCAGCTCCAACATGAGGGCTGAACACCAGCACCAGCTCCAACATGAGGGCTGGACACCAGCACCAGCTCCAACATGAGGGCTGGACACCAGCTCCAACATGAGGGCTGGACACCAGCTCCAACATGAGGGCTGAACACCAGCACCAGCTCCAACATGAGGGCTGAACACCAGCACCAGCTCCAACATGAGGGCTGGACACCAGCTCCAACATGAGGGCTGAACACCAGCACCAGCTCCAACATGAGGGCTGAACACCAGCACCAGCTCCAACATGAGGGCTGAACACCAGCTCCAACATGAGGGCTGAACACCAGCTCCAACATGAGGGCTGGACACCAGCAGCATGTCGGCTGTGGCTGTCAGGACTCAGCCTGAGTAATGGAGGCTGTGGCTGCCAGGACTCAGCCTGAGTAATGGAGGCTGTGGCTGTCAGGACAGGAGTAATGGAGGCCGTGGACAGAGAGAAATACAGGCGGTGTGAGCTGAAAGAGGAACTGTGAGTCCTCCTGTCAACACTGAGCAGCTTCCTGTAGCCAGCTGACAGCTTTAAACTCCGAACACAGACACTACACAGACCCTCTTCCTTGTTCCCGCCTCCAGCCCGACAGCCGCCTCTGATTGGAGCGCTACTCTGCTACGCCTCTTCCTATTGGCTGCTGGGAGCGTCAGTCAGCGGGCTCGATGGTAGCAGATAGCGTCCCTCGGGGGGGATTCAGTGAAAAACGACGTGAAAACGCGTCACAGCTCAGCGCTGACAACACGAAGCTCGCTCAAACATGTCGGACAACTCACCTGCTAACGTGTCTCTCCGCTGCTCGCGCCACAGTCCGCCACACACCGACACACACCGACACACACTCAACTTCTCCAAGTTGACCAGGACACTCTGCCCCACCTTGTACCCGGACTCAGCCGCAGCTCGTCTACGTGCGGGGAGAGGAGTCACTCCGGAGCGGGGAAGCGGCGAAGCAGGACCGTGCTGGCGTAGCCGTTACCAAGGCGACGGATTTAGCGGATGCCTAAAATGTCGCAAAAAATCTGACTGAAGAAAGACGTGGTGCGGACGGATACTGTGGACACGTGTGTCTTAAAACCTCACGACAGTCACACGGACGTGTTTGTAGTGAAACGCTACTTTCTCTCTTATAGTGCAGCCCGTGGGCTGCCGACACCGAGAAACAAGCACAGAGTGAGACGTCTTACCGTTCGCCTCCTCTCAGGACGAGGCACGTAACACTAACAGGATGTGACGTCACGGAATTCCTTCTGTTCCTCATTTTAAAAAAAAGAAAAACATTTTTATTTATTTATTTATTTATTTATTGATCCAAACATTCCACCGAAAAACATTATTTAAAAAATAAATAAAATAAAAAATATATAAATAAATAACTACTTTATTTGAATGAAAATCGTGTCAAAACTGTTTAAAGTCAATTTATTTATTTATTAATTCACTGATCCAGCGATTTAAAACAATATTATTAAAAATAGAATAAAAAACATTTCACTTTGTGTTTTCTTCATATGTTTATACAGTATGTGTGGGGGGAAAAAAGAAAGTAAAGAAATACAACTATTCTTTTGTTTTTTTGTTTGTTTGTTTGGATTACTTGGTTTATTGTTAAATCTAAAGTGAACTTAAGTACAGTTTGAGTTTATTCTCCCTCCTGTGAAGATCTGCTTGTTTCTATCCTCCAAAACAGGAAAGTCCATCAGCTCATTGAGAGTTCAGCTTTGAAATAAAACCACTTTACAGGCAAATGTTCCCTTTTTGCTTTAAATGTTGCAACTTTAAAACATCCCACAGGATTGTGTCAGAACACACGATAACTCCTGTGAAGTGAAAGCAAGGAAACACAAAGATTTACAGCGGTTTAACTTTCTCCACAGCTCCTGCAGCTCCGACAGGTCACTGTTTATCCAGCGCTGGCTTTGGAAAGAAATCTGTCATGTTTACTTTCCAGGCAAATTCTCTCTGAAACAGATTTATTCTTCTGAGAACGTCATTTTTCCACCCTCCATCTGCTTCTTGTGTTCCCATATTGCTCCCTTTTTGCTTTAATGCTTCCAACTTTGAACTTTAAACACTCTTGTAGAGATTAATACATGTGAACTTCTGGGTTTTTGTGTCTCCGTCTGCGTGGATTCAGTTCCAGGAGTGAAGCAAGTCACACAAACATGACTGAAGTATTTAAAACATGTACGTAGAGGGATTTTCACAGGTTATTTGAGCTCAGTGTGCAGCTGTAACTGCTTCATGTAGTTCCAGTAATTCGAGCCAAGATGGCGCCGTCTCATCACTTTATCCTCTGACTGCTCGCAGCCTCGCCGTCTCCACCTCAAACTCAGAGATGTAATGAAGTGAAACAGGCTCCACTTTAAACGACCTCTCAGCTGATTCACAGTTTAGAAAACATGTTTTGTCTCTTCGACTCGTTTTCCACATTCCCTCCAAATTAGAGCTGACACATTTAGTATCTTTGGAAACTTTAATAATTCAAATTCAGTGGATTTGGTCAAAACAACATGTGTTATGAATCTGCAAAATGAGAATCAAATGCATGTGATTTCATTAGAAACAGGTTCGTACGAGGGCGAAAACAGAACCGACCCGGTGTTGGTCCTCGTGTTCTTCTGCTTTATGATAATCAGCAGCTGAGAGGTCAAAGGTCACCTCAGCATGGCTGCTGAGGGATGTCTCGCTCGTGTTGTGACGAGCTGATTTGGTTTTGGTTTTTACTAACAAATGTTGTCGTCCGGACGTCCTGACACGTCGACTGAAGCTGGACACACACTGCTGAGGCCGAGCTGCTGCAGATCCTGTTTGATTTGAACAGAAAGACGCTCATTGGTACATTTTGAGGTTTATAAGTAGCTGAAAGTGACACTGACACATCCTGAAGCTCATGATGTGTTTATTTATTGTGTATCTAAGTTGATTTAAGGTGTCCACATACTTTTGGCAGTGTCTTAAAGACAAATGTCACACTACATGAGAGTCTAACTAAACAAATCCACATATCATGTCTCCATATTATTCAACTTGTTCCCATCACTCAGTCACATTAAAGGAAATAAACACCTTTAAGTACATTAAAGTCTTTGATCTGAGCCGGATGTAATCGAGGGTTTGTGTCATACAGTTTCTTCATGTACATTGAATTTCAGTAAGTTAATGTGACAGGTTGTCGTATTTGTTTCCACATGTTTTTATTATGTGTCGTTTTATATTGTTATTTTATTAAGACATGTTATATCTGTATGTTATGTTGAATTGTTGCTATGCTGTTATGTTGTTATCTTGTTTTGTTTTATCATGTTATGCTATTCTATGTCATGTTATATTGTTATGCTGATATGTTATATTGCTGTTGTGCCATGTTACTTTTTTAAATTATGTTGTTACATTGTAATGTTATTGTATGCCATGTTATTTTATATTATATTATGCCATATTATATTTGTATTGTTGTTATGTTATATAATGTTATGTGACTTTGTCATGTTATGTTATATTGTCATGCTGATATGTTGTACTGTTGTTATTTGATGCCCTGTTATGTTATGTTATGTCAGGTTGTGTATTTGTGTATTTGTGTTATACCATGTTGATGTGTGTTTGATGGTGGTCACAGTTGGACAAACGTCACCAGTTTGTTTTCTTATTGTCAGTTTCATAATTACATAATTACTTGTACTTTACCCGATTACTAACACTACTTTATACTTTGACTCGACTACATTTCTTACTTTTTATTCAACATGTATCTTATTATCACAGCTAATTTGCATATGTATAGTTTACACACGTGAACACAGATTAAACCAAACTTTCCGTATGTTAGTTTCAGCTGAGCAGCTTCACACATTAAACACATTCTCACATGTTTATTCATCTACAATAATAATACAACATATTTTGTTTAAAAGGACATTTTCCTGATACTTTTTGTGGATATTTATTTGTAATGGAGTATTTTAACATTGTTGTACTTTAACATGTCAGATTTCTGTTTACATTTTACTGGTGTTTTTATTCTTATGTTATGTTTTATAAACTTTTAAAAATCAAATTTTACATGCAATATATTTTATTCCTATCATTATTATTGCTTGATTTGATCTTTTATGTTAACGTGTCATGTTATTGTAAGTGTTGTGCATCAGTCTCTAAACCTTTTGTTATACTATGTTTTTTTGCAATCACTTGAAATGTGCTGTACAAATAAAGTCTGACTGATTGACTGAGCTAAAGGATCTGAATACTGCTTAAATCGCTAAAAAAGCAAAGGGACTTTTGAATGTGCTGTGTTGGGCTCTGTGTGCTGCAGCAGAGCTGTGATGAGCTGCAGTTTTGGGGTAAACAGCGCTCACAGTGTGACACACAGGCACGTATCAGCCTTTCTGGTCTCCGGTCACTCGGGGAGTATAATGTGCTGCAATATGAATCCCTTTAGGAATAATTCAGTGATTTCTCCTCAGAGGATTATTAACACCGCCCCCCTCCCTCCCTCTGTCCTCGCTGGCTCCGCCCTCCTCATGTTGACCCCCCTGTATATAAAAAGTTTTCGGTGTGTGGAGGCTCCTGAGTCTCACACGCCAGAATGGAAACGCTCCTCGGTGCGCTCACTGGCACACCTCCCTCTCCTCCTCCTCAGCTTCCTCTTCTTCTCGATTGCGCATCGGCACTCCGGCAGCAGCACACCGGGAGAAGAAAACAGTGAGGATGGTGATGAGCTCTCTGGATTGAAGTTTGAAGATGTTGAAGCTGGGTTTGGATTCTGCTCTTGTCGCTCTGTGGAGTATGTCAGAGGGAGACCTCCAGCTGGGCTGATGCTGATTAATGAAGCCATGACGCGCTCTCTGTTTCTGATGCTTTCTGCGTGAAGCTGCTCCACAAACCCTGCTGAACCTGGAATAAAGAGGACTTGTGACCAAAGACATCCATGTAACGATGTAAGAGAAGAGTTCCTGCGCACACATCTTCAGTGATTGGGAGTAAACTGCACCAGTGCGTCAGAGCTGCGGTCGTTACGCATGGAGACAGCTCGGCACTGAGCGGATTCTTTATCTTCTTCTTGTTTCTTTTTATGATTTTAATTCTGACAAAGCGGAGGAAAAGTTATCCTACTCCTCCTCGAACAGAAAATGAGTAGCTGTCTTCTCCGACTAGCACTCTTCGTGGCTTGCGTCCTCTCCATCCGCTGCACCGCTGCGCCCGGCACCGAGGCGGAGGCGCACACGGCGTCCCGGGATACCTGCGCGTCCTGCGGCGTCGCCCAGCCGGAGGACCCCGAGTCGGGCCGGCTGAACGTGGACTTCCTGGAGGCGGTGAAGAGGCACATCCTGAGCAGGCTGCAGATGCGGGAGAGGCCCAACATCACGCACCCGGTGTCGAAGGCGGCCATGGTGACGGCGCTGCGGAAGCTCCACGCCGGGAAGCTGCGGGAGGACGGCAGGGTGGAGATCCCCAACCTGGACGGACACCCGATGAGCAACGACGTGCTGGAGGAGAGCTCCGAGATCATCAGCTTTGCGGAGAAAGGTGACGCACGACGAGAATTCAGTTTGATATTTTTGACTAATTTTCTTAAAACAAACCACAAAAAGCGAGGTCGACCCCTTTAGTTCCAACTTATCTGAACCAGGCTGAGAACAAAACCTTTTAGATTTCTGCTGCTGACTCAGTCGAAGGTGGATCACAGGTGCTGCCTTCAACCCAAAACATCTCATTTGACCCTAAAGAATAAAAACGACCTCTTCTCCTCTGCTGTTTCTACATCAGGGCTGGAGAAGAGTTTATTTATGAATGAAAAAGTCAAATTCAACATGAATCTGCATGAAATTCAATCTGTGGAAAGATATTTGATGCATGTAGCTGATGGATCGGACACACACTGAACATCAGCCAGCTCTGCTCTCTCTCTGCGTGCGTGTGTGTGTGCGTGTCTTTATACACTGACTGAATGAGAAACAACCCAGGGAACATGCTGATGTTGAACAGATGTTGACACAGGGGCCTGAAAACCCGCCAAAATAAAAGCAGGGAGCTGCTGCTACCTGATGTTTTGTCAAACTCGCAGAAATCACGTCTCCAGTAGTTTTTACTCTGCAGCAGCTGCTTTCTAATGAATTCATCCTGGTCTGTCATCACATGTTGGCTTCTCGGTGTTTAACGTCTCTGTTGGCTCGAGTCAGCTGAACCTCTCCAGGAGTTTGTTTAATTTAACATCTTGAGAGATTTGAAGTTCTTGATTCTTGTTGCTGTAAAGAAAATAATTATGTCGGTCATCAAACCTGGAGAGAGGATGTTCCCCTCTTGAAAAACGTAAATTGCTAAAATTTTGAATGTAGTTTGGTGGGAGGAGAGCTGAAGCAGGAGTTGAGGAGATTTTTGTGTTTCTTTCAATAAAATGTGGATTTTTCTGGCTGCATGTCTTGAGAGAAAGTTTGACGGGCAGCATATGATGGTTGTTTCCAGTATAAATGACTCTGTAAAGTCAGGCAAACTTTTAGTCTAATTTAACACTGAAGACATTTGACATTCTCAGGGTGAAATGTTTGTGATGCTGCTTGTAACTTCTCATTTCATGTCTGTCAACAAACCAGGAAGAGGATTTAATCGTCTTGAAAAACAGATAAAATTGCTAAAATTTTGAATGTAGTTTGGTGGGTGGAGAGCAGAAGTGTTAGCTGGAGTTTCTTTCATTTAAATTGGGATGCTAGAGGTTGAGTTTGATGGACTTTAGCTCCCTGAAGTCAGGTGATCTCTTCAGTAACAGACTCTAATTCAGTCTAATTTAACGTCTTGTGAAGTGTTTCTGGATTTTGCAGCTGTGGAGACAATAAGATGCAGGACTCAGTTCAAGGTCAAATGCTTGTGATTTCGCAGGTCGCATTTCATTCCACAGACGTGGATGTTGTCGTCTAGACGATGTGTAAAAATTTGCACACATTTTGAATGTGGCTCGGTGGGTGGAGAGCTGAAGAATGAGCTGATGAGATTTTTGGGGTTTCTTTTATTAAAATGTGGACTTTTTGACGTATGTCTGTCAGTTGTTCATAGTGTGACTGCGTCAGTCAGGTGTAACAACCTCTGATTCAGTCTAATTTAACATGACGAGAGATTTGAAATTCTTGATTTTTTGCTTCAGGAGTCAATTAAAAAACTACCTTGAAAGAAGATGTTATCGTCTTGAAAAACATCAAAAGTTGCTCAGATTTTGAATGTAGTTTGGTGGACGGAGAGCAGAAATGTGAGCTGATGAGATTTGGGTTTTTTTTTCAGTACAGAAAAGTACTTTGCGCATCTATTTCATAAGAGATGCATAGGAGAGTAAAACAGAGTTTACTGGTTCACTCGCCTAAAAAAAAAAAACAGCACACAAACAAACTCAATCTTGAGGATTTTTAAGATTTTTGCTTCTCTTTGCAGCTGTAAAATAATAAGATGCAGGACTGAGCTGAGGCGAAATGCTTTGTCATCTGCAACAAGCTGAATGCTTCGACATCTCGTGGAAAAAACCCAAATTTTAGGGAAAGAAACCCCAAAATGGAGCCGCTTCTGCTCTCCGTTCACCAAACTACATTCAAAATGTGTGCAAATTTGTAAATTTTTTCTAGATGTTAACATCCAAGTTTTGTTGATAGACACGACAAATTAATAGCTACATGCAAAGTTAGATACTCGTCGTCTAGAAAAAAAACAGTTAAAATTGCTAAATATTTGACTGTAGTTTGGTGGGTGGAGAGCGGAAGCGCGAGCCGTGGGCCTTTCGGCTTCTGCCCCGGTGCTGCGTTCACTTTCCTAGAAAACGCCACCACACACCAGCATTCATCTGTCGGTTGTTCCCAGTGTAAACGCCTCTGTCAGCCCCCTGAAGTCAGGTGAACGTCTCCTGTTAACACCTCGAGAAATCTGAAATAGCAGCTTCAGCTCTCCACCCACCAAACTACATTCAGAATTTTGGTGATTTTCGTAGCTGTTTTTCTAGACGGTAAAATCCAAGTATGTATTTATATTTGTTGACGGACATAACAAATCAATAGTTACATGCAATTGGTATCGTGTCGAATAGTATGTAAAATTACAGATATTTTAAATGGAGTTTGGTGGATGTAGAGCTGAAGCGTTAGCTGACAAGATTTTCCCATTTACCCATCCACCAAACTACATTTGAAATTTAAGCAATTTTTGTGTCTCTGTTTTTCTCGATGATGATATACTGACAGATATAACAAATTAAAGGCTACGTCACTTGTTAGTGTCGAGAAAAACAGGAAAAAATTGCCAAAATTTGCATGTAGTTTGGTGGAGTGTGGTTTGGTGAGATTTTTGTGTTTCTTTCACTAAAATGTGGATTTTTGAGGCTGCGTTCATGTGCTCGAGAGAAAGTTTGGGACTTCTGGCGTCGCCCCCAGTGTTGTGTTCACTTTCCTAGAAAACACACACAAACATAAACTTGGGCAGCTCTGCTCGGTGTCGGCGGAGGTTCGCTCCCCACTGAGAGCCTTTTAGTTTCAGATGTTTCTCTCTGTGGCCGCTGTGTTGCAGACCTTCCACCTCGGCGCTGTGCGCTTGCCAGTTGGCTGCGTTGGCGGCACTGAGCGGCTGTCAGCGGGGAGATGGCACGGCGACAAGGCTCGGAGGAACAATCCAGTGAAAGGAGCCGGGCTGAGAATGATCAGCGGCACCACCTGCTTCGCCCACGTGTGTCTCGGTGGAAACATCTGCTTTCCACGTCGACAAATCGCCGCTGCACGTCGGCACTCAGAGCTGCTGTCGTGACGTCCGAGTGTCATTTATCCTGTTTGTGTCGAGCTTTTGTGCCTCTGTCATGTCTTTATGTGCAGCTTTGTGTGTGTGTTATTGATGTTTTCTTAACTGTGTGTCTGCGTCGGCGTATACATGCATCTACATCCAGGATGTGTGTGTGTGTGTGTGTGTGTGTGTGTGACATGGCAGGGTGGTGTTGAATCAGTCCCCTCAGTATAAGGTCAGAGCTTTTGTGTCGGCCGTCGTGCAGCCTGAATGCAGATTGACGGGCTGAACCCTGCAGCCCGGCTCCACATTAGAATTCACAGTGTGTGTGTGTGTGTGTGTGTGTGCGTGTGTGTGTGTGTGTGACTGCAGCCTCTATATGAACAAACACTGGGACTGGAGTGCACGGTGCTGGTTTGTTGCATCACAGTGATGCTTTTCATGAATGAAACTTCTGTCAAATGTCCCGTTTCTCGTCTGCTTTGGCTCAAAAGTTTGGGATCGAACGCAGGCGAGACTCCATCAGATGAAGAAGCTCATTTCATTTGATCGAAAGCGCCACAGCAGCTATTGAGTGGATCTTTGTTAGCAGCTGTCAGTGTTGTAAAAAGTACCCCAATCTGCAATGTAACTAGTAACTGAAGTTATCAGATAACTGTAGTGGAGTGGAAGTCTTAAGTAGCAGAAAGTAGAAACATTCAAGTATTTCAACATCGCTACAGCTCCTTATGCACCAAACTACATTCAAAACTTGTGCAATTTTTATCTGATTTTCCAGACGATAACATCCGAATCGATACAAATTGTGTCTTTAATGAACAAGGAACTCATCTACTCATTTAAACACAGAGGATATCTGCACTTAACTTCCCCATGACATGTCAAAACCTGGTTTATTGAGAAACTGCGTTGTGGCAAAACTGGCATCAAAAACCAGAAGAGTCAGTGTTTTAGTCACCACAGGTTTCCAGTGAAGATTCATGCTGGTTGCAAGGCTTCTTCTAGCCTAAATTTAGACTTTACTACTATATAAGAGTCAGTTTTGGGAAGCCATGGGTGAAGTAACTTGCATGTTACACAATCACCTCTTGGCTGCAACACAGCGGTTTATTCGTCACTAAACATTTGTCACCACAAAGAAATCAAAACCTAAATATTTGCTTGATGTAACTTCATCCTGTCAGCACAGCTGCTGTCTTTATTTCTCAATGCACCACGATCACATAAAAGAAGATGCAGCACTCAGTTCAAGGTGAAATGTGATCATCTGGAAAAACAGATTCTAAAAAATGCAACAATTTGAATGAAGTTTGGTGGGTGGAGAGCTGAAAACCTAATGTCAAGAAACATGGAAAAGGGATGTTATTGTCTAGAAATTTAATGAAATTGCATACATTTTGAATGTAGTTTGGTGGAAAGATTTTTATGGCTGTATTCATGTGCTCAAAAGAAAGTTGGATGCGTGGGACTTCTGGCATCTTCCCATGTTGTGTTCATTGTCCTAGCAAATCCTAAATTTAGCAGCTTCAGCCCGTCCACCAAACTACATTCAAGATTTTAGCAATTTTTGTGTTACTGTTATTCTGGACATCCACATTTGTTAACAGAAATATCACATTAAAAGCTTCACGCAGAGAAATAAACGGTCAGAACAGCTTTCTCTTTTGATCCATATGACCTGTTTTAAATGCTTCATATCGATTCTGGCTGTGTTGATAACAGAAAATTGTCCTTCATCGTCGTCCTCCTCGTCTTGGAAGAATCCAGCGTCTCCTCATTAACCATCGCAGACAAAGCAGCTGCTCATCTGTGACGAATGAATTCCCTCTCAAACAACAATTAACCGTTCTCCTCGAGCTCATTGTGAAGCGACCACTCCCCGTCAACCAGCCGACTCCTCCTGTTTGATCCCTACAGTTTAGTTGAGGTTCGAAAGAGATGACCTGAACGTTATCGTTGTTGATTTATGTCTCGGCCTCTTATCTGTGGCAGTGTGTGATCTAACATCCGAGCTGCTGACTCAGAGATTACCTCGTCTCGTGATGGATGAGGTAATGCATGTGGAGGCTCGCTTTTATAACAGTCTGTGATATTTTTCTGCATTTCTGTTTCCTGGTGAAACCTGCAGCCAGTTCAGGATGTGTTGAAGACTCTGTGTCCTCTTACGGTCTGATTTCCCACAAAGTGTCAGTCTCAATCTCTCTGGGTCGGCTTCTCTCAGAGTTCAGGAGGTTCACACCTGATGAATGGCTCTAATCTTCTTCACATGACAGCTGTCAATCATCCTCTCCGTGTGTTCGCCTTGTGACAGCGTTGCTTCAAACAGAAGGTGATGTTCAGAAAGCATCTCAAGATAAAAAACGGTAGTTTAAGGAGGCTGTTCTCAATTATCCAGGAGTGCTTTCAAGATATTTACATGCCTCTGCTCAGGATAAAAACATACAAACCTTTCCTACTTTGTTGTGGGAAAGTTTCAAGGAGAAATCTGTCTAAACTCAGGGTATGAATCCCTCAGTCGCCCTCCTTCCAAACCTTGTAATTGTCCCACAAATGAGCTCAAAGCCTCTGACCATTTGCAGTCTGCTGTCGGCTTCTGAGAACCAGCTAATGTCATGTAAATGTTTCTTTCCTGCGTCTTCATTCTTCCAGTTTGTTGCTGCATCTCTCGGCCCGGCGACGAGCTCTCAGGCCTCATTGTGAGGACAGTTAGGCTCCATAAGATCTCATTTTCAGGCAGCATTCAACGCAAAGCCTTTGAACCTTTGTGTGCCGCTCTCTTAAGCCCCCCACCCGCCCTCCTCCGTCTCATATTTGGGCTGATTCGGAGGCCAAGTGGCCCAGCGCCCAACGCCTTCCTGTCACAGTCCGCAGGGCCTGAGCTGCCACCCTGAACTGAGCAGAGGACTGTTGTCTTACTTTAAGCTGTTCCCAAGTTCACCACCAGTGCACAATCCCTCTGCAGCCTCCGGCGTAACTGCACCTTGATTTAAATGTTAAGATGTTCAGTTTTTGGTGGTTGCTTAAAGGAAAAGAATTGCGCATTTTGAGGTTGCAAGTTTCTAAATTAAGTTAAATAAATAAGGATACAGAAGTCAGAAATGTGTTTAAAGTCTTCCAAAATGCTGTGTTCTCATGAGTCAGATAAGAAATATAAAGCATAGATGACTTTGTTTTGCAAGTTTTTGTTGTGTTACTCGAATAATAATCAAATCCTCTGATGTGTTCTTTCTTCTCAGATGACATGGTGACGTCCAAGTCCAGCCTCTTCTTCCTGATCTCTAACGAAGGGAACCAGAATCTGTACGTGACCCAAGCCACCCTCTGGCTCTACTTCAAGGTGCTGCCGTCCCCTCTGGAGGTGCGTCCGAGGCGGAAGGTGACGGTGAAGGTGTACTACCAGGAGCCCGGCCTCGGCAGCAAGTGGAACCTGGTGGAGAAGCGGGTGGAGCTGAAGCGCAGCGGCTGGCACACCTTCATGCTCACTGACGCCGTCCGGTTGGTATTCGAGAAGGGCGACCGGCGCCAAAACCTGGATGTGCGCTGCGAGGGCTGCGACACTGAGGGTGTCACGCCCGTCCTGCTGAGCCAGAATGACGAGTCCCACCGGCCCTTCCTGGTGGTGCAGGCGCGGCAGGCTGACAACAAGCACCGCATCCGTAAGAGGGGGCTGGAGTGCGACGGCAGCAGCAGCCTGTGCTGCCGCCAGCAGTTCTACATAGACTTCCGGCTCATCGGCTGGAACGACTGGATCATCGCGCCGTCGGGCTACTTTGGGAACTACTGCGAGGGGAACTGTCCGGCTTACATGGCGGGCGTCCCCGGGTCGGCCTCGTCCTTCCACACGGCGGTGGTGAACCAGTACCGCATGAGGGGGATGAGCCCAGGCTCCATGAACTCCTGCTGCATCCCCACCAAGCTCAGCACCATGTCCATGCTCTACTTCGACGACGAGTACAACATCGTGAAGCGGGACGTTCCCAACATGATCGTGGACGAGTGCGGCTGCGCTTGAGTTTGTTTTGTTCTTGTTTATTTAAGGTGGAACTGAAGAACTTAACTGTAAACACAATATTACAACAAAAAAAAAAAGAATATAGAAACAGAATATTTATGGACGACAGAGAAAACATGCGCACACACAACCTCATCCACACATATCTACACACCCTCATGTATGCCTGCACAAAAACTTGTATATATATTTATGTTTGTTGATATATTTCGTTATATTCTCTGGTGGAAGACTGTTTCAGTCTCCTCCAAAGGGACGTGAAGAGTTCTCTTCCAAATCTTTAAATATCCACAATCAGTCTCTGAAGTTCTTCGTTAAATATCTCTAAGATAGATCTGGTTTGAGACTTATGTAACCTACTAGCCTTTACACAGCAGTCAGTCACGTTGTTAGAGCAGCTTGTTTAGACGTTTTGGAATTAAACTCTTCATGTGTAGAACCCGACCTTGAACATAACGTCTCCAGAGGAGCTGTAGGGAGCCTTACATGAGTCACCACCAAGGTTGGGGTGATTCAACTTTGCCTCTTTCAAGAGCAGTGTGTGCAAACACGAGGGACGAGCACTGAAAATGTCAAACTTCACCAACGTACAGCACTTCTGGCCATTTACACGACTTTGTTCCACGATAAAAAAACGACTTCAAGGACGCATTCTAGAAATGGATGGAAACAGGAAAACATCATCTGTAAAGACTTTTCAACGACCTCCAAGCAGACAGCTAAAGGTAGACTTGCTGATGTGAGTCGTCGCACCTGGAATCCCCAAAAACTTCAAAGTACTGATTCTTCTCTCTCCATCATCTTCATTGTTGAGAAAACACTGCAACATGTTTCTGAAAGTCTGCTATTATCAAACGTGGGTAAAGGTTTCCCAAACTTCTCATGGGATTTCCAAAGAGCCTTTGGGAAGGAGTGGATGTGTTGATTCAAATTTACTAAATTGTGCATTCAGTATTCCCATTTCTTTGCCTAAATTTAGGAATTTGGGACCTCAGATTACTTGAGTCTCCTTTCCCTGAAACAATGTCTTCCCTAAAATTACAAAATCATGCCCCAAATTAGTAAGTTCCTGTTTAAATTCAAGGAATAGTTCACCTAAAAATGTAAATCCAGCCATCATCTCTTCCTGATGATATAAAGTCAGGTGAAGTCTCGTAGTCCACAGAACATTTCTGGAGCTTCACAATAAAACAGAGTTACAGCATTCTGCTAAACAACTGAAGCAGCTGGAGACTTGATTTAAAACAGAAAAAAAAAAACCCCAAAAAACATAAAATGGCTCCATAAAGCCCCTTCTTTGCTAACTCTTTTAGCCTAGCAGCTAAAGTGAAGATTTTGGCTAAGAAAGGGTGTAAATAAGGTTTTTATTGGTTAATTTTAAATGGTTATTATTGTCTATGAGAATGCTGCAACTCTGTTTTGCTGTGAAGCTCCAGAAAATGTTTTGTGGACTATGAATCTATCAACATGGGGGTGGAGGAGGCCAAATTTCTCCACCACTGGATCACAAACAATGTGCAGCTGCTCTCGGTCCAGTCAATGTACAATCTTAAAAGGTCTACAAGACCTGACGTACCTTCCCAAGTCTAAATAATTCTTATTTTGTGACCTGTTCCAGAGGTTTTCCTTCAGTTCTCCAAGAACTTCGTCATTTTCCACTCATGGTTTGAGTAGAAAAATACCTTTTGTAAGCGTGTGACCAGCACATGAAGACAGTGGAAGTGATATCAGGAATTACTACAAAGAAACTCTGATTTTGTTTGGATATTGCAAGTAAAACCTTAAAGGTTGTTCAAATAAAAACATATTTAACTCATTTCAGTCAGTGAAAGTGAAAAGTTGCCATATAGCTCGGTTCAGCGATGGTGCAGCTTCACTCCCCGACGCACACTTCGATAGCACTTGCAGATTGAAATGCCTTTAACGAGCCCTATGTGGCGCACCATTGCCCACAGTCCTTTGAAAAGAAATAAGTGCCGCATGAGCTATGCAATGTATAGTATTTACCCATACACCAGACAAGCTGAACTTAAGCTCTTCTGACAAACTATCACCAATACTTGAAATGTTAAGAGTGGCGAGCAGAGGGAGGTCGGGCTTTGGCGAGGAGGCAGGAGGAGTTTCCCAACGAAATGTTGTCTTGATTGAAACTGTGTTTCTGGTTGAGGATGGTGAAGTCTTGTACTGCGACTCAAAAATAACTGATATAATCACGTCTTTGTTGAGCTGTAACCTAAAACAAGTCCTCACAAGTAGACACATCTTTGTTTGAGGAGGTCACAAGACCAAAAATGGTTTGAGACCATTGGTATAGACAAGGGCTGGGTTTTGATCTTCATTTGAATGATCCAATATCAATTCATAATACCAGAGATTGATCGATTAATAAATGCCTTTTCTTTTGGATGTGTAAATTTAATGTTTGGTGACTAAATCTCAGTTATATGTTTGTCTGAAAAACAATCATGTGCTTAAAGGTGCAAAATGTAATAACTTCAATTTAAAAAATTAAAAAATGGACTAAATTATCATGAGAATGTGAAGAAGTAACAGATCTGAAGTTATAACTATGTCTTTGTATTGTAGCCTCGTAATGTCTCCGTCCAAAGCTCCCCTGGTGCTCCAGGCTTCCAGTCTGGACCACGACATGCACAGCTAACCAAGCTAACTAGTTAGTAACTCAGCAGCAGTTAGCGGTTACTCTGGTGATTCTGACAATTCTTACATATTGCAACTGAAACGAACCGAATCGGGAAACCTGTGGCCAGCTCTATTAGCTGTAGCTATAGTGAGTATATAAACAGTATAAATATGGAAACATGTGACCATGTTGATAATATACCTGATACTCACTTAATCTTTGTTTTAAAAGACAAGCCCGGTGCTTTGTCTCTCTAGGCTGCCATTTTTGTTTTGAACAGAGCAGCAGCTCATGAAACAGGCTACAAATCGACTTCATCGTGCAGAGAAAACATTTTTGGACCAACTTAAAATGGAGATACAGCATTTTTAAAGCTCGGCCAGATACAGTTTTTACATGTTTTGGTGTCTAATGATTCATACTCACCAAAGGTTTTGTAATCAGTCCTGTAGATCTCTTCAGCTGGTTGCTGCAACATGGCTACAATGTAATCCTTCAGGGCAACTGCGACCATCAAAGTAACGTCCACTGAAAGTGTTTTTTTGTCTCTGACAGCCTGAAGTTGTTTGACAACACAACAGAGACCTTTTAGTGAAATAATAAGATCCTTTTTGTTTCTCATCGCCTAAAAATAATTCCCCTTCAGTTGAGTTTTAAAAGGTTTAGTGTTGAAAATCACATGAAAACTCAAAGGCACCTTCTTTTTAAACAATTACGATGCCTTTATTGTCACGGCGTGGTCATGTTAGGCAAATCAAACAGAGCGTGATTGGCTGAAGGTCTAACATGAACATTTTAATTGTTTAAATGAAAGTGCCTCAGAGTTTTCTTGTTATTTTTATTTCGATCCAAAAAACATCTCCAACAAACTCACATTTGTCTGATTCAGTCGCTGTTATTTAATAATCTGTTGGGTTTTTTTAAAAGATAAGTTTGATTTCTTTATGAACTCATTGACTGAAACCTGTGATATATAAAAAGAGGCTAACTGGGGCTAACGTTGACCCAAATGTAATGCATGTAGAGTGATTTTGGTGTCTAAATGAATGTGTCCCAGTGGAGTTCCCATCATGGCACCGAAACACACTTTGAGACACAGTTTCAGTCACTTTGACATCACTTTGATATTTCCAGGTTTCAGCGACCTGTTATTTCACTGGTTCGTGCTGTTCTCCTCTCATTTCCAGGCGTCACCACCACCAGGTACACATTTAAGACAAACACCTGCTTATTACGTTCCCGCCTCCTGTCCGACGCTCGACCTCCACGCCGCCTGCCGCTGTAATCTTTCGCTTGTTCTTCAGAGCGAATGGTTGTTAGAATATTTGCACTGAGGAGCTGTGTGACTAGTAATAAGGAAAAAAAATGAAATAAATAGAAACTGCCATTGAAAAAAAAAAGTTATTTTTATAGAAGCAAAATTGAGCTCTGTTCAAATGTATTATACCTAATCATGGAACCAAAGAGGCCAAGAGGTTGAGCTATTGAGAGATGGCAACGCCGTCATGTTTTTTTGTTGTTGTAAATGACTTTGTGACAGTTAAAAGAGGCCTAAACACTGTATCAGGGTATAATATCAGTCCATAATCAGCTTAATCTCTTTTCTATTTTGTACCTAGACATGGAAATTTCATATTTTTTCATCAAAATTACTTAAATATTCCTAGTTTTCTTTCTTCTTTTTGTTAGCTCTCGTTACAGATTCATTTAGAGTGAAGCACACGCCATCTGATCCCTGTACAGTCGATGTAACATATGAATATGCTTTTGAAATATTTTGTTCTTTGTAATTGTTGAAAAATAAATTTCTTATTACCAATTGTATGGACGTGTTGTTGTGTTTAAGATCTGAATGTCTTTCTGATGTTTGCTGGAGTCGAAGCTCTGATCCAGACGTAGGAACATTATCCGCCTGTATTGTTTGGACCAACAGCAACAGAAGGAGTAAAGCTGCTGTCTGAGGGTGTAACTTCAGAGAGGGCGACCACAGAGCCAGCTGTTGTTGACCCTTCTCATCACCAGGTATTTACCGTTCAGCTGACGTGACGTCTTCTCACCTTTTGTGGCTGAGCCTGTTGGTTTTTCTGCCCACATGTGTCGACACCTTTCAGCATCTTAACACGCCCAGCCCACAAATATTCACTAATAATGAGCAGAGAGGCTGATGTAAGAGGGATTTCCCAGCTTGTTGCAGCATCATTAACATCCTCTGGGCGAGACGCTGCTTTTATATTTATCAACATGCCTCATTTAATGTGACATGAATTTAAAGGAATATTTCTGATAGTTTTTAAGTAATTTACCTACATGGATAAGAGGTACGGGAGGTGCTCACGGTTTAGTTATGTTGTTAAAGTTGAGTTTAAAGTTTTAATAACTGCCTAGAATATCGGGGTCAGCGCTGATAAAAGTTTTTTTCAGTTTTTGTTTTCACAAATGTCTCTTTTGTGTTTTTGCGGAGATTGAACATTAGTCCAAGAAAATGCAGTGAATGACACTGATCTCTGCAAACTGAAGTGACTCTAATAAATACATTCGTTAGTATGACTTAACAATTGCATTAACTTAATTTAGTTAGTCATTTATTTAATTCACATCGACTCAACAAGCTGTAAAAACTGCATTAAATGATGAACTTTATGAACTTCACAGTCAGTGTATATTATAAACATATATACAATATGTATATGTTGTACTATGTATTACTTATATTATGTTATTTTTGCATATATATAAAATATTTATATATATAAATCAAAAATATTTTTTATATAAATAATTATACACTTATTTTCAATCAAAAATAAACATTTATCATATTTTGTAATATATTCTTGAAAATGACGATACACTGGAATGTGTTGCCAAATATATGCGAATATATGCTTTTTATTATATATTATTTTTTGGAGCACCACTTTGTTATTTGCTAAATGAAACTTTCTTCATGGTGCCTCACTTCTTGGAGCGACCTCCGTCCTCGTCAGAGTCGGTGTACGTTCGTCAGCGGCTGGTGGAGGAGTTTCCTCGGGGCTGGGAGTGAGAACAGGCCGATGTATTGAGCTCTATGTGCCCATTCAGACACACAAAGGCTCTTAACAGGCCTAATTATACCTAAGTAAATCTCAGCAGGACTTCAGGGGTCAAGTGTTTGACCTGCGGGGTCACACCCTTCATGATTAGGAGGAGATCGAGCACAACCGGTGCAGCTTTAGGGAACGGCATTTAAGGAAACTCAGGACTGAGAGTTGACTTTGTTTCTGCCTGAACCTGTAAAGATGTTCATGTGCAGGACGACTGAACAGGACGGAAAGGTAAAGAGGAATCTGAAGCACTCGGCGGTACACGACATCGCCACGCAGACGTCCATCAAAAGTATAATTGCGCCTAAAAATAATCCGCTAAGTGTTGGCTGAAGTCATGAGAAATGTCGTTAAGTGGTGTGAAATGATACGTTTTAGAGAGAAAACAGTCGCCCCTTAATCTGACAGGTGATGAGCGGAGGAGTCAACTCCGACATCGTCTGCTCAGGAGACGAAAACAAAGACAGAGGACAGAGAAAGAAAAACAGGCAGAGATGCTGTTTTTCACTGACACGTCTTCTTTTGTGGATGATTGCTTTGACATTTTGTACTTGTGGTCCCCAGAGGAAGAGCTGAGACTACCTCAGTGATCCTCTGACTCTGGATATATTTAAGAGGACGTTGTAACGTTTTCCAGCCGGGTTTAAGACAACAAAACCAGGTATTGTGTGCAAAACATTAGCTTTTTCTCACCCTTACTAAGTGTTTTTTTGAGCCTAAACTTACCAGACGATGAGCACAAATGTGTCACAACACAAAATTGCAAACAGAACCTGAAGACACAAAAAGTTGTGACATAAAGAAATGTAAAGTTTGACCAGGACGGGCGCCACCACCTGGTTTAAAGCTCCTGTGCTGCACAGCTAGCCAAACTAACGAGCTAACAGCAGCTACAGTTAGCAGCAGTTAGTGGTTATGCTAGCAATATGCTGACCGCTCTATGTTGACAGGTGGTAAATGTTGACATATTGAAGAGAATGGCCATTAGACTCATTTTAGCTTTTAGCATTTAGCTTGTAGCTTGAAGCAAAGAACAGACACAGACTTAAAGGTGCAATATGTAAGAAGTGGTTAGTTGTTGAATGCTTATCCGCAGAGTAACCGCTAACTGCTGCCAACTGCAGCTGCTGTTAGCTTGTTAGTTTAGCTAGCAGTTCAGAGCTCAGAGCACCAGGGAAGTGTTGGTGTTTATACTGCTAGCACAGGTTAGCATGCTAAACATGCTTTGCAACATAATATGTAGACGTCATAATGTTAAAACTGTTATTGTTCAGCTCAAATCCAAACGAGGATGAGTTGGTTTCGTCAGGGGATTAACTGAGGAGTTAGTCACTTATAGAGCGGACTTTGTGGCGATGTCAGGTGACACACGAGAGCTGTTTCACCATGTTGCTCGGCGTTAGCAGGTCCACCACAAAACACAGGAATGTTAATGAACAGATCTCTGGCCTGGTGTGCTGCTGACACACACTGACTGCGTGCGAACATGCTGTCGTGGAGTCTGGCAGGCTAAAACAGTTATGTGTTCTGACAGCGTGTTGAGCTCTGACAGACAAGAGCAGGACTCAGTGTGCTTTCTCTGCTGATTTACGGCGAATGAGAAGCAGATCTAATTTGTTTCAGCGCTGGGAGAAGTTATGATCATCAATCATGTACATGAACAGTTTGTGACAGAGTACCTGTCGCCTGGAGGGAGGGTTTGGAAACTGCATTGCAGTGCGTCTCACCAGGCGGTAATTCCCCTCTTCAAATCAGATGTTGATTGCATGTGGTCTGCAGACAGGCTTTAAAATCAAAAACACATAAGAAATAATTATCCTACTGCAAATTGATGAACAACAGGTGAGCTGTCACCTCCCCGCTCTATATCTTTATGACACAAGGAAAGAAATATATTCATATATAATGTTTGCTGAATGAACAACTAGTTGGATATAGTTAAGAACGTGTTGAAGACAACGTTTTATACAGTTACAAACGCAAAAAGTCCCAAAATCAAGCATTTTTTGAAAGGAGTCTGGTGACTTTCTCCACTTTCTTCTGTCTCCAAAGAAGTAGCCTATATTTGTTACTTTTTACTGGATTTGCAAAATTTTTTACGTAGCAAAGGGGTTTCATGTACCTCCCATAAATAACATGTTTTCCTAAACCTAACCAAACTGCGACCGTACAAAGAAGGTCCAGTATGTCTGTCAGCGGCAATCGACCTGTCAATTCAACTTACCCTGCTGGGTTTGGTGCAGATCTCTTAGAGACATCCTTCAGTTGAACCTCACGAGTATCTGAACCGCTGCAGGTCGGTGGGACAAACGATTTCAGGTGGATAAACATGTTTACAGTCACCTCGAGTGACGTCCCTGCAGCCTGCGTGGTGGACAGACGAGGCCTCTGAACACTGGAAACACTGACGGTGTTTCACATGTGAGGAAAGCTGACGCGCTCTCAGAGGAAACTGGAAGCTGAAGGCCAAGCACGCATAGATGATATCAAAAATTCATAGTAGAATTCAAGATGTGGAAAAAATCTGATGCTCCACAACTTTGCGCACCCCGTTGGAAAACAAAAAGTTCTTCCTTCGCGATTCTTATCCATGAAAGGTGCTTTCAGTTTGTTTAAAGTCACTTATAATCCCTCATTAAGCTCCATCAGTTGAGCGCAGGTGTTGAAAAATGTCTGGTGTTTGGAAGGAATTCACCTCTGGTGTGTTTCTGGGACAAAGTGTTTACACTGGAGGTGGAATGAGCTGCAGGCCACCAGAGATAATGGAGATAACACATCACATCATGCAGTGTTTAACAGGGACCGTGGGCCTGTTGAACAGCACACTCATCGGTCCGATCGCTGTTAACTTCCCTTCGGTGGTGTCACCTCGCGGATCATTAATACGTGGTGACACTGGAGTATGTAGAGGGCGTCTGACCTTTGACCTTTCCTCGCTGGTGGTTGACTGGAGAGGCTGAAGAGAGGAGCTGCAGGTCCAAATCATATTCAGCCTCTCTGGTCAAATATTGTTTGTTTGAAGCCGACAGAAAGTGGAACAACAGAACTTTGGTTTCATAAACATCGGGTCTGTTTGGTTCTTGTTTGACTGCTCGTGGGTCTCTGTTGGATTCAGGTTTCCTCCTTTCTGTCTTTTAAAAACATTTTAATTTGTTAAGTTTTCTTCGGGTCTGTTTCGATCCTGGACTGGGAGGTAAATATTTACATAAACTTAAACACTGTATTTATGTATATTTATGAAGTAGTGGTATTCACATTATCAAGTTGGTCCATATACATTTAGTGTTCAAAGTCCTGTTTGTAAGAAAAGTAGATTTTTGAGTCTCATTCTGAACTCGACCCACAGCGTCAGTTTTAACAAGATCAGAATAAAGACTGAACATCAACCTCTCTAACAAATAGCACTTTAACTGAATTAACTCCATTTGTCAGGAATATTTTCATTAATCGAGACTGAAAGTTGGAGGTTTGAAGACGATCAGATTCCTTCGTAGCTCCGACCATAAACGATGACATCTAGCGACCCGGCGGCGTTGACCCGATGATGCACCATCAGTGAAACCAAAGTCTTTGGGGTCTTTGTTTCAGGAGCTGAGAGAAGGGCACAACCAGGAAACACTGAACTTTGGTCCAGTAATTCATGAAACCTCGTGATTTTCCTTTAGCGCCCAGCATGAGGTTAAATCTTTGGGTTTACAGAACTATTGGATGGACTCTGATGAAATGTGGTTCAGACATTCATGTTTTATCTGGCGCCATCATCAGGTCAACATCTGAACGTCTCCAATACTTAACATCTAAATGACCCTAAAGTTGGGAAAAGATCAGAATAAAGACTAAAAATAGCTTTAAGTCCTCACGTACTCCAACTGCCAAGAATATTTTCATTAATCAAGAGTGAAAGCTGAATCCGATCAGATACCGTCTAACCTCGTTATTCCCCATGACGCGCCGTCAGCGTCGGGAAACCAAAGTCTTTGGAGTACTGACGTACAACCACAGAAAATTCAACGGATTAGCATGAAGTTTTGCACAGTATTAATGGTGCAGAGAAGAAATACTTCAATAATAATCACTCTGCCAGCTCCTCTCCAGTTAGTCTGAACTGAAGAAGCCTCTTGGACGAGGTGAGACGAGAACCTGACTGAGTAAAACCATCGTGTTAGGTGGCTAACAGCTCGCTGCTGGTCGCTAGCTAACATTTCAAGCTAAGGCGATGGTGGAAGGATGGATGGTTGACGTTTCACCTGCTTAGCATCAGCACGTTAGCATTTAGCTCACAGTGGCTTTACTTCTCACTGCATTTATACTCAGGCTCTTGTCAGATTTAGATTTTGCAGCTGGCGTGAGATGATATTTTATTTCCCTCTCGTCCTGCTTCGTGTCTCACTTCCATCCTTCCTTCCTCCCCCGATGTGAAAAGTGCCTCACGCTGCAGAGAAAACAAATTGTTTACGATATCGCTGCAGGAGTTTGGCTTGTCATTTTTCCACTGCGGTGTGGCTGAATTAACTCAAGTATTTGGGTATTTTCCCCGCTGGTTGCCTGTAATGTGGGTGATCCAGCATGTTCCTCTGTGAAAAACAGCCACTAAAACATAAACACATCCAAGTGGCCTTTCAACATCTCAGACAAGTGGAAACTTTCTCAAACGAGGCCCATTATGTGGAGGTGGAGGTCCAGACGTGACAGGCTGAGGAAGAAGGATCTCGCTGCGAGGGGCGTCGCCGCTCGTTCTCGTGTATTTATGCCGGAGAATGACTGGAATGTTCCACTGCACTTATCAAAATATGCACGTTACATCTCCAGGTTTTTCTTTTACCCGAGGCCTCCGCAGCCTCCGCCCGCAGCCTCGTCCTCGCCTTATCAGCCGCTGTGGTTTCTTGGACACGCTGTAAAACTGGAGTGAAGGTTGCAGCTGACACGCTCAGCAGCTCGCCTCAGATACAATCTGACTCACAGCTCAGGCTCAGGAACATCTGAACTCTGCTTCACAGTGTTTTCAGAGTGACTGTAGATGAACTGAGGTCTTTAGGACGAGAAGCTCACTAATGTACGGAGGCCCTTAACAGACATAAGTGACATTATTTTTTAATGGCGTTATCTCGAGATCAAGAGTTTATTACTGTTTTTTCTCATGTTTGCGAAAAACAACATGACTTATTACGTGATAACAACATTAAACTTTAAACAAGACAATATGAGTTCTGATTTTTTATTTCATAGTTTTAACTTAATATCTCCTGTTATATTATTTTATTATTATATTTTGACTTTGTAACAATTATGAATTATTTCTGATTAACATCTTATAATACAAAAAATATTATTATTTTCTTTTGAGTTATTATTATAATAGTTTGAGGACATTATTAAAGTATCAAAAAACATAAATGAATACATTAAATTTGAGCAAAATAAAGAAATAAATTAAAACTAAATTGTATATCTTATATAAATGTTGATTCAATATGTGAAGTACTTTATTTATTCTTATCATATGTAACTTTTCATTTAAAGAAAAAAACATTTTTTTATTTCTGGCAGATCTTGTCCTCCATACAGAGCTGTATTAAACCAGAAAAACTTTATTTATTCTGCATATTTCATTCTCATGCGAGCGGAAAGAAGAAAAAACACACAACGTCGCCACAAACAGCTGAAACCGTCGAGTGTGATGGGAAAACTCAACCGCAGCCGAACACGTCCAATCATATCTGGAGGAAGAGATTGTTCTCAGTTTGCTCTTTAATGGATGTTAATGTCAGGGTGCGTCTGAAGTTCTTCAGCCGGGTCATAAAAACAAGATACAGCAGTAATAAAATATAAAAGCACGTGAAGTAAATAAACATAAAGAGAAGTAAACTATTTGGAGAGAATGTGAGGCTGGAGTTTGGTGCCACGCCTGCTCCGGGTCGCTCTTCTATAATCCAGGTCCTCCTGAAGTTCACGGGCCGCGCCGAGGCTTCCTGTGAAGGGTTCAGGTGTTAAACAGGCCCTGAAGACGATTGGCTGCCCTCCAGCGGCGGCGGCGGCGGCGGCAGCGGCGGCGGCTGGATCAGAGCCCGTCTTGTGGCTTGTTGTTGTTCAGAGGCCTCCTGACTCACACTTCAGGCATCTCTCTGCACCCACAGCGTCTCAGGTCTTCACCGCCCAGAAACACTTGTGGACATTAAGAGTGTGATACTTGAGGTCGCGGCGTGTGGAGATGAGTCACAGTCTGAACGTCTGAAAATAGCAGAATAAGCCTCCGAATCACAACAACAACCCCTCCCTGATTAGTCGGCAGCACGTGGGACGCCTCCGGTGGGTAAACACGTCTGACACCGAGGTTTTAAAGGTGCTACTCTGCAGAGATGTTTCCTCTGTTTGTCTGGAGAGCGTTTGAATTGTTACGAAATGATTCTTCACATCAAAGATCTTTGAGGTGTTAAAAACACGACAGCGTCTGTGATGCATCACGTGACGTGTGTTTAACGTCTCGCTGGTTATAGAGGAGCATCCGACCAGTTTAACAGCCGTCAGTGGAGGCTGTGTCAGGCAGACGTGTTGTTCGCCTCCATTTTGTGTGTTTTTGGTCTAAAGTTGTGTCGTTCAAGTGAAGCTTTCTACTTCTTGAGACCACACACACTTTGGGGATGGCGGACAGGAAGACTCAGAACTGCTGATGTACCAACTGTTGTTATGATGAAGCAGCGTTTTTGTCTGATGAGGACTTACACCCTTTTCCAAGCTGAGATCGTCACTGTAGCTGCTGAGCTAAAAGTGTTAGCGGTTGCACGAGCTCGGCCGCACGTCGAGGGTGTAAAAAATTCAGTTCAGTTTGTGATCTCGGGGCTTCTGGAGACTTGGATCACAGCAGACGAGCTGTATGGAGACAGTTTTAAAAAAATTAAATATACATGTGCAGAACTTGCCTTAGAAACTTCATGTTTTTAAGTGTTCTTCAGTATCACAGTGATCCAGTGATAGTTGTCTGTACATCCACGAGTACACTGCAAACAGGAAGTGCTAACAGCTAACTCGGCAAAGTTTTAATGGAGTTTTTTGTTTTTTGTCTCCAGCTGCTTCAGCTGTTCAGCAGAACGCTGCAACTCTGTTTCACTGTGAAGCTCCAGGAATGTTGTGTGGACTACGACACTTCAGCTGACTGTGTTGCAGTTTTACTTTTTGGGTAAACTGTTCCTTTAAAACATTTTTCTATCCTTCATATGTTTAAAGAATATATCATGTTTGAGAGAACTGGAGCTGATTTTTTTATTGGCCTGTTAAAACAACCTCATATCATTACGTGAACCACAGGGAAGCAAACTGGGCCCCAAACCCCCGGAGGTCCCTCGTCTGATCAGCTGATCCAGTTTCCATTGAGGAGAAATTGAGCGACGCCGTTCCTTTCAGGAGCGTAAACCTGCCGCTCAGCAGTGATGTAACTCATCTTGTACTTTATTTTTGGGGGGGAGCTGACAGGGAATGTGGCACATTGTGCTCCCTAAACGCTCCAGATGGTTGGTTAAGCCGGAGCTGCTGCTGGATCACTGCGTCCAACTGACCCACACGGTGCGCCGCCGCCACCGCCGCCGCTGACGAGCGTCCTCGGGTCATCAATATTCATGAGGAAGGAGAAGAAGAAGAAAACTGGCCGGGCCTCATTAGAATATTCATACCGCCGAGGGTTCGTGAGAATGACGTGCCGGCCTGATGACTATTCATGAGCCGGCTCTAATCTAATGGCTGAGAAGGAACGCTCGCCCCCTCCGATGATCAGCACCTCTAATAATGAGAGCCTCATTCATAAGTGTACAGTGAGCAAGCTGCCATTTTTGTTGCCTGATTAAGCCTGATGCTTATCCCTGTTTCTAGGTCAGGGAGAGGCATACCAAAAGCATTAGAGCATCAAGAATCGGGCTGATGACTTGGTTAAGAAAACACACGTTGGCTGACCCTGACCGCCGACTTTGACGACAACCTCCTGTAAATAAACGTGGAGGATTTTATTCTCGTTATCACCAAACTGCAGCTTCTTTTTTGTCTCTTTTACGTCATTTTCATTGTTGCACCGAGTGCCCGAGAAAAGTAGGACAGAGCAGGTTGCAAAAGGCACAATGGGGGACAGTTTGCTTTTCTTGGTAACTCCCAATTAGGCATTGTTCTCACTCGAAATGTTTCTTTTGAATAATTGACAGTAATTTAAAGGAAGAAGCACATCCATTATCTAAATCAGGCCACGTGTCTCTCCAGGCTCACATCAGTGTTATTTAAGAGCTCTCTCTCTTTACGACGTCCCCGCGGAGAATCAACCGTGTGCCCTTGGAAGACGTTTCTCTTTTTTCCTTGAGGTTGTGTCCAGGCAGGTTGGGTCTTGTTTCCAGGCTCGGCTCTCTGAATAAAGGGTTAAAGCTTCCTGATTTACTTTCCCTCCTCCTGCTCTCTAAGGGTGCTGGGTCCCTGTGCTGCAGCTCAGCCTCTCTAGGGCACATACTTGTGGGGCACATATATTCTCTCTCATTAGTTCTGCAGATTTGGGGCCCTCAGGGTACTCCTGTGCACATGTGTTGGGAGTGTGGTTCCCACTGTGCTCTGCAGCTCTGATTGAGTCTCTGATTGCCTTGACATTAAGGGGGCTGCAATTCTTGTGTCATGCCCGGCCTGATGAATTGGCGGTGCAGGAAGGGGAGGTGGGGGTCGCTGCACACTGAGCTGTTGTTGTCGCCCTGAGGTTCGCGGCTCGCCGGCCGCCGCTCGGGACTCGAGGACTGAAGGAATTTGGCTGCAGCACCTGATGGTTGAAGGGATCCTGGTCAGTGTTAATCAGCTCTGAAGAGGCTGACATGAGACACGTGAGCTCTGGATTCATTGATTACCAAGTCTGATAAATCTCTTAAATACTCTCTTAAAGGAACAGTACGCCCAAAAATCTGAATTCAGTCATGATCTTGTGATGGAGAGTCAGCTGAAGTGTTGTCGTCTTGTTTTAAAATGTAAAAAGCAACTGAAAAAATATTCAGTGGTTTCATGCTTACATATTGTGATACGCAGATTCAGTTTAAAAATATCCAGTGGTTTCACGCTAACAAATAGTGCAACGCAGTGAGCCGATCAAAAATATCCACTGGTTTCAGGCTGACAAATGTTGAAATGCAGTGGTCCCTCATTAAAAAATATCCAGTGGTTTCACACTTGCAAATATTTGAACGCAGTGGTTCCTCGTTACAAATATCCAGTGGTTTCATGCCGACCAATGTTATAATGCAGTGGTTGTTCGTAAAAAAAAAAATACAGTGGTTTCATGCTAGCAAATGCAGTGATCCCATCAAAAATATCCAGTGGTTTCATGCTTACAGATTTATAAAATGCAGTGTTCTCTGGTAAATATCCAGTAATTTCACGCTTGTAATCGTAAGAAACAATTAAAAAAAAACAAAAAACACAACATGGCTCCGTACAGCTCGTCCGGTGTGATCGACGTCTCCAGAAGCCCCGAGATCACAAACTGTTAAGGTGTTTTTAACCCTTCGTCTGACTCTCAGCCAGCAGGTTCAGAGGAGATAATGACTGAATCTTACTGTTTTGGGTGAACTGTTCCTTTAACCCTCTGAAACCGCTTCCAGGTGTTTTTTGCTCTAAAAATCTGAAGATAATTCCTGTTGTTTTTACAGCTTCTGTAACAAAAGATGTGAATATTTGGTCCATAACTGCTGAAATGGTTCTCAGGCCAAACACAACACAGAGCTGCCGCATCAGCACGATTACACAAACATTTACAGGAGCTTATCTTAAATATTTCATATCAAGCATGAAACACATCTGCGAAGCTGCTCACATATTGTTTCATGTATGTGAGTAATGTTGGGTGCAGTGGAGCGGCCTCGCTCGGAGCAGCCGGCTGCCCTCTCAACATCACCACTCTTGTGATTCCTGGAAAAACAACTGTGCTCATAAATCTTTCAGCTCCTGTTCTTACAGTTCAGAGCTGGGAGGCGAGCCGTGGAGCAGATAATCTCCTGAGTGTGTGGTTATAAGGACAATAATTCGACACCAAATCCACCTTAAGAAGATAATGGCATTTTGTACCTCTGCACAAATTCATCTAAGCCTCTTAATTATATGAGTTGTACGATCTTTTGGCGAGCGCCTTCTTAACTGATGAAGTCACTCATACCAGGAGATTAGCCAACTGGGAGGCCTCGGCCTCAGAAGAAGCGGGTCGGCTCGCTGCTGACCCGTGATGTGAGGAAGGTGAGGCGGGCCGAGACGCCTTCGCTCCACATTCACTGCAGTCAGTGTGTTGTTTCAGAGAAGCCCGGTCCGAAACCAGCTGTCAGACAGAAAACAAGCTGCTCCTCCCAGTGTTAATGAGTTTATCATGCAGAGATTCAAGAAAGGACGCCGTGTGCATGAAACAGCAGCAGTCTGACAGGTCGACGAGAAACAAGCAGGCTGACAGCGAGAGGCTCAGTGGAAAGTTCAGGGAGGCGACGGCTGAGGGGAAACACTCACTCTTCAAATCAATAATCAATTTAATAAACATCTTAACTGAAGGAGATAAAAGAGCAAAACCATAAACTAAATGTACTTGAAGTTAAAGTATTTAAGCTTTCGATCATTGCACACGGTCTTCATCTGCAAAGAGTTTTCCACAGTCTTCCGATTATAAATATCCAGTGGTTTCATGCTTAGAAATATTTAAATGTAGTGGACCCTGCTTAAAAATATCCAGTGGTTTCATGCTCGTAAAGGTTGAAATGCAGCGGCTCATCGTTAAACGTCCAGTGGTTTCACATGGACCACGTTTGACTGCAGTGGTTTCATGTGTTGAAATGTAGTGGTCCCTCGTTAAAATATCCAGTGGTCTCACGCTCAACAGTTCGATGCGGTGGTCCCTCAGTGCTCTCCTGTTGTGTTTCAGAGACATTTAAAGCCAGAATGTTTCCTGACGAGCTGCTTTTAAAGAGGCTTCAGATGAAGACGTGATGTAAAGACTCACCAGCCTGGTTTCACTCAACATTCATGACGATGCGTTTCCTCTCGGTGCCTCCGTACAGTGACGGAGCAGAAACCACGACAGGCGGCTCTGCGTCGACGTATTAACATAACGGATCATCGCCAAAACACGGGCCGAGCCAACATCCAGTCCACTGATTTAACCTCTGTTGTTTCAGGCCATTTCTGATTACTGACTGACCTGTTATAGCACGTGCTAACATGTGTGGAAATAAAGAAAGACACACACACACACACACACACACACACACACACACACACACACACACACACACACACACACACACACACACAGTGGCAGCTTCCTCCAGGAGAGATGGCAACGATTCAAGAAGGCAGCTATTAAAGGAGCTTACTGCTGAATGTGAAGCGCCGCTCAATGAATGACATCACTCGCAGCTTGTGTTCATACAAATCTCGCCCGGACCCCGAGATCTCATTGGAGGCAACTTGAACAAATATTGGCAAGGATCTTTAACACACACACACACACACACACACACACACACACACACACACACACAGGCAGCGTTTTGATGGATCAACCATGTAGCTGCAATCAGCACGGCTCAGATAATGTATGGTAATATATGGCGGCTGTATGTTTACTTTAAAGGGCGCCTGATAAGGATCATGTGGCATGTTGCTGCTCAGCGTTGGGGAATACAATTGGGAGATTTGTTGCGGGGGCTCCGGGGGCCCCCGACGGCCCCCCGTGGGGCCTGAACAGAGCCGCTGTGGTCTGAACACACTGAGGCAGTGTCTCCGCCTCGGGCTCCGTCCATCACTCTCAGGCTGTCCATCAGAGTCGGCCGGCTGAATGAAGGAGAGGAGCCGAGGACATGAGGACGATTCATTCATGAACATGAGTCAGCAGCATTTCTCAGCAGAGTGAAGGAGGAGACTCGTCTTAGAGATGCTCAAACTTCAGTTTTCTGTCTTATGATGTGACAACACTGAGCTTATGGTTTGGTTTAGGCACAAAAAATACTTGCTTCAGGTGAGAAAAGGTCATGTCTCATCAAGAATATCTGTTTTGTTGCAAAAGACACTGCAAGAAAATGTCCTGAAGATTTGTTTCAAAAATATCTGGTGCTGAGCCTCAAACACAGCTAAAAATGTCTTGATGTCTCGTCAACAATATCCAGATTTGTTTGCTACGAACACAACTGGAAGTTTTCCTGACATCGTATCACAGATGTCTGGTTTTGATGCCACAAACGTGGCTGGAAAGTGTCCAAATGTGTCTTCTAAAATATCCAGATTTGTTTCCATCATCATGTCTGAAAGTTGTTCTGATGTCTTGTCAGAAGTTTCTGGTTTTGTTGCAACAAACAAGACTGAAAAATGTTTTTGTTTCCACAAGTCCAGCTGGAAAATGTCCCGACGTCTTGTAAAAAATGTCCAATTTTTGTTGCCAAACAAACGCGATGGATGAGGTGCCGGTTGTGTTTCCACTGAATTTAGATTAAGAACGATCACACGAGTCCAGTCAGCTCCATCTTCCTTTCATACCAAACAGACCATAAATATGACCATACAGTCACATTTATGTGCACTAACATAAATATTACCTTTTAAACACCATGTATGGAAACATCCTGCTGCGTAAAAACAAGAGCTTCAGAAGGTTCAAGTTCAGCTGGTGTGAGCTGCAAACTGCTCTTCCTCTTTTATCTGACTGAATAAAACCAGATTTGCTTCAGTGAAGACCTGCATCATCAGTCTGACGGGTGCACGTGACGGACTCGTCTCGCACGTCTTCATCAGCAGCAGCCACTTTGTGAAGTTGATGGTGTTTCAGCAGCTAACAGGCTTTAACATTAATCTTGCTGATGCATCCTGTGATCGGCACTTTGTCACGCCATCTGGACTCTTTGCAGCTGTTTCTCTGGCGAAACACCCGGGTGATGTTTCGCAAGATGTCAGGACATTGTACAGATGTGTTTTTGGACACGAGATCAAGTATTTTAACCCAAACCATGATCTTTTCTTAATCTCAATGTGTTTGTTACTAAACGTAACCAGAACCAGAAACTGACAGTGCCAACATTTTTCCGGCGACGCGGCTGCTCCTGATTAAACTTTCTCATCTTCACCACATGACAATTCATTATTCCTCCAAAAATATGAGTTCCTGTCACACTTGGTTAAATAACTTCCACAGTGAGCTGATGGATGAGCCCCACGCCGACTGGCCCTGACCCGCAGTGAGACGCACAGTGTTTTGAACTGTTCCCGGCTGTTAAATATCATTTTACATTTGAAAGATTGTGAGCGATAAACAGCTTTCAGAGACTCAGCTGCAGTTTGAAACCGAAGCCTTTATTTGTTTCAGCCGTTCAAACATGTTTTTCTTCCCTGTGCTCAGAAGTTTGTCTTCTGAACGAGCTGCGACACAAACACGAGGCCGAAGCCCCGAGACCTCCGGTCCAAACGCTCCGGACGAGATGTGGTGTCGGGGGAATAAATCACATCAGAGGTGACTCTCCTCTCCTCTGCAGCCTTCTAATCAGGCCTGAGAGCGAGGACACAAACCAGCTGCAGCGCTCATATGAAAGGAAGCGTTTGAGCAGAGAACAGGTGAGACGCCTCTCTGCCGTCTTTGAACTGAACACAAATACAAACGGCTTTTCTTCTCTCTGTGACACGAGGGAAGCAGCAGCAGCGGCGGTGGTGTCGGCGGCGGCGTTGCCTCCAGATGAGTGAGTCTCTGCTGCTCGGGTCACATGTACGGTAGTTGAGACGTTTCAGGACGCTGGAACGTTCCCATATCTCAGAATAAGTGGAACAAGATGTCCTCCGGGGTGATGGCCAGTAAACAGGCGGATGGTTTCTGGGGAGGAGGGGCGGGCGGCGAGGGCACGGTGCGAGATTGAGTTGGAAAGGCGAGGGAGAGAATTGGAATGGCAGTGGGCCGGGTTCCTAATGCACACAGCGAAGGCCAAAGTTTAGAGGCGCTCTGTGCCGGGAATACCAAGCGCCTGGCTCCCCGCTCGGCGCACAATGGGCCGATGGGCGTGCTACGGCAGCTTAATTTTCAAAGAGCCAGAGGCGAGCGCTGCCCATCTCTTTCAGCGCCGAGCAACAGGCCGAGGTGGCGCAGAGACACGATGTGAACGTGGCAGAAACTGAGCCGTCAGGAGAGCTGAACCTCCGTCAGCTGGAGGAGTGTCTCCACATCCATTCCAAGCCTGGTCAGGATTTATGGAGGGAGGAAACACCACCAGTCAGCAGCTGAATACAAGCCGCTCCTTCACCAGCCACACTGGCAAGATTTCTGCCCTAAACATGTCATTTATAGAAAGTCTTTAAAGCAGTTGAGTTCAATTAGAAGCAGGCTGAAATATTCCCCCTGCTCTGGAAGCAGCGCTCCACATCTACTGCTCCACTGCCCAAATGCTCCTGGACGACCACCAGACGGATTTAAAGGAAAGACGGTGAACAGAAGCAGCAGAGGCAGAGAAAACCCCACCCGACACTGGATCCTACATTTCCCATAATGCCACTGGCTAGTTTCTTCTTCTTCACACGTTCAGATTGTAACACAGCCTTTCGTCTCTCCTCATGACGTCAAACATAAACCTGAAGAAGCCAACGTTTCAACGCCGTGTGCGTCTTCATCAAACTACACACAGACTCTGATGCTGTCAGAGCGTCTCAACCACCGAGGATGTAAATGACATCACATCAGATCTCGTCTCTCCTGCAGACTGTGATCACAGCAGACGAGCTGTACGGAGACATCTGATGTTTAAATCATCTACGAGACTTCACCTGACTTTATATCATCAGGAGGAGATGATGGCTGAGCCTGACTTTATATCATCAGGAGGAGATGATGGCTGAGCCTGACTTTATATCAACAGGAGGAGATGATGGCTGAGCCTGACTTTATATCATCAGGAGGAGATGATGGCTGAGCCTGACTTTATATCAACAGGAGGAGATGATGGCTGAGCCTGACTTTATATCATCAGGAGGAGATGATGGCTGAGCCTGACTTTATATCATCAGGAGGAGATGACGGCTGGGTTTTACTTTTTGGCTGAACTGTCCCTTTAAGCTCCAGGTGCGTTTAAACTTCAGGAACTTCTGATGACAATGAGCTCCACAGATGGTTTTGTCATCAGGCTGTTGGAGGATAATCAAACATCTTGCCCTGAATGAGATTTTGGCGTCATATTTTTGCGAACACGTTGGTTGCCCTTCATAAACCTGACAGGAAGTCATCATTCCTCTGACTGTCAGCCATGTTTGTCAGCTCGGTGAGACGTTAGCGATGCAGCGTGCTGCAGGTCGTGCAGGAAGTCTCCGTCCTGACAGCGGCGCTCACGGCGGCTCGGCTCCACGTGTCCCATGATTAATCTGCCGGTCATTAGGCTCCGCGCAGCGCCGCTGAAACCAGATCCTTTTCACTGCTCACTTTTTTTGTTTCTCGGCCCCGGCACTGAATTAGCAGAGAGAATACATTAGCATACTAAATACCAGAGAGAGGAGCTGGGAGCTTTTCTCAGAGGAACAGCTTCTTTCTCAGGAAGTCAAGTTTAGTTTACAGGACGCAGCGTCAAACATGTCGAGACTATTTTACACCCAGAGAGTGTGAGGTTTCTTCTTCTGCTGTTTTTAATGTATCTGTGATATTTTTAAATGAAAGCCTCGTGTTTCAAGGAAGAATTTTATTGTCCAGAAACTTGTTTTTAACTGTTTAACACAATAAACGCTGGACTTTGATATAATGGGAAGAAGCTGTTTTTGAATATTTTCACATTTTGATTACTGACACATGTTTAGAGCTGATTTTTCTTTTGCTTAAACTTGAATCAAACGTCTGTCTTTGTTCTCAGCTGAACACGTCTGGATTCACGGCTCTAAAACAAGAGTTTAAAATGTCTGAAACGAGCCCGGAGCTGCTCTCAGGTCCGTGCGGATAAAGAAAGTGAAGGACAACAATGCAAAATAAAAAAGCGTCCATGATGTGCATGGCGTTGCCGTGAAGGCAGGCAGGGGGGTTCATTACCATAACAAGTGCAGCGCAACCAAAAGCCATTTTGCTCCCTTTGTTTCAGCTAAGCAGCTGTCATTTGCAGAACATTATGCATTTTGGATTCTTCTATGCTAATTTTTTGGGGGACAATTTTTCCAACAATAAGCACTCGGGCATCTAACAGAAAGCCTTTCATGGCACAGACCCTGGGGTGCCCCGCGCCGTGCCAAGTCAAACAATGGCTTATTGCTCTGAGCAAGCACATCTCAGCCCTTCAATACAGCATTAAGTTCCCAACACACTGCTGCCCCGATCCCCCCGAACGCCTCGCACACACGCACAGACCTGGTCTCCATTAATCAAGATATGAATCAATATTGACCGGGACATGCATGGAAATCAATTGTTACATGCTGAACAGTGTGAACACGATGAACTGAACGTATCAGCTTCAGATGTGATGAGCTTCATGATGATGATGATGGGATAAACTTTTCATTCTTCACATGTGAAGGTCACATCTGACCCTGAGTTGTTTGGTTACAACTAATTTAAGACTAGAATGGTGCTCAGTAGAGCGTATACCTCCACCAAGGCCCAACAGTCCCCTTTAATCCAATCAACCCTGGTCCAGTATCAAATAAAACATTTTTACATCTACGAGATCTGAAGTTTTATTTGGATCATCATGAAATTGCACTCACTCACTCACTCACTCACTCACTCACTCACTCACTCACTCACTCAGCCAACTAACCAACCAACCAACAAACCAACAAATCAACCAACCAACCAACCAGCACTGAGCACTCTTCAGGGGCTTCTTCTGTCCTGACTCCGTCATATTTACCTCTCGTTGAATATAAAATCTGAGGCTGCCTCCATCACAGCCGCCAACACTTGGGCCACATACAGCAAAGACTTCTGGCTTTAACTTTTCTGTATTAATGATAAAATGTAAAGATCCCCAAAGATAAAAAAAAGATGCCAAACATCGACCAGTTGTGGTGAACATGTTGTTTTCTTTGGTGTGTTTGAATGCAGACGAACAGTCGTCTCCTTCCTCTTTCAGTCCATCTTGACCTCCCCTCAGGCGTCATCTCTACGCGGCACCATGTCCGCTCCTCTATTGACGACTGGAAACGTCATTGTGTGAGTGTCAGCTGGAGAAAAGACCGACTCCTCCAGCACTTTCACCTCTCAAATCTGGGCTGATTGAATGTAATCTTGTTGTTCCCGGTGATAATAATGCCATTGATTTCGCCCTCAGGGGTCAAGCGACGACCTCCAAACCGCCCTCTTTTGTTCCCTCCGTAAGGTTGGAAATCACATTACGAGCTCGGCCTTTAATCTGCGGACTGACGTGATCCTGGAGGTCAGGAGGAGGCGCGCAGGATACGAGTTCACTGAGAATCCTTGGGAAGTTTTTTCTCAGCGGTAACCTGGTTTCTGCCTGCCGATGGTGGTCTATTTTTGGGGGGGAGAAGGGGCCGCTGCTTTATTTTGGATTCCTGGTGGCCCGGCTGCTCAGCCCGAGGTCTCCGATAACCCAATTTGAGTTGACTTTGCCCGTTCAGGGAGAGCCGTGGCCCGAGGCTACACACTGTTATAATTCAAGTAATACAATGACACACACACATGCACGCACGTATGCACACTTACACACATGATCTGCTAATTCAGTTCATGTTTAAAAGGCTGTGCTGTGAGTACAGGATCGATAGAAGACAGGACTTTATTTCTCAGCACGGATTCACAGACGGATGTTGAGTTTCACAGAGTATCTGAACATTTTGAGATGATGACGGTTTCTTTCTGATGACACGAATGATTTTCTTTCATTAATCTCCATCGTGTTGTTGAAGAATAACAGGTCGATAAACCATTCAAGAGCACATCCACGGTCACTCTGCACATATTTAACAATAGATGCCAAAAAAAACCTTTTTTTAAAAAAATCTCTTTTTATTTCTACATGAAAACCGTCATTTGTTCCTCTTGTAAAACTAAATGTCACGTGTGCTTATGTTAGCTGATAACAGACAATAACATGTCGTCCACCCATCAGTCAATCAACTCTGGCAGGATTTCATGTCAGGAAGACGAAGCTGATTCACAAAAACATTTATAACTTTATTATTACTTCATATTTGATGTTTTCTGGTTTTCCCTCTGATGTCGTCACGCTGCTCTGCCTGAACCATCACTGACAGAGTAACGTAGGAGAGAGTTTTAAGAGAGTATTAATCTTCAACAGATCTGTATGAAGCTTGGAAATCCCTGAAATTAGACGCACAAACTGAAACAGAAATGACAACATTTACTTTTTCCTCGCCTCAGAAACTTGAATTGTTCACTCAAGGAGAACAGCTGATTCTCATGCATGTTTAAATAAATGCAGAATATGAATGAATGGAGCGATCACTGACAGATTCATTCAGGATAATGAGGCATGACTCTGCTGTGAGGTATGGATCATATCACATGTTTCAGAGTGGGGGTGGGTGGCGGCGGTGGTGGAACAGGGGCTGCTAAGCTCAGGCTTGTCCAAACATCTTGTCCAGCCCTCTTCTGACAGCAGGATTAGAAGCACCTGCCATGGAGACAAAGGCAGGCCTCGAGCCAGATGAATGAAGTGCCACTAACCGCGAGCTCCGCCTCCTCCCCCTCCCGTCCTCCTCGCCGCTATGAGTCCTCCCCAATCCTTGTCTTCTCCACCGAGGGCCTCGACTCAGGGAAGACGTTACGAGTTAATTCAAGATGGAAGAGAGGAAAGGTCAGAGAGAGAGAGAGAGTATATTCCTGCTCTCAGATCAGCCGGAGAAGGAAAACAACTGAACAAGGAAACAGGAAGTAGGAAAAAAATAAAAATATGAAGGATTAAGATGGAAGAGAGGAGAAAGAAACTGGAAACTTAACTAAGTTGCTGAAACTGTTCTCATTGTTGGAGTCGGGACATTTCAAAGGGTCTTGAGATCAACTGAAGGGATCATAAAAATATGTAGTGATCATCTTTGTTTCTGTCGTCAACTATTAAATAATTTCTGACAGGGTGTGTGCTTTGTGCTAACTGGGTTAGCACAAAGCACACAGCACATAACTACTTTATGAAAGCAGCAGACAACATCATAATGAACGTAAACAACAAACATGGCTATTGTTAGTGCTCGCTGCTGTCAAGCTAGCACGTTAGCATCGGGACATTTTGGCTGCACTTTCTCGGCCATTCATGCAACTAGCTCACTAAAAACTTTAGCGATATATTCGCACTGAGCCTTGTCGAGATAACTGATAATCTGCTAACTTCACATGCATTTTTTCAAGCTAGTAGCATCACGGTCGAAGCTACTTGTTGTCTACAGATTTATTAAAAATATCTTCGTACAAACAACGTCCCTGTTCTTGTTTATGAATCCCAGACGTCACCGTGACCATAAATCTGTCCACACTGTGGTCGTGTTTGTCTCTAATAAGCACTCACGCCCAGCAGACCGCCATGTTTTGTGCCATGTTAGATGTTAATGTGAACTCCATGAACCACACAGCAGGTTGAATGTCTTGCATGTCCAATAAAAGAGATTTTCATATCATTATGGTAAAGATGCTGAATGATCTGTCAGCGGAGGATAATGTCCTCTGCTCGGGAAGCCCCACGCCTCCCTCAAAGCGGGGTTTGGAGTTTGGAGGGGGTGGCGGGGGTGTTGTTGATGAAGGGGGGGATTACAGGGAGGGGGAGCTGTGCAGGGTGACAGCGCCCTCGGGGATCTTTCTCCTCGGCGCAGCGTGGTGCTTGTCCCCCGCTCTGTCCCCTGATTGAGAGAGCGACCCGGGGGCTGGCAGGCCGGCGGAGCTCGCCACAGGCTCTGGCCATGTCAAGTCAATCTGCATCAGACTCAGCCTCCGAGGAACAGGAAGGAAGCTGGACGGAGGCTGGACAGAGGCCATCAGGTGCAATGTGACATGGATACAAACCATCTGTTTATTTATCTTCCCATCCACTTCTAAAGTTAACATGAGATGGCGTTAAGGTCGGACATTTCTTCATTTGATATTCAGATTTTTGAGGTTATAGTTCAGACTTTTATCAGTGCATCTTGTGACCTCACATTACAACTATTCCTACATTCTCTGCAAACTTAAAGGTCAGCAGAGAGGTGAATACTACTGTAACGTGGTGAAATATGTTTCTACTGCAGGAAATCTGAGAACTTGGCCTCCTCCTCTTGTGATGAAGGTCGTTCAGGTTTTATTTTATGGGTGAGAGACATTCCAAAACAACAATCCATCATTTCAGGATGATCTCCGCATGGTACAACTCCAGCGGTTGCTCTCCAGGAAGTCTTCCAGGTGTTTTCTGTGTTACATCAGCGTGCGTCATCATCATACTTCTTCTTCTTAATGAACAAGTCAGTGTGACCTGAATGTTTCCAAGGTTTAGAGGGCCAACGTATTCAATTTCAAGTTTAACTTTTAAAGCATTTTTTAACAGGCCGTCCTCACCAGAACAAAACAGACCTGACTTCATCTTGCAAGCAGCTTTTTAAGAACTGGTTGTTTCTCCCCAGCAGAATGCTGCAATGCTGTTTTACTGTGAAGCTCCAGAAATGTGGATGAACTTATCCTTAAGTTATGTAACAAAACCACAATCTTTTCCTGAACCTAACCAAACTGAATCCAGTTTATAATGTTAACCACGTGATGATGAAGGTCTGGTACAACAAACTTGCAGGTTGAGCTTTATTTGATTTAACATGCCAATGAACACATGGAGACTCTGCTGGTAGATCTGGCCACATCAGCAGCAGGAAGTCTGAGCATTCAAGTTCACCATTGATTAACTTACAAGAGGCATAATTCCTTTCAAATTAATTAGATTTTCTGCTGTTAAAAATGTCAGTTTGATGGTGGTAATCTGGACAGGTTTAAAGAGATAAGAGTAGATCAAAGAGATAATTTGCTAAAGCTAAGACCAGACCGATCCTCTTCCTGTCAAGGTGTCTGCTGATGAAAGCTGCATGTCGTGCCAGCGCTCGTTACAGCATCCAGTCACTCTGGTCTGAAACGGTCCCTGTTGGAGGTAGAGGAAGGTCTCCCCTCGGTATCATCCAACTGTCAAACATGAGCGCTCCCCACCGTGATGTATTTGGAGCAGTCCTGGGTGGTTCTCCCCCTCCTCCATCCTCCTCCCTGTGTTTTTGCCTTTCTGGTCCAGTTCCCATTTCTAAGCCCTGGGGTGTTGACAGCAGCACACATGATCATTGGGGTTCACATGCGTGTCCGGGCTCCTGTTTCTTTCTTTTCTTTTTTCGTAGGTGCTGAGAGGATGCTGTTGTTCGGCGTACAGGTGAGCGTCTGTTAAATGAGCGCTTGTTTGATCCCACCTCTGTTGATTTGGTACACGGTGGAGCACAAACAAGGATCTGAAAGGAGCTTCTTTCATCCTCAGCATGAGGGCTGATGAGGTTAATCTTCCTCTAAGAGGGTGACGGAGGCAAGAAAAACTGAGATGAGTATCTGTTTCACTGCTGTTATAGTCAGACTTCATTTTGAACTTCAAATACCACTAGTAATGAGAGAGGCACTCAGGAGTGCGTGCAGGTGCAGGTGCAGGTTTTTATCCCTATTTATTAATATATAGCAGCTGAAAAAACACAACCCTTTATTGAAATCTGGTAGATCCAGATTTTTATTTGGGTCTGCATGAAATTGTACTCACCCATAGATACCAGCTAGCTAAATACAGCAGATTTTCTCTTTCATCAAGATCCATGCATTATTCATCAAGAAACAACCTTAACAAACCAACCAACCAACCAAATATCAAAACAGAAACCAACAAACCAACCAAACCTACCCAATAAACAACAAACCAATAAAACAAGAAACCATCCAACAAAACAAGAAACCAACCAAGTAATAAAAGACATATGTGAAGACATCATCTCCTTGGCAGAGGGAAACATTGACAATAAAATCAGCAAAATAAATCTATAAAAATGTAGAATATCCTGTCAGTAAAAGTGGTAAAGTTTTGGCAGCCGAGGAAGATTTTTACATTCCCGTCACCATCACCTGTTTTTTTCCATCGTTTTGCTCAACTCTGAACAACATCTTGTAAAAAATAAAATAAATAAACAACAACAAAAATAGAATTTATATATGATCTATAACTATTATTGAGAAAGGGATAGTTAATAAAGGAGCAAAGTAAACCAAATGTGAATAAAGTCGATATTGATCGGTGCATCACTATTTTCAGTTGATGGATTGGTGCAGCCATAAAAATGGAAGTGACCAGTGAGCTAAAAACATGATGAAAAACACAAGTCAGAGTCTTTAAGGGTGCAGGAAGGAGCAGAAAAACAGCAGATGATATCACGGAGGATTATGTTTAGCTGCCTCTCTGAGTCGATGTGGTTCAATGTCTCCAGTCTTTAAAAATGACACTTGTTTTTCATAATTCTCGGCTTACCTGAGGAATACGCCAACATGCTTGGTTAGTTTAACTGTCCTGAAAGCAGAACTCCAGATCTAACAGATCTCTTAGCCCGGCTTGTTTTTCCTCAGATATCATTATACCGGTATGAGCGTCGGTATGAAACGCGACGCTGCGTGACGAATGCACTGTTGGGGTTAGTTGTGGTGGTCTTGGCGTAAAGGAGGCTCCCAGCTATAACCAACACTGCAGAGAAAACAAGAGTGTGAAATGAAAACCTTCTCCAAACGAAACCTGGGTGGTGATGAAGTCAGATAGATAATCCTCAGCTTAACGTCTCAGTTTGGACCCACTGAAAGTTTCAACACTGCTGATGTTTTACACAGATGAAGAACTCAGAGTCAGAAGGCTTTTATGTTTCACACCTGCAGCAGATATGGTGCAACCAAAATACATTAACTAAAATTAAATAATTTACTAGATGTGAGTTTTGGCCCAAAAGTTGAGCTTCAAATGTTATTGGTGTGCTGTGTTAATTGTTTTTGGTATTTTTGGACGACTTTCACCTTTTAATGGGCTTTTGAGCTTATATTCTAAATCTCTCCATCTATCTGATGGTTGATCAACAGTAAGATATGAGTCCTTCAAGCAGTGGGTCGTGTTCGCTCTGTTCATGAGAAGAGTTCATTTCCTCACAACCCATGTGGTCGGGTATTTAATCATGCATCGATGTGTTGGGTCCTTGGGTGGTCCCATGTCCCGATATGGGAAGTCTTTCTTCCGAATTTGTTTTGCTTGTTGAAAAACGCTCTATGTAAAAATGTTAAAGAAAAAAAGAAATTAAATTAAAACTCTTTATCTGGATCCACACCAAAAGTTAATGGGGTCTATTCTGGGCCAAGACCCATCCTCCATCCAAGTTTCGTGGAAATCTGTTCAGTAGTTTTTGTGTAATTCTGCTGACTAACCAACCAATGAACCAACCAACCAACCAATGAACCAACCAACCAATGAATGAACAAACCAACCAAGCAAACAAGCAAGCAAGCAACCAATCAACCAACCAACCAACCAATGAACCAACCAACCAACCAACCAATGAACCAACCAACCAATGAACATACCAATGAACCAACCAACCAATGAACAAACCAATCAACCAACCAATGAACAAAACAACCAACCAACCAACCAACTGACCAACCAACCAACCAACCAACCAACCAACCAACCAATCAATCAACCAACCAACCAACCAACCAACCAACCAACCAACCAACCAATCAATCAATCAATCAATCAATCAATCAACCAACCAACCAACCAACCAACCAACCAATGAACCAACCAACCAACCAATGAACCAACCAACTAACCAACCAATGAACCAACCAACCAACCAACCAATGAACCAACCAACCAACCAACCAATGAACCAACCAACCAACCAGCCAACCAACCAATAAATCAATATGAAATATATGAAATGTTCTTCATGCAATCATAGCGAACAAACAGTCTTGATGTCAAACTTAAGGCAAGTTAGTGTTGCCGTTGAAGGGTTTAATATCAAGGTGTGACTACTTGACAGAACCATCCTTGTAAAAACTAGAAATTCCAAATTGCTGTTCTTGAGTTACGTTTGTACTCAAATTGAAATGAAACTCCCTCAAGGTGTTAGAATGTAGATATCATGTTCACAAGAATATGAAAGGCACCTCAAAAACATGACGCCTCCGGCCGTGGCTGTCGCTGGCGCAGAGACATATAAATGTTATTTTTTTTGTATGCATCACAGATTCAGATTCAGTTTCTTGACACAGCAGCAGGGCAGTTTATCACATGTTTTATGTTGGATGGATCGTCTCTTTACCCACAAAACTATTAAAATATCCAAGCTGTGACTTTTCTTTTGCACTGCATTTTGAATGAATCATCTTTCAAACATGTTTTAAGACAAGCTTTTTGGATCTGTGAACCCATGACGAATGTTTTCAGGTTAAAAGTCATCAAACATGTTGTAAAGGTGGGCGTCTGTTTTGTTGTGTGATTGTGAGAGGAGAATGTGAGCTCCTCACTGTGGGAACCAGAGGTCAGTCCTCGGCTGCTCAGCTCTTTCACATGAAAACACCCACTCTGCTGTGTTTTTGGGTACTTACTGATCAGAGAGCTGCTCTGTTGACTGATTGTGGTTGACCGCTGTTTGTTTGTCAGCGTGGAGGCCTCGAACTACACTGCTGCCAATCTGAGAGAGAAAATACAGAAGGATTTCAGTAAAGAACTCCTGAAAACGTCAACGTTATGTTACTTAAGAAATACAGTCCACAGGTTTCATGATAGTTTGTGAATACAGAATATAGATTTCCACTTAGAGAAATTGTTTTAATGTTTGTGACAAAAACGCAGTGAAGTCTGTTCTTTTTGCTTGTTTCACAGTTGGAAAGGTAAGTTCTGATAAAATACACCTGTGTCATTGTTATTGCCTCGCAAAATGACCCCTATTGTCTGATCTGACACCACCATCAGCAGTATGACATGTTTCTGATCGGCATAAAGTTTTTCAAAGTTTAGGCACAAAACCAACTTGGGTAAGGTTTGAGAATGATCATGGTTTGGGTTTTCAAAATCTACTTGGTTAAAGTTTGCGGTTAGAGGTAGAGGTGTCTCGATTTCGAGGTCAGGTACTGTTTCAATTTCACCGTCATGGTGAAAGACACAGAAAATAGAGTTTTGCACAATAACAGAAAGCAATGAAGGCTTTTGTTAAACCGTCTAACCACACCTACCACCTCCATAAAAAGGTTTTCTACCGATATAAAAAGTTATGTGACTTCCTTTTCCAGTCTGAACCTCTTCCCACTTTTCAACAAACTTTAAAATAGTCCAGATCTTTCATACATGATTGGGTTCACTTAACTTTTAAAACCAGCAATGCAGTTTAGCGTCAGCTTTTCAACATCCAGCAATCACAACACTATTTCTTCAGAAACCGCATTCTCTAGTTATTAATTTGATGCTTCCTTTTCTTTAACCTCTTCTCATACACCTTCAGCTGCTACCTCAAAAACAACCCTTAAAATAGTCCTGATTGTTTAACCTGATTAGTATTATTTAGCTTTTAAAGCCAGCAATGCAGTTAAGCTTCGGCTTTTCAACATCTGGCATTCGCACAGAAATATCCTCAGAATTTGCAGTTCTTCAGTGAATGAATCTGGTTCTGTAAACACACGACTTATTGAGAAATGCAACATGGTTTGGGAAAATGGAAAGTTTGACAGAGGACAGAAAGTTTAATGTATTCGTGTCCCAACATTTATGCCGTCACTGTGACCACAACTGCAGTGTGAAAGCTATGGAATCACTCATGAAATGATTCTTTCATTAGTGGCATGAACTGGAGCTACAAATCAAAGTGAATATGGCCTCTTTAGAAACTCTATATGCATTTTTTTGTGAATTTGTCCGCATTTAATTGAAGTATGTGGCCTAAGCTGGAGAAAGGGATTGTTTCTGCCCAGACTGCGAGGGGTACCAAACCTCAGGGCAGTGGGTGTACATAATTTATGTATAATTCAAGCTGTTAAATGTCCCTCTAAGCATGCAAAGGGACCTGAGTAGCCCCTCTTTAGAGCGTCCTTCACAAACATTATTAATCAGGTCCCCCATTCTCACAGGCCTCTGGTCTGGCTCGAGACAATGGGCTAAATGAATCCCAGCACATCGAGCTTGGGAATGGCTCCGCAGCACTTACAGTATTCATCAATCATAGTCTGAATCTATTGTCAGGATGCTGAGAGTGCGACCCCGACGCTGCTGCTGCCGTTAGAGGCTCTGATCTGGGAATGTGCTGCTGTAACAACATCAGCTTAATGACTTAGATGTAAATGTTCAATAAAACAGTGAGTCATGGCTGCAGCTGGGCTCTGGTTGTTTTTGATGCTGGGAAAGATTTCAGATCCTCATTCATCAAACTTCAAAAAGTTCAGGAGTAACAAGAAGATAGAGTTAGCAGCAGGATTTCATTTATTTCATTTGGAACATCTGCGGTATGTGAAGCAGATTGTTAACAATAAAAAAGCCTCAACTTCTGGTCTTGGCTTTCGGGTTAACTACAAATTACTTCCAACTTTCTTTCAAATCAAACCATCATCATAATCGACTTCCAACTCCACAAGATATATTATGTAATGTGGCATTCAGACCAAAAGCACATCTAGATTACATAAAAAAGTCAATGAAAAGACGCGTGTGAGTTTAAAATATTCAAGCGAGGATCTCACGTGATGCTGTGTCGTTGACATCCACACTGACGTCATGATGTTTACATCGATGATGTCTGGACATTCCTGAACAGCAATGGAGGAGAGGATGATAATCACTAATCGTGGCTGTTTGCAGACACCAGAGCTGAACGATCACACGTCTACTCGTACCGAGACAGGACAAATAAGGAACTGGCATGGAGGAAAGAGAGCGAGGAAGTTGGACTACCTGGTAAGTCATGGAAATATGTCTCAGCACAGCATAGCTCTGATCGATCCAAACTCCATTCAGGAAACAAACATTTTAAAAGTTGCAGGCGTTTTACATCCTTCTGATCCATTTACTGCGTCAGATCACAGAGAAATCTCTTTGTTTTGGGTTCATACTTACTTCATATGTGGTACGACAGATTCATTCAGTCTACCTAAATTTTAAAGTTTACTGAAGGTAACGATTGATTTATTTGGTCATCGCTAAAACTTCTGTGGAAACATCCAACACGTCCTCGTACTTAAACAACCCGTCCTCATCAGAAAATGACCATATAGTTTGACTGTGAAAGCAGCTTATTACGACCCACATTTATGTTTCTTGTTGATAACATTCAGTGGAACTTAACATTAGTATTCTCACTTTCTTCACAGACTGAGCTTGCTGGTTGTTAGCAGTCTGTCCTCATCGGGAGAAAGACTATATGGGTCGACTTTGAAAGCAGCTTATTACGACACGTATGATTTTATTTAAGGTAACTTTGCCTAAAACAAATAAAAGGTATGAAAATCAGTCAAATATTGATTTGTAGATCTTAGAGGAAAACATATATGATCTTCAAGGTGATCAAATCTTTTTTTGTTGAAGTTTTTGATGAGTTTCAGTGCCGAACTCTTCCCTGTCTGGTTAGTTTGGACGTAAGGAGGCCAGGCAGCAGCGGAGGACAGATTTAGACACGTCCTCAGAGGTCAGTCGACAGGAGGGACGGGTGGAGCGACAGGTAACTCAGTCAAGCTGGTAATGAAATGAAGCTCGCCTCTGGGCTGGAAGGGACGGAGAGCACTGCCAAAATCGTTATCACCCACCGGCCTCAGACTACCTGACATCAGTGCATCATGTTTATTCTGGTCCTGCTTTATTAGCTTTATTTTATTCAGGACGTCTTAATCATTTTGGAAAGAGATTTCGTTTTCAAGACAATGTCAACACAGAGACACGACACACATTTGTTTTGAGTGTGACTTACACTTTCTGAAAATATAATCAACTCTGGTGCTCATCGCAAATACTGGTTCATAAATCTGCTTAGAAATCCTCGAAAAAGGCTCTCCTTACATGTGCAGAACTTGCCTTAGAAACATCACGTTTTTAAGTTTTCCTCAGTATCAAAGTAATCCAGTGATAGTTTTCTGTACATCCTTGAGTGCACTGCAAACAGGAAGTGCTAACAGCTAATTTGGCTAACTTTGAATCAAGATTATCTGCTGAGATTTTTTTTATACAATGTCTAACATATTATAAAAAACCTCATCAATACATTCCAGAATCATTTAAGAAAAAAGCCGCTCCTTACATGTGCAGAACTTGCCTTAGAAACATCACATTTTTAAGTTTTCTTCAGTATCACAGTGATCCAGTAATAGTTGTCTGTACATCCATGAGTACACTACAAACAGAAAGTGCTAACAGCTAATTCAGCTAACTTTTAATGAAGTTTTGGAGTGTTTTCTGTAATCCTGTGAGCATTAGATGTTAAATATATAGTGCAGTGGTTGTTCTGAGCGGGTGAATCTCACAAACGTCTCATCAGTAACGTGTCGAATGTCTCTCGTAGCTTTGTGACGGCAGCTGTCACCTCATGTGCTCTCGAATCTGCATTGAACGCGGCTGCACCTCTTTCTTTGCCCAGCTCAAGGACACCTGGGAAAACTTTAAAGACAGAGGGACGAGTCGCGAGAGTCTTTGCAGATCAAACTGTGGTATTATCCTCAGTCAGAATGTGGAGCACTTTACCCCTATTCTCCTTTCCCAGAACTTTCCTTTTTTCCCCCTCCACTGTTGTTGTTGTTGAGCGCAGAGGATTATTGATGTATATGCTTTGAAATATCAAAGCGTTTGATGCAGGGCAAAAATAAAGTGATGCCTCCGTTCTTTTATGCCATCACTCATTAGGGAACTGGCGCTCAAAAGGCAGCTTTGTACGGGGAGTCGTTTTAAGTTGGAGATGGCTTTACAATAGATTACCACGAGCACAGTGAGATTTCAGGCTGAGAACGTGAATGAAAGGCTATGCAAATTGCAGCATGTACATCTCCGGATGAAAGAGAAGAATCAGGACTTTCTGAACTTGAATAACCCCCCTCTCTCTCCCCTCCATCTCCTCCTGCTTTACGTTCCCTCAAAGTTTTTTCTGTTCCAGCGACGAGCCCAGCATGCTCGGCTTTGTGACAGGTGAAATATTTATCCAGGGAGAGACGGGGGAAGGAGTCAAAGGCGGCCTATCTTGTTTGAGTCCCCGCGTAGACAAAAGCTATTGAAGAGCTGACAAGCTTGTGCATGGAAGGGCCCAGCATGGCTCGGAAAAGTGGTTGTAAGCGATTGAAAGTGAGACAAACGGGGAAGAAAAGAAGGGTGTATCTCCGGGCGACTATAGGCTATATGACGCTGTAATCTGGGGTCTTTTTAAAAGCCATCTCTCCCCGTCAGGATGCGGGGGTTTCTCTCACGCTGAGGCAGAGAGCGTCGAGACGGAGCCTTTCAGAAGCGCTTGACTTCTGCCACGGTGGCTGGCCCCAACTATCTGATAGCCTTTCTCCTTTTACACGGTGGCCTTTATCGCCCGGCTGAATGGAGACAAAGTGCCCTTACCTGACCCGACCTGGAGCAGCCTGCATGTGCTCTTTACAGGACTGTTCCCGAGTCAGCACAACGCTGAGCTGAATGAAGCGCTTCACTCTGAAACTCTCCTTCATCAAACTGAGCAGCGAAGATCAAACTGGTGCTGAATCAGTTTTATAACACAGAAACTATAAAGGGACTTATTTGACGCACAAAACCTGAAATAAATGAATGAACCTAAATAAAAGGAAAGGTGTGAAAATGGAGGCCGTGTTCATCAATATTTACGACTTAATTGATCTAAAATGTGCATGAACAGAAGAGAATAAACAAATCTGTAAAATATCTCCACTAAAATGTCTTTAAACTATCAGATCTTTGTTATATATTATTTACATCATGCAACATGTTCCCATTAAAAGGTCTTTAGCCTGCTGCTAAAACCTCTGTGGACACATCCTCAGTATTACAACCATAAGGTTTGACTGTGAAAGCAGCTGATAATGATCCATATTTACATTCTGATTAGTAGCAGCTGATGTTAGTAGTTTCACTTTCTTTACAATCTGAGCTCGTGGAAGTCTGTCCAGGAAAAAGACGACTGTAGCAGCTCGTTCTGTCTGTGCTGCAGGATATTAATCAAATAAAGCTGCTCAGACCTCACACAGTCTCTCCTTCTTTCTGTGTGTATATATTATAAATATTGTTTTAATAAGTTGCTTGTTGCTTCCAGTTATGTCTGTCTGTCCACAGAGGAGGACGAGGAGGAGGTGGAGGTTTTCAGGCTCGCTCACATTGTAAAGTCGGGGTCATAAGATCAATAAAAGCCTTTGAGGAGGGCAGGAGAGCGTCGCTCTGCTCCTCGTTAAATGCTGCTGCAGGACACGAGGTGGATGATTATCAGGTCACGTTTGTTTGACCTTGAATTAGCCTTCACATTTGTGCTTGACCACTTCAGCCCCGGGTCGAGAGGCAGCGGCGGTCAGCGAGTTCAGCGCAGACACATAAAGTGGCAGATAACGTGAAGCTGTTGGCTTCAGGAGCTTCTGGTCTTCTGGCCCTGTGGTGCAGAAGCGAGCCACGTCTGGCAGCAGACGACACCATGAAAGATTCAGCCAGACCGCAAACCGTTACAGCAGTTTCCTCCGAGCGATTATCCCACAGACGGGGAAGATTTACCAAACATTAACGTGACAGTGTGGAGGTTTATGTTCCAGCCTGTGAGCTCGACCCACAGAGCTGAACAGAACATCTTGTGTTTTAAAGAGAGGGAATTAAAGGAGCAGAAACTGGAGGTGAGTTTGGAAAAAGATAAACAAGAGAAACTCCTCGATTCACTTTTCTTCTCACGGGAAATCAGGTTTCTATGAGCATTTGCAGCCAACATGTCCGAGGTTAACCAGAGCTATCCACGGTCGCTCGGCTTCTCCCTCTTTTGTTTTGAAATAATCTGTTTTTGGAAATTAGCGGCGGTTTGTGAGAAGCTGTCTTGTTATGGGAGGGAAAGCATCTGCGGCGTGGGAACGTGGCGTTATCTCAAGGACAGACGTGTGGACGCACCTCCGGTTCCTGCAGGTATTTCTACATCCACATTTAATTGTTTCAGACACGCCGCCAAAATAAAAGCATTCCTGAGCAGCTGCAAACTGGAATCAAAGCTGAACGAGTTTGACTTTTTTATGTTTTGAACTTTCTGTGGATGGAAATTAGATTATAAAACTAGAATATTACAGAATGTTCCTTATCTGTTCCGGCTTAAATAACAATATTTTGAGAATAACTGTCACTGAAATGTGAATTTGTACATTTTATTGTTTTATTCAAGCAGCACGAGACTGAAGTCTGTCTGACTAAAGCCCATTTCACACCGAGACACTGAGGCAACAAGGAAAGAGAAGAAGAACAACATGGCTGATCCACAAAACATCAGTTGTTTTTTGTAAAGTCGTTCCTGGGACTAAAAGTCCAAATCCAAAGTCAGACACTTCACCCTTTACATCCCACCTCTGTCTTTAAGAGGTTTCTTTCTTGTTATTGTGTCTGTTTGTGTTTCCTCGTTGGTCAAACAAACGTAAATCATTTTCTTCTTCTTGTGTGAAATCAGCTCCAGAATCAGATGATGCTGATCAGACGGCCTGAAACAGAAACAGATAATTTCAGTGTTTAGATGCATTAACGTCGGCTCGACGCGGCTCGACTGCGAGCGGTTATAGTTGCATTGTATTGTCACAGAGCGATGACCCGTGCAGGTTACCTCACCACCGCACAGCCCAGTGTTTGCAGCTCTGTTGTGCATCTGAATCCTGTTTATAGGAGCAGATGCGCTCGGCCTCACAACTAATTTGTCGTGGTTTATACACGAACACGCCGCAGCGACACAAGTTCAAATGGATCCAGGAAGCAATGGCCCGGAAAGAGAACAACAAGCTCTTAAGTGTCCTCGAACTATAATGAAGCGTCACATGGTGCTGATTGCCGAGCTTTAATGTGGGCAAACAAGACATGAAAGAGAGTCATAAAGAGTCCAATGAATAGATAATCTATCTCTCTTATGGGACGGCTGACAAACGAGGGGTTGAGAAGTTTACTGCAGCCAGAACGCCCTCGCTTTTATCAGCTGTCATTGTCCCGCCGGCCTCACCTAATGACGTTTAATCTGAAGGTTTCTCCTCAGCGTACGCCTCAGCGCTGAGAACGAGACTCTGCGTCCACGCTGCTGGAAAGCACAGGGTTAACCAGCACTCACACACTAATTGGCAGAGACTGTGCTTTTCCCATGACCCCTCTACACCCGTTATTAGCCGTATTGTTCTGCGGAGCTGAATTATCATATAGGCTGCAAAAACAGCACAATTAGTGCAATTTGACAAAAATAAATGGCACAGCAGGCGACTCAACCCGCCGCTGAACTCTGCGCTCGGAAATAAACACAAACCACTGACGTGAGCTGATGACGGCAGAGAGAAGCATCAGGACAGTGTTTCAAGTTCATCTGAAGAAGAGTCATTATTGTTATTAATGAACAGGAAGCTGAGGAGATGATCAGCTGCATCTTCAGCTGTGTGTTCAGGTTACTCTCATAATGTCCAAATCCAAGTACCAGGTCACCAGGTCAGCTGGCCCGGCTCTGAATCGTGAGAAGGCCCTGAGAACCCATTTAAATAATGTGCTGAGAGGGCTTCAGAGCTCATCTCGGCCTGGGCACACTCAAAACTACAATGCTAATAGAGAGTCCAGGCTACACCAGCAGCCTGGCTACACTAGCAGACTGCTTACACTAGTAGCCTGCTTACACTAGCAGCCTGGCTACACTAGTAGCCTGCTTACACTAGTAGCCTGCTTACACTAGCAGCCTGGCTACACCAGCAGCCTGGCTACACTAGTAGCCTGCTTACACTAGTAGCCTGCTTACACTAGCAGCCTGGCTACACCAGCAGCCTGGCTACACTAGTAGCCTGCTTACACCAGCAGCCTGGCTACACTAGTAGCCTGCTTACACTAGTAGCCTGCTTACACTAGCAGCCTGGCTACACTAGCAGCCTGGCTACATCAGCAGCCTGGCTACACCAGCAGCCTGGCCACAGCAGCTCCAGCATTAAATATTGAACAACAAAGATCAAATGATGATTATCGGCATTAAAAGTAGAAGAACTCATCTGAAGGTTTTGATTGTTTGCATGTTTGTCAGTAAATCTTTTGTCTAAACTGGAAGAAAACTGATCCAGACTCTGTCAAACATTTCACTGTGCGACTGTAAATCCTGATTCATCGTATCTTAAATGACTCAGTGAGTCAGATACAGATGTCTTCTTCTACTTCCTGTCCACTCCTTCAGGTCAAACAAATAAGAAGTCATCTCTACGCCGCAGACGAGTCCGAGTGGGTTCTGAGGATGAGCCTCGCACCTCGGCCCTCATGAACGCCCCCCTCCGCCTCCCCGGATGGACCCGTCCTAACCACGGCAACTGCAAAGCATGCATAGCTAACGCCCGCGGGATTGTGTGGAGGCTTTTGTCTGGCCCGCGGGCTCGGTGAGAGGACTTGATTGCCGGGACTTCTTTTGGCATCACACCCGATCCGCTATCCATTTTTCTTTCTTTTTAGGATGCGAAAGGCTCCGTTGTCCAAAGCTGACATGCATAATATGAAATGAATTCCCAGGCCGGGCCAGTTAAGATTCATTTTAAACTGTTTACCCCGGGCAAAACAATGGGCAGCGGTCACGGCTGTTATCTGCTGATTTATTGGAGGGATGGAGAAAGAAAGAATTGGCAGGCATGCAGCGGTGACAGTTTGGAGGAGATGGGTGGAGGGGGGGCCAATAGATGCACTTAAAAATCACTTCTTTCACCGTTACTCCTTTGGCCCTCGTTGGCGGGACAAAAGGATGAAAAAGTCCTGGCACTGAGAGCTCCTTTCACTCAGCACAGCTCATCTTTGTGTTTGGAAAATGAGCCAATTTCCATAAGCGATTGGGAGGACAATGTATTAAACAGGCGTGCATGCAGAGTGACAATACGAGAAAACAAAAGGCCGTCCTGGATTGTCTCGGCGTGGGCAGTCCCTCTGGTACAGTACCGGAGCTGTTTGATCTCACAGGCAGGACAAGTTTGAACGTAAACATCATGTTAACGTGGTCGCTGCGTTCGAGGTCTCAGACAGATCTGGATTCTGCTGTTTGTAACGAGTTGAGTGAATCTAAAGAAAAACAAATATCTTCTCAGTAGATGGATTTTATTTACATTTTGAAGTGGTTGATGGAAATGAGCCGAAGTTTAATGCTGTGAAAACCTTTGTGCTCGAGGTGTTTTTTTTCTCCAAGAAGAGTTCAGTGGAAGATGGAAACACCTTGTCTGATTCTGAAGTTCTTAGTTTTTGGGGTTTAACTTCTAACTTAATTTAACTGTTTGAGGAAGTCTCTCCATTTTTCCTTCCTAAATGATCGAGGTGAAAGTTTTTGTTTAACTTCTCGTCCCATTTTCTGTTTTTTGCAACATTAATTCGCTTCAAATTTGCTTGTAAATGAGAAAATGAGCAACTGGATCCATTAACTTTGGGATGTTGGCCTTATAGGATATTTTCTCTGATTCAGCAGAGCTCAGAGAACTGAAGTGTAACCCATCCTGATGTCACCCACTGGTTTGTGGATTATTATATAAGCTTCGTGTTCGACATTACGACCGTCACCATCTTGTTTCTGTGACCATCATGAGCATCATGTTGTGCAGAGGACTTGAAACTAGAGTCTGAGACCATAAACTCATCAGGAAGCAGTTTACTGAGATCATAAAATGAGAATGAAGTAGGCTCATTTCCTCGTAAGCTTACATACGATCAGACTTCTTTTTGAAACCAGTGGAGTCGCCCCCTGCTGGACACACTGAGGCGACATTTAACAAATATCTTACTAATACGACAGGGAGAGAACGGCTGTTTCTTGTGTTCAAGTCTCCGCCGCCGGACGTGGACGACACCGACGTCAGAGGTCGTTTAAGGATATCTGACCCTCGGCTTTGACCTTCATTCTGACTCACATCTGTAACCGTCCTCATGTCGGCGCTGCCGTACGAACACCTCTCACCACACTGCAGCTCAACAGATCCAGCGTGTCCTGCTGGAGGAGCTCGGCGGCTGCTAACCTGCTGCCAACGAGGACTCACAGCTGCAGAGTGTGACGGCGAGCGCCCGACGAGGCCGCCGCTTCACAGAGGAGAGTGTTGGCAGATGCTGAACGAGCCGCAGCCGTCGCCACCGCCGCTCTCCCACATCCTCCCCGAGGCCGCGAGGCTATCTGAGGACACTAACGAGCTCCTGCTCTGAGGGATGAGGAGCGACAACCAGGATCAACATGGGAACCATTTGGGCTTCGTGTGTTCACGCACACACCCACACACACACACACACACACACATGCATTCACTCAATCTGCAGGCTTGACACTCCCTCATGGCACATTCATGGGGCATTAACACACACACACATGCATACCATACACTCGAGTGGTCCCTCCCTTCTTTTGAGCATACAAAACACACACACACACACACACACACACACACACACACACACAGTAGTAGGCAGTGAGAGCTTTGTGGGGAGGATGTCACCGGCCCCCCGCTGTGCTTCACACTGCAATTCAGTGATGCTGCGAGATGGGACATCGCATGACTGGGAGCACAATAATGTGTGTGTGCATGCATGTATCTGTGTAAGGGTGTGTGTGTGTGTGTGTGTGTGTCTTTTAATGTACTCTTGCACACACACACACTCACGTCATTGGAGTGGCCCCCTGCTGGGTTCCTATCAGCGTCAGCAGTGAATCGGCGCGCTCAAGCAGCAGTAAAGCCCCCGAAATCTCACTCCACTGACCCTGTGTGGACAATAAACTGCATCTAATTACTGGCGCATGCACTCCCAGCACTCCCGGCGCGCGCTCCCTGGCACTGGCCATGGATATTCACAAAAAGCAACCAGAGCGCAGGCCAACTTCTCTTAAAGATATAACATTTTCTGACAGCTTAAGCCTTTTTGGATGATCACAAAAGGCCGCGCTCGAGTCGTGCGGCCGGCGCCGGGGGGAAAACTAATTCCAGCCTCTGTGGACATGAAGCCGGGCCAAGTGCAACATGTTGGCGCAGCGTTTAGACGGGATGTAACACGTCTTCATCGAGCTCTGCTGCCTCGATTCTATAAGTCAAGATAACATCTCGCAACTGAGAACACGAGCAGCCGGACAGTCAGACTGAAACTGGTGAGAGTGTTCCCCGAACGTTCTCTAGTAAACATCTCTCACACTCCACAGACCCACTTCCTGCTTCAGCTCTGGTCCACCGGTGCCACCGCTACACTCTTAGAAATATAAGCTCTGACATAAACAAAGATAAAGATCAAGATGAAATAAAATACTGCACTTAAAAGTGAATAAAATAGAAGACAGTTTCCATCCTTTGAGGTTCCTGCTAGAACCTTTTATAAATGTTGCAACTTGAAACCCATCATAACCTTTTCCAGCCGAGTGGGTTCAGGTGCTGGTTCCGAGCCAGTACCTACTCTGCCAGCTGTAACCAAGCTGCTAGTGTAGCCACATTGCAAGTGAAGCCATGCTGCTAGTGTAGCCAGGCTGCTAGTGTGGCCAGGCCAGAAGCAGTACAGCCACAGAGAAACACTGGGAGGAGGATTTAACAGACTATATTGTTCCCTGCAGTATTTCCGTGTCCACCTTCAGTCACGCAGGACTGAATGATGACGTCTCGCTCACACTGCTTCTGTCTGATGTAACTTCTGCCTGTCAGGTCAACATCTGCACACACACACCTTTCTTGTTCAGGTGCTCCAGTCCATGAACTCATCATCACCATGTGATCTTTGTCAGGCACAGATGAATCAACAGGATGTACTTAAAGTATCTGTGGTGTTCACTGCTGCATGTTTTCCTTGGCTCCTGGCTCCTGCAGACATGTCAGTGTAGGTTGGATCCTTTATGTATCCTGCCTCTAAAGAAGCGTTGAGGGCTGACAGCGAGCTTTTATTAATGACGGGTCCCCCACCCTGCTTTGAATAGGTGGGCCGGGACAAACAATAGCTGTTGTCGGGACGTTGGAGGAGCAGCAAAAGGCCCGGGCCCGCTGACAGGTGCTGCAGGGCGTCGCTGCCTCCCCCGGCGGCCTCGCAGGTGTGGAGACGTCAGGGATGACAGAACACCTGCGACGTCCCGAGCTTCACGCTGATGACTTCGCTGTATCGCTTTTCATACGCCGCCGTGATAAAAGATACAGGGGGACGGGGGACGGGGGAGGCGGCGGCGCTCCGCTGACAGCAGCGCCACGCTCCACCTGTCCACTTCATAACACCAGGCTGCAGGAGGGAGGTGGTGTGTCCACGTCGTCCAGCTATAAAACCACATGTGATAATAAGCTGCACATCACGTTTATCAGTGACTGTGTGCGTGTTGAACATGGAGCTGAAAACATTCCTTATATTCATATTTAAATAAAACTGTCTCATATGTTTCTGCCTCCAGCTCCAGTTATATTGATTTTGTCATTTTTTGGCTCTGGAATTTGTTTCTACAAGAAATTATTTACAAAATATCACAAATGTTGGTTAATATTGGATCATTTTTTCACTCCTACAAATGTTTTTATCTATTTGAAATGTTCTGTGGAGTCCAGCTCTGGTTCTGTTGGTCTCTTTGGTGAATCTCTGAGTGAGGATGAGTGTGAGAGGCAACGTGCAGCGTGGGTGGCTGATAATGAAATAATTGGCTGCAGACGGTGGGAGGGACGCGGGGGAGGGGCTTATCACCGCAACACCCCGAGCACAATTAGTCCATTAAGCCACTGATGACGAGAAATAATCAGGAGCTTTTGTCTCGCTGCAGCGTTTTAGTAAACACGTGTGAAGTGACCTGGAAAAACGCACAATGGCAACTTTTGCCTTTAAGGAACAATGCTGGTATTCACTGACGGAGCCGTCGTCTTCATCAACAACCTGCCGTGTTTTGTCCCTCGTCACTGCTCATTAGGCACAAACGCATGTGTGTAAACACACACACGACATGCAAATGGTTCCCAGGCAGCGTGGACGATGACAGACGTTCATTCTCACACAGTCCAAACGATCTGTTTATGATCTAATAAAACTTAAGCACCATTTCATGTTGAAGTTTGAAGGGTTGAAACTCATTTTTGTCGAGGGGTACCGGTCCATCCAACAGCTTTGGGACACTGTCGTCACGGCTACAACAGAAGCAGGACCTCAAAAGGTGATCACAGGTGTCACAGGAAGTGGAAGGTGGGAAGACAAATACAACGACAACAGCACAAAGCTTTCTAAACAACGGTCCAGCCTCAACTTACAAGACTTTTAACACACGCTGGCCTGAAAAACGTGACTGAGACTTCATTCTCGGTCTTTGTGAAAACAACTGGCAACACTTACAGACACTTCTGTTGCAACAGAACTGGAATATTTTGAATGAGACGTCAGCAGAGACTTGATTTCTTCCCCCAGTATTTAATTAACTGTGGTCAGGGAGAGATTTTCTGCCAATAAAACAAAGAAAGCTTCCACAATAACTTACCAACCTCAGCTTTAAGGAGTTTCCATGCTTGATGGAGAAAATTGAGATTGAAAGTTTATTCTCTGACTTGAAAACAGAAGTCGTGAAAACAGTTTCCTCTCGCAGAGATCCAGTGTGGAGCTGTGACTGAGCTGGTGATCTGACTGGCTTCATCCGCTGGACACTTCAGAGGGACATTTTTCCATTAAGGCTGTAAACTGCTGCCAAACGACCATTAGAGAGAAAACACAACATAAACGGACACACGGCGACAACAATGGCAACAAACAAACACTGCGATCACTGGCACGCCCGCCCCAGAGCAGAGGAGAATTGTGGGAAACTGAGCAGACAAAGTCAAATTCCACCGAGCCGGGAGTTTGAATTATCATAATTGGAGGCCGTGGCGGCGGGAGAGAGTTTGGCAGCCAGTTCAAAATATGATATTATGAACCCCGAGCGCACAAACAAAGGACGTGATGTATGATTATGCATGACTCTCCTCTGAGCCCAGCGACGAGCCAGGAGGAGCAGAGGAAGAGTCCAAATCTGGCATCGGTTTCCTTTTTCTTTGTTGTCAAGAAACCAGAAAAGACAGCCCCCCCTTTCCTCGGCGACCGAGGGTCTTTCCAAGTCACTAACCATGAAACGGCTGCGTTTGATCCGGCCTCAGAGGTTACAGAATTGAGGGATGATTGCAAATTTGTCATCAGCGTCTTTGTTGCAAAAAGTAAATAGTGTGAGCGTCTGCCTGTGATGGTGTCCTCTGTGGAGGTCGGGCAGCGAGGACGGGACGGTGGGACGCGAGTGACCAAAACACATCTCCTATTCTGGTGGGTTTTTTAGGGCAGGATCACACGAACACATGTTCAAGCTGGGAGGAAACCAGGGGATTTGAGGAACCATCTGTTAACCAAAGCCTTTGGGAAGCACACTAAGATGATCTTCGGATATTGTTCTCCCCAGGTGGGAATGGCAGAGGCTCCGCGGGGCCCCTCGGGTCCAGGCAGAAAAGGGAGGGAAACGGGGAGCTTAAGGAGCGCCGGCTCACTGATGCCATAATCTCATTTTCATTCATAACGCTTGGGCATTTCAGGTTAGAGCGAGGAGGAGAAATAACATCACAAAGTCGGACTTGCGTAACGTCTGTGTTTGGACGAGGCCAGAGCGGGTCAGAGGGTTTAAGTTCGCCCGCTCTTTGAAATGAACTCCACAAGCACAAAAAAAGGGATTATCTACATTTTTAAGCATTGCACTCGACCCGACGGGAGATCGCTCGCAGGTCAGGAAAGAGAAAGAAGCATCGCCACTCGTCCGTTAAAAAACATCTTCGCCACCTGCAGGGAGGACCAGCGCAGCCGGGCTCAGGTGGAGGCCGACCGCAGCTTAAGCAGCTCTAATGCTGTTCAAGAACTTTAAGTGATTCCCGCTCCGCTGTGAGATCATGAAGTGAGAGCAGTTGGCAGCCGAGACTTTACTCCACAGAGAGGCTCTCGTCTGAGCTTAAGACGATCCCGGCCGCTCTGTTTACAGCGTGTGAGAGCCTTGAAGCTATTAGCTGCAGTGTTTCCAACGACAGACTCACCATACAGCTGCTGCCTCTACCTGAGGACACACCTGAGCCGGAGCTCACGGGCTGCAGCCGGGCTCAGGACTGTTCAATACCGTCCAAAAAAACATTTTAACAGTCCCGAATGTCCCGAAATGTTGTCTCTATGTCAGCTACAGCTGTTAGACAAGTCGAACTTGGTGGCAACAAAACCAGGACACTTGTGATGAGAAGTCAGGACATTTCCAGCCTCATTTGGTGATAAAACTGGGTATTTTTGACAGGATGTTGGGATTTTAATGCAGAGGAATCCAACAAGACTTTAGAGCTGTGACCTCAGCCTAAATCCTGTTACTTTAATCTGATGATAAACATCAAATTCTGATTTTAATCCAAATTACAACATCTTGGTGCTCGACTGAACTAAAGTTGTGACATTGTCTTTTCTCTTGGTCCAGAACAACAGCAGCGTCTTGTGTAACCTCAGCTGCAGCCGCTGATGCTCGTCACCATCAGCATCAGTCTTATTGATTTGCCTGCAGACACTTTGTGAATGAGAGCTTCCAGGACGGTGTGTGCGTCCAAACACGCCGTGCGTTGGTTAAAGATCTCCTAAAAAGCGGCTTGTCCACCGTTAGGAGCATTATGGATTAGTTACAGTCTGCAGGCTGCAATAATTACCACAACAAACAAGAGACCTCTAAGCCGGCTACTTTTCTGCTCCGCGTCCAGACTTTTCAACCTGTAATTAGGATTTTACTCATTTCCTCCTCCTCCTCCTCCTCCTGCCACCTCCTCCTCTGCTCACAGTCGCCTTATTTATTCTTCTCTTCAGTTTCACACCTTCCTCCTCCTCTGCCTCCTCCTTTCACCTCCTCCTCGCCCTCGTCCTCCTCCCCTCCGAGGTAACGAGTGATTTAAGTCGAAGAAAAAACAAATCTTGGCGGGTGAACAGATTGTTGGATGCTTGTTGACCTGTCAGAGCGAACAGAATTGTGGCACAGGATTGAAAATCTAAATCTGCATTAGAGGCTTTTGTTGGGCCTGAGGCGACTCGCTCTGCACGAAGGGGTCTTTATCTCACCATGGACGACTCACACACACACACACACACTCACACTCACACACACACACACACACACACACACACTCACACACTCACACACACACACTCACACACACACACATTTAAAGCTGACACAAAGTCAATGCGATGTCAATGTCAGCGAGCAGCAGCTCGTCTACACAAGTTGCACGTTGATGCTTTCAGATGGATTTTCTACCTTTGACACGACGTCTCATTAACAGCGATGGAGGTGATTCATATTTAACGTCACAGTTATTATAAAATAAACACTTCCTGCTCAGTATTGACAGATAACAGCTGAATGTTATTGATCGAAGCTGCTGAAGTCTCATTATAAAATGTCTCTGATCACAATGAAACTCAGTGTGATGGCTACAACATGTTACATTTAGACTGTCGCTGATGTGATGATGATGTCAACACAACAAAAGAAAGATTAAGATGTTGATTCAGATTTATTAAAGAACAAATCTGATGTGAAACTGCTGTGATATTGAATTCATTGTTTTCTTGTTTTGCTTGTTTTTTCCATGAGGTTTGGTGCAGGCAGACTCATGTTTGAAGTGTGAAACAACTTTTTTCCCGGTTTTAATCTCAATATTGAGATTTTCTCTCGGAACATTCAGACTGTGAGTCTGAAATCATGACTCTGATCAGAAACTGTGATTTTATTTTCATGATTTCAACCCAGAATTCAGATTTTTTCCTGTTTGAATGTTAAAATGATCTAAATTCTGACTCCAGTCTCGTCGGTCCGATCTGAACCCCGTTGACCTTAATCCAACATCACAGTAAGAGATTAATCTTCTAATTTGAAGCCAAAATTATGACTTCAATCCCAACTGATGGCTTTAATCTCTAGATTTGAATCCAAATTCATGATTTTATTGCAAAATGGTGTTTCAGCTGTGTGATTTGGACCTAAGATTTTGTGACTTTAAATCTAAAGTTTGACTTTTGTTTCATGATTTAAACACAGAATTATGACTTTAATCCAAACTGATGAGTGAACTGCACTTTTTTCTCCTCTTTAATCTCAAAATTCAGATTTTTCTCTCATATTTTAACTTTTATCATGTTATTTAATACAAAATTAGGATTTTGACCCCAAATTATGACTTTAATCTGGAACTATGACTACAGTCTTATGATTTCAACCCCAAATTATAGTTTTAATCCAAAATTGTGATTTATTTGAATCGGAAAGTTAATCTGAAATTTTGACTTCAGCATTTTCAATCAGACTTGACCTTAATCTTTAACTTTAATCTCATAATTTGACCCAGAGATTATGACTTCAATCTGAAACGATGCCTTCAACATTTTGATTTGAATCTGAAATTATGACTTTATTGCAAAATGATGACTTCAGTAACAGGATTCAGACCCACAGTTATTAATTTAATCTAGAGTTTGACTTTCATTTCATGATTTAAGGTCAAAATTATGACTTTGAGCCCAAATTAAGACTTTAATGTGAAATCTTTGGACTGAAGTCCTTTTTTTAATCAGATTTGAACCACTTTGACCTTAATCCAACACTACAGGTGTCTCCAGTCCAAAGTTATTACTGTAACATTATGATTTGAACCCAAAGTTATGACTTTAATGAACAAAACAAGATGCTAACCTCTTGATTGGATCCAAAATTGTGATTTTTAAACCAACGTTGTGATTTTAAGTCATAAGTGCGACTTTGATTTCATGACTTAAACCCAAAGTTATGTATTTAAAGATGATGATGTGAACCAAGAGTGTGACCTTCACTGGGACCAGTCTTCTCCTCATGGTCGTCCACATACACTATTAAACTGTTGGAACAAGTTTTCAACCTGAGGAACGTGTTGTTGTTGTTGTTGTGTTGTTGTCAGCGGCTGTCAACAACATAAACAGAACGTCAGCAGTTTGATTAAGCGAACCAATAATCTGCTTGTTTCATCTCCAGATGAACCCGTCTGTGGATCCAGTCCTCAGCTGATGAGGTTTAAGAGTTAAACACAGACGGAGGATTAACACGTCTGCGTTGTTTGTTTGTTTGTTTGTTTGTTTGTGTTGTTGTTGTCATGTGAAAGCATACGGCTCTGTGAGGACAGATAATCCTCCCGGTGGTTAATGCCGTGGCCCAGATAGCTGCACATCGAACAGAGCGGATCGGTTCCTAACCCGTGGATCCCGACTCAAAACGGGGCGGCGCTGCCTCTCTGGTTGGACCTGTCAAAGATCTACGGAGGCCCGAGGAGGACAAACTTCTCCTCTCAAACTTAAAGCACTGAAAGAAAAGAAAGAAAGTGAGATACGTAGAAACAAAGGAAGAGAGAGAGCAGAGGACAAGTACTGACAGTGGTAGTAGTAGTAGTAGTACAAGTAGCAGTAGTAGTACAAGTAGTAGTAGTAGCACAAGTAGTAGTAGTAGTAGTAGTAGCACAAGTAGTAGTAGTAGTACAAGTAGTAGTAGTAGTAGTACAAGTAGTAGTAGTAGTAGTAGCACAAGTAGTAGTAGTAGTAGTAGTACTAGTAGTAGTTGTAGTAGTGTTGTAGTAGTAGTAGTAGTAGTAGTAGTAGCAGCACAAGTAGTAGTAGTAGTACAAGTAGTAGTAGTAGTAGTAGTAGCACAAGTAGTAGTAGTAGTACAAGTAGTAGTAGTAGTAGTAGTAGCACAAGTAGTAGTAGTAGTACAAGTAGTAGTAGTAGTAGTACAAGTAGTAGTAGTAGTAGTAGCACAAGTAGTAGTAGTAGTAGTACAAGTAGTAGTGTTGTAGTAGTACAAGTAGTAGTAGTAGTAGTAGTAGTAGTAGTAGCACAAGTAACAGTAGTAGTACAAGTAGTAGTAGTAGTAGTTGTACAAGTAGTAGTAGTAGTAGTAGTACTAGTAGTAGTAGTAGTAGTAGTAGTACAAGTAGTAGTAGTAGTAGTAGTACAAGTAACAGTAGTAGTACAAGTAGTAGTAGTAGTAGTTGTACAAGTAGTAGTAGTAGTAGTAGTACTAGTAGTAGTAGTAGTAGTAGTAGTACAAGTAGTAGTAGTAGTAGTAGTACAAGTAACAGTAGTAGTACAAGTAGTAGTAGTAGTAGTTGTACAAGTAGTAGTAGTAGTACTAGTACTAGTAGTAGTAGTAGTAGTAGTAGAAGCAGTAGTAGCAGTAGTCCTCCTCCTCCTACCACTACCAGTACTACAACTGCTACAACTACTACTACTTCTACTACTTCTACTACTGCCACTAATATTTCTAACACTACTATGACTAATACTACTACTATTTCAACTACTACTACTTGTACTACTACCAGTACTTCCAGTACTACCAGTACTACCATCCCATCCTCTTCTCATACATAAATCTCAGCAGCTCTGTATCTTCTTCCTCTTTCTGACATTAGTCGACTGTACGATGAATTCAAAGTGAACAGAAATAAAACAGCCGCCCACTTGAAGTATTCTGTGTACACAGTAATACTATGTCTGTGTACTGGGCCTCAGTACCATGAGGGGCGGGGCGGTGACGTGGTCATATGTCTGCAGGACGACACCCACCAGGGGGATTAATTAAAGTGATGCGGTCCTGCTGATCAAATCAGCACAGAGACGCTTCTTAGCAGATTAATAGCTGCAACATTAAGCCATTAAAATCTTATCAGAGTAATCATCTATCAAGGAATTCATCCATTCATCAAGACCTGCTAAGTCCTGATTAGCATTAGCGGTCAGTCCCAATGACAGACTGGCCGCACCAAACCTCATGGAAAAAACAAGCAAAACAAGAAAACAGTGAATTCAACATGACAACATTTTTACATCAGATTTGTTCTTCAGGAAATCTTTACTAACAGATTTATTAGTGTTTTGTTGTGTTGACCATCATCATGACATCATAAATCCTGCGTCCCTGCAAATCTATAATCATGTTTGATGTCAGTTTGTCTGGATTTGACAGTTTGTATCTTGTTTTCAGTGCAGTGATGATGTGATGTGACCGCCTGTGGTTGCAGCTCGGAACATGCATGTGAACATTGGACCTTTAGTTGTTGCAGTTTCAGCATTAAGACTTCTGCAGTTTGAACCTTTGAACATTAAACTGTTGGAGGGATTCAAAGCTTCGGTTGTTGCATTAATTGCTTCAGTCGATCGTTCTGCAGTGAATGGAAGCTGAAGACCTGATCATGAAGTCCTGCTCCACGTCAGCATGGAGGGGCTGTGGGTGGTGTTGGTGGGAGGGAGGTGGGAGGCTGCCAGCGCCACGAAACACACCTTCCAGTCACTTTTGTGCAGCTTTGATGTGAGATTACTTTCATAGTGGTGAAGAATGCAGAGTGAAAATATCTCACTGTACATCTCTGCAGCTCCCTTCCGCTCTCTTCTTAACCTACAGTTCAACTGTAGCCGCCTTTGTTCGGCCTGAAAACGACGTGAAACACAATTGAAAAGTTGGCAACAGCATTGCAGATACATGGTAACTCAATCTGCTCTGGCTGCTTTAAACTCTATCTTAGGCAAGGTGGCTTTTGTAAAGCGTCAGACAATGGGCAGCTCTGTTGAAGGCACAGAGGTTGATTTTCACCTTTTAAGTGAGGACACCAGATACTCGCCTTTTCACCGTGTTTAGTTTGAGGACAAACTTTCTTTCTCAAGGCCTTTTTGAACACGAGCAGAGGACGAAACACGACGCAGGGTCAGCGAGCGCTCCGCTCACAGCGCACTAAATATTTGAATTGTCAACAATTTCTCAGCTGATATTCCTCCTTCCTTTAAGGCGGATCAGGACCGTGTATGATGGCTGCGAACACGTCCAACTCTGTAACCTGATCGCTGTACAAACACGCCGAGCTGTCCGCCGGACGGTTCAGATGTGGTCGAGATGCGACTTGTGTAACCGCAAAGCCGCGGGATTAAAACACCACTTTAAACCACTTCAGAGAACTTTTATCGAGGCTTTTCCTGCCTTCTTTTCTTTTTTAGCATGAGCGTCTGTTTCCTGACTCAAAGAGGAACTGAACCCAGAGAGCTCAACAAGACCTCAAACCACAGGAAGATGTTTGGAAAGATGAGAATTATTAAACTTGACACACTAGTTCAACACTTGTTTGAAGCATTTTGCAGCTTTCTCAAGTTGATTTTAGTCATTTAAATCTCATCAAGTGCTTCTCACAGAGATTTCTTGGTGTATTCAGCACAACACGATGAATAAAACTACAATAATCCGTCCCTGAAGAACACATCCAAGAAAGTAACGAAGCAGCCGAAGTCGTCATCTGGTCATAAATATTCTGTTTTTATAGCTAAACAGTTCAATAACTACGATTCAAAAACGTTTAAAGAAACAGATACAGAACAGCGAGGACAACATCTTGTTTTGTATTTGATCAGCACCGCCTCTTTGGGTTTGGTGAGCGGTGTGTGCTCAGGTGCTGCTGAATGTCCTATACTGAACTTTAGTAAACATTAAAGTGAACTGCATTCAGCGAAGGACTGCGCAGATCGAACAGTTACAAGTCTGCACATGGTTTATCTTAATTTCCAGCTGTCTCATATTGTGTTGCAGCAGATTAAGGACAGTGAACTGGAGAAAAAGACTGAAAATAGAGCCAACTTTTCTATTTGTTCAGTCAAGAATGGATCCAGACACCCAGGAACAGAAATCAAAGACTCACAACCCTGCTTAGAGTACTGTGATGGTCGCACAATCGTGGACGGAGGCGGTCGGACTGTCATCCAGAAGCTTTTGTTGTCGTTGCACCTCGCTAACCTCCATTTTGTTTATGTCTGCTTCCCCATGAGATCACCGGAGAGGGATCCTGATATTTGTTGTTAAATACAAACAATCTAACTGGACATGCACTAATTTGCATAATGTCCAATGAAAGAAGACGTGCTACGGGAAGAAAAATCTCCGAACTGACCAGATGTTTAAAAAATAGTGTTTCCACTTAAAAACCTCAGAACATCAGAAACCTCTGTGGATCTGGTCTGATACTGATGTGGTCCCTCCTCTCCTGTGAGTTCAGACTCAAAGACATAAGTGATGCGTCCATAAACGTCAGGAGACTTCAGACAACATCGTCTTCAAAGAGCTTCTTTACTTTCCATCAGCTCGTCCGTCTTCCTCTAAATCCTTTACAATAACACACACAGCGCTCCACACATCAGTCAAACAGGGATTTTCTCCGAGCAGACACTCGATAGTGGAGTCGGACCAAAGCAGCTTAACGAAAAAAAAACAGATGTTTATTTTCACAGCGTTGGTGTGAAGACCTCTGACATGGAGTGTGGAGCAGCTGGAGGAGACGGGAGCGTACCTGGTGACCTCCGGAGAGGAAGTGGACCAGAGGAGTCAGGGATCAAACTACCAACCCTGTGCTTCATGGCCAACCGATCCCAGAGGAGGAAGAACTTCAAATCCAGCTCTCTTGAGATGTAACACATAACAGAGTATCATGAATTTCAGGTGTTGCAGGAGGTGGATGCACCTTCTGTTGTTTAAAAGCGTGGTTGATCATGTGAAAGGACAATAATTAATGTCTCTGGTTGTCTGTTGAAAGCTCTTCATCAACAAACTGACGTTGTATTTTATCTTCAGCTCTTCAGTCGTCAGCGTGGAGGATCGAGGGCGTGACCCAGCTGACGCTCTGAGAAGATGGAGGAGATGTTCTGATCAGTCTGTATTTACATGGAGCTAATCGGCGGCGTCTGTCCTCCTCCCACGCTGTCTTCTCACCGCTCATCCCTTCATCGAGAGGCAGTGGAGCTCGTTTCAGACGGATGTTTTAATGAAGACAATTAAAGGTTTGATGAAGATGATGAACAGATTCACACTCGAGAGGCGTCTCAAGGGCAGCGGTGTCTGTGACAGGTTAGCAGGACTAGCGCCGTGGTGCTAATCAGCTTTAAGCAATCTGTGGGGATCAGACGTGCCAGCTGTCTGCACTACAGGACCATCACTGCAGGCTTCCTGTCAGAGTCCAGTTCTGATGCACAGCTGAATCATTCCTGACCGAAGCTGAGAGGCTCTGCAGCGTCACGGCCGTGTTTCTCACCAGTAAACCTCAGACTGCTTTCGGGAACCTCAGGCGAGCCGGCCGGAGAGAGGACGGCTGCTGCTGTAATCTGTCGCTGGATTAAACGATTCATTAGCTGATTAGCGTAAATCAATTAACAGCGCAAATGAAAACAAAAGGGAGTCGTCGAGGAGGAAACTGGACAAACAACCTGCGAGGTTTAACCTCCAGTCTGCACCGAGCGGCTGAAACCTCTGGACCAACCCAAGAAGTACAAATACTTTGTTCTGTACTTCAGTGTATTATTCAGGGATCTGTACTTTACCTGAGTGAAAAAAACAAAAAACCTTTCTTCTTAAAGAAAAAACTAGAAATTGATAAAATCTGATCAATGAATACATAAACAAGAAGTTAATCTCCTGACATTTGACGCCATCTTTCTGTGCTCGGTCCAAAAGGGTAATACAGACGAGTCACATCTGGATATGAGCTCATTATTCATTATTTGGATGTTTTTAATATCAGAGTTTGATCCTCAAAAGAGACATCATTTCATTTTGTTGGGGAAGAGAAATGGTTCCTTGAAGAGAAGCGTCAGGATGGTGTGAGACGACCTGCAGCTGCAGAACAGCTGGAACAACAAGCTGAGAACCGACTTTAAATCAGAGCTCAAGAAGTCGTTAAAGTGCCCAGAACACTCGTCTGATGTGGGAGAAATTTAGAGATTAAGATATTAATGTTCATGTGAAGGACGCTTCTGTTGTAAACATTTAATGTCCTCTGGATGTTTTTGTGAACCTCCACTTTAGATTTCACACTGAGTTGAAGGAGCGACGTGTTGAGGTTTAACCTGTCTGATGTCGTCCGTGTTGGACTTCCTGCCATACGTCTGTTTTCTCTGTAATGTAACTGTGAGACAACTTTAGTACCACTGTAAGTGGAAATGTGTCGTTGGCCCACAGAAGGAACGAAGGTCAGAACCCTGAAAATTAGACCCCAGCCTCTCAAAAGTGGTTTTACTCTCCGAGTCCGTGAAATAAATGTCTGTGCAGACTTGAGAAGTCGTTAAACATCCGACTGCTTGTTTGCAGCTGCTGCTCCCGCAGCCGCAGGGTTCAGCCACCAGCCTCCAAACGACGGGAAAACAAAGTCCAAATACCTCGGCCGTCTTTGAAGTCGCCAAAACCCTCATGTTCTCTGGGCGTTCAGACATGGCTTCATTCAACACCACCGCACAGAGCCGCACGCCAGCGACGTAAACACCCTCTCGCCGTCCCTCTGAACACCCGCTAATGACTCCCATGCCGGGCCGCGGTGGTCGAAGGGGTTCAGGCAGAGTTCAAGCCACACGACGGCCACATGTTCGAGGCACCCCGCGCCATCAGAACCAGCGCCGCCTCATCAAAAGTCCCGGAGATGCTGCGGTGGTGAAGGCCCTCCAATCTGAGACCACATGTGTCCTGGATGCCCTCAGATTACATCCCACCAGAGCCTTTTGTATCCGAGCCCTCCTCCTCTCTCCACGAAGACCCGACGTGAAGCGGAACTGCACTTCTTCTCTCGTACACAAAAAGCCTTCAGGACTCATGAAGAACGCAGAACATCCCTCTGGCACAACGTTCAGCTCAAACTAACTAAATCACGTTCTCTGTCAGAGGAACAGACTGAAGGTCTCTCAGGACCTGCAGCATTCTTATAAATGAGACGATTATTGCATGATGTCTTCAGGATGAAGGAGGAAATCCATCAGGATTAAGACTCATTGTCTATTGGAGCATACAGAAATCATTTTGAATGCTAATTTACAACTAAAACCACATGATGAATGATTATTCACACATAATAAAGTCGAGCATCTGTGAAATCTCCACATGGGCGTCCAGTCAACTGAAAATGAATAGTTTTAGTTTAAAAGTCAGAACCCTTCGCTCTGTTTGTTCCTCAGTGGACCTCGTCCTCCTCTGAACGTGACTGAAGGTCTGAGGTGATCTGAACCTGAACGTAAACTGTTGATCATCTCATTTATTCTGTTTGTGACATAAACACTGAATGTCCTGGAGATGAGCTGAGGCAGAGACACATGTTTCTGGTTTGTGAATGTTTGCATGTTGCATCCTTTTCTTTTCTTTTATCTATTGTATTACTAATTAAGAGCTGCATAAATAAAGATTATGAAATATCAGTTTTGTCAGAAGTTTGTCCAGCGTGGGCGCAGAAGACACTCTGTGTTAACATAAACAGATCCGAAGCCCGGTACTAATGTACATAATGAAATGCAGTGACAAGAAGGAGAAACTGGATCTTATTAGACCTGCTCCAAACACCAACACCTCCTTAACACCATTGTAATATTATACATGGTACATTTAGAGTTAATTCATCTTTAGTTTATCCTTTTTTAAACTAAACAATTAAATCCTTTGTGAACCTGTCATTAACCGGACTCGGTGGAGGCAGATCGCCCACCACCGAGTCCGGTTCTGCTCCAGGTTTCTTCCTGTTAAAGGCAGTTTTTTCTCTCCACTATCACCAAGTGACAAATAAAGATTGATTGATTAAATGATCCATTTTCTTCTGTTTTCTAAATCTTCAGTCACACATTTCGGACTCATTAATATTTCAGCGTTTGTCGAGTGATTTCATGAAATCTCGACACTGTTCGGTCGGTTTGAAACAGAAGAAAATGGCACAAAACGACTGAAAATAAGGAAACAAATTGCTCAACAAAGTCTGAAACTCCAAGTCCAAGTGTCCATTTGTCCGTGTCTGGTTTGACACATTGGACGTCTCTGGGATCTTGACTCGACCTTTAAATAAAACGTTCTGAGGCTTTGATGAACTCAAAATCTCTACATGTGGTTAAAAAACAACAAGAGCGTCGTCATTCACTCAAAGCTGCGGTCAAATTTCCTGCGAGGGTCGAACGCCACGCCGCCGCAGAGCGAGCAGGAAGAGGAGGAGGACAAGAGGACGACGGCCTCAGACGAGGTGATGCACGAGATCAAGGAGATCCAATTTGTCTGCAGCGTGGCTGCGAGGGCGACGCAGCTGGACTCTGTTAGCCTCAAACAGAGCTGTGGTTTCCTCCTCCACACAAAAGGCAGCACATGAAAGGACGCTCTGCCTTCACAGAGACGTCGTCATGTTTTTTATGTTTCCTCACTCTCACTGCTCAGATCTGTTTGAAACGCCGCCGCTGAGGACGAGCCTCCACAACACACCAACAAGTTCACATCCAAACAGGACGAGAGAGGACGAGGACACTGAGCTGCAGAGACAAAGAGACAGAAATGAGGAAAACTAATCAGAGACCGAAGTGACACAACAGCTGGCGACTCAGAGTCCAGCTGCAGGAAACTACCTGATCCTCTGACTGTGACTTTATGACTCAGCGCTGTCAATGTTTTATATTTTATATACAGATACTTGAGTAAATGTTCTGGTCCAGGACCGACACTATAAAGCGCCCAGTGAGAGGTGTGAGGGTGACTGGGTTTTATTTTAATCAACTGAATAATAAAGATTAACGCTGCGATACCAGATTTGACCAAAACTTTAAGAATTCCAGCAAACTTTTAATGCTGACGTGGGTAAAGCAGCGTCCTGATACGGAGAAGTCGTCCTCTGATGATTTCATCTCGACGATACAGTTGTGCAACTTTTCCAGATGTGAGTGTTTCCAGGTTTTCGGCGACACAAACTGCTGCAGAGACACAAACTGCTGCAGGGACACAAACTGCTACAGAGACACAAACTGCTACAGAGACACAAACTGCTGCAGAGACACAAACTGCTACAGAGACACAAACTGCTGCAGAGACACAAACTGCTGCAGGGACACAAACTGCTGCAGGGACACAAACTGCTGCAGAGACACAAACTGCTGCAGGGACACAAACTGCTACAGAGACACAAACTGCTGCAGAGACACAAACTGCTGCAGGGACACAAACTGCTACAGAGACACAAACTGCTGCAGAGACACAAACTGCTACAGAGACACAAACTGCTACAGGGACACAAACTGCTGCAGAGACACAAACTGCTGCAGGGACACAAACTGCTGCAGAGACACAAACTGCTGCAGGGACACAAACTGCTGCAGAGACACAAACTGCTACAGGGACACAAACTGCTGCAGAGACACAAACTGCTGCAGAGACACAAACTGCTGCAGGGACACAAACTGCTACAGAGACACAAACTGCTGCAGAGACACAAACTGCTGCAGGGACACAAACTGCTGCAGAGACACAAACTGCTACAGAGACACAAACTGCTGCAGGGACACAAACTGCTACAGAGACACAAACTGCTGCAGAGACACAAACTGCTACAGAGACACAAACTGCTACAGAGACACAAACTGTTACAGGGACACAAACTGTTACAGAGACACAAACTGCTGCAGAGACACAAACTGCTACAGAGACACAAACTGCTACAGAGACACAAACTGCTACAGGGACACAAACTGTTACAGAGACACAAACTGCTGCAGAGACACAAACTGCTGCAGGGACACAAACTGTTACAGAGACACAAACTGCTGCAGAGACACAAACTGTTACAGAGACACAAACTGCTGCAGAGACACAAACTGCTGCAGGGACACAAACTGCTACAGAGACACAAACTGCTACAGAGACACAAACTGCTGCAGGGACACAAACTGCTACAGAGACACAAACTGCTACAGAGACACAAACTGCTACAGAGACACAAACTGTTGCAGAGACACAAACTGCTGCAGGGACACAAACTGCTGCAGAGTTGCAACACAAACTGTGACGCACTGGAGAAGATCCAGCGGTTGAGCAACGCTGCGGACGAGACACGTTTCCTGTAATCTGGACCGTAACTCGCTGCGGTGACACATGGACTCCACCACAACATGAGGAAACAAGACGTGGACGAGCGGATCGATCTGAACCGGTTACTTCATCCACAAAACTACAGCTGCACCATCAGGAACCTGAGAGGAACTCAGTGATGACGCACGATGGCAAAACAACAATATTTAGAAATTAGACGTAGTTTCTTTGATTTCAGAATCAGAACGACTCATTTCTCCGTCCTGACTCCACATTAAGACATTTATGACACTTTAGTTTCTGCAAAGATTTCATGTTTTTAATGCAGAAAAGCATCAGTGCTGTTTTTCTTAATGAGCTCATGAGGTTATAATTATTATAACTGCATCATGTTACAGCTGATCTGGAGGCAGAAGTGAGTATTTTTCAGCAAAACGTTGTGACACTTTGCAGCAGTTTGTGTGGAGACGATGGTCGGGATGTGTTGCGAACACGTCGGAGTGGCATCATGCTCTTTAAACCACAACACGTCTCAGGACGCAGGCTGAAGTCAGTGTCTCTGAACCACAACAACTCCTCCATCTTTTACTTTAGTTACAACAAAATGATGTTGTGCTGCAAACAGAAGGACTTATTTTGTCGCCCAGTCACCAGAAGAAATGTTGTCATGTTATGTTTCTGCAAACCACAGATGAGATCTCTGCAACGTGTGTCATACAACGTCCAGATCACATGTACGTGATGAGCGGAGGCCGGTGAGACACTTTACAGTCGTGGTAACAAAAGCAGATATGTTTACATGAGACCCAGGACGTTTTCTAGCTGTGTTAGTGATGATTTGATCAACACATGATGTTTCTGACCCTAACCAGGAGCTGTTTGTGCCTGAGCCTAACCAGAGCGTACACACACTGCTGTCATGACATACGATTAATACACCAACGTACAGTTTCAGTATATCTGAGGTCCACTGCCCACGTTTATCCAGGTGATGAGCTCTGTGGGCTTAAAGCGTCTGACAGTGTCAGAAGTGCTTCACATATTTTCATCCAAATGATCTGGAGACGATCAAAGTGATCAATATTATTTGTTCTGATTCAGGATCAACACGTTAAAAATCTGTTTCCTCTGAATCAGTCTGATCACCAGAAATCATCTATTATCTGTCCTCCTGTTTCACCTTCCCCTCCCTCCTCTCCTCCCTTATCGTCTTCATCTCCTTTCTCCTTCCTCCTCCTCCTCTTCCTCTCTGCCCCCCCCCTCCCTCTGTACCAGATGGACATGTAGTACCCCCCTCTCCTCCTCCTCCTCGTCCTCCTCCTCTATCTGCATTGTCTCACTGGACTCTTTAGAGAGATAAGCCTCGCGGATTTCTACGCACGCCAACCTCGTGAACTTGACCTCCGGACGAATTCATCAAAAGAGAAGCCACCTCCCCCTCCATCCTCCCCCTTCCTCCCCCTCCTCCCCCTCCATCCTCCCCGCCCCTCACCCTCTTCCCCCTCCTCCCCCTCCTCCCCCCTGCTTGTGTTGTTTTCCTTTTAATTACTGAGCTGATTATCTTGAGCTTCTTCATCTTAATGTGACTTATTAATGATTTCATATATTAATTATATGTCTGTTTAACATGTATTTCTTATGTACTGTTAAGTTTTCAAATTGTAAGTCAGTAATGTTAAAATACAAAGTCTTAATAATTATGTTCTTATATAATTGTTTAATTTAATCACACTAAGTCATTGATTTATTTATGTTGACTCAGCATGATAGAAGACCTGCATTAAATGTGACACAGTAATAAAATTAGAGACGTGTAATTAAAAAAACATAACTCTTTCAACTCATTAATAAATGTTAAGTGCTCACGTTTACACTTTGCAGACTGTGATGTCATTTCCTGCTGAATCCTCAAACGCTTCATATCCCGAAACTTTACAGCCTCAGTTAAAAGGTTATTTAAGTCAATGAACAATAATAAAAGACAAAAGTGATTAAATTAATAAAATATTCCTTCACACTTAACGAGTTATTTGATATTTGAACGATGTGCATCATGAGATTCTGAGATCAGCTCAGAGTACTGAAGCATTTTGTTGGTTTCTTTTTCAATAGAAATATTTGTGTAGTGTGTTTATTGGTATTTTTCATATTGTGATGTTGTTTCCTCAATAATGCTTCACTCCTCTATAATCTGTACGGTCCAGGCTGAGTAGGTCAATAAAACATAAGACTGATACAATTATTTAAACATCACCTGCCTCTCTTCTCCTCTGGCATCACTTTTTGGACTGCACAGTAACACAATGTATTGTAACACAACGTATCATAACATAACACTGTCGCAGAACTTAACTTATTGTAATGTAATGTACAGTCCTGTAACGTAACTTATTGTTGCGTAAATCAACGTATTGTAACGCAGTGTACCGTAACCTGACATAACATTGTCGCAGAACTTAACGTATTGTCACATAATTTACCGTGATGTAACATAACATGTTGTCGCGTTACTTAACGTATTATAACGCAATGTACCGTAAGGTAATGTAACATAACATTGTTACGTAACATAATATAATGTACCGTAATGTTACATAACTTATTGTCACATAACTTATAGTATTGTAACGCAACGTATCAGAACGTTATATAACATATTGTCACAGAACTTAACGTATTGTTAGTAATGTAACCGTAACGTAACGTAACATATTGTCGCATTACGTATTGTTACGTAAGATAAATATTAATACAATGTACTGTAATGTAACATAGCATATTGTCACTTGTAGTATTGTAATGCACGTAATATAACATACTGTAACATAATGTATCATAATGTAACATGTTGTAACATAACTTACCGTAATGTAACATAACATGTTGGTGCATTACTTGACGAAATGTACTGTAACATAACATATGGTGATGTAATGTACCATACAGTATTGTAATGGTGCTGTTAAAGATGGACGCCTCAGCTTTGCTCTGCAGAAACAATCTTTTGACTGTTACAGTTTTGACTGTCGGTGGATTTAAAGAGGATCCACGAGGTCCATCTTTAAAGGTTTGAGGTCAGTGTTCAGTCATTTCTCTGAGTGTTGACGCTCCTTAAAATAGAGCACAAGACAAAGAAACACTTTGTCATCTAGATATTCTATAATTCAGTGTGTCATCTGATAATTCAGACCTCATCTCCACCTGGGACGAACATGTTTTCTGTATCCTGGTAATAAAAACTTCATGTCGATGCAGGACAAACTGGAGCTGGACTACATCTGCTGCTGCTCTGTGATCTGAGCTGATTCATGAAGCATCGGGTCTCTTAACCTCGGATGCACCAAGTCCACGAACAAATGTGCTCTGATGGAAGACGACCGGTCGCTCAGTGTGACACGACGGAGATAAAAACTTTCTCAGCTGCTCTTCATCCAGACACTTCCTCCAGCTCTCAGCAGCTCAGCTCAGTCTCTGAAACTCTTTACTCTGTGACATGTTGGCCTGCGCCAGGAGCAGCTTCAGGAAACTGTTGTTGTTGTTGACCCTTAAAGCTAACCACTGTCTTAATTATGTCCCGCTCTGATTATTGTAATTATACGGCAGCAACAATGTGCTTTTAATAAACCTTAAAACACCTCGCGGGCGTCGTCTCAGGTGGAAAAAATAAGAAATTACACCTGCAGACGTGAAACTTCTCTGACTGGTACACGCTCTGTTTCACACCGGACTGAGATCACGACTGTGAAGAAGTGAAGGTACAAAGTTTGATGATCGCAAGAAATTAGAAATTAGATTAGAAAACATGAACTGAAACAGTATGAGAACATGAGGAGGAGGAGATACCGAGAGGAGAGGATGGAGAGGAAGAGGAGGAGGTGAGAAGAGGTAAAGGAGATGAAGATGGAGAGGAAGAGGAAATGAAGAAGAGCAGGAAGTAGGAAGACAGGAGAAAGAATAGAGGAGGAGAGGCAAAGGGAGGTGAAGAGGAGGAGGAGATCAGGAGAAAGAATGGAAAGTGGAGAGGAGATGATGCGGAGGAGCTGAAGAAGCTGAGGAAGAGGAGGAGTTGGTGAGAGAGAAGATGAAGGAGGTGGAATTAGAGGAGGAAGAAGAGAGGAAATGGAGGAGAAGATGTAAAAGAGAATGAAGTGGAAAAAGGGTGAAGGAGACGATGAGGTGGAAGTAAAGAGGAGAGGAGGAGGAGAAGAAGAAGAAGAGGAGGCAGACTGATCCATGATGATGATGCAGTGATACTTCCTGTTTGTGTGTGAACTGACGGACCAATCAGAGGAAGCCTGACATGTTGGACGAGCTGCTTCTTGTTTCAGGCCTCCTCTCGTCTTCCTCTCGGACCAGCTGCCCTGAACTTCGCCTCGCAGGCTCAGGGAGTGTAAATCTGAAGGGATCCGTTGAGCTGGTAGAAACTCTGGACCGGCTCCATCTCAGCAGAATAAACACTGATTGGCAGCTAAATCTCCTGGAAATGTTTCAGTGTGTGGAGACGCACCGCTGAGCTGCCTGCCACCGCTCAAGACCAAGATGGTGGATACTGCTGATGAACTGTGACACCAGAGACAGTTTCATCCACAGGAACGTGACCGGGTCCAGTCAGAACATGTGTTACAGGACGTGGTGTGGAGGCTGATGGATCATGTGACCCTCACATGAGATTTATTTGACATTTGATTATCAGAAAAGTCGATTCTTTTGGTATCGGGTCAGTTCGATGAGACTTCGGGACATTTCCAGCCGTGTCGGTGGCAACAAAACCAGAAGATTTATGAGAAGAACGGACGATTTCAAGCCATGTTCTGGGGAACAAGCACAGCGCTGCCACAACAGTACAACGAAGATGTTGCCTACAGAATCGTAAAGATGCATCAACATGTACTCTGGTGACCGGGTTACAGCCCTTGTCTGCTCAGCTCTGGATCCCTGCACCATCTACAGCAAAGATCAGGGACTCTTCTGTGAACAGTAACATCTGAAAGAGTTCATGGAGCCTGAAAGGTTACATAACTTCACTCATGTCAGTGCAGCTGAGGTGACTTCCTTGAAAAAGCCCGACAGCGTCATCAGGACGTGTTTCGAAAGTCACTCCAGTCAACAGAAGCCTCAGAGAGGAAGGACTGAGCCTGGTGACAGCACTCACAAACACGTCCAGGAGCGCAGAAATAATGAAATGTCCAAACTGTGGAAAGACCAGACACCTTCTCCTCCGACTGCACGTCCTCACTTCATTTCTCAGATAATCCTCAAACGTCATATCTGACAAAGCGACGCGGCCACATTACACAGATCTCGGCGCTCTAATTGCAGGAGGCCTAAAACCTTGTCAGCGGCGTCGTTAAAAGTGATCCATGGGGTGAGTCGTGGTAGAAGCCGGTCCTTCTCCACGCCGAGTCGGGCCAAACGGACGTTGAGGCCCAGGCGTGCGGCTCGCCCCGTCCCGTCCGGTTTTAAGAGGTGCTGGATGACGGCTGTAACAGGAGGAATGCCTGCTGCAGCTGCCCACCGGTCAAGAGGGAACCAGGCGCTCTCGAGTACACCTCAAACCCCCAACGAGGCTCGCGGCCCTTCATTTAATCCCTCCTCTCAGAGCCTGACGCCCAAACCTCAAAGCTGAACCCATTGTCCTCCGGTCCCCTCCCCACTTCAGACCGTTAACTCTGAACTCCTCCAGCGATGTCGATTTGATCGAGTGGAGGTTGTGAGAGACGAGTGGCCTCGACTGTGATCTCACAACGAGACCAAGACTGACCTTTTCACCTCGTCACAGAGGAGACGCAGGACAAGCACTTTATGATCATTTCAACCAAAATTTCAGTCATTTACTCTAAATTCAATTACATTTCTTCATAACTTTGGGATAAATAATAACTTTCCATATTCCCGGGGGAGGAGATAATGACTCCATAAATCGGCTTAGAAATCCTCAAAAAAGAGGCTCCTTACATGTGCAGAACTTGCCTTAGAAAAGTCACGTTTTAAGTTTTCTTCAGTATCACAGTAATCCAGTGATAGTTGTCTGTACATCCACGAGTACACTGCAAACAGGAAGTGCTAGCAGCTAATTCAGCAAAGTTTTTATGGAGTTTTTAATAATCGTTTGCCATCTCTGCCTGCAACAGGACAAGAAAAACCTTCGTTAACATTTAATCCTTCTTTCTCACTCGTCATCCGTCCTCACAGTCCGGACGCTCGTATCTCTGCAGCCGGGATGTGATCGAACTCTTCCCTCGCTCCGAGCTGACCTGCATAACTCCACCAGCTAAATGCTTTAAATGCTAAATATCAGCCTCGTGCAGCCCTGAAAAGCCAGAGCTCCCGGGCATCCACACGCCCCGCTGAAACCTGTTTACAGAGTCGGGTTTACAACATCCAAATCCAGAGAATACTTGACATTCTTATCTGGGCCGTCGGTGTCCTGATCTGAGGGGAGCTGCTGAGTGCATCTGCATGTCCACGCCACCTCATCACTTCTGCCGGGGCCCAAACACATGTTTCCCTTTTAAAGTCACTTCGCAGCCGAACATTTGTACGTTTAGCATCAACATTGTGACAGGCGGCTCTGTGAGTCTCTGCCAGCCCTCCCGGGAGGCGCGGTGGAAGCGCCGGCAGCCCTCCGCTGGCCAACTCCCGCTTCATGAGGAGGAGGTCAGGGAGGGTCGTGGGTAAAATAAGCAGAGTGAGAGGTCTCTGTTTCACTAAAAATGATCAGACAGAAGGAATGGGAACAGACGGGATGTGGGAGGAAGATCCAGATTTATCATCTTGCTCCTCATGTGCCGCCTCAGATCTTCACTTTGAGACAACTGAGGTCAGTTTCACAGGTTGTCTTCACATTTACTAATAAAATGGCTTCACTTTATAAAACCTTTTAAAGACCCTAATATGATCAAATGCTTCCTAAATGAAAATGTTGGTGAATTAAACTGCAAGGTGCTAAAATAAAAGCTCTTCCTGATTTAAATGTCACAGAAAGAAGTTTTAATCAGAGTATTTCTACTTAAACCATGAGACTTTATTTTAAAACACACATTTCATTGATGAGTAATACTTTTATTTTAAAGCTAACTTGTATTTAATTCCCAGGAAAATTCCTCTATTTATTCAAAAAGTAAATGAATTGATCAATTCAATTGACTAACACCCAGCCCTGATCGTCTGAAGAGGTGTTTAACCTGCAGCTTTCTAATGTTCCCTGTTTTTCTTCTATTCTGATAAAACTACTCAGAGGTCAAATTTCTTTTTAACATTTTAAATCAAGTTTTAAAAAAAACACTCCTTACATGTGCAGAACTTGCCTTAGAAAAATCATGTTTTTAAGTTTTCTTCTTGTCAAAGTAATCCAGTGACAGTTGTCTGTACATCCATGAGCACACTGCAAACAGGAAGTGCTAACAGCTAATTCTGCTAACTTTTAATGGAGTTTTGTATTTATTTTTATTTTTTAAGTCCCAGCTACTTTAGTTGCAAAGTGCAGTTGGACTACGAAACTTCACCTGACTTTCCCTCAGCATCGGGGGGAGGAGGAGATAATGACTACATTTTTGGTGAACTGTTCCTTTAAGAGTCTAAACTATGAATACGCACATCACATGTTCATCTTTGTGTGTTTTATTTGGACCAGAACTCCATGAAACTTGTACAGAACTCTGGACTCCTGCTGACAGATCAGTGGGTGGTAAAAGGGTCAAAACCGCCATGCGGCATCCGTCACACACACCATAACACACATCTGCATCAACACGAATGTACACAAAACACACAGGCTGCTATCAGCGCACATCTACACACACACACACACACACACACACAGCCTGGATGTCCTTATCTAGCACACACAAACACACACACACCTCACTGGGCTTCTCAAAGCGCTCTGCAAACACACGCACAGGAAAGAGAAGCGTCGGCACATGAAGAGCGGCGGCGAGGTCGCGGGGTCGAGTCGAGGTGGAGCCGGCTGGAAGAGGTCCAGAGATCAGCGGCGATAACCCCGCCCCCGATACGAGCTGATGTGGCCCTTCGATACGGCCCGGCGCCCAGGTCAGCGCTCTCGGGTTACTCGCTGAGGCTTGTTTGGACGCCCCCCCGCCTCCCCCACGTAGCCTTGGACGTGGACTTGAGTGTTATCCAGACGTGAAGGATGGAGCGAGGAGACGCTGCCGGTCTGAAAGCTGATCCCTCGCTGTCTGTTTAACGGTATCGTAAAGCTTTAAAGTGTTCATTACCAACAGACGAGCAGGTTTCTTCAGGGTTTATTGGAGGTTTCTTCTTTTTTTACTGAACAGAGGACATGACGCTGCGTTTAGTATCACTTCTTCTTCAGTCACCTTTGCCCTTGTGAACTTTTAAACTCTGATCACGGTTCTTTAGGAGAGGAGAGGAGAAAGATCACGGCCTTTGTTTGTTCTGAAGATGAACGGCTGAAGCTGTTGTGATCCTCGTACGGTCGTTCTTCATGTGTTCACGAGCTTTAAGTCGTAACGTGGAACAACATGGCTGCTGCAGAGAAGCTGTGTTGTCTTATATTACTCAGTCATTATTACAGTCGGTCGGCAGGATTACATAAAAACTACTGAACTGATTTCCACCAAACTTGGGTGGAGGATGCGTCTCGGTCCAGAACAGACCCGTTTAACTTCTGGAGTGGATCAGGACAAAGGGACACATCCAGGATGTTTCTGTCCTTCTTTAACATCGAGAGATTGTTGACATTTCTGTTCTCAGGTTAACACCTGGAGCTTCTCTCTGTGTTCATGTCCTTTGTTCTCGTTGCATCTGTCTGGTCTGGTTTTATATCTTTATGAAGCACTTCCATTATAACGGCTGCACACTGGCATCTTCCCTGTCACACTGTATGAAGTGCAGTTCCAGTGTTTTTCCTGCCAGAGAAGAGGACAAACATGTCTCTCTGTTGTTAGAGTGGAAGGCCGTCAGCGAGCTGAATGCAGGTAGTTTAGGATTCAAACCCTCCACCCATCACAGGTGCTTCCTCCCCTCACAGTGGGAACAGTCTCCGTCTGTCCCTGTGTATCTACATCTCAAGGTCCGGAGCAGATAAACGGTGATAAAGTCCAGGTGTCCGGCTGCAGCGCAGTAAAACAGTTTTTATTTACTCTCCGAGGGTTGAGTCCACATTCTGACCTGAATGCACAGAGAGACACCAAGAAGGCCTCCGTTGTTTCTCAGCACAGGGACCGAAGGCTTTTTCCAAAATACTTCCCCCCATCACGAGGTCACTCTGCCCTGCAACCAGATCTGACGCCTGCACAGCTGGAACAATCGAAAAGTACACAGATCCGTTTATGACCAACAGCTGTAAACAAGGCGACCGGCACAAGGAAACAAGTTGTTCACTTCAGAGGCTGCAGAACCTTTTGGCTTGTGACTGCTGAAAATGAGGCGCCTGAGGGATCCGAATTATCCACTTATTCCAAGAAACAAGCAAAGATGAGTTTTAACTACTGAGAAAATAAATATTATATTGTGGAACATAAATGTTTATCCTGTTTATTGTCCTGTAATCCCTCCGATAAATCCAACAGGCCGGGCTGTGTCAGCAAAATGCAACAAATAACTGGAATTAAATTAAAGCTCTCGCTCCTCAGCAACATGAGATCAACATGTTCTGGATGGGTTCTGAGGAGGTCCATGACCTGCTGCTTTCTACTGTTTCCAGTACTGTTTGGTTTTTTACTGTTTTTCAGACGTGTACGTGACTTTAAACGTCACACAAGACAAAAAAGAAAATACTAAATGTGAACTCCCAGCTGGGAAGGAAAAGGAGTCAATCTGCAGCTAAATGCTCATTTTGGTGTAAATGGTACTTTATTTAGCCATTAGCATGCTAACAGTTGTTCATTAATAGTCTTTGAGTTATATTAAAGTGACGTGAGTTAGCTTTGTGGCTCACTGTTAACAAACAGCAGCTTTTCACAGGAAATACTGACAGTAAACTACTGTAATCAAGCTTTGTTAGTGCATGATGGGTAATTATTTCAAATATTACAGTAACTTTAAATTACATTACAATGAAATACTGTAATTTTGGTACAGTACCATAACTGAGCAATATAATATTGTAGTTTTACAACAAGGTACACATGCTAACAGGCTAACATGCTACAACGCTAACAACAGACTAACATACTAACAAGCAATATGTTAAATAAATTAATAAAATAACTGTTTATTGCTGTAAAATGACAGTAAATTTACTATAATTGTGTATTTTTACAATAAATACAAATTCTTATTACAGTATTTTAATGTCATTTTACATCAACATACTGTATTTTCACAATAATATTGTGTCTGAGCTGCTGTGGAAACACAATGTATTAGTGTGATTTTTATCTATATTACTGTAAAATAACTACAGTATAATACTGTGAACTTACTGCAGTTATTAATCAGTAATGTTCTGTACAATTACATCATTTTTATAGTCCTACTAATCCTAATTACTTTAGTAGTCTTTGAATTATATTAATATGAAGTGAGCTTCAGTTAGCTTTGACCACAGATGTCCTTCAAAGGGAGACTTTTTACTGTGATACTCTGAGTAAATTTCAGAGCCTGTACTCTATTACTTTTACTGGAGTAAAGAATCAGTACTTGTACTTTGACTAGAGTCTTTAAGAAGATCTGATCTTGAATGGAGAACATTTCAGAGCAGTCCATCAAAAGATCGCTGAGATATTTCAGTCTGGAACAAAATGGCGATCAACCAACAAACATGATCAAAAGCTGATCATTTCTAATATATACTTACATGATTTTACTGTTATATAATGTATCTGTGAGAGTTTCTTTTCTCCTAACTTGATGTTTTTTCTCGCCTCGTGTCGTCAGTTGCTGATCTTCTCTGAAGTTTTGAGAACAGGTAAATAAAGTCTCACTTGGATCAGAAGATGTTGGCAGTGTAAATAAAGACGGCAGGTTGATGTAACGTATACGTTGTCGTGGTCTCCACAGTGTGTGAGGCGTTCAAGAGCCTCTTTCATCCCTCCATCTTTCATATCATATGTCACAAAGCTCAGTCTAAGCCGGAGCAGCGATAAGGTCAAACAGCAGCTTATCACGCTCTAAAAAAACGCCACTGTGACCTTTACACCCCGCGCACACGGCCTCCAATCAGGACGCTCGACGACGCGTCGGGACGGGCCACCGGCCAGACGTCGATGACATGTCGGAGCGGCGTGTCGCAGACGCACCGGAGCGCCGCCTGTCATCAAATGCATCTATCTGAGAGGACGAGAGGGGACGAGAGGCCGCGGCCTGGCACTGAAGTTCAAAGTGAGCCGTGTGATTGTGAGTCATCGCGGCGGCGGCGGCAGCGTGGGAACAGAAGGGAAAGATGAGGGGAGAGGAAACACAAAGGAAACCTACTGACCTTTCCTCTGAGCACGCACACACACACACACACACACACACACCTTCACAACACACCCACGGCCTCACACACTCATTCATAAACACCTACAGAAACACAGCTGGAGCTGGAGCCGTGCTGCTGACCCCTGCAGGCGGCAGTGTGCATCACAGCCCAGAGTGAGTGAAGGTGATGTACAGACCTAATGTACAGGGTTCATCCTCTGAGGAGCACGACTGTGACCAGGAGGTTCATTCAGATTATGACTTTATCTCATAATTTGACTTTTTGTGTCATATTTATTCAAATCAAGTTCAAATTCAAAGTACTTTTGTCTACTCTCTGTTCATGTATCAAGCAAGAAACATTTTGTTTTCTTCATTTTAAAGTGCCATTATTTCTAATATTATGTATTTTTGAGATTTTTTACAATTTATTTGAGATATTTTTGTGGATGTATTACAATATTGGGATCTTGTACCACAACGGAGCTTCATTCATTTTGACGAAATTGCCCAAACACATTATTTCAGTAGTTTTGTTTCTCACGTCAGTCGTGAGTATTCAGAGTTCCTTGACAGCTTTTAATATTTGTGCTGTATTTTAATTGAACAGCATGTTAAAGTGTATTTTTACCACCTGATCAGTCGCAGAAGGAACCTTCGCTCTGCTGAATCACATTATCTGGAGCTGTTAGGTCAGTCTGCAGGTGTTAGTCTGATTTTAGCCTCATGAGAAAACGATTCACAGAAAGTTCTTTGAAACGAGTTGATTTATGTTGAAAACATGCTGAAATATTCTGACATCAGTGGGATTTTTGACATTTCTAAACACAGTGTGTCTGCAGGAGAGCCAGTCGCAGATATAAATCACTTCATCAGAGGGAGATCTTTTGCATTTTTTGGTCGAGGGGGAAGTTTTTTTGGTTTCAGTCGAGTAGAGAAAGGTCAGCAGGGTCAGCGGTTCGTCTTCTGTGGAGCAGAACTCTGGTCCATGTTTCAGTGCCGCCACCAGCAGAGACGAGAGGCTCAGCTCTTCAGCACGCGTTTCATTTTGTGTTTGATATTTCTGTCCGTCTGCGTCGCAGCTATCTTCCATTATGTCCACTCCGAGGTCAGGAATGTACTTATTCCAGTCTTTTCTCGTCTCGGCCTCATTTCCTCGTCCCCAGATGGAGGAATGTCAACCACACGCACACTTTAAACCACAGACGATGCCGTCGAGTGTCGCCGAGCTCAGCCGGCGGCGCACACGGCCGCCGAGCTCTCGGCCGTGTGGGGCTTTAATGAAAGTTGGGATGGATGTCAGAGGGGGTTCAGAGGAAATGCCTTGATCTGCGAGGCCTGCACTGAATTATGGGCCGGGCTCGGACGCATCTGGAGCCCCGAAACAGACGAGCGGCCGGAGACTGCAGACGTCCAGATGGATGATGCCTCACACAAACATGTGCGCTCGTCTTTATTGGAGCACATTTTTCAGACAGATTCCTCCTCGCAGGCAGGAATGCAGAGGAAGCTTCCACCGAACGAGACGAGACGGAGCTGCTAACAGGACAGCTGCAGGGTCAAGTGTCCCAGATAAAGTGCACATGATCCCGAACTGAGGCAAATAAAACCTGTGATGAAGAGCTGTGTATATAAAGTCTTTATTTAGAGACCAGGACACATGATTCAGCAGTTTCTTACAAACTGTGGAGGGTCACGTATCAGAGAAGAAGACTCAGATTTATGTGAACTGGGCTTTGATCAGAAAGATTATAAATCCACAGGGTGAGTCAGGATCATGAGATAAATGTTTTTTAGTTTTCAACATAATTCAGACTTTATATCTCAAAAAGCTGAATCTTATCTCATAATTTTGAGACTTTTTATCTCATTTGTTCTGATCCGGAGCCGTTCACCGACAGGAGGAGAGCTATCTTATCTTCACTCCTGTTGATCAGCCTGACTGCAGCAGCGATCCGGAGGTGACCTCCATTGTCGGGTGGTTCTGTTCTGTAATGTTGACTGCTGAGTGACATTACAGAGAGGAGACAGAGAACCAGAACCAGAACCAGAGTCTCTGCTGAGTGCTGAGTTCACTCAGAGGCTCGACTTTCAACGAAGAATCTGCGAGTGGGGTGCAGAGCCGGAGCTTCAGGAGGAACAAACACCCTCCACCTTACAGCTGATGTAGAGCAGAGTTGACACAAATTAAAATTTGCTTCAGGTTTGGTCTGAACACACTGTTGGAGGAACATAAAGGATATGATATTCTTCAGCTCTGCAGCACTCAGGAAACAGGAGTCCGATCATGAGATGCTGGTGTGAAAAGCCAAAAACAACAGATACCAGTTCTCATGTTGGACCAAAGCCTCAGTAAAATGTCACTATGTTCACTTTGCTCTACTTTAATCCAGGTGACACACCTCATCCTTAAATCCTCCCACTTAAATATAATTACAGTCACACACACCGGGACAGAAACACACCGACACACACACCTTCTCACGTTCCTCCTCCAGTCATGTTACAGTGAAGACAAAGACCGCAAATATCATTGATCTGACGGCAGCCAATCAGCCGCCAGCCCAACAAAAGCTGACAAAGGCAGGCGCCAGGCGGAGCGCCACGGGCGAACCAGCAGGTTCGGTGTCCTGCCCGAGGGCACTGTGACAAGATGTATGGAGCCTCCGTCATCGTACCTGTGACCTTTAGAGCAGACGAGAACACCTGAGGCACCTCGACAGGTCACATCCAACAAGCGACCTGTTTTCCAGTTGTTCAGGAGCACAGTGTTGAAGATGAAGCCTGTGATGAGACTCATCAACGCTCCTCTCTGAGCTCATTGTGTCACATTAATATTTAAACTTATCACAATTTTGACAAGAAGCTGATTAAAGATTCATCCCGTGTGGGACCGAACCTCCTCGTACAGCAGAGCAGAAGACAGCTCGTCTCCGACTTTACGTCCATTAATCACGTATTTCTCTAAAACACAGATCCGTCCTCCTCCGCCCTCTCGTCTCTCGTTTCCTCTCCTCACGCTGCTGCCTCGGACTTGACCACCGCAGGGTCACAGGGGGATTTCGTTACACCTGTTGACCTTTGACCTTTCCAGCGTCAGTTGCTTGTAACGCCGGTCATTCGGGACGGATCTGGATAAACGTCTGAGCTCGTGGCGTGAAATTAAAAGACAGTTCTGACCTTTGGCAGCTAGTTTTGATGGACGGTTCTGCTAAATGTTTAATGTGAGTGATGTGGAGAACACACACCTGCATCCCTCCTGCTCAGTGATGGATGAGGCCCGGCGGCCATGTGATACACTCCCCCGACATGGGACAGTGGCCTGGGGTGAAGGCCTGAACCCAACACCTGCACAACAACCACAAGATGTTTCAGAACCACGACAGCTCTACAGAGACACCACTCACAGCCTGATTCATCCAACAGTTTACTGCTGAACACACGGAGATCATGGAGTTAATAGTGTCTCCAAAGTCTTTGACTCCAACATGTCATTTCTGTTCTGGACTAAACGAGATAATGTCTCATCCTCATCTATCAACACAAAATGTCAGAAAACTTGTAATAACATTTTATTTTTCCAATTTTTTAGACTCATAATTAGCTCATAATTATGATGATCATGGTCATATTTATGTCATAATCTTAATTTTTATCTTCTTGTATTTTCTCTTTCCAGCAGGAATCCGCTTCTATGAGTCAGATTTGCTCATCTAACATTTTAATAACACTGCAGCGTCCTTTTTACAGATTACTGTTGTTTTATGTCCGTGCGATAGAAAACATGTTAGACTGCGAGGAAAGTTTAAATAAATGCTTAAAGAAACTTAAAGTTGCACATGAACCTCTGTTACATGGTTTTAATTGTATTTTCACGATGCCTGAACACAAATCCACATGCAGTATTCATACACGTGTCTGGGTCACAGTACATGTTCATATGTAACCATATACAGTCTGTTATGTTCATATGTGGCTATAAATCTGTCATTTTTGAAGAATTTTCCTCCATTTGCTCCTGAAATAGACATATTTTCTTTAATAAGGAAATCTCAGACAGAGACAGAGTGGACGTCAGAGATGAAGGAATTTAATATAAATTCCCAGGATGCACTTGAAGTCAAGTTCAGAGCTCTGAGAGGTGGAAGTCGCCCCAATAAAACTGAGTTGTGAGCGCTTGTGTTCAGCCCGCAGCTGCTCACTGACCTCTGGTGGCCGAAGCAGCTGGTGGTCAAACATGAACTCATCACAGAGCTCAGTCTCTCTAAGTGGCTTTCTGTCCTGAGCCGAACAAACAAACTTGTGTAATTTCATGCGTTTGTCCTCTCTGCTGAGGTCTGCGAGCGTCATGCCGAATTACCTGAACGCAGCTCTGCAGCGTAACAAAAGCTTGGGTCAACTTTAATTCAGCGTCCGTCGAAAGCTCCTCTAAACGGCAGAACATTAGAAACAGGCCGCGGACCTGAAGAAGAACAGGATCAGCCTGGAATCTGTTTGGTTTCGTTGACTCAGGCGGGTTCAGAGCTGTTTGCTTTCTCTGGATGGTGTATCAGCCACCGCTGGTATGAAGGGATGAACTGACCTCGCTCACTGTTCAACACGGACCGCTGGAAGATGATACTGATAGCTTTCTCATTCCACAGATACCAAAAGAGATATTATGCAGACGCACTAAAGACGATGACTTTGTACAAACTGTTTGTTTCAATAGGTTCAGTTTTCATTTCTCTGTTGTGACAACGCTTTGCTTACGGTGTGGGTAGGTTGTCGGCACAAAGACCACGTGGTCATGGTTAGGAGAAGATGTTTTGGCTTGAAAGACCTGGTTTTGTTGCCATGAAAATGGTTTGAAATAGTCCCAAAGTCTCGTCAAGAAATATCTGGTTTTGTTGCAACAATTACAGCTGGAAAACTTCCCACAGTCTCAGTCAGTTTTGTTGGCTGTTGACGGTTTGATGGCTGGACATGTTCTGGTTGGGTTTTGGACCTGCAAACACAGCTGACAAATGTCGTGAAGTCTCGTCAAAACTATATGTTTTTTATACCACAAACAAGGCAAAAGTCCAGGCAAAAATATCAGGTTTGTTACCACCAACATGCTAGAAAATGTGCCATCAAAAACATCTGGTTTTGTTGTAACAAGCACACCTGAAAAATGTCCAAATCTCATCAAAAATATCCCAGTTTTGTCGCCAAAAACATGGCTAGAAAATGTCCTGATGTCTCATCAGTAACATCTAGTTGTGATGCCACAAACATGGCTGAAACACGTCCTTTTCTTCTTGTCAAAAATTCTAGATTTGTCACCAACACGTCTGTAAATTGTCTCAAAGTCTCATCAAAAACATCCGGCTGGAAAACGTCCCAACATCTCATTAAAAATATTGTGTTTTGATGCCATGAACACGACTGATGTCCTGAAGTCTCATCAGAAATACACCGAAATGCCCCAACGTCAGGATATCTGTTTTCTGGACATCTTGTCAAAAATAAAGAAAACTTTGCCACAAGCACGCCTGGAAAAAAGTTTCCTCAGGTTTGTGAAGGATATCCAGTTTCATTACAACAACAATGGCTGGAAAATGTCCTGAAGTCTTAAAATATCTGGTTTTGTTGCCATAAACACGGCTTGAAATGCAGACGTCTCGTCAAAACTATTCTGTGGTTTCATTCCTACAAATGTTGAAACGCAGTCCTGAACAGTGGTGTGTGGCCTGGCAGCCTTCAGGCCTCGCTGCAGCTCCACCTCCTGACATGAAAATCAGCTGGTATACATGAGATGCGAGTGTTTTACCACATGTATTATCGAGGTGTTGTTATTGTCCTCGTGACACCTGAACCTCTGAACGTCTCTCTGGTTTGCAGAAATGTAAAACGTCAGCTGTCGCTCCAGAAGCACTTCAGCCTCACGTCTCATGTGTGGGCCCACGGCGCTGAAACGAGGCCGGGGACACCCGGTGTTTCTAAATCCACAGGCGGGTGTAGCCGTGGGGGCCCTGAGCCTCCTACAACAAGTCACAATGGCTGAGCGGAAGCTGCCCTGCTGCTGCGGATCGAGCGTTTCCCAACGCCGAGGCACAAAGGGGCCAAACCTGCCTTCATCCCCGGCCCTAATCTGGTTCCTTTCCCTCCCTCTGTCCCTCATTCACTGCCCCGGTCCGGACGAATGACAGCACACCATGCGGTACGACGGCACAATGGTGCTAATAATGTCGCCGCGTCCCCACTTCTTCTGTCAAACAGTCGTGGTTGGTGTCAAAATGGCGTCTGATTGAAGGGTTTCAGAGGGAAGGCGCTGTCTGAATGAGCACAGATCTAATTAAAACACAATGCAGCAATTACTGCTGTTCTGGATGTGACAAATGAGCAGAGTCAGACACCGCGGGCACAGACAACACACACACACACACACACACACAGGTACGTACACACTGACCTCAACAACAGCAGCTCTGTAACAAGATGGATTTAGCTGCCGTGTGGTTCCCAAAGTGACGAGGAGCCTGCAGGAGTCTGTCTGAGGGTTTAAGAGTGACGACTTGATTTCTCGTAAAATCTCCAGATTAATCGACAAATAATTTAATCTGTAGTGTGTCAACGACCCTCTGAGCCCAGGACCACATCTGCAAAGTAATATTTGACATTTGTTGCTCAAAGTGGGTTGAGGAGCTCATTTGATGGTGTTTTGCAATTTTTCACTATAACATAAGAAACATTAAAGAGCCCCAGTGCGAAGGAAAATGATGAATGAAAAAAAAAGAATAAAAAGTCAAAGTAAAACGTTGCCGAATCAGCTGTTAGCACTTCCTGTTTGCAGTGTGCTCATGGATGTACAGACAACTATCACTGGATCACTGTGATACTGAAGGAAACTTAAAAACATGATGTTTCTAAGGCAAGTTCTGCACATGTAAGGAGCGTCTTTTTTGAGGATTTATGGGGTCATCACCTCCTCCCTCCATGTTGATGAAAGTCAGGTGAAGTTTCATAGTCCACAAAACATTTCTGGAGCTAATGCTTTTATTTTAGCAGCTAAAGACTTTATCTTAATATCATCTCAGACCAGGTTGTGATCTCTGTGATCACAGCAGACGAGCTGCATGGAGACATCTGATGTTTAAATCAAGTCTCCAGCTGCTTCAGCTGTTCAGCAGAACGCTGCAACTCTGTTTTACTGTGAAGCTCCAGAAATGTTTTGTGGACTACGAGACTTCACTTGACTTTATATCATCAGGAGAGCAAATGGTAGAACTTTCATTTTAGGGTGAATTTTCTGATTCTAATTAGTTTTTTAAAAATGACCTCGTCTTGCAGATTTTGCTTCTTTCTTGTAGCAAATTTGGTGAAATTGCCCTTTATTGTTTACTCAACAAGGACTCCTCAAACATCTTTCAAAGCCTGATGAAAAAATGGCTTTTCAAAGTTTTACACCAGCGTCAGAACTTTCTCACAGCACAAAGGATCGTGGGACGAAGCTTTCACACAATAATAAAGAAATATTGTTGAGATTTTCCAAGAATACAACGACTGTTCGTCACAGAGAGGAGCGTTAAATGTCCCAGGAAGGATGTGAGGCTCATCTGGTGTAGCTCATAAAAAACTCCCACCAAAGCCCGATGTGAACCAAACCAGCTCCACAGTGAGAACGGGCCGACGGGACTGGTCAGATGTGACGGGACCTCCGCGAGGGGACCCCACTCTGCACTTGACATTCATCTCCTCTCAGATCACTTGAGTGTGACTTTCCCTCGGCTTTGCCCAGCGTGGAGCCCGCGAGTCCTCGACGACGACGCTGACATGCATTGTTGGCGTGTCACTGGGTTTTGGAGAGGGCCACGTGCGTCCAGTCGGCTGAGACAAGTGCTCCCATACATGATGTCAGACATGAGAACGGACGGGCTCCGGAGCAAAACACGCTCCCAGCTGCACAAAGAGACTTATCTGAGAATCGGCTCAGGGGCCGTTGGAGCCGGCTGCTCCACCAGCTTTGTGCAACAAAATGACGTCTTCGTGGAATTTACATTTTTAGTGGCTGACGCTCTCATACAGAACAATTTGTGCAGGTTGAGCGCCTGAGTCGTGCTCAAGGACACTTGAGCAAGAAAAATACTCAAAGGCTGAAGCATCTGTGAACTTTTTGAATGCAGGATAATCTCTGAAACGCTGCTGCCAGGCAGTCAGAGCGTGGATTAGGAGGGAAATCAGCTCAGGGTGACCAACGTTAAACACTGTTTACACTCTTTACTTGAAGTGCTCTCACACTGGTTCCCTCGCAGCTTCTTCTAAAGATGCTAGGAAACTGTAAATCTGCTTAGAGATCCTCAAAAAAAAGACGCTCCTCACATGTGCAGAACTTGCCTTAGAAAAGTCATGTTTTTAAGTTTCCTTCAGTATCACAGTGATCCAGTGAGAGTTGTCTGTACATTGATTAGTACACTGCTAACAGGAAGTGCTAACAGCTGATTCATTCACGGTCCTGAAACACTGTTTTGTTGTGAAGCTCAGGAAATGTTTTGTGGACTAACAGAACATGAACTATCCATGAGGCCTGGAAGTGAACCGGACAGGATGTTTCCACACTGGAGCTAGAAAGTGGTGGAAATCTAACCTTTGCAAACAGGTTATCAAATATGTTGTTCTACGGTGAAACGTGTCCTGATGTTGGTCCAGATTTAACTGATCATTGTCTTTTCAGTTGTTAATCAATCGAAAAGCTAAAAATCAGCCAAGACTTCTGACCTGAGCATGACGACAGAGGGAAATGGCTGCCACGTGACCATGGTATATGAACCTACACGTTTAACATGGACAGCAAGTTCTAAGAGTCCTCAGAATAAATGGAAAGCCAGGCTGCTAGTGTTGCCAGGCTGCTATAGTGTAGTCAGGCTACTATAGTGTAACCAGGCTGCTGTAGTGTAGTCATGATGCTATAGTGTATCCAGGCTGCTATAGTGTAACCAGGCTGCTGTAGTGTAGCCAGGCTGCTATAGTGTAACCAGGCTGCTCTAGTGCAGCCAGGCTGCTATAGCTGAGCCTGTTATGACTGAACTTTCAGGCTGCTATAGTGTAACCAGGTTGCTATAGTGTAACCAGGCTGCTATAGTGTAACCAGGCTGCTACAGTGTAGCCAGGCTGCTATAATGTAACCAGGCTGCTACAGTGTAGCCAGGCTGCTATAGCTGAGCCTGTTACGACTGAACCTTCAGGCTGCTGGTCTGCGGCGGCGGCGGCGGCTCAAACGAGCTGCATGAAGAAGAAGAAGTGCGGCGGTGATGAACGGCCTCAGACCTGCTGGGTGTGAATGAATCTGTGTCATCAGTTAGTCAGACAGCGAGACAGGCGGAGACGGCAGGGGAGTCTGTGTCCACTTCATTGTCCCGTGGCACAGAGGCTGATGGGTCTCTAAGAGACTGACAGATTTCACTTGGCCTGCAGCCAGCAGACGCACACACACACCAGCACACACACATTTACATACAAGCGGCACCCTACACAGCATGGGAACTTTTGGGGCTGCTGGTTTCGATGAATGGATGACGGAGGCGGAGGGCAGATTGTCCAACTATTAGTGTCAAACATGGGATTCAAAATCGTGTCCCCCGCCAGTTAATGGAGAAAGAAACACTGCAATCATTTATTTTAATTGAAGAAGAGTGAAGTGTTCTCTGAGAGAAAAACAGCCCGTCAGCCCCGATCAGGAGAAATCACAGAAAGATAGATACGACCTTTGACGACTCCAAGTAATTATCTTTAGAGAAACTGAACTACATGACAGCCTCTGTCTCGTTTCGTGGACGTTTATTTACTAAAAGCAGAGAGCGTTGGCTGCTTTTGTGTCCCTCAGAGGATTTAAAGGTCAGACTGAACCCGATACCCGACCCTGAAATGAGACGGACCTCGCAGAGACGTCCTCATTGTCAGCAGGAAAAACACGATGGACCCATCAAAAAGAGTTTACACAGATGGTTTATCAGTGATCAACGACATGTTGCTGCTTCTCAACTGATGGTAACACCTCATGAATATGAAATGATATCTCCCTTTCCTCACTGGCTTCACATGAGCATTGCTATTCTGAGAATGTTGGAATGAAAGTCACACATTTACGTCTACTTCAGCACCACCGCTCAGATTTAGACTCAGATTTGGACCTCGACTTCTATGCAGCGAACAGCTGGAGCTGCTGGAGTCACAGTGTGGACTCTGGTACCGAGCGTCTCCGCCCGGTGAAAGACGGCAGTGATCTCTGACTCCTGACAGAACGGAGCTGGGTGTTGATCTACAGTCAGAACAAAGCCGTCCTGTCGTCAGCGTCGACCCGCAGCGCTCGCTGTTAATGAGGACCAACCGGTGCTCTCACATCTGCCTTTGAACCCAATTCAAAGAGCGGCGCTGTTCAGCCTCTTTCACACGTAGCCCTTTCCTGTTTTTGTGACACTGATGTCGTCGCCCCGCCCGTGTGAAATAACACGGACGGAGGTAATGTGCTCCTCTATATTAAGGTCAATAGAGCCGCCTGCTCAGTCATAGCAAACACGGTGGAGACTCGGGTCTAAATCGATTTACTTAGGAAAACCTGAGGTCACAGAGGGTTAAGTAAGAGGTGGCGAGGGGGGCGGTGTTGTTCCTCCATTCAGCATATCTGATTTAATACGCATCGGAGCGGGGGAGGCGAGGGGGGAGGGGGGGCGTACCAAATAAACTCAGCGGATATTAAAGGTCAAGGGGTCGTCCAACATGTGTTTTCTGAGACAGACTCAGTGAAGACTAAAGCAGACGAGTCACAGCTGAGACGGAGGCACCGCACATGTGGACCGAGTCAAAAACTAGACCCCGAAGTATTCAGACGGGTCACACAGGTACAACAAGCCGCCAGGTGATAATATTTACCGTCAGTGCTGACATGTTATAATGAGTTTAACTTCAAACACGCTGCAGCTCAGAGCTGCTTCTTAATGATGTTTGAACAATATAGAGAAAAAAGTCATAAATGTTCATCTGACTGAGCTTTACGATGGATGGAGGACAGCGAGGGCCGAGCAGAAAGCTATTTGAGTTCTGAGTTTAAAGTTATAATAACTGAAATATTTCACATGGTTTTAAAACTTGTCTGTATTAAATTGTTCCTTATTTTATCACCTCTTGTTTTCACACAGTGTTGGACTTGTATTGTCATTTTTCCATGGTTAACGTTGTGTTGCCGTAGTATTTTTACTTCCTTGCTAGTTTTGTTTATTTTTTAATGAATCCTTATTCAAACTGTAATTAAAGAAGTATTTCACTGCTGGAAATAAGAACCGGCTCGTCTCTGCCGGAGAACATTTTAATTGGTGCTACATACTGTCTGACGGGTGATGTACGTGGATGGTTTGGAAACAGGAAACAGTGAAGCAGCCAGCTGCTAACAAACAATATCATCCTACATCTAAACAGTCTCTAAAATATGTTCCTGAACACATTTTAAGCAACGCGGTTTATATCTGATCAGCACTGTCTTGTTTAAAGGCTGATTTATGCATAACCTATGCAACTGGCTGGCACTGTAGTGAGCGGTTATATTTACAGCCGGTGTGTCTGCGTTGCAAGAAGAAATCCAAGAAGAGCAACAGCTGCCCGGTCAGGACGGACTGCAACAGGCGGAGAGGTCGGTGTGTTTACTGGGGAAACTACTGCACACATAAGCTGGAAAATGTGGTACGAGCAACTACATTCATCTGCGTCGCTGCGATGTACATTTACATTTCTGTCGAGGTGCACGTCAGGCTACGTAGGTACGGCGTAGACTCAACACAAAAGCATAAATCAAGCTGTACAGTGTGACTGATGTTGTTCAGCATCCGTTTTCTCAATGCAGAAAAAAAAGGCAACTTTTGGTTCACGATCTTTCAGTAAAACATGTTCCTGGAAAAACTAGGGGCAGAATCACAGAGTCGCAGCAGAACCCTGGTTTTCAAAATGCACAACAACAATCTGTAACTGATACAAACAGCTGTGTAATCCACCAGAGTTTGATGAAAATCGCCAAACTTCCTGAAAATGTCTGACGCATTAACCTGTAGATTTTAGCTGCTGATCTTGTTCCAGGATACACCAACAAAACATGTCAACCTCTAGCAAAGTTCAGCCTACAACATCAGAAAACGTGCCAAAAAACAACTGCTCACCACTTACTTTGCATTTCTGTGAGGATTTTTGTGCTTGATGGTTGTTTTCTTATTTATCTGATCAAATTTCAACTTCCTTCTAAAGTTGAAGTTTTTCCTTTCACTTTCAACAATAGTGCAGAAAACCATCGAAGAACAAGAAACACCAAGATGTTCTCCACCAGTTGCAGCTGGAATTCTGGGAATTGTTGTAAAAACAACACTTTGTCTCAACACAACTCCTGAAACTCACACAACACTCAGATATACGGTCGTCCTCTCAGTTTTTGGCAGCTGCCTTGCTCAGGAGCACATCAGCGGTCTCCTGCTGATGGACTGAAGCTGTGAACTTTGTCTCCAGCCTCTCTGACGTACATGAATATAAAACCTTAATGAGGCAGATTTCCCAGTTTTTCCCACAGCGAGGACAGACTGGAGCACAGGAACGTCTCCGGAGCGGCTCTGTGGAAGTCATCAGTATCAGATGGCGAGATGGGGGAAAGATTTCTCACGCAGACGTTTTAAAAAGATATTTAATATTGTTTTTTTGCTCGGAGGTTAAGATTATTTCCATATGGCAGCGGTACAAGTGATACCATCATTTTTTAACAGTTATGATTTAACTTCCGTGTTTTATTTTCATTTCATTTCACCGGTTTCACTGTCGTGCATCTGAGCTGCCGGCCTCCCGACACAGTCTGTGATCAGGCTGCAGGTGGTCAGTCGATGCTTCCAGGAGTGGAAAAGGATCAGACAAAGAAAAACGAGGTCCGATTGTGTCACGGGTCAGTGCGTCGACATTAAACACTCTTTGTCTCATGATTTGAAGAGAACAGATCTGCTTTTCTTCATTTATTTGACCCAAATGAGGAAATTAGGAACAATTTTTATCTTAAATAAAAGTAAAGTACGAGTGAAGTTTTGCAGAAACAGATTCGATCAGAGTTTATTTTTGTGTTTTTGTTTTAGAAATTTGAGAAGTTGTCACATTAGATTCTCGCCTCGCTCCAGCAGGTGGAGCTAACGGCTCCATCCAAACTGCTAAATATCAATAACAATATCAGAAATCAATAATAACATCAATGTGACCTGTTATTGATTAAACTGTGCAGCAGTATATGAAGGACTGAGATGTGTAGTATTTGTATTTCACCCGACAGGAAAATAATCAGATTTAATTTGGAACAAAATACTTTAAGAGTTTGTGTTTGTCGACTTTAAAAACTCAAAGAAATGATTTAATGATATTTTATTCTTAAATAAGACACATTTTTATCCTCAAACTACAAAATGTTAATGTGAGAGGTCAGACCAGTAACGAGGCACAAACAAATATGATCATTTCAGTTTGTACAGGATCTATTTTTCTACACTTGGTCTGAATATTTCATGATAAATACGCAGAAACATATTTGAAATGTATTTAAAATGACCAAAACAGTTATTGAATATTGTTCCAACATGATTTATTAACAATATTCTGCTATTTTACAATAAGCAGTAAAACTTCAGCTGGTTTCTGCTTAACTTCTGCTGATAACACCGTTTATTTTCCTTCATGTTGAGGATATTATTGTGATAATTTGGGGGTAAATTTAAAGAAATTTCAAATCTGTTAATTACCATGAGAGAAAATGAAGTTTTAGCATTTCCTGTATATTATATGATTTTATTTTGATGATTATCTAGAATAAAAACACCATCAAATTCTGGCTGAACTTTTTTTTTACTTTTACTGATAAAACATCTAAATCTTCTCCACATGTGTCTGATGATCTAACATCACATCACCAGCTGTGAACTTTTAAACTTTGCATCCACTGAAATGATTTTAGATCCTGGAGGAACAGAGTGGTCGTGAAGATGAGTTTAAAACTAGAATATTTCATGACCCGATCAATATCAGCTGATTTTAACTAATGACACATATTTGGTATCATCGTCAGGACCGAGCTGATGTTATACAGTTGTTGTCCACTAGAGGAGGCTGTTTGCTTCTCAGTTCACCTCTGACTCTTTAAAACTCTTTAAATGTTAAGTCAGTGGTCCTTTTTTAAAAACAATGTCAATATGTGCTTCTGTAGATTAAACTGATTACAGGTCAGTGTGAAGGAGAGAGCCAGAAGTAACAGACTCACTTCTAACTTTAGACAGGTGTGTGTCAGTGTTGAAAACATCACAGGTTTACAGGCTTCAGCTTCCTCGTTGCACAGGTGAAGATGCAGCAAACTTCATTTATAAATCACCACCAACAAAGAAAGATTATGTTGAAGCAGAAGATGCATCCAGGGCCGAGCTGCCACCGAGGACACTGAGGACACTGAGGACACTGAGGACAGGTCATCGGTATTGTTTCTGGTCTTTGATGTCTTAATATATATATTTAAAGATCAGATCAGATCAGATCAGATAATCCGTTCTTAGTCCCACAATGGGGGAAATGTGCAATATTGCAGCAGCAACTATAGAAAGTACAATTAAAACAGTAGTAATAAATAAATAAATCAAACATATTTAAAAAATGTAAGTAAAAGAGCAGTAGAGACGATATAATCAATATAATCAATATAAATAAGAAACAAAAACTCTCTCTCTGTTAGAACATTAAAATAAACAATTATATGTAATAAAAACATGCACATTTAAATATTATTATTATTTTATTATATATTATTAAATATTAAACTTTAGTTAATAGTTAATAAGCAATTAAAAGCTTTGTAAACTGTTTATTAACACTTGTTTATTGAAAGTTGCAGTTGATGATCATAATACTGTAAATGTTCATTAATACTGTGGAGAGGTTTTTACCTTTACAGCTGATTTATGAACCTTTTATTGTCTCTGAACAGTGAAATCACTTCAATAAATCTGATGTCAATAAGAAAAGAAATAAGTTGAATACATTTAGTTAAAATTGGACGTATTGTTTCGTTTCTTCTTCTTCTGTTGGAGTTTGAGTTCATGACCTCAGTTTTTCTAGGATCTCGTCTCCGACACGACATGTTGAGGGGAGTGTAGTTAGTCATGATGTATTATAATATGATATATATTTATATTATAAGATGTATTATAAGTCCATCAGACATCCAGAAGACAAACACAAGAAGACAACACAACCTGCACGGTCCTGATGAAGAGGAGGCATCAGGAGGATGAAGAACACCATGTGCAGGACTCTACAGCTGCCACTAGATGTCAGCATCTCATCTGAAACTAACGTCCACGGTGTGTGTGTGTGTGTGTGTGTGTGTGTGTGTGTGTGTGTGTGTGTGTGTGTGTGTGTGTGTGTGCAGACGGGCTCAGAATCATCAGAGGAAATTAGATTTTAACGCTCAACGATCCTGAAATTGACAAACAGTCTGCAGCAGTTCAATATTATTAACATGCATCTTTACAGAAACATCAGTGAGGAGCTGTGTGTGTGTGTGTGTGTGTGTGTGTGTGTGTGTGTGTGTGTGTGTGTGTCAGCGTCTTCTTCATGTTTAAAGTCTCTATTATAATCTATAAAATACCTGATCAGAGGGTTTAATAGCAGTGATTTGCTCTCTCACTGTGCTTTAAATCGTCCCTACTCTGCTCCGGTTAAACACTCAGAGGTTTTTATAAATATGATACTGCACAATATTTATGATGTGTTTGTTTATTATTTCTAAATGCTGCTTTACGTCCCTCAATTATCTTTAATTTAAATAGTTAAAACGGTTTCTTGAATAATTGCAGAATGTCTCAGATATTAAATAAATGAATCAATTCATAATTTAATTGCAAAAGAAATAATAAAGATGACGTTCAGCCCCACTAATCAACTGCTTTTAGAGAATGGGGAAATAAACATCGATCAATAATTGTGATTGAGTCCAGATGTTAGATCAGAGCAGCTGACTCTATTCTCTAGATATTAAACAACATGAGGGGAAATAAAAAGTCAAGATTAAAAGTAGAACCAGCAGGAATAAATCAAATTCATTAACTCAGAACACAAATCTTCTTTTAATGTGTTTTTGGGACGTCGTTGAAATGAAAAGATATTTACTTATTTAAAACCTTCTGGCTGTTTTCACAGGTCAATTACATTTTTAACACATGAATATAAATAATGTCACATGTGAACTTTGACATTTAATTTAGATTTTAAGGAGAAGTTTTACGTCATTAATCCTTTTTTAGAGAAATTCAGTTTGTGATTTCTTTTACAAACAAGAGACAACTGCTGTGTTAATGTTTGAGACGACCTGTGTGATGCTCAAGGGCACCTCAGCAGTGCTCAGGAGGTGAACTGGCAACTCTCCAGCTACCAATAATGTATGTTTAATCTTTATACCTGGCCCGTTATCAGATCCAATATTCAGCATTCATCTGATTATCAGCATTTGTGTTATTTTAATCTGATATCAAATAAACGTAGTGAAGCTGAAGTATAAAGCAGAAGATGGAAACAAACTCAAGAACCTTGTTAAGTTGGACTTCAGTACAGAACCAACCCAACACGTTGTCTCAGATTCTCACACACATTTTCATTAAATATTACTCTGGTGAAAGTGAAAGTCTTAAAGTATCTGATAGGACATGTACCAAAGTGTACACATGTATGTATAAACTTGGTGATGTCAGCAGTGGCCAATTATCAGATTGGAAATTCAGCATTTTTCTGATAATCAGATGTTTTTCAATTTCATTGCAGACAAAAATTTGCTCCTCTGTCGTCAAAGTCATCAGATAAATGTAGAAAAGTAAAAACTACAACATTTTCAAAGTTGTACTTAAGTACAGTACTTGTACATCCCAACAAATGTTCACATGGGAACTCAAAGTTTAAGATGAGAAAATAAAAGTTCATTTGTCACACGCATGTGCGTCTTTACCACAACAGAGAGAGGGAGAGGGTGAGAGAGAGAGAGAGAGGGTGAGGGAGAGAGAGAGAGAGGGTGAGAGAGAGAGAGAGGGGGGGGAGAGAGAGAGAGAGAGAGGGGGAGAGGGTGAGAGAGAGAGAGAGAGAGAGAGAGGGAGAGAGAGAGAGAGAGAGAGAGGGAGGTGAAGTATAGAGGGAGGGCGCGGTGAGCAGCGGCGCATCCCGGAGTGTCCAAAGCTCCGCAGCATCCTGATGAAACCTCCGCCGGTGGGAAAGTTTCTGCTCTTCACTTCTCAGAGTTTCTCTGAAACTTTCCTGCAGCTTGATGGATCCGTGACGCGCACAGAAGCCGAGAAGTGAACTTTTCCCTCCGCGCTCACTTCTCCGCGGACTTTTACGCGCTCAGCTCCGTTCGGCGCGCCGTCCTGTAGATGGGATATCACGACCTCACAGCGGATTGCTTTTCTTCTTCTTCTCCTTCTTCTCCTCCTTCTTCTTGTGCTTCTTCTTCGCTGAGAGAAAAAGTTTGACTTTAAGACGAGTGAGGAAGAAAAAAAGCGAGGAGGAGGAAGAGGAGCGCTGTCCGGACTGAGGAGACGAGGGGACACTTGGTGAGTTTTGGGCCATGTGCTCCTGAGAAACAGCGCTGAGATAGTGTGAGGTGAAACCCTCCTGTTCTGCAGTATAACAACATTTATACAAGTTATTCTGCTCTGAATCCGCCACAGTCACATACTCACACATGTTTCTGATAGTTTACCTCCTGCTTTCACTGAGTCTGATCAGTGTCTCAGAGAGCAGACAGTGTGAGGGCTTCCTCTGACTCTCTCTTGGATGGATTTCAGGTTATTTGAGGTTTACACTCCGGCAGGAATGTCAGGAATCTGCAACCTGATATTTAAGATGCTCTGCAGGAGTAAAGCTCCTCACATGTTAAACGACTGCATCTTTAACTGCAGCAGTTTTCAGATGAACAGTTTCAGCATCAGCTTGTGTTGACTTCCTCTCAGACGAGCTCACAAAGCCTCTAAAATGTTAAACTGAGAGTGTGGCTGAAGGATCCTGCAGGAGAAGGCCTCAGACCGAGTCCCACTGTTGGAAACATGAAGCCAGATCAGTGTAGGACAGTGCTGCCGTCCAGGCTGAGTAGGTTTTTTTTAATGCTGAAAGGCCGGTTGCGTTCATTTGCATCAGAAAAAAAACTTTTAGTGCGTTTCATTGTGCAGGATGAAGAGTTGCAGCAGTCAGGGAGCGGGCGGGCGAAGGGGGGAGTGAAAAGATGTGAAGAAATAATGGGGCCCTTCACATTATTCAGGCTGACATGGGGGGCTTCCCAAACCTGTGATGGGGATGTCACTTTCATCCTCCCCTCGCTGTCATTTTCACACATTTCCACTCCTGATTGCAGCTCTGATTCAGAATCAGCCGAGAGTTTAATGACTGAGAGACGCAGAGAAGCAAAGAGACGGATCCAGAGAAGAGAAGGAGAAGAAAAGGAGTCTGGCGTTGCAGGGCGAGCGATAAATGTGAATTGGAAGTGAGTAAAACTCCCCGCTGTGACGACTCAAAAGTCTCTTATCCCACAAAACAACAAGTCCACACCAATTACTCCGCGTGGCCCCGGGGCCGCCGGTCCTTGTGGGTTTTTGTGGAGAAAAGAAGCAGCGGTGGCTTTTTACACAAATCCACAAAACCAGAGAGGAAAGAAAGAAAAGATCGGCGAGTGTTTAAAGATTCACCTCCAACACGCGGTCAGCTCGAGCTGCAGCTGCAGGAACAGGCTGATCTACACCGTCACAACGCCTTATTATTTACACTATTGATTTATCTGCACATTAAAATGCAAATCCTGATTTAAAAACCTGGATTTGACAGAAAATCCAGATGTGCACAGTTTACTGTAAATAATAAGAAAAGAAGACGAAGAAAATGATCAGATTTTAGGAGATAAAAGACGATTTGAGGCATTTTTCAATAAAAATACAATTTATCACTTTGCTAAATTGTTGTATTTTAGACTGAAAGTGAGACAGAAAAATGAGGATTTACATTTTAATCTTCAGATTAATCAATAATGAGATGAACAGCTGTTTGTTCTGATACAAGAAGAGGATCAAATAAATAAAAGCAGCTGACAGACGTCTGATCAATGATCGATCGATGAGTTCTCGTGTTTCATCTTCTGAAATATGAATATCTTCTGTTTGTCTTCGTTAGTTCTTTGAAAACTTATCAGGAATAATTTGATTAATTGTAATTTTTATGGAAAAATGAGCAAAATGTTTTTGTTTAATCCTCTAAAATCTGATTATTTTCTGCTGTTCTTCATCTTCTACATTTATTATAGTCAGTGAACTTCACACATCTGGATGTTGGACTGTTAGTGAGAAAAATCAGTTATCTGAATGTGTGGAAACTAAATCGATTGGTATTTTAATGAGCAGATTAATCAATAATGAAATAACAGTGTGTTGCAGCTGCAGGTCGTCTTTTTGTGACGATGCAGAGGAAAGAAAAGGCTGAAAGACAAAGTGAGTCAGTCGACCAGTTCAGGGAGACTTATCAGGAACAATTTCATGGAAAAAAACAACCAAAATATTTTAGTTTCTTCTTCTAAAATTATTTTGAGTTTTTCTTCGTCCTTTTTACTTATTTTTTACCTAAACTTGACACGTTTGGATTTTGGACTAAAACATTTAAATGTTTAAGTTTTATGTTGGTGAATCAGGATTAATTATAAAAATGATAATTAATCCATCATCAGATTATTCCTGATAAGTTTTCCATGAACTAATTGATAGTCGACTGTAAATAAGCAGAAAAGACGAAGAAAAACATGAAACAGTCCTGAGATTAAAAAAGTAGATTTTTTGGCATTTCTCCCTGATCAGTGACCAAAGATCCAGAATCTGACACATTTAAATCCTTTTGTTGTCTCACTGATAAATGTGTGAAGTTTACTGTTAATAAAAAGAATAGAAGACAAAGAAAACCTGAAAATATTCATATCTTAGAAGATAAAACAAGACGATTCTGGTTCCTGATAAGAACTCATCGATAATAAATTTATAAGATGAAGAAAACCAGAAGAAAAAGCAAAACACTTTGTTCAGAGCTGCTCTCGGTTTTATACATTAAATCTGTTGTTTTGATTGAATTAAAAATGTTTAAAGCAAATTTAGGCACAAAAAAATAAACCTAGAGTTTTTGATTTTCCCAAATATCTGCACTGAAGCTGTCTGTCTCCTCCTGCAGCCGCTCTGGTTTGGTGTTTCGGTGGATTACTGCGTTTGCTCTCCTCGCTGACCTCCTGCTGATCGACCACAAACACTCGTTAACACACGAGCAGATTATTTTGACAGTATGAGGACAGGCTGCGGACGCGTGGAGAAGTTAGACTCTCTGCAAACATCTCAGAAACTTCCTCTGACAGAGCGAAGCAGCAGCAATTACACATGATGAAAACAGAGCTGCGTTTAATGCAACGCTGCAACATGCACACGCACACCGAGAGACATCACAAATCAAAGGTCCGGGGCCCGCCGGGGGCCTGCGGTTCCTCCTCTGTGCTGCGTAGCCTCAGCTCTCCGGGATCGCCTTTGATGCGTCTGTTAATTAACTCCTGAAGGGACGGCGGCAACGCCACGATCGGGCCTGACAGCCGCCGAGTCGAGCCGGGGAGTCCGTGTGTGGATTTCAAGGGCGGATATGAAGGATGCCCCCCCGCTGCGAGGAGAGACGCCCGCCGTGACGTTTTGACTTGAGAAAACCAACGATCGCAGCCTTCGGCAGGGCTCGGCCCGCTTATCAATAGATGTGATCGCTCTGCCGTGTTCAGTGATCGTCTGACTCGGCCTCTTCCTCCCGTGACAGGCGGTTAAAGCGAGAACGAGCTCTGAAGCGCTGCCATCTTTTCCCTTCCGTAGAGTCTTTTACCATGTGGCGTCCCGGCGGGGCCATGTGGTATTCCTTAGCAATCAATCCCCCTCGGTCGCGTCTTTCCGTGAGCTCAATCAGACCTCGAGGTCAGGAGGAATCTGTCCGGCCCCCCGGAGGCCCCCCGGCTCCTTCTCCTCCAGGAAGAGAGGCCGGGGACAGGCTGGATCCCGGCCGGGGGCCCCTGGAGGTCTGTGACATGCTGTTAGTGACGGGGCCTCGGCAGGTTTTCCACTCTGTCACTGGCTGTTAGCTCTGAGAGGGGAGCTGCTGCTGTTTGACAGCTGTTCACCTGAGAGCACCAACATCCAGTCCACGGCTCAAATACTCCAGTTAAAGTCCTGAACTGAAGTCTGACTGAAGTAAAACTACAAAAAACTAAAGAAAACTGCAGTATCAGCAGAAAAATCTACTTCAACTGGCAGCAGACACGTTTTAGCTTCAGCTAATCATGATCAAGTCAATGTTGTGATGTCTACAGAATAATGACACCAGCAGCGTTTAAACCTGTTATTCTGTGGTGGTGCCAGGCTGCTAACCCGACTGCATCAGCGTATCATTATTAAGTAAATTGTAATGAATATAGAATAATGACATCATCTGCATTTAGATTGGTTCCCTATAAAACTCATTTTCATTATACTATTCTGTGTTGGAGGTGGTGCTGGGCTATCAACTTGACTGGATCAGGTTGGCAGCCTGGCTCCATTTTGCTGCAGCGTATCATAATTAAGTGAATGTTGTAACATCTATAGAAAAATTACACAACCTGCGTTTAGGATGGTTCCCTAATAGCATCATTTTCATGATGCTACTATGTGGTGGTTGAATGTTGCCAGGCTGCCAACCTGACTGCATCAGTGACTTCACCAAACACATTTTTTGGCTGTTATTCAACAATTCCTATGATAATTCTGCAAAAATGTCTAAAATGATGAAGTGAAGACATTTTATATCAAATAGGTCAAAGGTCAACTTCACTGTGACATCACAATATTCTGGTAACAACGACATTTATTTTCCTTTTCTTGCGTCGGCCTCAGTTTGGACATCACTGATCTATAACAACGCTTCATAATGTGTTAATCTTCATCAGCAAAGTAACTTCTCAATATAGAAAAAAAGTATCAGGACGTATAAAGACAGAAAACGTAAACACGTACTTTCCTTGTAAGAGCTGAAAACACTGCTTCTCTAAACATGTATGACTCAACTCTTCAGTGTCACTTTTGACTGGATGAAGCTCTGCAGGTGTTCATGTTATTGTGTCCACACCCACACAGCTGACTGTGACTCAGAGCAGCAGGGAGTTTCCCTTCATTTAAGGCCTAATGTGATGATGATGATGGAGAGTTATTACCTCTAAGCGCTCGTCAGACGTTCCTCAGGTGGAGACTCACGTTTGAATGAGTCAGTGTTTGTGTCAGAGGCAGAATCAACAGCGACGACAGAAAATAAGCAAAACAACATAAAGTCCTCCAGGAAACAGACGATGAGTTTGAAAGCTGGACAGAAATTTTAATGCTTTGTGATGAATAACAAGGTTTTGTTGAGTAAATCTGGACGATATTTGAGGCAGTGACTCTAAATTAAACACCAGAGAAGCCTAATTTCTTTGCTCCTGATCCGTCAAAAGCTTTTTACCACAAATCCGTCTCAAACCTGCTGCTGTAACAACACACGGCTCCATCTTCGGGCTTCCTGCACCATAAACTGACGGTGTGTGCACGACTGTGTTGCAGGATGTGGAAAAGCATTTGCTGTAGGACTAAAAGCGAAATAGAAAGACTGACCGTAGGTGTTGATAAATTAAAGGGCTCATCCGGCCAGTGAAGAGGAAGTCCGCGGTCCAAACTGTGGCCGTAAAACAGCGAGTGGCCGCGCTGCAGCGGGACCATTTGGCCGAGGGTCGGGGATCAAAGCGGTCGGTCGACCTCGGCGGTCAGTGTGGACTCGACACCGTCTGCAGGCAGAGCTGTGGAGACACATGTGGCAACTGTAACATGTTCAGGACATTTTACTGATGAGGAAATGGGTTTAGTGTCGCAATTTGTGTCTTTTTCTGGGACATTTTACAAGTTAACTTCGACCTCAAAGAGTTCAAAGAGTTCATGTTCTTTCATGGGTCCAGTTTTATCTATAACCCTAAAAAGTAAGTGACCAACTTCAGCGTCTTGTTAGCGGAAGTTTTTATTTTGTCCGTCCCACACAGTGCTGTTGAAAAGCAGATGCTAAACTGCATGGCTGCTTTAAATGTCGAATACTACCAACTAGAATGGCACTAAGTAGATTGCATACCTCTGCCAAGGCCCCAGCAGTCTCCTTTTGTACTCACTCATAGATACCAGGGATGTAAATATGACTTAGAAAAAACGAAAAGACATATTTTAAAGGTTTGTTGAATAGCTGATGCTAAACTGGAGCATGGATAGTTGTAGAAGTCGAGTGAGGTTGAAGGATTTAAATAAAGCCGGGAGCTAAACTGCATTGCTTGAGTCATAGTTGTTAGCTACACTGCGTCGCAGGCTTGAATATGTATGACGAGGCTGCTGAAGGAGCATGAAGGGTTATAAAAGTGTGAAAGGGATAAATGATGCAAAGTCTAGTGTAAGCTGGGAGCTAAACTGCCTCGCTTGATGAACCGGTAGCCTAATTGACTAATTCTCTCAGCACTAACACAGTTGCAGAGAGCATTAAGCTAACTAAAAACACTGCTACTGCAAATAAACAGTAGTGTCGGGGTTGACTGAGGCCCACAGGTGGGAGGCGTTCATTCATGCAGTCTGGTCAAGGAGCCGAGCTGAAGTGGGGAGTTCTCCGTCTGAACTCAGCCGCCACATCTGTTTGCTGTTGGAGAGGGCAGGAGGAGATCAGCCACAGGATATTGAACATCCAGGCAGACGGGTGTGAAGCTGCTAACACTGACGACGGAGGCTGTTTTTCTTTTCAGATTAACAGTTTGATTCAGAAACAGGGAACGAGGTGAAGAAAATCTTGTTTCCTTGCATTTACCATCCTCTGTGTTGGTATCAGCTAAAGGACAAATGGTGAAACAAGTAGTAAAATAAGCAGCAAACAAGAGGCTTTATCATACGTGGCCTCGGGGGAACACTCCTTCTCCCTTGTGCTCTGTTTTTAGCTTTCAGATTTTGGGTCTCATTGCTTCTGTTGAAGTTAAGAGGAACAAGTCTGGGAAGTCGGTATAAATTCAAATGTCAGTGTTAGCCTCTATTTGTACATTCGCTGCTCGCACAATAAACAACCCCCCTTCGGTCGAAGCTGGATTCTATTTAAGACTCGCCACCGACCTGGGCTCCTTTTACGGGATAGCTATTATTCAAAGGAGAATAGGTGCAGGGCCCAACCATAAATTCCAGCAAGTGGCCCTTCGAAAAGGGGAACCGCGCCGAGGAATTGACTGCGTGCTCTGTGATTTTACTCTGCTACGCTGTGACCTTTTGAGTTGAGACAGAGTCATTTGTTTCGGTTGACAAGAGCTGCTCCCATAATTCAGCGGGACAGCGGCTGCTGGTAATATCGGTGATGAGCCAAACTGTACTCTTGTTGGGCTGTTACACCTGGAAGGCAGAGGCATTTGTTTTCCTGACACAGGAAATACCCTCTCACTGCAGGCCAGGTGGATTTCTGGGAGTCGTGGCCCTCCACAGGACTAATCTAAATCACGTGTGTCGCCGGGTGTTTGTGAGCTCTTAGTTAATTTACACTGTGTCAGAGGTGTTGTTTTTGGGAGGACTTTGATATTTTTGGGGGAACTCCTCATGCTGCAGGAACAGCTACTGCAAAGGGAGAAGAACTGTAGGTGAAAGTACTGAAACATGATTTAACAGTGCAAACATCACACATCTGTGATGATTGTGAAGCAACACAAGTAATAAAAAGTGAAGTGTGTTTGCAATCCGGACTGTGACTCGGTCGAAACGGGGGGGAGGGTGATCCTACCTCTTGTTCTCTTAAATAACTTCACTCTTTGTTGGCCATTATTCTCAAATGAATCATTGTTTGCCCTTTCAAAGGGAGCCGGCAGTCAACAGTGGGAGGTGACACTTAATTACACCACTAACTGAGCTGTTGACTTGCTAACGTGGTTGTTAGCTACTCCTGCAAGTAAATTCACTGATGTTCAGGGAGTCAGTCTCCTGTTTCACCAGGGCCACGGCCTCGTATGGTGATAAAGCTAATGTTACTTACACTTATTAAACTATGATAATGCCAGTTACTTTGAATAAACACGGGCTAAACTTCAAAGTACACCTTTAAAACTCTCACTACTTATTTTTCTGATTTTAAAAAAGGGGACATTGCCTACTCTTGTTAAATGCTTCATACAGTTTGGCTAACTCCACTACTCGTGCTTCTAGATAAGCTAACTGTATTAATATTAACCCATGTTTGCTAATTCAATCATTAGCACTCCAATTTGTGCCGGTAGAGGAGAAAAACTTCTGCCGGTATATTATAAAGGTGACAGTAATTGAAAGGCTGTCAGTAACTTATATGTTGCTAGTTAAAGTTTTTCTAAGACTGCAATGTCAAAATTAGACTTTAGAGGATAAAGAAGTTAACATGCTAGGCTAGCTGTTAGCAGAAAACAGGGGCCGTACTTGTTTTTGTACATGTTAATGTTAAAAAGATTACACGGCTAGTTAAAAGACTGCAATGCCAAAATTAGCTATGAGGCAAGTTAACATGCTATGCTAACAGTAGCCTAGTATTTGTATTTTTTGAAAGTAAGGTTACTGCCGGTTCAACAAATGAAATACTATGATAATGAGTGAGCAGATTACTGTGGTTAAAAGCTTTTTTCAGACAACAATGCTCCAAGATAAATAGGCAACATGCTAGGTTAGCTGTTAGCTTCATGATACACAGAACAGTAGCCCTTTTTTCCAACTTTTAAAAGTCATAGTTGGTTAAATTAACCTTTTAAACCCCCCAACTGTGCCATTTAAATGGCTTTAAGGTTGAAAATATATGATTTTTGGAGACTTTTGCATCTCAAATAACATTTAACACAAAGATCTTTCGGATGATTTTTACATCTTCAGGTAAAAACATCTCAGCTTGTGACCGACTCACCGGCAGTTTCAGAAACCGGACCTGTGACCTTCTGGTTCTGGGGACAGCGCCGGCTGACGCAGCGCTGATTGCAGGTCACACACTCCGGTGAAGCAGCAGTTCACTGAGTTTGTAAATGAGCAAACAGAGTTTTACTGCCTCTTTAACAAAGCTGAGCTGCTGACTGACACTTCTGCCTGGTGTCTTTATTGCTGCGGATGAATCAGTGTAACAGGTGTGAGAGGCCCGGAGTGAAGCATCATGGGAAGTCCCCCGCCACACACACACGCACACAAAGCTGCCTTAGTTGAGGTGATATATGAGGCACATAATGGCCGTCTTTCACGCCTGCAGTCCTATGATGTGTCCTCGCAAATCATCATTAGTCAGGCTTAACATTTGCTGTTCGCACGTTTAGCAGCTTGGTGATTTAAACTACAGAACACACTTTACTTGTGTTATTCTGTTTTTTGAGGCGATGCTCAGAGCTCGGACACATCAGGTTCAGAGCAGCAGCATGTTGGAGTTAACTCAGATGCCGTCAGGTGACTTGTATGGACTTCAGGTCACACTTGGTCGTATGTGGAGAGAAGATGAGGTTGTATGTGAGGAGGACTGGTTGATTTGTCTGAGGAAATACTTACAATTAAAAGGTCAGAGGTCAAACCCAGAGCAGCCGGTGTGTCCCTCCAGTTTACCTCAGAAACACTGAATAAATGTTCATCACAAACGGGCCGTGTGTCTGAACCCACGTGGTGCCGGACCCGACACACGGTCCCTCTGCTTCCTGTTTATCTTTGCTCAGATTGTCCCCGAGCGCCGGGCGAACGTGTGGAGGGATTTCTCATGAAAGACGGGTCGCCGTGCGGCGGAGCTGCCATTCACAACTCAATCTGCTCCCTGGCAGCGAGGACGAGGGGTCGGCTCGGGGGTTCTGGGGGTTAAAGGTGGACGGGGGAGGAGGAGGCGGAGGTCTTAGCTCACATGTCATCAAAGTTTATTTGACTATTGACCTTTTCACCAGGACTATTCAGACGGGCTTCGAGGCTTTAACAGTTAGAACAATACCAGTTTATCTTCAAAGAGGGAGTGAAGAGGCGGCTCTGTCTTCAGGCGCCATCATGTTGCTGATGTTCATCTAAGAACTGAACCTGGGTTCTGCTTGGTTGGGTCTCTTTATAAGACCAGGCTTTAGATTAGAGTCCAGGACCAGCTGAGCTGAATCTGCCGCTCACCACTGGGCGCCATTTTGGCCCCACTGACACAGATTTAATGACAATAATGACTTTTATTTAAAGCCCTTTAGACAAAAAGTTGATTAACAAAAAGGTCAAATCCAAAAACCTGATTGAGAGTTTGCATCTTTTTGTGTTTTAGAGATGATGAGCTGATCTCTGTGCAGCAGAATACATTCAACTCACAGGCTTCACCAGGATCTCAGCTGACTCAGTCCTACAGTTGTAGAAATGTGGATGTTGGGATGTGAAGGACAAGATAAACTCTCAGTCTGAAGCACTTCACAACAGGAGGTGTGTTTCCTGCAGCAGCAGCAGCAGCAGCTCTGCCTGCGCTGAGTCTTTTCATGGCGCTCTCCAGCAGGACCGTCTGAGGACCCTCAGCTCCTCTGGAGAGGCTCGAGCGAGTCCTGAGAGTCCTCACCTCAGGCCAAATTAACACTTCCTTCCCTGGGCGAGTGCTCTCGTCTCGCTCGGCACTCACAGCCTCTTTTGTGTGCTTTCACTTTCAGAGACGATGGAGACTTCTTCATCGAGAGCCGCCGAGAAAAAAGACAAAATGGACGGGAACGGGTTCTCCGACCTGCCTAAGAAACCCACGGAGACGAGAGGTGAGGCTTCTTCTCAAACTTTCTCCCCGAGCAGCGACTGGATCTGACTCGGGTGTCCGGTTGTCTGTCGGGCCTCGGCACGCCGTGTGACAGAACGAGCCGAGGTCTCGCAGGTGCTCGGCCGGGGGGCAGAGGGGGAGCGAACACGGCCCATGAAATATACATTTCAAAGATAAAGTGTGATCTCGGGAGCCGGCGCTCGTGGCTCTCCTCAGGCCCGATAAGGTACCGGCAGCAGTCAGAGGTGACTTACAGTAGATGTCTGATAGGAATCCTAAATAGAGCGAGGCCTTTAAAGAGCATCGTTAATGCGGATCGCCCTGCATCAAGGCGAGTCAAGCAGTGTGGCACCATTTGAGCACATAAACACTGATGAATAGATAACATGACAGGAGGAGAGGAGGCGGCGGCAGGTGAGAACCAGTGTTTGTGTTGTTGAACTAAATCAAGAGTAGCAGCGATCGTCTCTCGCAGGGGAGCGAGGGAGAAGACATGTTTTAAAGATGTCAGCCAGCGTGTGATGAAAGGCCGGCATAATGAGGCTGAAAGACCTTGTTCTTACCTCCAGAGTATAAAAGAGAAAAAACTGTCCGGGGCTGGTGGAGCGAGGACGACATGATGGAGCTTCACTGTGACAAAGATGCAGAGTGATGTGAAGCCTTTGAAATGGAAATTAAACGCGTGATTTAGTGACATTTTTACTGGTTAATGAAGGACTTGGTGGCCTGCCATCATAAAGGAACACTCATTAATTGATAAAGAAGGAACAAAGCTGGAAATGGAGCTGGAGAGTAGCATCACTGGTTTGTTACAACTTTTTAAAGGATGTCACCACAACTCAGTGTCTTATTGGACCAATCTGTGGCACAACGTCTACATCCAGTGTTTGAGTAGCCTTAACTTACATGAACCAAGTTTATCTGCCAGATAAATGACCTTTTCTACCTTTAACTACACCAGAGCTTCTATGTGAAGGTATGTAAGTATGAAAATGTTGGTTTTGCTATTTATAAAGCGGAAGTGGACCTCATCTCTAGTTTTGCAGAATCTGTATCAAAGTTTTTTGTTCTCTTCAAGAATATGTGATTGGTCCAGATTGGTTTGTTTTTGTTTTTTTTATATTTCTATATTTTACACTATATTTTCACGAAAAGAACGTCCCAAATTCTTAAACGTCCTAATTGTCAGACAAGGTGATTTTTGGGTCTCATCCCCAGCTCATCAAATACTGGCGGAGGTGGCGACCGTCCCGACCGACCTCCTCAAAGCATCCGTGTTTGACGAGTTCTGAAAAGTAAATTAAACATACATTAACACGTATGTATGTATGAACTGTGTACTTGGCGTTTTTGGCATTAGCGTTATCTACTTGTTTCTACGTTTTTGTTTCTACGTTCTTGTTTCTTCGTTCTTGTTTCTACGATCTTGTTATCGGCCCAGTTATCTGATATCATATTGAGCATTTTTCGGATTATTAGCATCAGTTTTTTTTCTTTTTATTTATCCGATTGCGGATTTTTAAAAATGAATGGACTCATGAATGTGGCAGAACAAAGTAGCAGAAAATGGAAATACTCACGTGAAGTACAAGCACCTCAAAGTTGTACTTGAGTAAATGTACTTAGTTACATTCGATCACTGGACAAAGCCTCTTCAGGCGTTACGTACTGTACTTTCTCCTTCATGGCAGAGCAGCAGATGTTTCTCCACCAGGAGTTTTCCCCCAAAGCATTAAAAGACGTGATCAGATGAAAGTACTGACCCACATTTAAACCGACCTGCTGAGGTGTTTCTGTGGCGAATGTCCCGTGAAGTGGAGGTGTGGACGTTGGAGAGGATGGAGGTGCATGTTTAAAAGGTGTCAGCGAACGTGTGATGAAAGCTGCGTCTAACGAGGTTAAAAGACCTTGTTCTTACCTCCAGAGCATAAAGAGATGAACGACAGCGCGCTGACATGGATGCAGAGCGACGGGCCACTTTGAAATGGAAATACAGCCAGTGATTTGGTGACATGCCTCCTCTTTAATGAAGAACTTGGTGGCCTGCCATGATGAAGAAATCGAACATTAATTGTTCATAAGAGAATATAAATGTAGGCCGGCTTTTACATGTGGTGTTGGCGTGAACGGCGCTCCGGTTCTTCACATGCTCTTCTTCAATATTTGAACAAAGCTGAGGCGAACTCTTTCTCCCAGCTGGATTATGAGAACATTCCCATGATCCTCTCTGGTCACATGGTCTCTTTCAGTGTTTCCATCAACTTCCTGTCCTTGATTAAGGCGCCGGCTTGTTATCTGTTATAACTTTTAAAAAAAAGGGCCGTGAAAAATACAGAAGTTATGTCATTATCGTGATAATAGACAAAATATCGATTTGAATATGGTTTTATCGTCATCGCAGACGACAGCGGGGACTATAAAACGCATTAGCACAAAGTTTGATGAAATTGACCGCTGACTGCTGCTAACTGTAGCTGCCGTTAGCTTGTTTGCCCAGTTAGCAGTGCAGCTAGCGTTGATGTTAGCTGAGTAAACCTGGGCTGGGAGCACCAGCATCACAATGTATTTTACTTAAATCTGTTGTTTCTTCACATTCTTTTGATCATTTAGTTCATTTTTAACAGTTTTTAAACAACTGTAAGGTATTAAACAGTATTTGTTGTCACTACAGAAAGAATCAGGTGTCCGGTGGCACAGAAACGACACATTTTGGGGTCTTCTAGCATCAACATTTTTACATATTGCACCTGTAAATATAAAGAATCTTTTTGTTGCCTTAAAGTGAAAAAGGAGCACATTTTTTTCTGCTGTACGAGCCTCCTGCTCCTCCGACCCTAATCCTGACCTCGCTTGAACTCCACCGTCCTGTTGTATATTTATAAATCCTCAATATGAGCCGCTGAGTTTTTAATCTCCTCTCCCCTAAAATAAAAACTCCTCCCTCCATAACTCTTCCTCCCTATCAGCCTCCTATTTTCATCTTAAATAAACAAGAAGCCGCGACTCTCGATATCAGCGGAGAGGCTCGGCGCTAAAAAACCACAAGCGTCTGCCACTGTGTCGAGACAGAGCAATTACTTATCGCTGTAATATGCATTATTATTCCTGTTGCCAGCTCCTGATAAGTGAATATGCAGCACGAGAGCGCAGCAGATGACACCTTGAACCTGAGAGGAAAAGACTCTAATATACGGCTGCTGCTTTTATTGTCGGCGTATGTTTTACTGTTGGCTGCAGGATTCCTGTCACCTAAGTCATGCCCACCTCTGAGCCTCGACGCCGCCTCTCTAACAGCCCGCCCTGTTTTATATTCCCGTCTTGTGTTATTTATTTAGAACAATTTCCTCTCTATCAAAGCACATGGCTAATGCCGAGTTTTAATATGTTATTTACACATAAAAACAAGCTATTTACAGCGGTGCATGTGTGCAGAAGGGAGGAAAATGAATGGGCCCCGGCGCCCCTCTCCGATCTGTTATATCACAGTTTAACAATCTGGATTGCTAATAGAACCATTTATCATGGAGCGGTCATTTATTTTATGTGAGCGGCCCAGGTCCTGTTCCCAGAGGCCTATGGAAATGGGGTGCGCATATAATGAAGCTCAAGTGCGAGTCACTTTGTTTAAAAAGTGGATCCGCCTCGCCGCGAGTCAATTAGGATGGACCCAGGTGCTCCAGACGCCGCTATCTGCTCCGTCCTGATGATCCTTCCCGCGACGTCCACTCTCCTCCAGACGTGAAATGTTTTTTTTTTTTCCTGGAGAGTGAAAAAAAAACCTGGCACGCTGACTTCTGGACTCGTGTTCGGCGCCATGTACTAAGAGGTTTCTGGGCCCGCTCTGCTCTCCTCTCCTGGACTCTGCTGCCCAGTTAATAGATTCAAATGAGCGCTTGTATTCCCTCTGACAGCACGCATCTGTCTGCCTCAGAGCACAGATTTACGCCATCTCAGGGACCTTGATGATTTCAAACCCGTTCGTAATAACCGAAGGTATTTAGAGGGAAAATATCAGCAGAATGACAAAGAATCCAGCGATCGTTATTGATGTATGTGTCAGGTTCTGGACTCGGGCCTCGGAGGATTAAAGTCGCCCCGCATTAGGGAAGAAATTTCCCTCTGTTTATATACATATAAGCCCAGAGACATTTCTTTAAGGCGAGGTGGAAATCTGATTTACGCTGGATTGGATAAATTTAGAGTTATTGCCTTTTGAAAAATCCATCATTTATCACGAGGAAAGTTTATCCTGATCTGCTCCTCAGGAAACACGAATCCCTGACACTCAGGATCTTTTCAACTAAATAAAATGCTCAGATTTTGAGAAAACAATTCTCGCCTCAAGGTCCGGTTCTGCAGCTTTCTGTCATATCACATGTTCTTCATCAGCAGGCGGCGTTGGTCCAGTTGTAGCTGTACAAACATTTTTTCCCCTGAGATCTTGAAGGACTTCTCGTCCACGTTAGCTCAAAAGTTGAGGTTCAAGGGTCGTTCTTGGCTGAGCCAAAAAGTATCTGTTCTGGAGCTTTCGGTCGTATCAAATAATCTTCATCAGCAGCTTGGTCGACTCTTTCCAACCATTATCTCCTGGAGCTTCACAGCAGCAGTCTCTGCAACGACTGAAGCAGCTGGAGACTTGTTTTAAAACGGAAACAACCAGAAAATAGAAGAAAAAACTCCATTAAAACTCTGCAGAATCAGCTGTTAGCACTTCCTGTTAGCAGTGTACTCATGGATGTACAGACAACTATCACTGGATTACTGTGATACTGAAGGAAACTTAAAAACGTGATAATTCTAAGGCAAGTTCTGCACATACAAGGAGCATATATTTTTCTATAATCACTCTCTTCTTTGGAGCCATAACACACGAGGTGCACATGTTTTTAAATTCAGTGTCACTCACACTTTCTGAGGGTATAATTAATTTGCAATAATGCGTCCAAAAATCCACTCAGAACTCCCAGAAAAAAGATGCTCTTCACATGTGCAGAACTTGCCTTAGAAACATCACATTTTTAAGTTTTCTTCAGTATCACAGTGATCCAGTGATAGTTATCTGTACATCCATGACTACACTGCAAACAGGAAGTGCTAACAGCTGATTCTGCAGAGTTTTAATGGAGTTTTTTTTGGTTTGTTTTTGGTTTGTTTACTAAATCAGGTTTTTGGTGAGATTATTGTCTGAAGACACTCGGAGGTTTTATTCTTTTCTCTCCCAGAGGAAAATCCTCTAAATCCTCCTCTGATGCAGATTTCTTTGTTTGTTTCGGAGCTCGTGTTCGTTTCTCTCTCCTCTCCGTCTGTGTCGGTAAACTAGGCCACAGGAAACTACCGGCTGCCGCTAATGATTTGATTAACTGGCTTTGGTGGCTCATGACATACATCTTGCTGAGAGTGAGTTTGTCATTCGAGAGGGAGATTGATGCTCCCTCCCCCCGACTCCCTCCCTCCGTCCCTCCCTGCAGCCTCCCAGGTCTTTCTGCTGAGTCTGGATGGTCCGCGGGGAGGAACCCTAAGTACTTAGCACCTCCTCGGCTGCCCCGGGGCACTCTGGGTGGAGGGGGGAGGGAGGGGGAGGCAGACCTAAACAGGCTAAACAGACACTTACAGGAAGAAACCAAGAGGAAGCTTTAAAACTGCACTCAGATCCTCACATGTTGCTGCTTTCTATGCTAGTTCTGGTGCTGTCTGTCATGCTAACTCGAGCTCTGTCGTTAGCATTGTGATAAAGTATTTCAAGTATGGAAGCCTGAAGCTGCCAAAATGAAAAACAAAGACGGAAACTGGCTCGATAAATCAGTTTATATGTCTGGAAATCAAAAATAAAATGGTTCAGTAAATACATTTATATGCACTTATTTGTGGCAAAAATAATATTAAAAATGAATGTGGACTTTAATTGTATTTGTTTATATTAAACATTTTAAAATGTATTCCCATATTTATTTCTGAATATATTTCTGTTCTTTTTCCTTTGAACTTTGTGAGTTAAAAGATAAACACTAATAAATAAATGTGTTTGTGCAAATCAAGAAATTAAAATTAATAAATAAAATAGCAAAGTAATAGAACAGGGAATCAATCAATATTTATGTATTTATTAATGTATTTATTTTATTTTATCTTGCAAAGTGTAAAAGGAAAAGAAAAGAAAATATATTAAGACATAAATAGCATTAAGTCATAAAAAAGAAAATTTAACAGGAATTAATACAAAGATAAATAAATTCATGTCATTTTTCATAAATTAATTAACATCTTCATTTATCTTTAATATTATTTTTGTTGCTATTAATGGCATATTATTTTATTCATTGAGCCATTTATTTATTATTTGTACTCAGTCCTCCATATTAGTGCTCAACAATGTGGGATTTTCTGCTTTTTTAGGTCTTCTGTTAAATAAAAGTGAATATTATTTTAGGGGTTTTTGACTGTTGGGCTCACAGAACTAAATATTTGATGGCATGATGGAGATTTTTCTCAGTTTTCTGATGTTTTTGACCGGATGATGAATTTAAATAATCATTAGTTGCACCTCTAATGCTCACTTTGGTTCGACTGACACCAGTCTGATGATGATAAGATTTATTTTCCCTGTTGAAGAATCTGTGGTGATTTATTTATTTATTTATCAGGCTAAATTTCTACTTCAGATCAAAAAACAGAAAAACACCTCCATGTGAGGCTTAACAGAACTGGCCTTGTTTGGACTCACTAAAGCGGTTCCTTCAGGGATCAGTTCCTCTGGTTCTGTAAGGTGCTTTGGATTAAAGCAAATGCTGACATCTGCCTCAGGTCTGATCCCGCCTGCGAGTCAAACCGAGGGCCGGACTGCCCGTTAGAAACAATGGGATTAGTCTGGATGTGTTAGATGAATGGAGCCGGGCCGGGCTGAGTAAATAGTGTTTTAAGAGAGGTGAGTTAGTGATAAGGACGGGTTTCTTTATCTCGGCCCGGCGGACAGTGAGTAATTGATGGTGGCGGGACGCTCGGGCCCCCACCGCACGCCGGCGAGCTGCACAGAGAGCACTCGGGGGGTCAGGCCCGCTGGCAGAGAAAAATGTGACCGAGAAAGGCTCAGCATCCACCTCCCACTCCAAAAGGACGGCCACTAATCTTCCTGAGAAGGAGGAGAAGAAGAAGAAGAGGGGGCGGCGGCTCTTTTCTCTTCTCCTGCCTCGGCGCTGTTTAAATGAGGCCCGGCCCGGGGAGGCCTCCGAGAGGCAGGGGCAGGAAAATAGCCCCCTGACATTAACACGGGCCGACTAACACAAAGTGCTTTAACTGTTGGACCGTCAGCCTGAACAGCTGTGCTGCTGGAAACAACCAGGCTTCACCCAGCAGAGGAGGGCTGATGTTCAGAGCAGCAACTGGGTTTCACCAGCAGGACGTTAAAATAACAGAATTATCAGACAGAACCGGACTTATCTTCAGGGACGTCCACACCAAGAACAACAACGAGAACCTCCACCAAGCTCCAACAGCCCCCCTTTAATTTAATCAAGACTAATCCAATATCAGATAACACTTATTTGAATCCACCAGATCCAGACTCCTATTTGAATCCGGATCAGATTGGACTCACTCACAGACACCACCTGACAGTCTTCATCAAGATCCACAAATTATTCACTAAGAAATTAGAAAATGTAGAAGAACACCCTCCTTCACAACGTGGAAGGATGCTAAATCTGTCCCTTTATCCCTTTACCAACCGACTGACCAACCAACCAACCAACCGACTGACCAACCAACCAACCAACCGACTGACCAACCAACCAACCAACCAACCAACCAACTGACCGACCGACCAACTAACCAACCGACTAACCAACCAACCGACTGACCAACAACAAACCAACCGACCGACCGACTGACCGACCAGAAAAAAGTCAGAACTCAGTCTTCTCTCATCAGTGGTCCTGACCCTCTCCAGTAAGTAGAACTTAAACATGTTGTGATATTATTTGAAGGCTGTATCGCCGACCCGAGTTACTGCCCGTCTCCACCAACATCAGTCCGATTCTTCTCCAGTACTTGAACCCAATTCTGACCAGACATAAACTGTCTTGGAACCTGAAAGCGTGTTTGGACCAAAGTGGGCGTACTTTGACCTCCAGGCTGCAAAAACAACGTGTAGTTTTGTTCGAATGCTTCAGTCAAACACTTGAGATGTGACAGCTGCGTTACACACGATGATACACGTATTACATCACTTTCACTTCACTCGGATACAAACTATGTGATGAACTTCAGTTCCTGTGATTCAGACAACACGACTCCCTCGGTCTGAGTGGAGGTGACGTCGCTGTGGAGGAATCAGTGACTGAAGCTCAGACAGAGTTCAGCCTGGAATCAGATGTTTCCTGCAGCATGTGGCCCCTGACTGTGGCCCCTCGGTGAGGTTTCCAGTAATCACAGCGACTCTCTGGCTGTTTCCACATGTGAGGCTGCTGCACACACACACACACACACACACACACACACACACACATTTCTGTGGCTCTTTGTAAACATTTAGCTTGATGACTTTCCAAGATGCCCTCGTCCAGTTTTATCTGAAGTTTCAGTCGGGGGAGCGGCTGGTCTGAGGGGCCGTGAGATTACTGGTACTAAGTGAAAACAGAAATGTTTGTTCTTATATTTACTCTATTTATACACCGGTGGAAGATCTCTGGATAAAGATCAGAGTTTTAAAAAATACATACGAGAGTCACTTGTCTACACGATCACTCATTGGCTGTTGTAGGCTGATCATAGAAGGCAGGCTCCATATTAATGCTCAAAAATGTGAGATTTTCTGCTTTTTTAGTTATTTATGTTAAATAAAAGTAAATATTAATATGGGGTTTTGGACTGTTGGACTCACAAATCAAAATATTTGATGCCATGATGGAGATTTTTATCTGTTTTCTGATGTTTTTGACCGAACGATTAATTTGGTGATTGAGGAATAATGTTGGATCGCTTGTCATTGGCTGTTGTAGGCTGCAGGGAGGTCATAGAAGCTCCTGTCTGCTTCAATGAAGAAAGAAAAGTGTAGTTAAAGATAAAAACATAGATAATAACGATGAAGAAATCAGGCTAGCAAAGGTGAACTGTTAACAGACAGCAGGTACATTCTGACAGTAAACTACTGTTATTATGCTTTTGAAATGCATGATGGGTAATTATTTGAAATTGACTGTAACTTTGTATGTTTACATTAACTCCAGATGCTTATTACAGCATCATAACTGTATTTTCACAGTAAAATTGTGTCTAGGTTAGTGAAGAAATGCAATATTTTACTGTTATTTCCATCGATATTACAGTATATTAATATAAACATACTCTAATTGCGTATAATTGCAATAATCCCAAATGCTTATTACAGTATCATAATGGCACTTTTACATCAAAATACTGTATTTTCACAGTAAAATGGTGTCTGTAGAATAATTACAATATACTGCTATAAATTTATTGCAATTATTGACAAGTAATCTACTGTATAATTAAGTTAATCATGTTCACGGTGCATCATTTATGTGTTCGGCAAACACACAGAACGTTTCCATTTTAATAGGACTGACAGGCAGGAGGCACCAGTGAAACTCAAGATAACACTCGTGTTTTGACGTGTCGGCCGTCATGTAACGCTGATTTGAGTTTGTGTTCTCGGCGCTCATCAAAGTGACGTCTGTCTGTGTTTTGCTCAGGATGGCTGGTTGACTGAAGCCGTCCCAGCGCTGATATATGTAACCACCAGCTTCAGGCGACGTCTGCAGACATCAATCTCTCACAGCCGTTAAGGTTTGCTTGCACTGATTCCAAAAACAACAGGCTGCATTCCTGCAGATTTACAGCTGCGGGGAGCGAACGTTCAGGAGCGATATATGGATGTTTCAGAGGATTAAGCCAAAACTCCCCCACCTTTTTTCATTTTTCTATTTGGTATCCCTCCTCTGCTGCTCTACCAGACTGCAAATCAGCTCCCCGCCTCCTGAGAGGTCGCCTCGGAGGTTCAGGGGCAGCTCCCAGGTCTGTCTGGTCCAACATGGAGGCTGAGCTGCCTCCTTAGACTTAAACATGAGACGTGAAAGATCACAAAAGTGGAGATAACTGGATGAGAACTGGAGGAAAAAGTGCCTCATAAACCAGAAACCTTTTTTACAGATGTAGATTATTTCATTTAGAATATTTCCTAAATGTGTAAGTAAAGAAACAAACCAGAATCTCAGCAGCTGCTCAGCTAAGTGTTCACATGTTGTTTCGTCTCGTCTCTGATCCGGCCCGAGAGGAGACGGACGCCCCGGCAACACCGACCCTCGATGTAGTCATGTGCTGCTGATGTGATCTGTGCATCCAGCCGGCCACGACCCAGAAGCACCAGCAGCCACCGTTAAATCACTGAGCTGCAGCAGGAGTGTGTGTTCACCCACATAGGAACTGCTGCTTTCTGACAAAATGTTCAATCTTTAAGTGCAAAAACTTGTCGGGACTCTGGAAGCAAAAGCATCTGAAGTCCAGACGAATTAAATTCTTTGGGGTTTCAGCAGCTCGTTAAGGTTCTGACCCGTACAACCGCAGCCTGGAGGGCCACCATCGATGTTATAAGAGAAGGAGAAACACAAGGAGACAGACAGAGTTTCATGTCAGATACACAACATCTTTCTCTTCCTTCTCTGATGGAAGTCAACAAATCATCCAGTCTCACTCAGACGTCACTGCCTCGAGCTCTGCAGGAGCAGTGTGTAGTTCTGGAGAGAAATTTTAATATTTACAATATTAAGAAGAAAGGAGGTACCAGCAAAGATAACAACAGTATACACTGTGTTGTCCTTTAAGGTCAGTTTAAGTTCCTAACATGTAGTTTTTGCTCCTGCGAGGGTAAGAAAGGTTCAGACGTGGTGATAGAGATGCAGGATTGTTGTTCACTCAGAGTGAGAATCTAAGAAAGCACATTTTGTTTGAACCATCAGCTCGATTTAATGTCTTAAAGTTCATTTATGCAACCAATTTAATTCCCGACAGCTCGGAAAATGAGCTGGTAGAGAAGAGAAGGAGAAAATGAGGATGCAGGGAGAAATAAAAGGAAGTAGTGAAGGAAAAGGGGCGAGGGAAGAATATAGGAGGAAGGAAACAAAAGGAGGAGGTAGGAAAGAGGATGGGAGGTTAGGATGCAAAGGAGGACATGGAGAATAGGAAGGAAAGAGGAGGTAGGGAAGGAAATAATAATATTCAAGTGTGAGAATCCAAATATTGAGAGATTTTACAGACTTTTCGGTGCAGGTTTGATGACCAGGTCTCCTCGCTACATCTAAAAATGTGCTTCTTCCATGTTATTCTGCTCAAAGTGAAGATGTTTGGTTTGTTTCTGAAGCCGAACACGTGAGTTGGACTCAGTCTGAGGCAGCAACGGGCCTGAAGCTGCTGCAGCTGCCGTCTGAGAGCGCCGCCGCTCTTTACTCAGTTACAGTGAAACGAGGAGAGGCACGCTAATTGCCTTGTAAGTATTGCAGAAAGCAGCTGGAGATTAGCAATAACAGCTAATTAGCTCTGCTACAGTGGAAATCAAAGCTTCACATGAGGATAAACACACAGTCTGCTGTTTGTCTGCCCATTATAAATCTTTATGAAGCACCAGGTTGTCACATTCATGGATTTTTAGAGAGAGAGCGAGGTGTTGTGTTTCACAAAGTTTCCCCCTCAACACTAAACCCACGCCTGCATCAGCGCCGGCCCGCGCAACTGTTAAAACACTGTAAATATGACTTTGCTCTTTTCTTAACTCAACACTGAGGAGTATTTTCCCTCATAAACGCGGTGAAGTAAGTGGTTCCCCGTCAGCCGGCCTCACGCTCGACACTCAGACAGCCAATGAAACTGATTAGAGGCTCAATAAAACACTTTGTGTTGGAGCTGGAAGTCACTTCAGCACTTTGAAATGACGCCTTTGACGGAGGAGATGCTCCTGATGAAGACGCAGAAACACAGAGAGCAATTAAATAATACTGTCTGTTTCAGCCGACCACAGTGTCACCAGACTCCCTTAACAAATTGGCTAATTTTGAGAGTTGTTGACTTTGGAGAAACATTACAAACGTAGTGAAACTCTGAAACTCTGATTCTGAATCATTGTCTCCTTCTTGTAAATTCAGCATTAAAAGTTGTTTGTTTCCTTGTAGAAAGTGTCAGTTTGTGGCAGCATGGCTGCACCAGCCTGTCTGCTTCTGTGTCTAAAGTGCTAAAGTCTGACCTGCCAACATTTAGCAGCTGTTTGAACACACTGATTACACTGATTTCACCATTTACACTCAATTTATAAAAGAAGAAACATTTTATTGATGCTAAACATGTCACATTTTACAAAAAGTCTACCTCTTTGTCCGCATGGAGAAAGTCACCAGACTCCCTTTAGAAATCACTCAATTTAGTGAGTTGTTGGGTTAGAAGGAACTTTATAAACTTTGTGAAACTCTGTCTCTGACAAATTCTTCATTATTTGGGCCTTCTTGTATATTCAGCAAATGTTCTACATTAAGTTATTTTCTTTCTTGGTGTAAAAAACATGGTGTCTGTTTGTCCCAGTGACGTACACGGTGCTGCTCAGCACAGATGCCAATACCAGGTCCGGTCAGCCTCCTAAATCAAAGATTGCTGGTGTGGTGTTGGTGGAGTTGATATTTCTCTGCAATCTTTACGTTTTTTTTTATGTCAGTAAGTAATGTCAAAGTTTGAACTAGCAAGGTATGCTAACCTAGCCGATGACCATAATGACATTATGAACATGGTACTAAGTCAGTGCTATTTATACATATTTTTTATACAATTTTCTGGGGAAACATTTGATTCTGGTTGGCTGCAGGTGCCTTTAGTTTACTTCCCGTTGTTAAGTCGTATCTTAAGTTCGTCCTATTTACTGGATTGAACGTTCCCATTGCATTTGAACCAGTCAGACTGTGATGATTCTTCCAGGTATTAGTCAAACCCTTGGATGTTGTCAGGAAAACAGAGATATGACTTGTGAAAAGGTTGAGATTTTAATTGCTCCGCGTTGTCCATTAATGGATGAACGGACATACTGCAGCAGAAACATCCAGAAATGGGTTCATGAACTCGAGAACTGCTCCATGACTTTGGTAGTTCTCTTAATCGAGTTTTTCTGTGAAGTCACTGTTCATGATGACTTTCTAACTCTCAAAACCTCCCTCAGAATCAGTTGTCTAACTCCCGAGCTTGAACCCGTCAGTCTTTTTATTTCTCTGTATTGAGACTCGTCCCACCCTCCGCCGCTCTTTGTCACGGTGGCGACAACACTGAACCCACGCAGGGTCACATGAAGGCGTCTCCTCGCTCTCCGCCTGACTGACGAACTCCCTCTTTGTACTTTTACAAAGGAGGCTCGACCTTCCTCTCAATATTCCCATCGTCTGACTCAAAGCCACCTCTTCATCACACGGGGAGGCTTCTGTCATCATCTGCACTATCACTGTTATTTACCATTTCAATGTATTCTTACAACAAAGTGTCTGCAGTTAACGGCCCGGTACCATTTCCAGTTGAGTCCAGTCATAACTGTAGCAACACATGTCTTTCAGAAATCAATCTGTCTCCACCTCCAGCTCCTGGAGCGTCAGAAAGCAGCAGGCAGCAGCGGCAGGCTGCAGGATAATGTGTGTAAACCGTCGGGACGTGGGTGTAATGACACATTTCTTACTAACGGGGAAACTCGATCACAGCTGACAGCCCGTCTGCTGGGCCTCGTACACAAAAACACAGCCAGCTCCGGCCGTAACGCGAGCCTGAGTGACGTCGAGGACGACAGGAAGCCTCAGCAGGCGGCCTCCCGCCCCCGCTCACACTCAGCCGGGGTTGTCGGAGGTGGGAGGCCTCCCCTCTTCCAACAATCCCCTCAGCCGAGCTCCTGTTTCCAAATCAGGGGCTTCCCCTCCTTCTTTTAAATTGGACAGAAGATGAGTGAAGTCCCCGAGCTTTGTGCCGTCAGGATGAAATGAGTGATGAAGGTTCAGCACGAGTCAGGAGTGTTTGTTTCAGAAACTCACTCCTCAGTTTTAGTTCGTCGGCATTTATGATTATCCTGTTTCCAAAGTAGTGGCAGTAACTATGTACATCTACTCTGTTACATTTCAGAGATCATTTTTCTAAATCTGTGACGACAAATGGGAAAGAAATTGTGGGAGTTGAATGTTTCTACATCTGTGGAAAAGGTTTTGGCACTTTGAAACTTGTCGTACACCCACTGCTGGATCCTTCTGGTAACTAGCCTCCTACTTTAACAGCTGCTCGTGTTAACAACGATATTTTTAACATAAAATATTAGAAAACACTAAAACACTGAACTCTAACTGCTGCAACTGACAGAAGGTTGTCCATTATAACCTTAAACAATGCTATAAAAATGCAAATAAATCAGAAAGTGTAAATCACATTAGTACTCGCACTACTTTTCTTTCAAGACTCGCCCTACTCCGTCTTTGATTGGTTGCCTTTGTTCGCTATGTTTCTCTGGTTGTGTCTGTTTTTCCTGCCTCGTGATATGCTGGTTTATAGGCTGTAGTTTTGTTACTGACACCGGTCCGGTCCGGTCCGCTTTACCCAACCTGTTGATAGACACTGCAGCTGGAGCGCTGAAGAGGTTGGTGTGTTTACTGGGGAAACCACACAGACACAACCCATTAACACCAGACCACCACTGTACAAACAGGTGGGAAATAGCATGCTAGCTAGCTAATTTGTGTCTCATTTGTTGTGTGATTAAACAGAAAATTCAGAAACTTTGTTTTCTTGTAATCATGGGTCAGCATCTCATAAATATGATAAATAATTACCGACTTAGCTTTTGAGCACATTTAGTGCAGAATCTCATCATCATCATCTCTTTGTCGTCTCTGTTGCTGTGTCTTTTTGTACATAGACAAAAATGACAAAAACATTCAGCCTTGTTATAATAATATTCAACACGTTTACCTCCTCAATCTGAGAGGTGACATGTATTTCCTCTCTGCAGTGTTTTGCCGCTCTGCAGCCTCATTTGCTCGGGAAGCTAATGGCTCTTTTAGACTAATTGTTGTCCTGATGTGCTTTGTCTTGTACCCATTGGTGGTGTTTGCACGAGCTAATTAGCCACCAAACCAGGCCGAGCGAGGACTGAAATAAGGTCAGGAAATATGCAGATCAGTGCTGCTCTCATTTACACCATCTCTTTCTTAATAAGTCCAAACACGAGTCACAGGAACTCATTAGACAGGACTTTTAAGATGAATCGCGACATGGACAGAGATTTTTTATTTCGGGTCAGCATTATGTAGCGGAAGCTAAGTTTAAAGGCTTCATATTTAATGTTTTGTTCTGTTTCAAGGAGGATGATTTCTCCTTTTGAATCCCTGCACAGTTTGGAAAACAGTTGCTAAAACGGGGCTCATCTTCTGCTCTCGTCCCGTCCCGATGTGCTCAGACGAGACGAGATGAGGTGCGAGTCAGCATTTAATTGTGTGTGAGGCGGCTTCTTCTTCCCTCCCTAGCCAACCACTTTATCATTACACACTGCGCTGTTTGCAGGGCTTTGTGGCCCTCGCCGTCCCCATTCAGAGGCTGAATCGTGCGGGTCAGAGGTGACCCACTTGGGATGAGATGCAGGAGGAGGGGGAGGATGGAGAGGCTCGCCACTGCTGCTCCTTCAGGCCTCAACAAACCCAACTCTTACACTCTCTAATGGAGTGTGTTGTTGTGTTTGTGCTTGTTGGACTACAGTGTATTTGCATGTGTGAAGCGTGGAGAGGCTGTCGAACATCTAGCAGCACCTCAGTATTTTGTATTTCCCCTTTTTTGCTTTATTGTAAGAATGCACTCAAGCTGGCACTGACTTTTGTCTGGAGATGCTCTGACTTTCCATGAAAATATGCTCATGTTGGTCTCCACATAAACAGCTGGAAATGTCTCCAGGTCTCCATACAAAACGCCCAGTTTCAGCCACTACAAACACAGCTGGAGATTCTCCGACTTCCCTCAAAAAATAGATTATCTTGGTCATCACAAAAGCGGCTGGAAAGATCTCCTAAAAAAACTCCCCCTTTTGTGGGTAGCCAGATTTGGTGGCCACAAAAACAGCTGGAAATGCTTCAACTTCCCGCAAAAATAGCCAGTTTGGTCCTCAGAAAAACAGCTTAAAAAACAGTTGGAGATGCTCAGACTTCCAGTGAAAATAAACAGTTTTGGTCACAACAAAAACAGCAGAAATTTCCCCAGGTCTCCTCAAAAAGCAGTGGAAATGCCTCCAGGTCTGCTGAAGAAGCACCTGGCTTCTGTCTGTAACTGTTGAGAATAAACAGTTCACCTTGTTAAAAGTCCCAGAAACAAGAAGTGAAACTTGGCAGATCTTCAGCTGCATCAAACACCAGAGAGATGGTAGAAAGAGGGAACGTGTTCTGTTGCTCCGTCACCTCCGTCGTGACCTTTGTCTTCACACTCTGGACTCCACACAAAACCCTCTTCACACACACACACACTTCAAACTGACCTCCGTCAACAATACCTCTCTGTCGTCTCTTTTCTCTGCCGAACAGAAGCATGTGGGAGACGGCTTGAGAGGAAACAATAGAGAAAAGGAGACAAACCTAAAGGGAATTGACTTTCTAATCCTGATTAACACTTTCCCACTGCTGAGAGCCTGCTGAGGTCCGACATGATTTCTAGAAGTTGCTTTACTTTTAAGTTTTTAGTCCTGTTGTGGAAAAAGAGACCCCGTCCTTTTTATTTTTAAACACAGATTAACCAGCTCTCAGAGTCAGAAGTTAAACTGCTGTAATGTCTCATCTGATCATCATTTTCTGCTCTTTCTTTGTGTTCTTGGGGAATTACACCACCATCACTTTGAGCTGAAATTACAAGATCCGGACTCTGATTTGTTTTGACGTCTCCTCACCAACAGAATCTCTGCCCCGGCGCGATGACACGTTACAAAAACTCTCCCATAAACAAGCTCGTCAGGAACCCATCTGAGTTTAGTTTACAGGGCCCTGTTGGCTTGTAATCGAGCAGAGTGAACCAAAGCCTTTCATAAACACTAACTCTGCCACTAAGAGACGTCTGTAGGTGTGATTACAGCTCTGCTTCAGGAGGATCTCTCTGCATATATGTGCCAAAGATGACGTGAGAAACAGCCTTTGGGTGGTGATACATCTGTTTCTCCTTGATTTACCTTACATTTCAGCTGGGTGAGATAATGCCATGATATTTTTAAGCTTTATCGCGATATGTGATACAAGTATACAAGATACAAGATTTTCATAAATGTTCGGACTGGGCAACAAAGTCAAATATCACAATACTTTCGACCTCACACTTCGATATCGATATTGTGACAATATTTAAGAGATGACTATTGGTACTTTCACAAAATATGAACACAACCTATAGATGTCCCTAAATCCACACACTGGACTTTTAAGTTATAGCACTGATGTACATTTTCTTCCAGTAACTGTAGACGCCTCCACATTTCTCTGTGGCACTCCACAAGGCAGGATCCTCGGTCCTCTGTTATTCTGTTTATAAACTTAAAGCCTCGTCTCTCTTCAGGCTTCATTTGATATTTTCCAATCTGAAGTTCATTTAAAAGGTGTTTCTGAAGAGCTGATACCAGTACTTCCTGCCTGTATATTATAGGATAACTGTTTATCTACTCAGATGTTCAGGATATTGTGACAATATTATAGGGATGATATGGAAGAGGATTAGGGTTTGTTTGTTTTTAACAATTCTGACTTTTTCACAGAATTGTGACAAAAAGAAGTCAGAAATCTATTTATTTATTTTTTTTGGCTTTAATTCTCTTCTGTAGATGACTATAAGCACTTTCACAAAATATCAACACAATCAGATTTTTGATCAATAATCATCAGTAATGTGAATATAATGACTAAGTGGGTATCATGGCATCACTTTACTGTAACAAGCCTTTATAACCAGGAAAATGACATGATATAACCATATCCAAAATCTAAGATAACACATGTTCTTATAACGGTAACCATATAATATTGATATGGAGCCCAGCACTGACATAGTAAGTGACATATTATTATATTTAGAAAGCCCCAAACACCCTCTGTCTTCACACAATCGAAGGAAAATGAAAAAAAACAAATCTGTAGTCCCCTTAACCGCCAGCTGTTGGACTATAAACATCCATATTGTCTAAAACCTCCTGTGTGTCTGTTCGAGCTGAAGAGGTCCGACCATCTTTAGCAGCAGCGAAATGTCAAACAAAATAAAGCTGGGGTCAGAAAATAGAGAGGATTCAGCTTCAGCAGCATGTGTCAGGCGTGCAGCGGAGCGTTTATCGACACGGGAGGCGGCCGAGTGCTGACGCGACAGGACGCACCGAGATCTATTTTGGTAGATCGAGCTGGAGGTCCGGGCCTCCTCGGGGAGGTGAAGAGACGTCTCCTGCTTCCACCTGCGACGCATTCATCACGAGGAAGAGGCGCATCACTCAAAACATTCCCCCGTGTTCCCTGGTTGTTCTCTCCCTCCTCCAACATCTGTATCTGCAGCGGCCTCCCCCTCATTAAGACATCACAACAAGAAGCGAGCTGAGCTAATGTGTAAAACTCAGGTGTTGCTCCTCTCTCCTCACCCTCCTTCCTCGTGTTGTAGAAGAACTAGGTCTGTTTAATTTACAGATGGCCCATTGGAGTAATTTCCCATTCAGCTGCTCGACTACTCCGGGCCGAGGTATAATCCCAGGCGCCCTCCTAGCAAGGGTGCCAGCGGGGTAATATGGATGTTAGCTGGGGAGCACGGTGACAGCCCCAGAAGCGACGATTTAATTCATTGTATTTTAATTATCGCTCTCATTCAGCAGCTACGAGCTCTTTCTGTGGCTCGTCTCGACAGCGAGCCTTTATCACCGGCCCGTCGGAGCAGATAATAAACTTTTGCTTTAAGGTAATTACTTAATCTGGACAAACCTGTGTGTTAAGCAGTGCTATTAAGCGAGGTGGTGATAAATCAGGCGTGCAGTGGAGGTGGGTGATTACTCGACGGTGCAATCAGTCTTTGAACCCGAGCAGTCTTTTAAGTACCTAAATTGCACAAACAGCATGCTAACAACATGCCGCTCGTGGCACGGAGAGCGGAGGAGGCCCGTCAGTGGCCCGGCAGCGCCGCCTGCCTCGTTTAGTTAATGCCAGCACCGTGATGCAGGGAGGTTATTAACATGTGGTCTGAATACAGCTGTCACAGGCTGGTAGGACCACCTCAACACATGGATGGATGGATGGATGATTAGAGAATGGATGGATGGATGGATGAATTGATGGATGAATTGATGGATGGACGGATGGATGGATGATTAGAGGATGGATGGATGGATGGATGGATGGATGATTAGAGAATGATGGATGGATAGATGGATGAATTGATGAATGGATGGATGATGGATAGATGGATAGATGGATGGATGATGGATGGATGGATGGATGGATGGATAGATGGATAGATGGATGGATGGATGGATGGATGGATGGATGATGGATGGATGATGGGATAATAATGGATGGATGGTTGGATAGATGGATGGATGGATGATGGATGGATGGATGGATGGATGGATGCCCTACTCTGGTTCTCCAACAGGTTGGGAACCCCCAAAGAGGTCAGAAGGAAAAACTGAAGGATCATATTTTTCTTGTGGGTTCCCTGCCAACATCTGAAAACCATTTCTGAAGGAACGCTACCTTCTAGGGTTTAAGGGGGCACAATAGACTGAGATAAGAGGGAGGAAGAGGACTTTTTGGTATCTTAGGCAAACTAACACAAGTCTTATCAAACGTTTCCTCAGTGTTCAGCCTCTCATATCTGCTATGTTTGGTGACTTTTGGACAGAAGAATGGAAGTTTTGTGGGACCGAGCAGTGCTTATCCACCCACTACTGTCATTTGTATCATACGGCTTATGTTTGATATTTGTGTTGGTGATTTAAAGGTCTTGTTCTGCTGCTGATCTGTGTTGGTTTACTGCTCTCTGACTGAAGAAACACTATTGATCCAGCCTGTAGTCAGCACATAAACCACTCTTCTCCTGCTGTGACTTTATTCGCACTGACTCGTCACTATTTCCTGGTAAAAGTCCTCCGCTGCACAGGAAGTGATGCACTATATGGCCCATGTTTACTCTGGGTAAAGCAGAGAAGAATAACTGAAGAAATCCTGATGCAGCAGTGGGACTTGAGCCAAGATATTCAGCTGTTATGTCCAGCTCTGATCTTCCTCGTTCCTTCCTTTCTTGACCTTTTCGTGCAGTTATTTTTGATATGGGATACTTTGACTTCAGGCATCTTTACTGGCTGTAGTCTGGCTGTTACAGTCACTGAAAACAAGGAAGGTTTGGAAATATGTAGAGGAATAATACTCACAAAAGTTAAGTTTAATGCACAAAGTTTCACAGCGTCTCTTCAGTGAAGACAATCCTGTCTGAGCAGTTTCAGGACTCCTAAACTTTAAGGTAACGCACTGCAGCGACATAAGAAAACAGTGTTTCTGCTGTGTGCTACAGAAGGAGGGGCTGACGATGAAAAACTGTAGCCGGCCCGCTGCGGCGTTAAAACAAATGTTATCGAGCAAAGACTAATAGATGGCTGGAGCCCAAGCGAGGCCACGGCGGCGCTGCCTGACGCTGCGTACGCCCAGGGGGGATCGGGGCCCAGCGAATCAGGTAAATGTGCCTCTTGAACTCTCATGAGCGCTCGCCTTTTGTTCTTCCCGTGGCGGCAGAACAATGGAGCTGTCTCGGTGATGGAATAAGCCTGCCTGGTCAATCCCCCGGCCAGGACGCCGCGCAGGGCCGCAGAGGAAACCTGGAGGAGCGGCTGAACCACTTCCTCCAGGTCCGACATGTCCGGACCTGGAGGGTCATCCTCGTTTAGAAATCTGAGCCTCAGACTGAAACTTTTAAAAGCACATTTACCAAAACTTGACACACTGAAACTGTTCAAATCATGATGATTGTTGGGGTCTGTGCCAGAGCTGCAAAGATATATTGATTAGTTGTCAACTATTAAGTTAATCAGCAACAATTCTGATAATTGATTCATTTTTAAAGCACTAAATTCTCAGATTCCAGCTTCTTACATGTGAATATTTTCTGCTTTCTTTCTTCTTGTGGATCTGAACATCTGATAAATTGCCTCCAGTGATGTCACTAAGTAGCCAAGTTGCATTGTGGGTAATGTAGGCTCCAGGTTTTGAAAAGGAAGAAGAATATATGGAATAAAAAAGGTGATATCTCTGGTACCCACAATGCATCTTGGCCACTAAGTGACATCACTGGGTGGAGTTACTCTTTAAAGTGCAGTGTAGCTTCTGGTTAATGATGTCCTGTTTTAATCTCTTTCATTTTGAATGTTATGGGCTATTTTCCGGTGAGCGACTGCAGATAAACGTTTCGTGTTTTGAACAAACTCAAACTTTTCTAAACGTTCATCTAAAAGTTAAAAGAGCCCAGAATAGAAATGACCTTACGTACTCTGACCCTCTCCGTCTCTCCGTCATGTCCTGGTGACCCAGATTCAGCCGCTCTTTGTCTCCCCTCTTATAACTCACCCCCGACTGTTATGAATGGAGCATTAACTCGGGCTGCTCTTTGAATGGGGCCCTTTAGTTCGCTCTCACACTTATATAGTATGTATATATACTGACTCCGCTCAGCCGGCACAGAGCATAGAGTCAGACAGAGGCTGATTATACAGAATTATAATGGAGGACGTCCGGGGGCAGGGAGGCCGATAAGTTTGGTCCCAAACCAAAGAATGAGCGTGAGAGAGATTCAAGTAAACATAACTGGAGATAAAGAGGCAGCAGGTGAAGGATTTTCTTTAACGGGACGCTAAAAAGTGACAAAGTGCTCGTAAACTTTCCACGTGTCTTCTTGATGAAGCCACGCTGACCTGTAGGCATTTAACCAGTCGCAGAGGGAGAGCGTCAGGGTGAGAATGATCGTGGCAACCAGAGAGAAATGATACGATTATAAAAAGGTAATATTTCATTGTTGCAAGTGATTTACATATAACTCAGTGTTTGTTTCTCCTGGTTATTAGCTGCTTATATTTCCTTACTGAGCAGATTATCACAGCTTCACATTGGGATTATGTTGGATCAGATGAGTCGGTGTTTACATGAAGTCTGTTCTCCAGCTTCACTGCAGGACTCTGCTCGTTCTTCTCAGCTGTGTTTGTTTGTAACTTTTCCTGTCTTGTGCATCGACCCTTGATTCTTGAAGATACAGACATATTTCAAATCCTCTTACTGCAAGAGAAAGTGCAGTTTTTGTTCCTCAGTAACAGACAGAACGACTTCTTCTTGAAAAGTAAATGTAGGCACCTCGACTTTATATCCACCGAGCAGTCGGAGCCGATCCCAGCTGGATTTACTCAGCGGCTGGTTTCAGTATCGTGTGTGTTCGAGTCGTGACTGAGTCGTGTTAAAGTCGTAGCTGCCCCTCCTCTTAGTGTTTGTCATGGAAACAGCCTCGGGCTCGTGTCTTTAATTCATCTGAAAGTCTGTAATAAAGGCGCCACACCTGACATTCAAAAGTCAGACGGCAGCAACTGTAATGCTGAGCAGCTGTGAGGAAGCAGCAGTCACACTGAGCAGCATCTTTATACGTATATATCCGTCCCTCTGTCTCTGTAGCGACTTAGATTTCTGGTTTTATTGGTGTGATGAGCGCTGAGCGACAAAACTGAGGAGGGAAAAAATCTAATTGTGACTTTAAGTTCATCCAGAATTCAAATAAAAACCTTTAAATGAATAAAAGTGCAGATGGATCAGTGAAAGGAGACACTGTTGGTATTTGGTGACAGGAAACCGACTTCTTCTTCTCCTTTGGTCCAAACCAAACATAGCTCAGACGTGAAAACGTGGAGACGAAGCTGCAGCCATCCAGCCTCGTCCCGTCAGGCCTCGGTGGCACTGCGCAGACCGAAAATGAAGTAAAGAGCGCTATTTCTGCTGGCGTTCGGGGACCGGGTCTGTCCGTCAGGCTGTCAGGGTGCAGAGTGAGAGGAATGGACCTGGAATGCTGACTCACTCAGGTCCCGGGGCCCCTGGGAGCCCTCGGAGGCCCCGTTATCCCTTCCCAACGCAGATAATGATCCGTGGCCCTGACCCCGACGCTCCGAAATCCCAGGTCACCCTGCGAGATTCCCGCTAGAGTGTGTGTGAGAGTGTGTGTGTGTGACAGGAGAAGAATTTTAATGCAGACCAGAGATCAGCTGGCTCACCTCCTCCTCCTCCTCCTCCTCGTCCTCCTCCTCCTCGTCCTCCTCTCCGTCTTTTTGTTCTTCTGCGATCCGGCAGCTCGGAGACGAGACACACCAGGTTGTAATTAACAGGATCTGAACACTGTACAGAGGGCGAGCGAGGGAAGAAATGATGAGAGAGAGAGAGAGTTAGGCAATGCCCTCGTGGAGCAAAATGAAAAACCTGAGAAAAATGTTAACGAGAAACATAACTCCATAAAGTCAGTTAAAGGCTTCGTTTACACGGCGGTAAAATGAAGACACTCGTGTTATCGCAGCAGCTAATTAGTTCTGATGTTTTGGGTAAACTTCCCAGACCCGAGGAAGGAAAACAAGCGCTTTAATGAAAAATAACAAGGGCCATTTAGAGGGTGCACGATGAAACACACAAAGCTCGTAAATACTGTTAAACGTGGACGCTTAAATTGGAAGCAGAGGAGCACCTTTATGGGCTTCATCTTCAGTCTGAAGAAAGGACGTGTTGCAGCCAAACGCTGATTCTGATCATGTGAAGTGGAGTAAAACAGCCGACATGTCACATGTTAGAGGTCGGCAGTGTCACGTGTCGTTGCTGAAAGTTGCTAACATATTATCATGTCAAGATTTATGAGGTGATTTACTGAATATAAAGCATTTCTGTTTGTATTATTCTGTTAATCACTTAATCAGATCAAACCTCAAACACCCTGACGCAGCTGGACGTTAAAGCATGAGGCAGTTTGTGACGGATCATCACGTGTTAGTGAGGATGCAGATCAGATAGATCATGAGAGTGATCAGAACGTGATCTCATGTGAGATGAATCCATTATTCTGCTGTCAAAACCAGATTTTCCATCAGTGGTGTGACGTCATCTGGACAATTTATCTGGACGTCTTCAGCTTCCTCTGCTTCGATTTTGAACATTTTGTTAATCTGTCTCTCCAGTTCAGCCTCATTCTGAGTATTTATTCACTATGACCCGGAGAGTCTTTCTGCCAGAAAACCACAAAGTTCACATCAAACAGTTGCTTAGTCAAGTTTAGGAAAAGTTGAGGAAAAAGGATGGAGGTCAGGGTTGAGCGGTGGCCGTACCCAGGAGACGATGGAGGATTCTCGTCCTGGTCTTGTATTTTTAAAACAGAAGTAGATCTGAGCCTGAACCTAACATGCACCTGGATTAGACGTCAGGAGATGTGACAAAACGAGGTCAGTGTCGAGGACCTGACTTTACAACACAACACTGTCTCCCTGGAGCACTTCTTTAAGTCTCTTTCTGATTTTCTCACCTTGTATCTCAGGCAAACGAAGGTCCAGAACGCTGCTTCGGTCTCTGCAACCCTACAAACACAAAGCAGAACCCGACCGTCACTTAAATCCTGAAAACAGAAACAGAATTCATAAAGCAGCCGTGGTGTAACTCACAGCCGTGGTGTTTACAGCTGACCCAGGAGTGTGTGAGTGTGTGTTTAGCTGTAGCTGTGCAGGAGTCTGCAGAGAGCTTTCCCAGCGCTGTCAGACCCGGTTTGAGTCGGGGCTGCAGCTTCCCTCCACACAGTCCATCATCCCGTCTAGTTCAAAGAGCGTCTAGCTGCAGGTCTTTGTCAAAAGCCCGGTTGGATATCTTTTATGTTCAAGATGTAGGATTTCTTAGGACGACTTTGATTATTTATTTATTTATTCCACTCCTCTTGTGTGATAGTGCCAATATTTTACACGAAAGTGCTCAGCTCGCTCTGAAATTCATGTTGCTTTATTGTAGCCCGTTTGCCTTTGAAATTTCTCTCGCAGGCTCTCTTTTTTTTTTTGAAGTCTCCTCTCCCTCCCTCCCTTCCTCGTCTAACTCCGTCTTCTTCTTCTTTGCTTTTCTGTTCCCGCAGCCCCCCACCACATCTTCCCCACCTTCCACACGCCGATCCCGATTGACATGCGCCATCAGGAGGGGCGATACCACTACGAGCCCCACGCGCTGCACGCCATGCACGGGTAAGTGGCCTCTTCTCTGTTAGGTAAATATTTTCTAACGGTTTCCTCAGACAGAAGTTAAAGTTGTCAGATGTTTTTGATGCGAACGCTCACTTCCTCCTCACTCACTACTGTACAGCACACAGGCTGTTTCTCTTCTTTAGCTCTGGAGGATTTGCTGGAGTGGATGTTAGCCGGCGCTGATGAGAGCTGAGCGTTCGCCAAGTTCAGTATCAAAAGCAGATGACAACATGCTGACTTCCAAAGTGAATAATCAATGCTGCTTCTAAATTTCCCCTGTTTCCGATACAGTTTGATTATGTGGGCAAGCTTTTTTGCTCTTTTGGCTCCAGCCGTCTGGGGATGAAACACTCTGAAGCTCTCAGTCTGAAGTTTTGGTTACTGGGAAAAATCTCTGAGAGAAAAGTGAAACATCTTCTCTCTTTTACAAGCTGAGGAGCCGCTGAGCAAGGCATTTTACAACTGGAGCTTCTGGCCAAGAATGTGTGTGAAGGAGCAAATGTTCAGATCTTCTCTCTCAGTAAAAGTTGACTTGCAGGAACATGTTACATTTGTAGAAAGAGGTGTATTCTAGTAGACTGATTGCATACAATTGTGTCAGATTAAACCATATTTAAAGCTCTTTATTAAAATTCTTAAGACTTCTGGACGGCTTTTTGGTGTCGTACTGAATAATACCGACATGACAAGACCTGAATGAAACCAACAATTCAGAATATAAAAGTCGATCCAGTGACTTCACGCCATTTCCAACACTGGTCTCTAGGTTGGCAGATTAGTTACGTACATAATTAAACTTAAGTTATGAGCATTTGTGATTGAAGAAACTCAACATGGTTCTTTAAAGACAAACGAAATCATCGCAGTCATTCTGACAGTCGACCTAGTCGGTAGTTTATGTGTGACGATGCGTTGCCTCTCGACACAGAAGTCACGTCATGTACACGTTACGACACATATTGTAGAAATGCTGACATGATGCAGAGGTGACGGTGGTTTGCAGGAATGTAAACTGCCAACATTTTATTCTGGACGGCCACAAACTTGTAGGTTCGTCTCAAAGTTTGAATAGAATATTTATATATATTACGTCTCCATTGAGCTCCAAACTGTCGCTTTCTGCACATTTTCTTGTAATATTATCATCTGTGATGAAGATGAAGTAATAATACATATATTCTTTGTTGAAAACTGCACGAGAAAAATAAATCAATTAATCACATCATCATAATCAATCACATTCACTAAACCAACAAAGCAATCAGACTTGGCTCGTCTCAACCTCGGACTGGGAGTTGTTAGCAAGCTGAAAACCTTGAAAACTACTGATTTAATCTACAACAATGAATCTTATTTTATTATCTGATCTTGTGTTTTGTTCGTAAAATCTTACTCGGCACGGTGACCTGTAATTTCAGCTGTCACATAAATAAAGAGAAGCAAAAATCTCCTCCTGAAGCATAAAACACAAACAGTGAAAGATGAATGTATTAGTTACCCTCCTGGATGAATAAAACAGGTAATAAATAAATAAATCTCTGCCGGTTGGCTCGTATCAATCTGCAGCTCGCTCCATTAGCGGCGATCGGCAGGGCCGGATCCATCACTGATGACATAATACATCCAGCACCTCTTTATATTCATTAATGGCTTGTTGTGGAGCTAATCTGTGTGGTGCAGGCCGTGTTGCCCCCGAGCTAGCGCGGTAATTAAACTCCCAGAGTATAGAGGTCACGGCACAGGCTGCATGTGCTGCTGCAGCGCTGGTGGTGAGGCCGACTTCCAGGCTGCGCTGGGGTTCAATAAGAGACGCAATCCCATTTATTTTCCTGAGGGAAATTCAGGGTGCAGGGAAAAACAAGAGTGTGTTGCACAGAATCCAACTCAACAGATTTGTTGTGGTGAAGAAAAATATATATATTGTTCTCAAATGTTAATTATTGCAAACAAACAGTGAAATCTACTTGAAGAGATAATAATAATATAACAATAATCTGATGAAGATGATGTGATGTGAGAGAGTATTCCTCCTAAATTAACCTTGAAGGGAGGTTGTTTAGTCTCAGCTGCTGTTTTGTCTTTGGGAGGCTTTGAAATTCATTCTTGAGATGTGTCTCAGAAAACGTGGATGCAGTCTAAATCTGCGTAAAAGTGGACGTGTTCAGAAGCTAAATAACGTTTAACGTGTTGATTTTAATTGCTGATTATAGAAGTGTGACTTTATAAATTAATTTTGCAACAACCGGACGACAAACAACAGCAACATCAACTTGAAGAGACTTTGTAGAAGTTTTATTTCGACATCGGCAACTGAGCAAACAATATTCTGATGACGCTCGTGACATATGATCGAGAGAAGCAACTTTCTCTGGGTTAAATTTACAGTTCATTTGCAGGATAACGCAGCTGGAATTACAGACTCGTTTGGAAAGTGGATTACGGTGCATTTATGTACCAATCAGAGGCTTCAGTGTTTATTTTTGAGAGTTATCTCAGATGCAGACTGTGCAAATTTGCCTCAAAGTGGACGTGTGCGAAAGCAAATCATAGTAATTCATGCTTATTTTCTAGAAGAGTGACGTTATTAAGCAATATAGCAACAACTAGACTGCAACAACAACAAAAAGCCTTCTGCTGCAGGGAAAGGACGTTACAGCGACGTTCATATTCCAACAAGACTTGTTTTTAGAAAGAAATTATTTTGGCACAAATGTTTTATTCTGGTTAAAGTTGTTTTTTGCTGTGTGGATTACGGTGCGTTCATTTTCCAATGATTTGTTTCAGAAAACGAGGACGTTGTCGTGGTCAGTGTGGTTAAAATAGATGTGTTCAGAAGCTAATTGTTCATTATGTTGATTGCTGATTACACAACAGTGACTGTATGAATCAGGATTAGAAGAACTGGACTGCAAACAACAACTTCTGGCTTTATTTCGAATGCAAACATCTTTCTCGACTCGTTTTAAAAAGCTCAGCTGTGCATCGTCCTCAGCAGCCTTCAGTTTGGATAAAACGTGAGGGAGTGGAGCTGAAGTCTGTGGCACACTTTGAAACTGAACAACCAGCTTCCTGCAGGAGTTTAAGGTTACTTTATCACAAAAGAAAAACTGGCGCCGGGACAAAAAAAGTCAATAGAATTCTCCAAATAGTACTCTTACATTTAAATTCACAGATTTGATGGTGATGCATACTTCGCGCCTGGCGGAAGCAGGGCTATTCATCACGGCGGCTGGGAGAGTGGAGGCCGGGGGAGGGGAGGGGGGCCGGCTGTCCGCGGACTCGGCCACCTTGATTAATGTGATTTGATCTTGACAGTGGACCCCTAATTCATCAAGACCTTGATCTAGCTGTCGCTCCCCCCTGCCTGTGCCAAATTCACCTAATTACAGGAACATTGCGCAGCAAATTAAGTGCGGTGTCATTTGTCGCCTGGCGCGGCACTTTATTATACGCTCGTGGCAGCGTGTCAGAGGTCCCCTCCTTGATTGTCTAACATGACATCTCTGCGCCGTCCCCTTTATCATTGTTTGCATATACCGTAATGAGAGGGCTGGTTATTTTGTCAAGCCTGTCATAAAAAGCAGCCGAGGGGAAGCCTCTTTTTTCTTCCACGTAGCGAGGACGCTTTTTCTTCCCTCGCCGTCGCCGGCAGATGACAGTGAGGCGAGGAGGAAGCAGGAGGGAGAACACGAGCAGGAACACTTCCTCCTCTGGAAAACATGTCAGAGGCCGAGACCAGATGTGACGGTCCTGACGGGGAAACTCAGATCTGATCCGATGTATCAGAACACAACTTTTGTGAAAAAGCGTTTATATTTCTGTAGATGAAACAGAAGAAAGAAGAAGAGTGAAGGAAAAGGCCACAAATGTTAAATAATTTTGTTTTTACACTGAAGCCCTTCAGTGTTTGTGATCTGCAGGTTGTAGGTCAGATGTTCAGAATCAGATAGGTCAAAGGTCCTGAGGGTTAATGCATCAGAGGTTTTCAATCAAAGGTTTTGCACAGGTTTCAGAAAATAAGTTGTCATTCAGTGTCCAACATCCTGTCAGCTGTTTTTTGACTTGAACTTGTGTTGACCTCAACATTTCTTTGGTTGTTTTTCCGTTTTAAATCAAGTCTCCAGCTACTTCAGTTGTTCAGGAGAAAGCTGCAACTCTGTTTTACTGTGAAGCTCCAGAAATGTTTTGTGGACTACGAAATGACTCCATAAATCTGCTTTGAAATCCTCAGAAAAGACGCTCCTTACATGTGCAGAACCTGCCTTGGAAACATCATGTTTTTATGTTTCCTTCAGTATCACAGTGATCCAGTGACAGTTGTCTGTACATCCATGAGCACACTGCAAACAGGAAGTGCTAACAGATAATTCTGTAAAGTTTTGGGCCAGGAGACAAGGCCAGCAAACCAGGAAACACATTAACCGCAGTGTGCGATGGTGTTTCAACATGTGGAGGCATGAAGCTGGGACATCTCCAGCTGTGTTTGTGGCCACCAAATCAAGAGTTTTATGCCAAAACGTGACTTTCCAAGTTGTTTTTGTGCATAAACCTAACCAGAGCAGAAACACGGTGTTCATGTATCTGTGGTTTACACTAACATAACAACACAAGCTGGCTGGTTTTGCAGATATTGATCTTCAGGTGAAGGTTGTTGCACCATGTGTTGAAGCTCTCTACTGTGTAAGTCCTATAAGTGAAGACGGCATCAGCGATTTTGCAAAGAAAGATGTCGATCAGTATTTTTAGGAATGAAACTCCTGACAGAAACTACATGATCCAGCATCATCCTGTGAATCTCTCTCTGCTCCTCTGGTGTGATATTTCTACAAAGATTTAAAACACTCGCTTCAAACGGGCGACGTCTCACAGAAAGTCTCCGTCCGGCTTTGAAGACAGAACAAACCGGAGGATGAGACGGTGAAATGACTTTTTAAGGAGGCCATGATTTGCAGCGCTGTGATGTGTTTGTTTGTATCTAGGTCATTTCTTCCTCTGCATGAGGAGGAAGGCGTTCGGGGGTTTCGGGCTGGGGGTGTTGGGGGTGTTGGGGGGTGTTGCCTGTTAAGTTTGAGGCGTCCGCTTCACGCAGCAGCAGACTCATAAACCTACAGTGGGAGTTTATTCAGCCGCACGCTGGACGGCGTGATTTATCTAAATCAGAGAGCTCCCCGAGCCCGACACCGGAGACGAGACTCACTGTCACACTGTAATTCATCTCTGGTGTCGCCGAGAACTTAACACACACACACACACACACACACACACACACACACACGCACACACGCACACACGCACACAGAAATGATAAAACAGACAAACACTTGTACTGCAGGTAGAAGAAACACAGTTTGCATACTTTCACAGGCAATAACACATCCATGTTGCTCAGATATCACTTTTACTGAGAGATTTTATCACAAGGTGCCACATTTTACAGTTTCTTCAACAGAGCTGCACTGATTAGAAGATTTGTTGACTATTTTTATAATGATTAATAATTTTAATAATTTTTCAAGCAAAAATGTCAAAAACCATCAGCTCCCAGCTTCTTTAATGTGAAGATTTGCTGCTTTTCTTTGTCATTTATGACACTAAACGAAGAATCTTTGTGTTTTCAACTGTTGGTTTGACGACAAAAGCAATCTGAAGACGTCGCTTTTTTACATTTTGACAACATTTCTGCAAACCACAGATCCAAATTTATACGAGTCACACAAGTCTGAGCTGACTTTCATGTCAGGAGGTGGATGGAGGGATGGAGGTGGAGCCAGAGACCACTGTTCATGCCTGTGTTTCACTAATTGTAAGCGTGTAACCACCAGATGTTTCTGACTTTTTCTAGATGGGTTTTTGCCAACAAGAATTAGATATTTTGACGAGATGTCGAAAAACCCTTTTAAGTGGTGTTTGTGCCGACAGAAGCAATCAATAATTGGCAAAATATAACGGGCAGATTAATCAATAATGAAAATAATCATAGTTGCAGCCTTATTCTTACAGTTCAATCATTTTAAACTGAATCAGTGTATTTTGAAACTTGTCCAAATTAAACGAGCAGTTAGATGTCGAGACTTAAACAAAGCATTACTACAAATGCCAAACTTTTCTTTGCTGATGACTTGAGACTCTAGTTGGAAGTTAAAGACTTGTGACTTGTTTTGTTTTTCATCCGTCTGTCAGTGTTTCACCGTTTCAAAGTGATGGAGGGAATATTATTTAATTAAGAAGAAATACAGAAGCATTTATAAAGTTATTTGTTTTTGTCTGTTTGAGACTCGAGTCACACGTCTGGATGAAGCTAAAAAAAAATCCAGCATGACCAGCATCTGATCATAACGGTCCACCAATGACGATTCCAGCTTTTATTGTTAATGTGTGAGGAGAAACAACATCAAGACACAACACAGAAGGTTTGTGTTAGTGGTTGCAAAGACTTGATGATTATTTTATGAACGTTTTGGCGCAGACTCTTTAACAATGAAGCCTGAAGTCAGGTTAGAAAGAGTCAGAGTCTGTGTTGTAACGTGTCTATAAAGTCAGACACCTCATTAATGGTATTAATATCATGTCAGCAGCTGCTGGGCCAATAAAAACAAATGTAAACAGCAGTAAATGGAACAGAGAATAAGGTAATGTCTGCCAGGAGGTGTGAGAGCTGACACCCCTGATCAGCTTCCTTTAAAGCTCAGCAGTAAAGACTTCAGCTACACGCCGCCCTGCTGCCTGCTTCACATCATCCAGGCGGGTTTCATTCAGGCTGAAGCGAGGAGACTTTTACATGTTAGCAAAGACAGTTAGAGAAAAATATCTGGCTCTAAAGATGTGTTACCAGCTGCTCTCTAACTTCATCTGCCTGCTGTTTGTTAATGATCAGGAAGTGTGCAGTGAGTTCATCTGAGCTTCTGATGAGCAACAGGCCAAAAGATCCAATCAGCTGCAGAGTAACACTGAGCTAACTCCACTGTGAGTCTCCAAACACAGACAGACAAGACAGCAACTTGTAATGTGTGTAAGAACAACATTTCAAAGGGGTAGAAGCTGGAAATGTCCCGACATCTTGTTAAAAAAGTGTCCTGACATCTCGTCAAAAATATCTGGTTTTGTTTCCAAAAACACGTCTGGAAATGTCCCGACTTCTCATCAGAAACACCCGGTTCTGTTGCCACAGTGGTTTCACTCTTACAAATGTTGAAATGCAGTTTTGAACAGCGGTCTCTGGTTACGGGTGCTATGCCACCGTCCCCTCCACCTCCTGACCTGAAATGCAGCTCACATACATGTAATGTGATGGTGATGTGACGCCATCATCGCTGGTGCCGTGTTATTCTGGCAGCTGGGCTGCAGATGAATTCGTCCGATACAGCAAAGTGTTTCTCAGAGTTTTGTGTTGAAATGTGATGCTCACTCAGCGTATGAAAGGAGCGAAGCTGTATGTGTGAACTTCTTTAATGAGCGTCCTGAAGAGACAGAAATGAACCCCCCTCCTCTCTCTGGTCTCAGCCCGGCGCCGGGTTACGCTCTGAAGGCCCGGCATTGTGTTCGCCCAGCGCCGCGCAGACGCCCAGAAAACTCACCCGCAGCCGGAGCCCCTCTGAATATGTGAATATTATATGACTTGTTCACCGCGGTCAGATCTGACGTGTGCCCTCTCCTTTACGGAGCAGAACAAAGCTTCTCAGGCTGCACGTAGAGACAGAAATATTTATACTCGTGTACGAGTCGGACTGATTGTTGGAGCAGCTTGTTATCACGGTAAACAAACCCTCTTAGACCCGATTCAAAGACAGACAGAGCTCACCTGCAGGCTGTTACATGATGAGAGCGTTAATAATTCACACACACTGTGGGGATGATTATGTTTTTGGGTGGAAAATCAGATCTTTATCTTCTGCAAAGAGAAAAACATTGCCTCACTCGTGATGCAATCCAACAATGTGGCTGCGAGGTAATAAAGCCTTTGTTGGACGATGGACAATGTATTTTTAATGAAGCAGCCAGGTGAGAGACAGAAGGAGCCGGTAAACACTGAGGAAAGGCCGACACGAAGATCCGGAGATCTCCTGGGTCTCACACGCAACACGAGGAAAACATGGAGGACATTTCGATCACATGTTCAGTCAGGACTTTTAAAATCTGTCGATGCTGTGTTAGATCTGAACAACCAGGAAGTTCATGAAGCAGAGAAACTTCATCGGTGCACAAAGTTGCAGTTCTTCTCACAGTGATGTCTGAAGAGATGAAACAGATCAACGCGTTTTAAAGTGACTGGTGTGATGAGATTGTTTGTGAGCTACAGCATCTTCTGCCTCGTCTGCTTCTTAATGTCCAAACTGATCCACAGTGTGCGTTCACACAGTGCAGGTCAACAAAGTGTTTCGTGTTTGTAATAGAGATACTTCTGAATACTGAAAGTCACTCAGAGTCAGAGAAGCAGATTCTTTGGTGTCAGTGTTATTCTTTCATCACGGTCCAAATAATCGTCCCCGTCTCGACCCTGGAGATGAGCTCACGGATAAACGACACCGACGAACGCCCCGTGGGCAGCAGCGTCATCCGCAGAGCTTCCTCCCTCCTCGTCGCCTCACCTCCTCGTGACCCCGGCCTCACCTCCTCCTCTGACTCTGATCAAACGCTCGATAGAGGAACGCTGTCAGACGTGATCTCACTCTCAGCGAGCTGCAGAGGATCAGGTTTGCAGACGGATTGTGTGCAGGCGCTTCAGGTGGTCGTGTCAGAGATGAAGTGTATGAATCTGTAGATTTATGTGAAGTCACACGTTTCTTCTCTTTCCTGTCGTCCAGTCCTGCAGGTTTGGCCGGCAGCCCCGTCATCTCCGACATCTCCCTGATCCGCCTGTCACCCGCCGCCGTGGCGACCGGCGACTCCCCCTTCAGCCCGCCTCACCCGTACGTCAACCCCCACATGGAGCACTACCTGCGCTCCGTGCACGGCAGCCCCACCCTGTCCATGATCTCAGCCGCCAGAGGACTGAGCCCTGCCGACTGTAAGTTCACCCTCCAGCTTTTATCTCTGCAGAGGAAGTCACGTCTGACACTCATCTTCATCAGCATTTACTTCCTTGTTTTGCAGGTGAAAATGGGCTGTTTTTCTACCTTTAGGGTCCAAATAACTATATCTAATAATTTAACATTATTTTAGTCAATATATTCCAGATGCTGCAGGTTCAACTGTCCGTGGATGGTTTCAGCTTCTCTCTGGAGTTATTTTATATATTTCACATTGATTATGTTTGAAAGTGTTTGAAAATTCGCTGTTTTTCTACCTTTAGAGTATAAAAAGTGATTTAACCTTATTTCAGTCAATACATTTCAATATATATTACCACTTGGTCAGGGTTAAAAAAAAAGATTGTGTTTTGGTTGAAAACACCTGGTTTTGTCGCCACAGACACGACTGCAGAAGGTTGACATCGTGGTCACAAAACATTTCTCAAGACATCTTCAAGTCATTACAGATGATCTTTGTGACGTAACGTTGACCTTCTTTTGATAAAAGTTTCTGCAGGAATTTATCAGATATATCAGAGGTCACACGATGATTATGAAGATTAAAAACATTTTCTTTTTTCTGATTTTCCTCGAATAATTCTTGTGAAATTCTAGATGAATTTCTCGCCACTTTGGATCCTTTAAATGATTTTTAAATCAGCGTTCAACATCGTCACAAGTGATGGAGTGTTTTTAGTTTAACCAAAGTCGACCTCCTGTACGTATCTTTCGTCGTATCCGTCCTAACAAAGGTTTGATTTAAAGTTTTTGGGAAACAAATGAAGAATAAAGTAAATCTGTCATGAGAAAAGACTTGAAGCAGCAGAATCCTGTTTTTTTTAACAGAAAAGTGACCTTAGTCAGAGGACAGAGGATGAAATGATGCCTGCTGCTGATTTACAAACAGGACTACATGAATGGGTTTTGCAGTGACCTGCGTCTCCAGGTGGATCCTTTAAAACAAATCTGTGGAGGTTGATAAAAGCAAACCAGCGCTGGCAAACACTCATCCAGAATGACCAGGACGCGATGACAACTCCTTCTTCAGGCTGAATTACAATAACAGATTGGAGCGCGGCGGCGGGGCTGGATATAAATCTTCTTTTACAGTCTGTCAGTGGTAATGTGGCGATGCTTTTAAACTTAAATAAGCGGCCGCGCCAGAGGAAAAAGTACGGGGGGAGTGTTTGCGGTGGAGGGAATGCAAATAGCTCGTTGAAAGACAAGGTTTGGAAATGGAGGCCGTCGGCTTTTATGTCTTCCAGGTGACCTTTCTTTATCCTCCTGTGAGTTAAGATAACATCCAGTCGTCATCTTTTCTTCTCGTCTTTGCACTCTTTCTGCTCTCCGTCACGTTTCCCACAGACTTTCATTTGATTAAGAGAAACGCTCTGGCCTTTATCTCCCTCGTCCTCATCGCTCTGGAGTTTTGACGGTGGAAATGTGATCCTGTGAAGGCGGCGACTTCGGCCATGAAGTCAGCGCGAGCAGGACGTCTGCTCTCTGTTAGCTCGACGCTCTTAATGTGGTCTGAAGGATCAGTTAGTGCAGCGAGGGCGGGAGGTGAAATGAGCCGGGGGGGCGTTTGGTTTGCAGGCCGGCGTCGTCGGGAGCAGACGGAGAGGTGGAAACAAATTCACATCAAACTCTTATTGGCTCCGACACGTTTAAAGGCGCTCTAACAGGTGCAGACGTGAACAGGAACAGGAGACGGACACTTTATATATGAAACCTAACACGTTTAAAAAGAAATCTGAACTCAAAACTGTTTTAAATTACTTCATTGTGTAAAAGAAACTGTGATCGCAGATGTTTCCTCATGTTTTTATCTGTATAAAGACACCTGGGATGATTATATGCCCGCCCTAGAGCCTACAACACTAAAGCATTAAAGTAAATGATGCAGTTAATGTCGTTTTATGCTCTTTGAACAGGCTGTTTTTCCGCCTAAACACTTGTTTTTGACTCTTTAATCTGCACAAAGTTAGTGTCAATAAGGAAATAAAGATCTATAATGAGGTCAATGCTCCTGTTGCTCTCAGGATGTTAAAGGTCATAAAATGTCTTTTTTTCACCAGGCGGCTGAATATTCCCTCATGAAAACATGTGTTAAGTGTTTATTGTCAGTGATATTGTTGTTGAACTTGAAGCATGTGAGACTGTGATGTGGATGTTAGAGCTGGAGGAGGCAGCTACAGCTCGTCTGCTGGCTGATGGTTTTGTTTTTAAAAAGGCAGTGAGACTAAACCCGTCCTGAGTGTCTGACTGTTTTCCTGCTGAGACTGAAGGAGTCCCTGAAACAGCCCGGAGGCCTGGACGAGGCGGTGGGGGTGGGAGCACCTACACGGGCCGCTGCACATCAGCGACCCGCCCCGCCGGCCCCTCGCTCCATTCAAACATCTCCTCAGCGTGAGATGGGACGGAGCAGGAATTCACCCCTCACCTCCTCACGCTCTCCCCCTCACCTCCTCACCCTCTCCCCCTCACCTCCTCACGCTCTCCCCCTCACCTCCTCACCCTCTCCCCCTCTCTGTCCTCCACAGTGGCCCACGAGCATTTAAAGGAACGAGGGCTGTTCGGGCTTCCTCCTCCTCCGGGGGCGAGTCCAGCCGAGTACTACCACCTGATGGCCAGCCACCGGAGCCCCTACGGCGAGCTGCTCATGCAGGGGGCCGGGGCCGCCGCCGGGGCCCACCTGTCCGACTACATCACCCCCATCGACGGTGAGTTAATGTGGATACTCACAGCTGACTTTTTAGCCTCTTTTAGCTCTTTTTTTCACTCGCTGGTGAACATAAAGAGACCAAAACCAGAGTATTGGACTCCACCTGATGAATCACGTTGATCAGTGTCTGTTATAAATAACTTTATAAAGCGGTGATATGTCAGAGTTGTGTGGTGAGTTTCTGCCCCCCAGTGGCCATAAATGTTTTAATGCAGCTTTAAGGTGAAGCTGAAAATCAAGTTTTAGTTTATTTTAATGAAGACAAACATGTTTAAAGTGGAGCAGCAGCTAACAAGATTATTAATTCATTCATCTTCAGAGTTTCTGTTGAAAATGAGCCCGAGGTGACGTCTTTAAATGTCTCATGTTACAGTTTTAATCAAAAAAAGACTAAAAAAAGACAAGAAATATTTTTAAAAAGACACACAGTCGGTGGCATGGAGAAAAAACAGCCGAGGAAACTAAAAGTGTGCATCAGCTCTGGGTTTTTAAATAAATGCTGGTTTGCTTTCGTCACATTTCTCAGGTGATCCACTGTGAACACTTTTCTACTAACAGAAAAAAACTAGAATAAACTGCCAAATTAGTAAAATTCACACATTAATGTTTGCAGTAGTTGCAGGAAAGCGGATGGTGATTGAATTAAAGGACACTTCTGCTCTTTATGAAGCCCACGTGGAGGCTCGTCCTGCAGCTGGAGTCAGGTCTTCCTCCCCATCAGCCCACCCTGCTTTGACACTGATTAAGGAGAATGAAATTCCCATCAGGCCCGTGGAGCTCAGGTGGATGATGAAACAAAGATCACAGGAGAGGCGTATAAATAAAAAAGGCCTGTATACATTTTTCATGTGGAGCTACTTCAAACGGACGAGGACCTTCAGCTATCCGCCGCGCGCTGCTCAGTGTTTCCACCCTGAGCCAGCACTTTTCCATAAACACCCAGGACTTATTGTGCCGCTGCGACACCTCCAGTGTGCGGGCACGCCGGGTCGCAGCGGGCGTATTTAATGTAATAAACGCCGACTTTGATCCGGAGCTTCGCTCTGCGCCTTAAAAGGGTCGTGGTGTCTGAGAGGGAGACGGATGGTGGAGGAACTCCTGGTGATGAACTCCAGAGAGGAGAACTGGTGCCAGCTTCACTTCTCCTCCAACGAGGCGGCACTTCCTGTTTGTCTGATCCTCAGATAGATGATCAGAGCTGCGTTCAGAGACGTTTCTGAACATCTGTTCTGCTAAAAGAAGCTGTTATTGGCCCGGTGTGAAGGAAGGCAGGTAGAGCTTCAAGTTAGTCCTTTCAGAACAGGTAAACACTTTGTTCACAACATTTTTAAACTCTCAAAAGGCTTTTAGTCGGTCTTAGAGTGGAGACACGCCGTCTCACGCCGCCTGTGACTCAGCTGAAAAGCTGCACACCCTGAAGACGACAGCCGGCTTCGTTCCTGCATTCATCATGAGAAAAAAGGGAACCAGCAGACTCAGGATCGTGGATTTACAATCAGGTGTCACCTCTGATCCATAACACGAAACATGAAAAGTTACAAATGTCACTTGTGACGAGGCGGAAGCAAAAAAAGTAACAGCCAATCAGAGTGATTCCTCTCATGATTCCTCAGCATTCACAGACGCTCAACAACCTGTGTGTCAGGGAAGATGTGGATGTTGGTTTGTACCTGAAACATGTTCTGTTAAGTTCTGTTGCAAAGGAACCAAGAAATATTTAATGTTCTTCACACTGTGACGTTGATTCATGTGGTCCGAACTGAAAACTGAACAGATCTTCAGCAGCATGTTCTGCTTCAACACATCTGTGGGCTGAAAAATGAAACTTTCAGCTCCTGTAAGAAGGTAAAACTTCCAAAAATCAAACTGGCTTGTGACACTGAAAATACGTGACGAGTTCTGGCAGAGCACCGACGTTACAGTCGGGGGGAGGTTCACCTCCAGCCCGCGGCGGCTGAACGAGCGGTCGGCCCGGGTCGAAGCCTTCCCTGCAGGCTGTGAATGAGCCCGCTGTGTTGTGGTGTCTGAGGCCAAACTCCGGCTGCTGCGATCGCCGGCAGGCCGCCAACACGGTGAGGCCGTCCAGCCGGGCTCACTAAAGCTGTCATAACTCCGTCTGCAGCCGTCCTGAACACTGTGCAGCCGCTCGGGCCAAAACAAACGCAGAGCACGTTTGGCTCCGACTCGCCAAAATGTCATTGTTAAGTTATTCAGTGAAGCTGTAGAGAAGAAAAATCACTTCACCTGCCAAGTGCAGTGTTTGGTTATTTGAAACTGTGGCACAGACTGGGAACATTTTCCTCTCTACACGTCTGGAGGAGAGGAGGTCTGGAGGAGAGGAGGTCTGGAGGAGAGGAGGTCTGGAGGAGAGGAGGTCTGGAGGAGGTCTGGAGGAGAGGAGGTCTGGAGGAGAGGAGGTCTGGAGGAGAGGAGGTCTGGAGGAGGTCTGGAGGAGAGGAGGTCTGGAGGAGAGGAGGTCTGGAGGAGAGGAGGTCTGGTGGAGAGGAGGTCTGGTGGAGAGGAGGTCTGGTGGAGGTCTGGTGGAGAGGAGGTCTGGAGGAGAGGAGGTCTGGAGGAGGTCTGGAGGAGAGGAGGTCGGCTGTTCTGCATCTTTTATAAAACTATTCACATAAACACAATACTGTGGAGATTTTAATAATCTGTAAGAGTAGAAACATCGTATAAAGTCAGTTTTACCAGGAATTTGAGTCGAAGAGTCCAAGTAGGATTTTTGAATTATCGTTCTTTTAGTAGAAGGTGAGTTGTTGAAACTGAAAATCTTTGCTGCATATTTGTCTTTCAGCGCTCCTGCTTTATTTTTAAGCTATAATTTTTGCATGCTGCCAAAAGGAGTCGGTGTTGTGGAAGAACAATGGTCCCGAGGGTCCGAATACAACAACGTGTGGCATTTCAGAAAACAGCGATATTCCAGAAACCGTGCAAAAAAAAACTCAGAAACCTCAATAACATTTGACAAAACACAACAACTTTTCAAAGAACGCAACAATATTCCAGAAAACAACAATCTTTTTATGAAAACTCCACAATATTTCATATCAAACAGCGATTTCCACAAAACGCAATGACGTTTGACAAAACACAACATTTCACAAAATGCAAAGGAGTTTTGTGAAATGTTGCGTATTCTGGAAAGTTGCTGTGGTTTTCAAATTGTTATTGTGTTTCCTGAGATGTCATATTTTCTGAGCTGTGTTGAGTGAAAGGCCGTTGTGTTATCTGGAGTATCGCTGACTGTTGGATCGGCCTTTAAAGTGACAACAGAACATCTGACCGAAGACGTTTTTAAATGTTGTGTTTTGACCCTCAGGGGCCAACAAACAGCTGTCAGTCATGCAGAGTATGTGACTGCATCCAAAACACATAAAAACAGCGGTATGGCCCTTTAAGTGCCTTGCTCAAGGGCTCCTTGTTGAATGAAGACAGAGCATTTCTTCTTCTTCTCCTCTTCCCCTGCAGCTGCGGCATCGTTTGAACCTGCAACCCTCTGGTTTCAAACAGTTCAGTTACACACAGACCACAGTGGCACCGCGAGCCTCGGGGCTGCAGCACACACACACACACACACACACACACACACACACACTCGTTCATTCACTCTCCAAATCACTCCACACACACACACTCACCCTCCCAGTGGCGGCTGCTGATATAAATCACAGTGGAGGGGGGGGAGGGGTGGCAAGCGAGTCGAGCCGGGCTTTTCCATTGGTCCATTTATCAGGGGAAGTGGCACATTAATAAACACATCTCCCCAGAGGTGAGAGGAAGTAACAGAGATGAATACGGCTGCTGGTGGAGAACGAGCCGCCGCGATCACCGATAACAAAAAAACACACCTGATCCTCCACACCTGCCCCCCCGGCCCCCCCCCCGGCCCGCCGTCACCGTCACCCCGAGCTTCGTCTCAACTTTAGCTGCTTAAATGTCCAAATTAGCGTCCCGTGACAACAGCCCCCCCGAACGCTAATGTCTTTGGTAATAAACCTCCCGAGCTGAGACATCCCTCGAGGAACGACTTGATGTTTTTCTCTTCTGTGGATTTGTTCTCTCATCATTCAACTTCCACATGTCCCAGGATGAAGACGTCTCCTCCTCCTCCTCCTCCTCCTCCTCCTCCTCCTCCGGGTCTCACAGCACCGGTTTTTAAACAGATAACATATGTTAGAGATTTGTAGTTAGAAACAACCTTTTAGCCGCCGTCATTAAGGACGGCAGTGAAAGCAAACTAAGCAGAATTGATCGGGCGGGATGATTACACGCCGAGCTGCTCGCTGTCGCAGAGGAACGTCGGTTTCTCTGACAGACCGGGACAGGAAGTGATGGGTTGATCCGGGCCAGATGTGGTTTGGATTCCAGTCCGAGTGTCTTTTTAAAGCGGTCGGTAAAGATCGTCTCAATGTCGAGAGTGTCAGCCTGGAGGAGAATTTACAGGCTGTTTTAAAATCTGCATTTTCCATCATCTCTGTCCCTTTTGCCAGCGTCCTGCCACATCTCGTGATATTGTGTCACCAGCTCAAACCATCAGCTTCACCTGTGCACATAAAACAACCATCGTTCTGACGAATCAGGAGCTGGAGAAGTAATTATGTCCGAAGCTGAAAGTGTTGTTTCCTCTGTCCTGTCAGGTTCACAGCACATTTTAAAATCTGCCTTTAAATCCGTCATCTTCCTCTGCCCCGTTTGTGAGCGTCCTGCCACATCTCTTGGCACTTTATCGTCACCAACTGTGAAACAGCGACACAATGTGAAACGAAAGAAAGCAGCAACCAGAAACGTTTGTTTAAGAAGCTAGAAGTTGAACGGTTTCCTCCGTCCTGTCAGGTTCACAGCTGCTGCTTTTAGTTATGCTGCTAAAATGTTTCCACGATATTTGTCACAGTGACGTCGCTGCACACATGGAAACATTTTAAATATTGAGAGCAGCTTCTTTAATCGAGAAAGTGGATCATTGAAGAAAGCACTCAAATATTCTCTGTTCCAGCTTCAATAAGTGTGAGGATTTGCTTCTTTACTGTGTTTTAAATAATCATAAAATGAATATTGAGACATTTTGATCAACAATCATCTGTATAAATTATGTTTTTTGGACATTTCATCGGCCACTTGCGGAGAAAGATCTCCCAGAAAACAGCACGCTGACCCAGCCGGAGGTTCAGAGCCTTCACACTGTGGAGAAGAGTCAGTGTCTGAATTTACATTTCAGAGCTGAGATCGATCACATCGCTCTGCATACATTTCCCCGCAGTTGAAATCAATTCTCTGTAAATTGCCCTCATTTAGCATCGTGAAGCACAACCCAGACTGTGTGATGTTTATCTGAAGTAATTACGGGGAATTATTGTGGGAAGATTGATTAGTTATGTCTGAATCTTAATGGGGTCGCCACATGTGGGCAGATGTCGGAGCTGCACGGGCAGACAAACATGTTTCTGCAGTCCTGAAACCTGAGGACAGAAGAAGACGACATCAGCAGCTCGTCAGGACAAGTTTGTCCTCAGAAGTTTCATCTTCTTTCAACACGTGAAAGAAACAAACCAGAGTTAAAGTTAATATTAAAAATCCTCTGAGCTTTAAGGACTCAAAAAAAGACACAAATGACCTGATGAGTTTCTTTTCAAATCAGAATTTGTGTCACTGGGACAGTTTTCCTGCAGACCTTATTGAGTAATATCCTCCGCCAGCCTCAGTTTCCATCACCGTGAACAAATTGTTTACTGTATTAGCTGTGAATCAATCTCCAGCACTTATTGATAGAGCTGTTCTGTGTCCGCGGGGTCGGAGTGTCGCGGGGAGGCGACGGCGGCATCAATCACTCCGATCCGAAGACGACGACACGGCGAGGAGGCGACGAGCGACTCGTTTGATATCAGGACTCATTCCTTCAGAGTATTTAGAGCTTCACAGGGGAGCAGGGAGACGATGTGGGGTCAGGATGGAGGATGTGGAGCATTCATCACCTCCGTCACAATAACACATCTTTAGCTGTGGAGACGTTCGTGCACCTGCTTCTGTAAATCTCACAGTCGGTTTGAACGAGCGACATTCAGCCATTAACAAGTTCACATATAAATGTTTTAAACTTGAAATTACTGGATTTTCTCTCAGCTCTCAGCTCCAAACATTTCTACGGTGGCCACGAGGGACAACAAGCAAAAAGCAGCTTTTCATAAAACAAAATGCTGTGTTTTGTGAAATGTTGCTGTGTTTTTTGCAGGAAATAGTGAATTAGTTTGGGACTATTTTCAGCAGCGGATTAATCCACATTCGGTGCTGTAGTGAGTATTTGTGGCAGCAGGACGGTGTGTGTGTGTGTGTGTGTGTGTGTGTGTGTGTGTGTGTGTGTGTGTGTGTGTGAAACAGCCCTGTGATGCTGCACTCATTCAGAGTATCTAATGTAATCACCTGTCGTCTCACCTGTCGTCTCACCTGTCGTCTCACCTGTGTGTCTGCAGTGTCGCGGTTCTCCAGCCCCAGACTGACGCCCCGGCTGAGCAGGAAGAGGGCGCTGTCCATCTCGCCGCTGTCCGACGCCAGCATCGACCTGCAGACGATGATCCGCACCTCGCCCAACTCGCTGGTCGCCTACATCAACAACTCGCGCTCCAGCTCGGCGGCCAGCAGCTCCTACGGACACCTGTCGGTCGGAGGCCTCAGGTAACTCACCGGGACTAATTAACACCATTAACATCTCCATCTGTTTCCTTCTACAACCTCCTATTTCCTTACCCACTCCCTAGTTTCCTTTCCTAGCCTCCTTTCCCCCCATACCTCCTACTTTGCTTCCTACCACCTCTTTTTTCTTTCCTTCTTCCTTCTTTCCTTAACTACCTCCTCCTTGTGTTGCTTCCTACCACAGTGTTTCCTTTCCTTTGCGTCTCATTTCCTTATTCCCTTTCTTCTTTCCTTCCTTACCATCAGCTTTCTGTCCTACGTTCCCTTTTCCCTTCTCTGCCTCATTTGTTTCCCAACATCTCATTTGCTTTCATTTCCTCCTTTTATCCCCTACCTCCTAATTTCCTTCCCCCATGTGTCCTTACCTCTCCTTCCCTCCTCTGTCTCCTCCTTCCTTCCTTGCTCCCTCATTCGATCCCACCTTGCAGTAACACCTGCAGTACCAACATGTATGTGATGTCTCCTTCGCAGCCCGTCCTTCCCCTTCCCTCACCACATCAACCCCATGGCCTACCAGCAGCTGCTGTCCCAGCAGCGAGGGCTCAGCGCCTTCGGCCACACGCCGCCCCTCATCCAGCCTCCGCCCACCTACTCCAGCCGGCAGCCGGGCCTCGGCCTCTCCTCGCTGCCCGCCTCCGCCCACAACAGCGACCTGTCGTCAAAGGTAGACGGACTTCTTCTTTACCTTTATTCTGTTCTTCTGTTCAGATCTTGTCCTGATGATAACAAAAGGACAGAAGAGGATCAGGACCACCGTGAAATCATCTTGAGTTCTGACTTTTTCCCCCGATTCAGAAGTGATATGTGTAGAAATATCCACAAGTGTTTGAGTTTAACAGTCTTGTGTTGCTGGTTAATGTTCATGTTGTTAGGGTTTTACATACTTGAGGTTTGTGTATTAGAGGCTCTCGGGATGAATCAGCCCTCCCGTCTTAAATCACATAATTTCTCTATGGAGTTTGGCTGCAGGAAATTCCCCCTCTCTGCCTCCAGGTATTTCTCCCTGGCAGCTCCTAGAACAACTATTTAACCAAACCCTGAGTTTCTCCGCTGTGTTTGTTCTCACGGTAGATTTTGTTTTGATGTCGGCGTTATCGCCCGGTCGCAGCCGACCCGTGTTTAGATTTGCGGTGTCGGTGTGAGCAGCGTCCCCTCGGAGGTAAACTCTTAGTGGGGGAGACGTTCAGAGGGAGACCCATCATTTCCCTCCACCCACGCCGTCCAAGCTCAGGTTTCTCTCTCTGATCCTGTCAAGTCATCTCTGACTCAGGCTGAAATTATAGATGTGTGGGAAAGGTCAACGAGGGCAGGGGGAGGTGGAGACGCTTCATCATGTGGCGTTTTAAATCAGACATGAGCTCATTTTTATATAATTCATGTGTTTTTCTGTGGATTTGGAGTTTAAATGATGATCCTGATGATTTTATTTGTCACCTGAACTCACACTTCTTTACTTTCTTTATGAAATAAATCACTCCTGAGATTTACATATGTGTGATTTCCCTTCAATTTAACTCACAAACCTTTCAGAAAAGAGTCACACAGTAGAGGACGTCTGGTTTTTAGTAAAGAAAATACTTTAAACATGCAGACATGGTTGTTTTTATGGAAGTCTGTGGCTGCCGATGTTAAACTGTAAAAGACACGTGAGCTAAGTGAAGGATAATATATGATCTGTGATCAAATGAAGAAAAACAAGCTAAAACATACAAAGAAATGGCTCTTTATATGGAAAACTGCAAAAGATGTGAAAAATGTTTTTTCATCACTGCCAAAATAAAAGTTATTATTTCTTTTATTATATTTGAGGCATTTTTGCAAATTATTCCATCAGATTTTTACACTAAATCCTGTTTTTCCTTCCCGTCCTCAGAACCTCAGCGGCGACTCGGCGGTCAGCAGCACAGTTGACCCCATGATCACCAAAAGGTCAAAGGTCAAGACTGAAGCAGAGGGACTGAGGCCGTTGTCTCCATGTTCACCGGTATGAAGCTCCTGCAGCAGTTTGGATGTTTCCAGGATCAAACGTGTGACGTTTTAATTACAGGACACTCTCACCAGTAAAGTGTTTATTATATCAGTCTTCACCTCTGAGGCGTCGAACCGCTGCAACCTCAAAATGTTTCTGATTATCTTTGGAAAACGACTGATGCCGCAAAATGTGTCATTTTTTAAAGGAAGTCTGGTGCAGTAAGCGACTTCAGACACTAAGTTAAGGGAATTGTTGTTGAGGATTTTAATTAATTCAAATAAACAATTCAGCTTTTATTTTTCTTTCCAAAAATGAAATGATGGTTAAAATGACAGTAGTGCTGCGACTGATAAAGACAATGAGACATTCAGAGAGAATAAGTCTAAGTCTCAGTTTCAATTTTCAAAAATGTCTCAGGAGAGGACAGTTTTGATACGTGAGGACAGTTTTGATACGTGAGGACAGTTTTGATACGTGAGGACAGTTTTGATACGTGAGGACAGTTTTGATACGTGAGGACAGTTTTGGAAATTAAAAAACAATTTGGAAAGTCAGGAAATGTTTGCAAAGTCTGGACATTTAATGTGAAGTCAGGACTTTTTAGACAAATCTGTGAGGACTTATTAGGACGTCAGGACATTTTTGGAAAGTATTTTGCAAAATCAGTGAAACGTCTCTAAAGTTTGAGGGATTTTTGAGAAGCTAGAAAAAAATGTTGAAAGTGAAAAATGCCGACTTTCAGGAAAGTTAAAGGAATCAGTTTGAAAACAGATTCAGAGTCAACAAATTGTGTTAGCAGAGGACACTTTTGATAAGTGAGGACATTTTAGTAATTAAAGACGAGGGCGAGGACGTTTTTAAAAAGCGATGACCTCTTGTTTTCCTCTGCGACTCGCGGCCCCGGGGAGCCGCAGCCTCCCGTGACCCCGATGTAAAACGCGTCTGGGATGAAGAAAAACTCCACATGATAAGAGCTTTGCATCCATTGGTTTGGTCGCTCGGCTGCCTCCTCTCTCCCCGGCCACTGTAAACTGTGCCAGAGCACTTCATTTTCATGAAATATTGGCCGGGCTTTATTGTCATCTGAGGAGCCTTTTTCTCTCTCTTTTGACAAATTTGCGGCTCCTCTCCGATAGCGAGGCAGGTTTGGGCTTGATGCATGAGGACGGCGGAGCGCGCAGTCGTCTTGGGGCCACCAGAATTGATGAAGATAGCGTGCGTGGGGCAGAGACAAACATGCTGCAGTCAGCACGTTGTGTGTGTGTGTGTGTGTGTGTGTGTGTGTGTGTGTGTGTGTGTGTGTGTGTGTGTGTGTGTGTGTGTGTGTGTGTGTGTGTGTGGTGGAGGCGTACAGGAAGCCGGGTGGGACAAGCTGTGTGTCAGTTTGTGTCTAACACGTGCACGTGTGCTCTCGTACGACTGTGTTTGTGAGGACGACTTCAGCCTCAGACAGCGAGCGTGACGTCACTTTTTAAAGTGACGACGTTTTAAATGATTTTCTGTCGTAATTGATCCTCGTGTGATGGGATGAGAGTTACATCTGAACATTTTTCAAAGAACTTTCTGAACAATTAAGACATTTCCGAAATTAAGAATAACAGGGTAGAAAGAAGAAGAACTTTTAGGATTCATTTTGTCGAAGTCAGCGATGGTGTTTTGGAAAGTGGAGACATTTTTTAGAAATAATGTTTTTGGAAAATGAGTCTTGTGGGACATTTGTGGAAAGCATGGACAGCAGCATGTTTTGGGAACGCTGGGACAGTTGTGTGAAGTTAAAAGTATTTTTTCGAATTTACAAACATTTTCTGAGAGTCAGAGTATTTTTGTAAGATGAGGATATATTTTTAAAAATGTAAAAATGTCTCTGGTCCTCTTCTCTTTGAGAGTTGTGACTTGGATTAAAAGTTTAGGATTTGAGTTCGGTTTTGCAGAAAGCATTTTGTAAACAAGTGTTTTCACAGATTTCTGTATTTTTAATGTTATTTCATCAGAAGTGCACCTTGTTGAACAGTGTGCTGACCCTGCGATCACACACACTGATCGTTTGCTTTTGTCTGAAACATGAAGATCATATTTGTGTGTTTGCTTCGTTAAGCTTCACGCTGCCTAAATTACAAGGAAACCCGGAGCTGTAAACAGAAGTCGTGTGTGTGTTTGTGGTGGAAGTTGTCAAAACAAATCTGATTCCAACCTCTTTAACTTTAGAGCAGCATGATGCACTTTAATCTGTAATTTACTGTCTCTGGTGTTCATATCAGGTAAAACACATGAACAAACAGCTCAGTGCGACTCTAACAGCTGCACTTTAGACACTAAACTGTTCCACATGTGCTGCAAACACACCCCGAGTGGAAGAAAACCGTGAAAGTCCACAGAAAAATATACTTGTGTCAGCTGCTTTTTACCGATTCTCAGGGTTTTTATATTCATTTTTTAGAATATATATAAATTTGGGATGTTTTGTGATTTGTGTTCTCCACAGAACCATCACGGAAGCCTGTTGGACCTGAAGGACGACGTGGATCGGGACGACTGTAAGCAGGAGCCGGAGGCCGTTTACGAGACTAACTGCCACTGGGAGGGCTGCAGCAAGGAGTACGACACGCAGGAGCAGCTGGTCCACGTAAGTGTGTACAAATACACACTCACACTGCAACAAGACCTTCAACAGACAAGCAAAGTACCCTGTGATCTGCAGAGATTATATATCTCAAACAGAAGAATCGGGGGCACAAGTAAGAAAAGATAAATCAGGTCACTGTTAAACTGTCCGACCTGAAAACATGGATTCTCATGATGCTCCACAAAAACAGCAATGATGGCTCATCCACATTTCACTACAGAGACCTGTCTCCACCACGTCTTTACAGAGACCTGTCTCCACCACGTCTTTACAGAGACCTGTCTCCACCGCGTCTTTACACAGACCTGTCTCCACCACGTCTTTACACAGACCTGTCTCCACCACATCTTTACAGAGACCTGTCTCCACCACAAATTTACAGAGACCTGTCTCCACCACGTCTTTACAGACCTGTCTCCATCGTGTCTTTACAGAGACCTGTCTCCATCGTGTCTTTACAGACCTGTCTCCACCACGTCTTTACAGAGACCTGTCTCCACCACGTCTTTACACAGACCTGTCTCCACCACGTCTTTACAGAGACCTGTCTCCACCACGTCTTTACAGAGACCTGTCTCCACCACATCTTTACAGAGACCTGTCTCCACCACGTCTTTACAGAGACCTGTCTCCACCACATCTTTACAGAGACCTGTCTCCACCACGTCTTTACAGAAACCCAGATCTGGAGAAACAGATTTACAGCTCAGATCAGTCAGATCACAATTAATCGACAATTCAAGTATTAGGCTGAGGATAAAAGTGTGAACCTGAAAATGAGCAGAATATGTCGCCTTTGAGACTTTTATAGTAAGTTCCAGTTTAAATCCAAGATCAGGCTTAGCTAAGCTTAGCTTAGCATAAAGACTGCAAACAGGGGGAAACAGCTAGCCTGGCTGTCTAAAGTTAAGACACACACCAACAACAAACGCCACTAAAGCTCACTAATTGACATTTCCATCTGCCCAACACTTTTGTGCAGAGTGTCTGGCTATATTGCAGGATGGTGCTGCCAAACCTGGCAACCTCTACAACTTTCTGCTTTGCATTTTTTTTATCACCTCACAACATATTAAGAAGAAAAGAGAACAGAGTTGAATCTTATGCATGTTTCTGGTGACCAAAAGAATCACAGAAATGCTGAAACCGATTCCTCCTCGAATCTAAAGAGAAAACCAGCGTCGCTCGGCCAAAAGAGAGGAGAGGAAGTGATGGAGCTTACGGGAAATGTGGTCTTGATTTGCAGAAAACAATAGCACAGTAACAATACTGCGGGCAGTCGTTTCCACCGCAGTCTCATTTGTTTACAGGAATCACATCAAAGCGTCAGAGCGATGTCGACAATGAAACACTGATGTTTAAAATGCCACACATAGCAGCTCTAACAGTCTGTAAACAGTCACAGAGGTGAGCTGCTTTATGGGAGATTTTCTCCAGACAGAAAGAAGAATGAAGTTTAATGAATGATGGACAGCATCGCCCCCCAGCAGGCCTCACTAATCCCCTCACCCTGCTGCCTCTTTTCTCTCTTTGCTTCACTGGAAGTGAGGAATGCTTAAGACCCTTTTAACCAAGACTCTGCTTGTTGTGATGGGAAAGAAAAACGGAACCGATGACGGTTTGGAGGTCAAACAGACGACGGCAGGAAAAACTGCAAACTGCAAGAATTAGACAGAACGAGAATTCAGAGGAAGTTTTTCGTGGTATCTGAAGGGTCACAGCTCAGTCAGCACTTTTGAAACAGCGGTTTGAGAAAGTAATCTGAGCTCAACGTCCACTTACTGCAAAAAGCTTTGAAGAGGAACTTGAAGTTACTGCTCAGCAAAAACCCAAACGAAGTCATCTTATTTTAGGATGATTAAATCTTATCAAGTACTATTTGTTTTGGATTATTTATTTCAAGGTAGCCTGGATTGATTTTTGGACTTGATGGTCCTGGTGAGAATTAAATCAACTGGCAACCATCAAGAGAGCTCAGATGCAGGTCATATTTTCCTAATGTGAAGCTGTAAACATATCTGAATCTAACAGCTATAAACAGAAATGATCTGATACGTTTTGATGATGTTTTATAGCAAAAGAAACCAAAGAAGAAGACTAAAGAGGAGGATGATTCAAGTACTGGAAGTCCTAAATATAAAAAAATGTGTGACAAAGAAGTGGAGACAGATCAGAGTTTATCCACTTTTTCTTAAAAAGAAATATAACTTAAACCAATATTATCAAACAAAACGACGACTTTACATTGCAGGAGAATATTCAGATTTGACTCTTAAATCTGACTTTTATTTTGGCGGGATCGAGAGTCTACGTGGTCCTAATTAGTGGGGCTGAAACACGTTTCCTCTGCTGCAGCTTCCTTTGAGATTTACTCTGATAAGATGGATTTCTACAGAGAAATCCTACCGAGAGCAACATGAGAGCCTCTTAGTGGACAACTCTCGCCAGAAAACCTCTCACATGTGTGTGTGTGTGTGTGTGTGTGTGTGTGTGTGTGTGTGTGTGTGTGTGTGTGTGTGTGTGTGTGTGTGTGTGTGTGTGTGTGTGTGTCCCACAGCACATCAATAATGACCACATCCACGGAGAGAAGAAGGAGTTCGTGTGCCGCTGGGAGGACTGTTCGCGGGAGCAGAAGCCCTTCAAAGCTCAGTACATGCTGGTGGTTCACATGCGCCGACACACAGGGGAGAAACCACACAAGTGCACGGTGGGTAACGGATGGCCTCGGCGCCCCCACGGGTGGCGACACACACTCTCTAAACACCGGCAACACGCACACTGTCAGTAAAACACACACACACACACACACACACACACACACACACACACACACACACCCCTGGGACGGCTGGATTGAAGATTTCTTTCTTCTTCTACTCATCACAGATTATATGAATACATTAATCTTACTGCAGCTGCTCCATCAAACATCAGGAAGAATTAAAGGAACAGATCACCAAAAAAAAAATAAGTTTCTGGAGAATTGTTTTAAAACGTAATAAAACAATACTAATAAGAGAAAATGCTCTAAAACTCCATTAAAACTTTGCTGAAATAGCTGTTAGCACTTCCTGTTTGCAGTGTACTCATGGATGTACAGACATACATCACTGGATTACTTTGATACTGAAGAAAACTTAAAAACATGATTTTCCAAGGCAAGTTCTGCACATATAGGAAATGTTATTTTTTTCTGGGATTTCTACAAATTATTGAATCTGTAATTGCGATGGACTTAAAAATTAATTATGTCTTCAGAAAGTGGAAGTAACACTGAATATAAAATTATGTGTATTATGACTCCGAAAAAGAGAGTGATTTTAGAAAAAAGACGTTCCTCACATGTGCAGAACTTCCCTTAGAAACATCATGTTTTTAAGTTTTCTTCAGTATCACAGTAATGCAGTGATAGTTGTCTGTACATCCATGAGTTCACTGCAAACAGGAAGTGCTAACAGCTAATTTGGCTGTGTTTAGTGATGGTTCAGAGATTTATTTTTTACGTTTTAAAACACCTCCCCAGTTAGACATGAGAAGCATTTGTTGACAGATTTGTCAACAATATGTTGATTGACTGTATGTTTATATGTAATATATAAACTTCTTATTCTGAGGTCCGAGACAGAAATGTTCCTGCCACACATCAGAACAGATTAACACCGCCTGTTTTTCTTTCTCTTCCTCTGCAGTTCGAGGGCTGCTCCAAGGCCTACTCCCGTCTGGAGAATCTCAAAACTCATCTGCGCTCGCACACTGGTGAGAAACCGTACGTCTGCGAGCACGAAGGATGCAACAAAGCCTTCTCCAACGCCTCGGACCGAGCCAAACACCAGAACCGGACACACTCCAACGAGGTACAGGAAACTAAAACTTCACACAGACTTTCTTATAGAGAGATCCGTAAGAAATTCTCTCAGAGGGAGATGAAACACGTGTTTGAAGGTGAAGCTCTGTCACTCTTTACAGTACAGTTCACCTTCGATCTGTGGCCCTAATCTTCTCTATATCGAGACAATTTCATGTCAGGCAGTCGCTTTACAACCCCTGTGTGCGTCTTTTGAGAGTAAAAAATGGGGTATAGACATAATGAGCACGACGGCCCACGATGCATTAGGGCGCATTACGCTCACCGCCTCCCCTCCGCCCTGCCGAGCCGGACCACCTGCGGACGGCGAAGAGAAAATGAAACCTGGCAGCGTTTCAGAAACCTCGCTGCTTATGGGAGAGGCTTCACGCCATCATTTACTGCACACAAACCAAAATTCATCTCCAGCAGAGTGACATATTTCTGCTGAAACTAACACCAGCATGCTTCAATCTTAAAGTATGTGTTTGATGTGTGTTGTGACTAAGAAGAAGAGAGAAGAAAAGAAGACCCTCCTTATAAATGCAGAACTTGCCTTAGAAAAATCATGTTTTTAAGTTTTCTTCAGTATCAAAGTAATCCAGTGATAGTCGTCTGTACATCCATGAGTACACTGCAAACAGGAAGTGCTGACAGCTAATTCGGCAGACTTTGAATAGAGATTATAGAGATAACCTCACCACTAGAGGCCACTAAATCCTACACACTGGACCTTTAATGAATATCTGTTTATATTTCTCTGTAGAAACCCTACGTATGTAAGATCCCCGGCTGTACGAAGCGCTACACGGACCCCAGCTCTCTCAGGAAGCACGTGAAGACGGTCCACGGCCCGGAGGCCCACGTCACCAAGAAGCAGCGTGCCGACCTGCCGCCGAGGCCGCCGGCGCCGAGAGAGAACGGCGAGAACGAGACGGGGAACAGAGAGAGAATCCAGAGGGAGGACAAGATGTCGGACAGCAACAGCTCCCCCAGAGGCGTGGAGGACTACCTGCACGTCAAATCCATCAAGACGGAAAACTCTGTGGTGAGAACGCTCAGAAAGATTGCCAATAAATTATTATAAATTTGTAAAGCCTTAAGACCCAAAGTTAATTCAGAGCTGTTGTTGAACAGTTTTCGTTTTCCCTCAAACAGTCAGAGTCACTGTAAATGCTTCTGACATTCAGCTAAAGACGTTTGAACACACAGAAATATTTATTATTTATTCTCGCTAACACTACCTGCAGATGACTGGCCCTTAGCTGGAATACACAATGGGACCACATCAAATAGCCTTAAAATAAACACTTTATGCAGGAAATATCCAGGTGCCTGGCAAAAAATGTTGTGACCCCAAAATACCCCTGAGTACAAGAAGCATGATCACATTATAGTTCTTTATTTCCTTAATTACACTAACTTTGTGCACATAAAACAGTCAGAGGTCAGCTGAGGTGGAAAAATAGCCCTCACATTTCCATGTTTAGGCCTCTTTGTTCAAACCTTTCCTCTGCTTGCTGCTTGATTGTCTTCATTTTTCTCTCTTTCCTGACTTTCCTAATGGACAGACTTTACTAAGGTGAGCTCACCGATGCTTCCCCTTCACCATTTTGACCCATCTTTCATCATCTTTCACCATTTCCCCCCATCACATAAACTGTTTCATTCCAAAACAAGATGACAACTTTAAAAATAAAGAGAGGAAGTGCTTGGACTGCATGTCATCTCTGAAGCCATGTACGTCACTTTTCCTTGACACCGGCAGTTTAAACCGACAGTGGAGACCTATCAAACACATGTCAGAGCCTGAACATGATAAAAGCCGCTCCAGGATTAATATTCAAACACTGGGAATTGGTTATGGCGCTCTGTGCAAACAGAGCCAACTATCAAGCTGTGATCACGACAGCTTTTTAGCAGCGAATATATTAGAGACTGTGAGGAAACTGAGGCTGGTCAAGGTTAATTTAGAGAGATCTCTAACCGTTATTGTCTGAAGGAAAGAGATTTAATACAACACTTTTACACTACGATGTAGAAATGTCAAATCATGAGCCGTGAATTTCAACTTGATGTCTTTGTTAGAAAACAGATTACAACAACAACTTCAGTCAGAATAATGCTTTCAAAGTGCACGCTGAGCTGTAAAGTTTGGCTTTATTTGTTCCCAGAAGAAAGAAAGAAGAAAGAAAAGGGAGAAAAAAACTAACTTCTGCAGGTGAAAGAGAGAAAAGCCTGGGAGGATTTTCAGTGTAAAACTAACTGAAACAAGTCGCTGACAAGCAAAGCTTCATGCTCACCTAAATGTTCAAACAGCCTCCACACTCACAGTTCAGTTTTTGAAAACGTGATCACATCTTGTGATGATCGCTCTGGCACTCTGGCTCGGGCTCAAGCAGCCTTTCATCCTGCCCATTTCTAATTCACAGACAGACTAAGACAGTCTGTAATCTGTGGTGCACCCCCACCTCTTCACCCCATCCCAAAAAACACTCATTATTTACAATTAAGCCGGGGGAGGATAAAACATTCAATGATTCACTGTTCTCCGTGCCATGTGAAGCACTGTTCTACTTTTGTTCTGCAAAGAAAAACTGTTTCTTTGGACAAACAGTCTTTTTTCTTCTCTTTCCTCTGTAGATGTATCAGTCCAGCCCTGGCGGTCAGTCATCATGTAGCAGCGAACCATCACCACTTGGCAGTGCCACCAACAATGACAGTGGAGTAGAAATGGCGGCGCACAGCGGGGGAAGCCTGGGGGACCTCAGCACCCTGGACGACCTGCCCTTCGTGGAGTCCTTGGGCTGTGAAGACTCCACCGGTGGGGTCGCGGTGTTGGGGCTCCACTTCCGAAAGCAGCTCGGCACCTGCCAGCGCCTGGAGCATCTGAAGAAGGAGAAGTTGATGACAGTGAGGGACTCGTGTCGGTGGGCCAGCAACCCAACGCCCCTGGTCCTCGGCACCAAGCTGCCACCCATACCAGCAAGCGGTGAGTAACGGGATGAAGAAGATGGTTACAATACAGCTGCATTGAGTTCAGACCTGGTATCAACAACCAACCTAGTTTCTGCAATAGAAACCGCAATATCACCAGACTCCCTCAACCAATTCCATGATTTTAAGAGTTGTTTTATGAGGGGAAACTTAACAAACTTTGTGAAACGGCTTCAACAAATTCCAGATCATTGGTGCCTTCTTGTAAATTCAGCATTAAATGAAAACATGAAGTTGTTTGTTTCACCTGCCAACATTTAGCAGCTGTTTGAACACACTGTTTACACTGATTTCACCATTTACACTCAATTTATGAAAGAAGAAACATTTTATTGATGCTAAACATGTCACATTTTACAAATAGGCTGCTTTGATGCTAATGGCGAAAGACCCCAGATTGCCTTTAAAATTTGCTTAATTTTGTTCAGCTTTTAACAAAGTTTATAAACCTTGTGTAGAAAACATAATACGTAATACCAGGTCTGAAAAGGGCCTTTGACTACTTGGGGGCAGAAGAACTCAAAAACAAGTTCCCAATTTAACATGCTGCCCCACATTCACTCTCCTTTTAGCTCAGGTTTGGTCTCCGCCAACTCTTACACTGGCTGCTAGATGTTCCTCTTTGTCCACCAGCTAATTGTTAAATACAGTACAATGCTAAAAGCAGGAAATAAGATTGAGTGGTGAGGAAACAAGTGTCTGACATGTTCTGTTCTGTTTCTGTTCATCTGTTCCTTCACAGGGTCCCTCCTGGAGAGTCCAAGTATGGGTGGTGGTCCGGTGTCCTTCCCTGGATATGGCTTGGGTGATCTGAGCTCTGGTAAAACGACTTTGCTGGAGAACCTTTCAGAGCGCCGCGACAGCACCTCCAGTACCCTGAGCTCAGTTTACACCCTCAGCCGCCGCTCCTCAGGCATCTCCCCTTGCTACTCTAGTCGGCGCTCAAGCCAGGCCTCACAGTTCAGTGCCAACCGCCTTAACAACCTCAGCTCTGCCGACTCCTATGACCCCATCTCTGCAGACATCTCACGCCGCTCCAGTCAGACCAGCCAGTGTGGGGGAAGCAGCGGAGGAGGAGGTGGGTACGGAGGAAGGGGCTTACCCAGCCCCCTCAGTCTGACCCCTGCTCAGCACTACCGCCTCAAGGCGAAATATGCTGCTGCCACTGGAGGTGCACCACCTACACCTCTTCCATACATGAAGACCAACACAGCCCTTTATGGCGACTCCCAAGAATCCTCCATCACCTACAAGGTACCCTCCAGGCAGTACAGCAGCTACAACACACGGAGCTTGATGCCTCATGAGGTCCCATCCAACATCCCCCGCAGAGCCAGCGACCCTGTGAGACGCGTGAATTATCACAACCAGCCGCAAATGCAGCGCTACAACAGCATGGGTAGACTGAGCGGAGGGGTGACCATGCAGCCCCATCCACCTCCAGGCTGCCTGCGATCGGATGGTAGTCCCCACCGCCACCCTCACAGCCTGCGACCGCCCAGCATTACAGAGAACGTCACCATGGAGATGATAACGGGTGATGTCTGTGAGGAAGACCTGATGCTGTCAGACAACAGAGACACAACCACTCAACAAGCACTGGTCCCCAACTTTCAGAGAAGGATGGCCGTCGTGAACTTACCCAGTCAAGTTAGCATGAGTCCAGGGCAGCAACGACAGATGTGTCCATCTTCACCAAGGGACTGTAAGGCCAATGTTCAGTGGAACAGCTCCTTGGGACCCATGGATGCCAGCCAGCATTACTCCAAACTACAGCTTCATGGAAACCTTGCCGTCCTCCAGCAGAACCAGAACTTTGGATCTTTACACAACAACCAGCAGATGATCCAAAACCTCATCAACACAACGCAGCAGAGATGCAAACAGCCGAGTACCGAACCAGGACCGAACCACTTCCAACAGTCGTCGAATCTCAATGAAGGACTTCGCTCTCAGTGCAGGTTCAACATAGGCATCAGTCCCTTTGATAAGAACGGGAACACCACTTACCCACCTTGCAAACAGGAGCCAGTCGACATGGAGACTGTTGACATGCACTTTGCTGATGCTGGATTTCAGCCTGTGCAAGTTAAAATTGAGGACTGTGATGGATCAATCATGATTTCTGATCAGCAGAACTGTAACATGAACCCCCAGATTCCCTTGCAAACTGGGAATCTCCAACCAAGGCCACCAACAGTCCCAAAATCTCTGAACAGGCACCTTTCAGGGCCAAAGGTGTCACAGCAATTGAGGCATCCAAGTCAAGCCAACGAGGATGTAGCCTCCAAATTACCCAGCGGGGAAGTTTTAGGACTTCATTGCGGACAGAACTCTGACGACAACGCCTTGTACTACACAGGGCAGATTCAAGTATTTGAACCCAACGGGAACTTGGACCCTCATGTTTCCCCTGTGGTGAATATACCTCCCAGTCCTCCCAGTTCAGGCAACAACCAGGCATCCAGGACTGTAGACTGTACTGCATCATTGGTGCAAACACAGATAGACTTTGATACCATGCTGGATGATGGGGATCACTCCAGCCTCATGTCGGGAACCTTGAGTCCTGGTCTGCTCCAGAGCTTATCCCAGAGTTCCTCTCGCCTGACGACGCCTAGGAATTCGGTCACGTTGCCGTCTGTGCCGCCAGCGACAGGGAACATGGCCATCGGGGACATGAGCTCGTTGCTGACTGCTCTGGCAGAAGAGAGCAAGTTCCTGGACTTGATGTCTGAGCAGAATTCTTGAACTCCTAATGCACAATAAACATAACTTAAAATTGATGTGATCGTGTGCCAAAAAGCCTCCACGGTGTGTGACTCTTGGTTTCCTGTACAGTCTCATTTGTTAATTATTTAAAGTGGCCATTTTTTTAATCTTTTTAAAAAGCCATATTTGAGTTTTTTTGCCTTAGGTAGTAAATATGACATGAACAACAGAAATCTTTCAGTTGTCTGCAGTAAGATCAGTTTACTAAGTGCCTGGCTCAGCCAAATGATGACATCTAAATGTGTAAATGCAACCAGGTAATCATCTGATACCTACATATTTGATTGTACCATCAGCACCGACTTGTTTTTACACTGTAAATTACTTGAGCCTCTGTATCAAACCGCTCATTTCTGCTCAAGGAGAAAACAGTCCAATCATAACAGTGAGTCATTATTCGATTGCTGCATTGCTGCTGAGATTAACTGTGACATCTCAGTGTCAGGCATCAGAGACTTGATTTGTGACTGAATTATGAACTCATGCATTGATAAATCGGTTGTGCTCCGGCAGCGAGACGAGAGAATCAGACTTTTCTTTTCTTTTGTACATTATTAAACCAGTTTGTTGTGCTGGATGAATGTAAATATCATTTGTACATTTTTAAGAAATACAAAATTGACATTGATTTTTTTAAACAAGTACTGTCTGTGTTGTCCTTCATACATACAAACGCTTCTTTCAGCTGATGTTAGACTGTCACATCTGGATTTGTAAACATCAACAGATGGTTTTATGACGTTGGTTTTATGTCCCATAAAAACTGTCCTTTACACGTTACAATTCTTCTTTAAAAAGATGGGGGTATTTTACAAAAACAGCTCCAGAGTTCAACTAAAAAATACCAGCGTTCAGTGATTCAACAAGCAGCAACAAAAGATAGAAATTCAGTTTGTTACAAAGTTTCGCAAATTTGTCCAGAGTGAACCACCTTCATACACCCAACATCAGAGTTTCCTCTGGTACCAGTCAGCTGATCATCTTCGATCGCACAGGAGAAGAGTCTGGAAGTGATGCTGCAGGCTAACGCTAAGCTAGCTGTGTCATCTTCCAAGTGTTGTTGTCCTCCTTAGGACATGTGCTGGGTTCATGCAAGTCAGCAGAGATGGAGAGAAAAAGAAAATATCAGATGAATTGCCACTCTGGGTTTTGATTTGGATAAAAAGTGAAAGCTCATGTCGATTAAGGATCGTAATCGTGACACCCCGAGTCCAGATTCACCACAACTGGATCAGAAATGTTTCTAATTCAGGACATTGTTTGTCAAAGTCTTGATTCATATGATTGATTAAGGTCTGGAGAGGTTTAAAGAACTAAGGAATCATAATTTGAGTTACAAAATGTTGAACCTTTCTTGTTATGGTTAAAAGAAGAACTACCTGGTTGATCTTAGGGAACAATCCTGGTCATGGCGTAATAAAGTCATCACTGACTGTCCAAACAAAGTCTTACCCAAACCTCCTCTAAAACGTTTTGCAGCACTATAGCAAAGCTTTGTCACGCTATTTCTAACCTGCCAGAACCATCTGGGAAGTGGTCCAGGACACAGTTTGGAAAAGGGCAGACACTTTCAAAAAAATACTTGGCAGGTGATTGGGTGAACCATCTGTCTATCACGAGCCAACTTCAGCCAATCAGATCAACAGTAGGGGAGTTACCATCAAACTCATGCAAAAGTTAGTCTAGAAAACATCTTCAGTCTGTTCTTTACTGTTCTTTCAATGACAAAACTCTCCAGCTCTGATATAAGTGATGCTACAGCAGCTACGCTAACATCTTGATGAGCTGCCGACACTTTCTTGTCTTGCTTGTCGTCACATCTACAACACTGAGGATTAAGGTAATGCCACTTCCTCCTTTGCTCCAAACAAACAGGAGACATAATTCGCATGGCCACTAGAGGTCATTGTCACAAGCTGCAACGTTGATTCGTCAATCTGCAGAAATGTTTTTTTATATAATAAAACGTAAAGGCCAAACATTTCACAGGATCAGCTTCTAAACTGAGTTTCTGCTGCTTTACCTTCTCACACATGATAGTAAACTGAATATATTTGGGTTTTAGACTGTTTTCACTGTTTTTGATGTTTTAGAGACCAAACAAGAAAAATATCGACCAGTCAGCTTTACAGACGTCTTATTTAAAGTGAAACAGTTGTCGCTGCTGCCGCAAAATCAACCGTTTCCCTTTCAACTATTCTCATAGTAGCAACTACCAACAACACAGGACAAAACAAGAGTTAATATTTTCCCCTCTCGTCTATAGTAGAGATCTGAAAGCAGATAAAAATGGTGCCAGGCTGCCAGCCTGTCATCATATTCCCACAAGCTTTTAAACCTAAACTGTGTTGGTGTCATTATTGTGTAGCCGTTACATTATAGAGTCAACATTTACTTCACAATAAAACATTAAAGCAAAACATGAAGACAGCTGGTCTCAGTGAGCCGTGGTCTGCGCCGTCATCTCCCGCTTCTTGTAACTGAGTAAATATTATTCTTCATCAGTCCGTCCCTTCATTTCCTCCTGTAGGAGTGTTGATCGCTTCAATAATTCAACAACAAAACTTTTGTCTTTGAAGCCACGTTCCTGCACCCTCTGCCGACAACGCACTTTCCTCAAACCTTTCTTGTTGAGTGTCAGAAGTGAGGCGCCACACGTTCTTGAGACGCTGCTCGACCTCTTTGAAATAACTTCCCCTGACCTCGTCTTACCTCGCCGGCAAGAGCGGGCTTGACATAATGTAAATCCTCACTCGGAGGCTGATGAAAAAGGACGCTAACAGGAGGGGAAAAGGCGAGACGCGTGCCGAGCGGCTGCTGCTGCTGCAGTTAGCCTGTGTGTTCTTGAATATTAGCTGTGACAGAGCGGCCCAGAGGACGCCGCTGCCGAAACCACATAAAACAAAGCAGCTGAGAGGTTCGGGGGACGCAGCGCTGAGCGTTAGCGAGAGGAACAAATGATTTTAGTCTGTCAGGGAATTCAGCCGAGGATACGTTTGATCTGGAGTTTGTGATTGCTTTTGCCACTGGAATTCCTTATTCTCTCAGAGATGTGAAGTGGGAGAGAAAATAGCCCCGGGCTGTGAAATCCAACCAGGCCCCGAACAAGAGGTGGAGATAAGACGTGCAAAGATGGAGCATTAGCAGCACCTTCATTTATTGATGGAGATCACTGAGACAGAGAGATGAGAGGACGTAAGGTCGTGGATTATAAATATCATTATGGTGAGAAAAGAACGGATTTAATCACAAACAGGAGGATTTCAGTCACATTTTGCAGCATCGTGCTCGTTAACGTTACGAAACAACTCAATTAATTCCAACAGTGTGGTGTCAGATTCAGATCAGCTGTTTGACTGAAGTAAGAAGAGCACAGGGGGAATATGTGCTGATAATAACAGGAGACACTACAGGTGAAGCTTCCCCGGCTGGTGTCTTACATGAACACAATTCATTTTTGTAATAAAGATGTTCTGATTTTGGATGTTTAAATATGCAAATGAGGCGGCATCTAGTTAAAAATGCATCAATTTGCATAAATGTGCAGAACAGAAATCAGAGGTTCAAAATTCTTGTTTCATTTTGTTGACACATTAAAGTCAAAAGGTTTTTTATTGAGGGAATTTTGTATTATTCAGTAAATCAGAAAAGCCCAATTCTGCCAGTTAAAGGAAAAATAATGGGAACCTTTTTAAAAATACATATGTATATCTATATACATATATATATATATATATATTCCCATGGCATGTCATAATTATGAGAATAATGTCGGGTAAATGTATAATTTTCTATGTTTTATCTTGTAATTATGACTTTTTAGATTTGTTTTTAAATTGCATACATTTACAGACAGAAAATGGTAAAAAGACTGAAGATTTAAACACCATGAAACTCTCAGCTTGTTATTTATTCTAGGTAAGTCTGTGACACCACTGCTGAGCACTTGGAAATGTGGTGGCCTGTGCAGGAAGTAAACAGAAACAAAGACTGTAAAACACAGAACACAAGCTGGAGGAGTTAACGTTTGTTTCCTTCGCAGCATTGCTCCTGATATCGTTCAGTTTCAGTTGACTGAGGCGTCAGAATCTACAGCATGTTGTTGTTCAGCGCTAACGGATGCAGAGCAGCGTGTCGACGCCTGGTGGCCGAGTGTTCACACGAAGACCACGGACCACAGCTGACGACTGATACAGGACATTTATTGCATGTCATTCCCTTTATTTCCTGTTTCAACACATATAATAATATAATAAAGGGAAGAGAAGAACCAGCTGAACGTTCTGACATCCAAGATTTGAGACATGATCATGAAAAGGAAAAACACAACTTGGCAACATGTTCACAGTGTTTACACGGATTTTGAAGCAGAAAGTAACTAATGTAAGAAGATTCAGACTGAGTCCACAGGTCAACACTTTAATCAACAGCCGAACAAACACAAGACAAAAGGAGCGACTTCCTGACTTCCTCTGATTTTTAAAATACAACAACACTCAGCTGAGTCATCTCTAATCAGCTCTTCAGGTTTAACGAGGTGATCTCACTGCAGGGCAGTAAACAGGCCGTCTGCTGACTTTAAAGGCCTTCACAGGAATGTGTTTTACAGCGAGCGCTGCATTCTCCGACATCTCTCGGGGCTCCGAGTTAGACGGACTCTTTATGAGCGACACGGTTTTCAAAACACCCAGACGAACCTGAACGCAGCTGCCAGCGCCACCGACAGTCAGGATTCAAACGTGATGTGTATGTTTCTGCAAACTGCACCGATGTTTAATCTTTACATTTCATTATGTTGCAACTTTTAGCGAGTTTATTTTAGTTTGATTTTCCGTTTAATGTTGTGACATCGCTGTGTTTATGGTCCGGTTAGGTTCCGGGCACAAAAACCACTTGGTTAGGGTCCAGAAATCATAATGTTTTGGCTGAAAATACCTGGTTCTGTGCCTCTAAACACAGCTGAAAATGTCCTGAAGTCTCATAAAAAACATGCGGTTTTGTCACCACAAACACAACTGGAAAAGTCCCGACTTCTTATTAAAGTATCCTGGTTTTGTTCGCCACACACGGCTGAAGAGTGTCCAGATGTCTAGTTAAAACTATCCGGTGGTTTCATGCTCACAAATCTCAAAACGTAGTCTTGAACAGTGGTCTCTGGCTCAGCTGTAACACCACCCTGCCCTCTTCCTGCTGTTATATCCCAAATTTGTTCATTTCATACGTTTTATCAACATTTCTACCATATTTAATAAATCTGGGTTAAACTGATTTTTTCTCTCCAGGTAATGAATGAACTGAAGTGTTTCAGCAGGTGTTTTGCACACAGTTCTTCTTCTGTGGTTGCTCGTTTAGCAGGAGCCACCACCCGACGGCGCTCTGTGCGGTCAGACGCTACGTCCCCGCCGCTGACACCATCAACCTGACGATATGGAAAGTGACGAGTGGGCCAACATGGACGCCAGAGGCTCAATTACAGCCCTGACAATCGTGAAGGACTCTCGGCTCTGACCTCCACCAGCCTCTTCCTTCCTCCCTCCTGATGACACCACATCACATTACCACAGCTCGGCATTATGGCGTGATTATTACACGTGTGACAGTCCAACAGTCCCTCCTCCAGCTCCGTGTCAGTGCAGATGATGGATAGTGCTCTGCAGTCACTGATGCCTCATTCATTTCTATTAGACTAATATGTAAATCCCCTCCAGAGCTCAGCCTCTGCCTCCTGAAGCTGGGAGACGATATTAATTCATGAATCAATTTCAGAAGCTTCTGCTCAGACTGGCAGCTGAGGAGTGTTTGTATCTGATCCCACATCAGAGTAACAGGCCGCAACGAGTCAGAGAGCATCCAAACACAAAGAAACAAGAAGAGTTCAAGTCAGCAGCCCTCCAGGCTGCGACGTCCGGGATGTATCAGACGGAATAAATGATGTCTTTTCACTGGAGCCAAGTGGCGTAGTTTACCCTGAGGGTGGCGCTGCAGGAAGGATCAAGAGGTCGAAAACATTTTCAATAACCAACACACACATTCTCCAGCCAAAAATGGCCTCACGGGTCAGAAGGAAAAACAGCAAAATCATCACAATGTATTTGTTGAAAAAGTATAAAAAATATCTTGTGCATTTCTTTCACTCACATTCAAAACAAATGCAGGAGCCAACAGATGAACAGGAGGTGGAAACACTACTGCTTTTGCCCACAGGAGGCGCCAGAATCAAAATATAAAACAGCATCGCAGCATCCTGCTGAACAACTGAAGAAGCTGGAGACTTTAAAAAATACTCAAAATCTCATTAAAACTTTACTGAATCAGCTGTTAGCACTTCCTGTTTGCAGTGTGCTCATGAATGTTCAGACAACTGTCACTGGATTATTGTGATACTGAAGAAAACTTAAAAACATGATGTTTCTAAGGCAAGTTCTGCACATGTAAGGGGCTTTTTTTTCCTACAATCACTCTCTTCTTCAGAGTCATAACACACACGATACATATATTTTTAAATTCAATGTGACTTAAACTTTACTAGGATATAATTAATATTGGTGTCCATTGCAATTATGCAACAACAAATCCACTTAGAAACCCTTGAAAAAAAGACACTCCTTATGTCCATATGTGCAGAACTTGCCTTAGAAACATCATATTTTTAAGTTTCCTTCAGTATCACAGTAATCCAGTGATGGTTGTCTGTACATTCATGAGTACACTGCAAACAGGAAGTGCTAACAGATAATTCGGCAGAGTTTTAGTGGAGTTTGGGAGGTTTTTTTTGTTTGTTTTTGATGTTTTAAATCAAGTCTCCAGCTGCTTCAGCTGTTCAGCAGAACGCTGCAACTCTGTTTTACTGTGAAGCTCCAGAAATGTTCTGTGGACTACGAGACTTCACCTGACTTTATATCAGCATCGAGTTGAGAAGATAATGACAACATTTTAATTTTTGGGTGAACTGTTCCTTTAAGTTTTGAGTCCTCAGTGATTTTATGCTCTTCACTAAATTTATCACCTTTCTTTTTGTTGTAAAGACAAAACCGACTTCATACAAAACTGGTTTCATCGCCACGACCATAAAATCAACTGTTTAGGAATCAAGAATCAGGATTTGTATGATCCAAAGCTCCTTGCAGCTCCAGAACAGCAGACATTTTTTTCCCATGTGTGGCCCCTGAGGGACAAATGTATTATTAAGGCACGGCTCCTCTCATTTCAATAGGGCCACCTCCCTGCCGAGAGCCCAGCGCCGGGGCCTCAGTGTCAGCGGCTGCTTAATATTAACCACAGCCCTCTGAATAATCTTCATCCTCAGAAACGGAGGTCAACGCAGCCATGCAGCCTTAAAGGACAAAAACAGTGGTATGCTCCTTTAACAGGACAATCAGCACTGAGCATTAAATGTTTAATAAAGAGGGTGAACACCTGCAGCAGCTGTCTGGTCTCCAGCCAGTTCAGTATTTTCCTGAACGAAGCGACACGCTGACCTGCTGCAGTGAAGAGTCTGGGAGTGTTGGCCGAGCTGCTGCCGGTTCTTCAGAGATGTTTGACCAGTAGTTACTGTAATAAATAAACGCACACGGCAGATTAAGTGTTGGCAGTGTGGTTTCTGCCATTCATAGATATGTTCAGCCTTTATATTTCTTTAGGTTCACTGTTCTATTTCTTTTTCTGTGCAAAGATCATTATGTTAGAGTGAGGAAGAGGTCCTGTTCTGGCTCAACATCCTGGTTCTGTCAGCACAAACACGACTGGAAAATGTCCCGAAGTCTCGTCAAAATTATCTAGAGCTGAAAAACAGAAGTCTCATCTAAAATATTTGGGGGTTTTCGCCACTAACAGCTGGAAAATGTCCAGAAATGTCGTCAAAAATACCAAGTTTTGTTGCCACAAATGCCACAAGAACTTTTCCCAATATCCTGTAAAAAATATCTTGATTTATTGCCACAAACTCAGCTGGAAAATGTCTCAAAGTCTCATCACAAATGTCCGGCTCTGTCTCCACAAACACGACAGGGAATTGTCCCGACACCTTGTCAAAAAAATCTTGTTTTGATGCAACAGACACGGCTGGACAGTGTCCTGAAGTCTTGTCGGTACAAACACAAAAAGAAACTCTCCCAGTATCCAGTTTTGTTGCTACAAACACGGCTTATCCCCCAAAAATAACTTAACTCAGCCACAAACACGGCTGGAAAATGTCCCGATGTCCGGTCAAAATATCCGGTTTTGTCACGATTTCTACGTGTGGAAAATGTTCAGATTAGTATCAAGTTTTTTGCCACAAACACGTCTAGAAACTGCAGGTTATAAACCTTTTGACAAGACGTTGGGACATTTTGCAGACTCGTTAGCGGCGACACAAACAGAGATATTGCTCTTGTATCAATACGTTGATATTAACTCTGTCCCGTCTGTTCCTGTTGGCCGTCACAGTCACGTATCAATAAAACCATCTCAGACATTAAGGACGGGTCAAAAGGAAGACGTCCAACACTTCGTTCATCTCTGCAGCTCAAGTGTTGTTGAGGCGGCCAATCATCGGCGAGGCCTCCAGTGTCATGAACTAATACAGCATAAATATTCATCATATGTTCTGATGCAAAATAACATCTGTTTTCCAACAACATGCCATCTGTTTGAGGGACTTTGTGATATTAACGGCTCATCACGCCCAAACACAACAACAGCAACGCCGAGAGCTGCTTTAAAAAGACAATCGTGCTGCTCATTACCTCGCCTGCACCATCATTTACATGTAATCACACACACACACACACACACACACACACACACACACACACACACACACACACACACACACACACACACACACACACACACACACACACACACACACACACACACACACACACACACACACACACACACCTTGTGAGTGAGGAGATATTCATTTACATTTCAGGCAGCGGTTCAGCGTCTTGCTCAAGGACACTATGGAAAAGTCCAAAATCAACACTTTTAATATTTGTAGTTCATCATTCATCACTTTTTCTGTCAATATATGTTTTATATATATTGTTAATATATGTTTTATATATAACGTTATATAATATATCCTCTGCTCCTGGCAGACTTTGAGTCGACAGACTGCTCAACCAAACTCCATTCAAAAAGCAGGTGATTTAAGGCAGCTCATATTTTTCTGCAGTTACATCATCACAGAGTCTCTTTTCTGATTCGCTTCAAACTACCGGCACACGTGACATTTACTCATTAGCATCGTTAGCTTACCTGTGATGAGGTGTTTGTCACAGATGTCCCACAGTTTATCATTTTCAAGGGTTCAGTATTCAGGGTTAGAAAAAGATCTTGATTAGGTGTTCAGTAACTATGAGACTGTTTCTTCTTGATCATTTCTTATTTTTTCTTGATTGTCTTGTTGTTTTCTTGATTGTCTCTTTGTTTTCTTGACCTGCCTGATGCTTTTGTTCAGTAGCATTATAAATCAGTCCAGTGTTGATACTAAACTCGCTCTCAGAGACAGAAGAAGAAGATCAAACCGTGACGTAACTCCATCAGTCAACTTTTCAGTAACTCAACAGGAAGTTGAGCACTAACACTGGACTATCAAACTAAAGTTTCAGTTGAAATGCGTGAATCGGGAGCAGAAGGGGAGGAAGAGGAGTGAGGAAGAGGTGTCGGGGTTTCGGAGGAGTCATGGATCCCGGCGACAGCTGAGGGAGGTCAGCGCCGCCACCTCGCTGCTCGCCGGGTCCTCCAGGTCTCCGCTCTCTGGAGGTTTAAGGATGGAGGTCCTCATTAAAACCTCCCATCGCTCTGCCCTCTCCTCCTCCTCGTCACCCAGTCCAGCTTCTCTGAGGATTCACACCACTAAATGTATGCTGGGACGGTCCAGGTGTCATCCGGCAGGTGTCTGCAGACGGCTGGAGGGTTCTGATTAGATCGCACAGAAACAGGCTGTGGATCCATCAGCAGGCCCGCTTTATTTCTGTCGCTCTGCTCTTTTTAATCATCATTCATGAAACTGGAAATAATGTCATCAAGTTGGTTCTTCTGGTGTCTCCACTTTCTTTCATAACTCGTCCTCATGTAGATTCATCTCTTTCAGCAGCAGCAGGGGTTTGTTGTTAATAAAGAAAAGCACGGAGACGAACCTGCTCAAGAAATCTGCCAACGGAGATACAAACAGGTCGACTTTGCTGAAATGTTCAGCCGTGTCTGTTGCAAGAAAACTGGGTAACAAACTGGATATTTTTGATGAGATGTCGGGACAATTTACACTCATGTTGGTGCGGACAAAACCAGGATATATTTATGAGGCTTCTGGACATTTTCCAGACATGTTAGTGGGGACAAAAGTAACCAGTTACTTATCTTAAGTTAAAAGTTAAATATTTGCCTCTGAGATGTTGCAGAGTCTAAGAAGAAGAGAAAAACTCGTACCTGTAATTTATTTTGTTTTGAGTATTAATTTAAACTGTGATTGAAAAATGTGAATGAGTCGGCAACATGAGATGTCTGAAGTCTGATTTCACACATTTTGGTGCTTTGAGACGTCCCACAGCCTCCAGACGAGGCTTTAAACACGGACGCTGCACACGAGAGGCAGTAAAGCTCTGGTGAGACGCCGCTCGCCGCCCTCAGCACCTGGACCTGAGCTGCAGCCATGTTTGATCTGCCACAAAAGGTCAGCGGAGGAACGGCGGGTTTGAACATTTTCTTTTAAAAATCTCAACAAGAAAGGCGTTTTTTTTATATATTGTTTTGCTTTTTTTGAGGATGGTATCCCGAGAAAACAGGTTGTCCTGGAGGGGAGTTGGTCTCCGCTCGCCGTTTCAAAGCCAGAAAGAGAACAAAGCAGCTCTGTGTGGAGAGGCCGGCTGCTCGCTGACTGTTTGTGTCTCAATTTTTAACTCCCCTCCTCCTCCTCCACCTCCTCTGTCTCCATGATTGGCAAAGACAAGGCGTTAGCAGGGAGCGAATGCTATTATTTCATAGCCTGTGAAAACAGAGATATGAACTGTGCGTACATTTTAACCAGGAATCATAAATACCTGATTTTTCTGCTCTGAGACTTGTCGGAGGAGTAATCAGAGCGAGGAAAGTTCATACACCTTGTTCACAAAGTCTTTTTTTCTACTGCAGGGCTTCAGTGCGAGAACACAGAGCGTATAAAACATTCACCACCTGATGCAACGGTGATTTAAGTGTGTTAATGTTTTTCTGGTGAAAATGAAGCCACATGGTGCCAGAAAGCCTCCAAAGCCTGATTATTCTTCCTCTCAGTTTATAAATCAACCTTTTCTCTTCGGAGCAGGAGGAGGGGTGGCGGCGGCTTGTTTTCTTTACAGGCTGCTTCAACAGGCGGGAAATGCAGCATCATTTTCCACCGCAATTAAGAAGGAGGCCGCGATGCTGAGGCAGCGCCCAGTGCCAGCTCTGTGTATGGCTCTGGCACCTTCCAGCCCGTTTCTGGAAGGACTTAACAGGCCCTGGTTGCATGTCTTGGCTCGGAGTTTCGAGCTCGAGTCAGCCTCCCCTGACGTAATCCTTTAAGAAATCCTCTCCTGGACATAAAGGGAGCCTTGCTGTGATTATCAGCACGGTTAATAACCCCGACGTGGAGCCAAAGTTAGCGCAGAACATCTAAAAAACAGCCCCGCTCTCCTCTCCAGCTCCACATTAGAGGCCATTTATGCAAAGCGTGGCTCGGCCTGTCAGCGGCTAATCATGGCAAGGATGATCGATGGTGTTTATTTTCTGATGATGGAACGCAACCCCCTGCCTGATGATAATTGTAATAAAAAGGACAGATCAAGCCGGCAAAGTTATTAAATTATCAGACCATAATTTGCATTAATGCCTGCCTGCGTTCGGCTGCAGAGACGCAGGGTTGGGGCGGGCGGAGCGGCTGACAGAGGCCCGGCGTCGGCTTGTTAGAGGCACCGTCCACCTTGAAAAGGCTCCATGTGCCCTTGGCCCCCCGCGGATCCTCCCAACGACACCATGACATGACACGTCACATGACACTCGGCTCACGATTCACTGTCAGACACCGAGAGAGACGACATCTGTGGCGTCCTTGCTGCCTTTAAGAGTCCAACATCCGAAACTGTCCGCTTTAAAATAACAGCAAAAATGCCCCGAAAATGCCCCTTTGTTCATGATTTACAAACAATAATCTGAACACATTAAAATTAAAGGATCTGTTCACCCAAAAAATGTAAATCCAGTCACATAGTGCACAAAACACTCCTGGAGCTTCACAGTGAAACAGAGTTGCAGCGTTCTGCTGAACACCTGAAGCAGCTGGAGATGATTTAAACCTCAGACGTCTCCATGCAGCTCGTCTGCTGCGATCACAGAGATCAACCTGACCTGAGGAGATGATGTTTAACTCTTTAAGATGAAATCTTCACTGTAGCTGCAACACTAGTGCCTTGTTGTTGTTTTATTCTTATATTGTCACAGTATTGATGTATCGTGATATTTGATTCTCTCGTCCTAGAAATCATTGGAGATTTGAAATTTTAAAAATGTTCAGGCCCTGATCCAGTTTGAGATTAATCCATTTTTTGGTCTCAAAACAAGATGTCGGATCATTCACATCAATACCGACGATGATGAGGTTGATTTTTAGTTGAACTCTGAACGTCAAAGGATGCACGAGCTCGATCAACATCGAGGGTTTTGGTCTCATTTTGTCTTTTTAGACTTAAAGATGTGAAACGACTTTTGACGTAAAAAGAAAATGTCGACACATTTCCAGGACATTTTCCAGACGCGTTTGTGGCAAGAAAAACAGACACTTTGATGAGACTTCAGGACACTTTTGGACATGTTAGTGGGGACAATACTTTGACATGTTACTTTAGTTTCCACATAAATGTTGTGAAGTAAAAAAAGGACAATATTTGAGGTGTTTCTTTTAGTTCAGATTTCACTGGATGACTGTAACGAGACCTCATGGCGTCTTAAAAACAGGTATTTTATCCAGAATATGATGCTTTCTTCACACTAACCAAGTGGTTTTTATGCAACATTTATCTTTAGTTTAGTTTTGGTAAAATATCAGATATTAGATTAAAAAGCCTCGTTGCATATTTAAACCTAAAATATTAGAAAACTTGAAAAGCAAGAAATAATTGGCTTAATGTAATAAAGCTGATATTTATGAGTTCATGTGTTTTTTCGCCCTGTTCTGTTCTGATGTAAGCGTCAGGTGGACCTGGATCACATCTCGTCTCCACAGGGACTCTGTCACTTGTGCTGTGACCATGTTGAGCCTCTCTGTGTTGTTCTGGTTTGAAGTTCTCACAGAAACAGACACTCTGCAGTGAATCGAGGTTAACGGGGAATTCATGTATTCCTCTGCGGCTGCGCTGCACTTAAAAGCAGCACAGCCCCATTAGCTGCTGCCCTCTTTTCTTTTTTCCTCGGCTCTTTATTTTCTTCCTCCCTCTGCTGGATCTTTTCCGTCCAGTTGGCTCCCAACCAGAAGCTCCTGAGACCAGTTCAAACATTAAAAAAGAAAAAAAGTCCCCGGCCTGGTTAATGAACATCACTCGGCTCTGATGGTTCAGAGGTCCGTCCGGACCCGAGTTCAGGACTGACAGATGCTGGAGTGTGATGGGATAATCAGAGGTTTCATTCAGACTCTTGCAACGACAAAGACAACTAAAAATCAGAAATACATATTTTTCCTCTTAGTGTTATTGATTGTTTTGTTTTCCAGTATAATGGAACTAGATGGCATTCAGCTCCTGGTGCAAAAAGAAAATAAAAAAACATTTGGAAAACTCAAATGTGACACAGAATGTGTCTTCTGTGATGGAGACAGGTCTGTGTAAAGATGTGAGACAGGTCTCTGTAAAGATGGGATGGAGACAGGTCTGTGTAAAGACGTGGTGGAGACAGGTCTGTGTAAAGACGTGGTGGAGACAGGTCTGTGTAAAGATGGGATGGAGACAGGTCTCTGTAAAGACGTGATGGAGACAGGTCTGTGTAAAGACGTGGTGGAGACAGGTCTGTGTAAAGACGTGGTGGAGACAGGTCTGTGTAAAGACGTGGTGGAGACAGGTCTCTGTAAAGACGTGGTGGAGACAGGTCTCTGTAAAGACGTGGTGGAGACGGGTCTGTGTAAAGACGTGGTGGAGACAGGTCTCTGTAAAGACGTGGTGGAGACAGGTCTCTGTAAAGACGTGGTGGAGACGGGTCTGTGTAAAGACGTGATGGAGACAGGTCTGTGTAAAGACGTGGTGGAGACAGGTCTCTGTAAAGACGTGGTGGAGACAGGTCTCTGTAAAGATGCGGTTAAGATGTGATTTTTGGGTGAACTGTTCCTTTAAGGTTGTGTTAATGTTAAAACTGGCTGTCGTTGCTTTGAAATGACTGAAGCGTCAGATTGAGATCATCCATCTCAAACTGTCTCCTGCCTAAAACGCTGTTTCTACAAAGTGAGCAGAGGCTCCATGTAAAATTCATCACATGGTATATTCTGTCTATATGTTGACGGACAGAACCTCTGATCCAAACTGCTGCTTCTCTTCATCTCGCTGTCATGTCGCAGACGAGACGTGGAGCTGATCGGAGGCTCAACACGAGCAGCTTTGAACGTCTCGTTTAAACTCAGACGTCTCAAAACAAACTCCAAGAACGCAAAATCACAGCCGCCATTATCACAACGGGAGAGTCGAGCAGACGTCAGGCAGTTCGGTCCGTTTCTGAGCAGCGTGAGAGCAGACGGCGTGGACGGAGACCTGAGGGCAGCCATCTTTGATTTCTCCCTTAATAGGACGTGAATCAGCCTGATCTGCAGCAGGCCGACGCCACTGATCTGTAACTGCACCATAACACCTTTTAATAGGATTTTTAATATTTATATCTTTAATCTATTTTCAGAAAACACTCTCCAGTCAAGGTCCATTTATTGTTCTGGAGCTTTTGACTATCACACAGTCATCAACATCGAACAATAATGATACATGTCGACCTTTTATCTCCTAATAATAATGATAATAATCATCTCATAATTGTGACGCTTCAGCTCTTAATTGGAGAAGATCTGGGGGTCTTTGGGTTGAGGATGAAACAAGACATCTGATGACGACATCTTTTACCAAACAACTCATCGATTAATCGAGGAAATAATGGACAGAAGTTCTTTCCTCCCGTAAAGGAAGTGATGAACTGCTTTAAATAAAACGGGGATCTCCCTGCCGCACCGTCCAGTGTCCTCTTTGTCAGAGACCGAGTGGAGACGCAGTCGAGTGGGAGATGATAAATAATCTCTGATATGTTACTGGACTAGTTGTTGAGACGATGTGAGCAGCTTTGAAGCGGCCTGTCAGACACCCAGCAGCTCTGAAGCTCCCTCTACTGGCCACCGGAGGAACAAGTCCACCGAGCGAGGACTCAGAAACACTCTGGAGTTAAATATTAATATCTGAAAACAGAAAAATCTGCTGAGAAGCTGCACAGACAGAAGAAAAGGCTGAATTTCTGTCTTCAGACTCACTTTTATTTTCTAAAGTTAGGATTTATGTGTTGTTTAGTTCAGACGACAGAAGAATTCAATATTTCCAGTTTGTTTTTTTGCCATTTGATTCTGTATCTTATCTTCTGTATCTGTATCTTATTTGTCCTGACGCGACTTCCAGCTCATTTAAATCATCTGATTCCATCAAATTGTTGATTTTCTTATTCGTTTCTGTATTTCTGCCCTGATGAAGACTCCTATCCCGACCCAGAGAAGAACTCGACAGTCCAGTTCTTCTTGCTTTTTTCCTGTTTGATGCTTTAACTGGTCGAACATTTAAACCCAATAAGTGTTTTTCACACATTTACACCAAATTATTATATTTTTGGAAGCTAAAGTAAAGTGTTGTGCATCTCAAGCTTCAACATTAAAGGAACAGTTCACCAGAACATGTAAACTCAGTCGTCATCTCCTCCCTCCATGATGATGTAAAGTCAGGTGAAGATTTTTTTCTTTTAAAAAAGACGACCAAAATAAAAAGTAAAAACATTTTCAGAATTAGCGGTTAGCTGGATAACTTTTCACTGTTTCTAAGGCAAGTTCTGCACATACAACAAACATCTTTCTTCTGGGATTTCTAAGCAGATTTATGGACATCACAATTAATTATATCCTAGGAAAGGTTAAGTCATATTGAATGTAAATCTATGTATATTAAGTGTGTTATGACTCAGTGGGAGAGAGTGATTCAAGAGAAAAGATGCTCGTTTTATGTGCAGAACTTGCCTTAGAAACATCACGTTTTTAAGTTTTCTTCAGTATCACAGTGATCCAGCGATAGTTGTCTGTACATCCACGAGTTCACTGCAAACAGGAAGTGCTGACAGCTGATTCTGCAAAGTTTTAATGGAGTTTTGGAGGATTTCATAAATGTTTTTGGTTGTTTTTTCCGTTTTAAAACAAGTCCCCATCTGCTTCAGTTGTGTAGGAGAATGCTCCAACATTAGGTGAACTGTTCCTTTAATGTATTTTGGAAGCTTTTTCTGCATCTCCTGTAACTAAAATGGCCGCCACAAACAGATTTGGGAATAATTCCTCCGTGCGAACATCTAAAACTGTTGTTAACGCTGCGGCAGCGCGGCTGCAGTGCAGGTGAATCCGCTCTGTTAAATAATCATGATGAATAATGAAGGCCGGCACGTCTCCCCTCCTGGGCGGACATTTAGTGTCAGGCTGACAGGTCCGGGCGCAGCTCGGGGACAGCGGGGGGAGGAAGTTGTCTCCATATTAAGCAGCCACATTAGACCTGTTAAATGGAGGGCAGCGTGGAGACGAGCGCCACGTGGACCTCCGGGGTCTCCGTCTCATCCGGCGAGCGCAGGGCCGGGTCTCCGCCACACCTCACGTCTCCCGCATCCACAAACTGGAAGTGACCCCGCGCTTCTGCCAGCCTCCGCCGCAGCGAGGCTCGGCCCTTCCCATCATGCACAGGGGCCGCAACGAGCTCCCAAGAGCCTCGGCTCGCTCCCTGCCATCTGCCGTGATTTATAGAAAACGGCCGATGATTTATGGGCCAGTCATCTCACAATGAAGTCGTTCTCTTTCATTGGCGCGACCTCCCGACCCAGCCGCCACTCCCAGCCAGGTTGGGGAAACGCGCGCTAATCATACACTATGAGGCTTTAACAGGCGGAGCTGGGCGGGTGGAGCGGGTGGAGCTGGTGGAGGAGGCGCGGCGGCTTTAATCAAATTAATTTTCAGCAGCGTGTGCATACTGATGAAGCCGGCAGGCCACCGCTGAGAGACGCTAACAAAGCCGTTTCAAGGTCTGACGGCGGGGAGGACTCCGCCCCCGCGCCGCGCTCCGACCTGCCAATGAAACGCTCCATCAGGAGGCGCTGATCCGAGGAGCTGTTTAAAGATTTACACAAACGCTGTAATCACCAATATGATGATGAGACGGGAGGAGCTCTGCAGGGACCACACGCTCACCTGCTCACCTGACCGAGCTGCACGGACTCCACAAGTCTGTAGGAACGTGATGACTCGTGTGGTCCAGCACGACTCAGCACGACTCGGCACCACGAGACGAGCCTCTGGACTCATTATACTTATACTACAACAGGCTCAGAATACTTGTGTACTTTTACTGCATGTAGCTGAGAATACTTCTGCTCTCTCACTGATGAAGATTGTTAATGCAGTACTTGTACTTGTATCGGAGTATTTTTACAGTATTTTCGTGGTACTTTCCTTTAAATAAAGGACGTCAGTACAGCAGCTCCATCTGCTGTTGGACCGGAGGCAGGGCCCGTCTCACCTGGTACTGACAGAGCAGGTACTTTATACCTCAGTACTCAGAGAAACACAGAGTACTCTTTAAAAGTACTTCTTCATTTTCATGTTGCAAAAACAAAAGTTGATCCTTTAAAGTTAAAATCAGACACAAATGTGTTGACTCAGTTTTTGAATAGTCTGTTGTTTGTTGTTTTGATTGATTTGATGTCAGAGAAGCTGAACTTCTTCATTAATGAATCGAATAAAAAGCTTGAAGTTGGAGGAAACAAACTCTCTGAGGTTTATGATCATCAGGACCTGACAGCTGATGATGTTGTGAGTCTGCAGCAGCGACTGAAATCAGGACCACAGCGACAGAAACAGACGAGTCCTGAGACAGAAACCTCAAACCAAACTCCACATCTGATACAAAGTGAACCTGTAACAAACAAATAACCTCAAAGTGGCTCATAAAACACACTCGGTGTGTAGAGAGTGCCCTCTGCTGGTGATTTCACCCCCCAACTGATTTTAGTTTCAACATATTTTGAAAGTGTGACTCTGAAAGTGACTTTCCATCAGATCATTTCACTCTAAATGTTGCTGAAATCAACACAAGCACATTTTCCCAACATATTAATATATAAACCTGTGAATTTCAGATTGAAAATATAATAAAACCTGGAAAATATATATTAAAATCCACAAATTACCTTCCAGTCGGCTTCTCTGGAGAAAAGACGTCTTTATGTTTCATGATAAAGTTTTTTATCTTTGAAGGATTTAAAGGATTTAGTCCGTAAACGTTCAACTGTGCCAACAAACGTTTGACAAAGTGTTCATGATGACGTCAAACAGAAATCACCTGTGCTTTTACGTGCAAGTGCCCCTGGGAAATGTAGTTCAGAGCTGTAGTTTATAAGATACAAATACAGGAAGCTCCACAAATACAACAACAACAATACATTTAACTTTTCAAGAAACTCAAAGACGCTTCAGAAAAACACACATCAGGATTAAATCACTGACACATCAGATCATTAATTAATAATTAAAGGTTGTCGGCAGCTTCGAGGGATTTATTAAATGTGTCGAGTGTCAAATGTAACTGGTGTCTGAAGTAAAAGTACTCACTCGTCTGTAAAACGTCTGTAAATGTTTGATGTTGTAAAATATTTGATGGTCTGAGCTTTAAATTTAAATGATCTTAAAGTCGTCACAAGCCAAAATCTGTCATGTGACATAAACTAGAAATACTCATGTTAAGTACAATTTATACTTAAGTACATGTATTTAGTTACTTTCCACCATTGAAAATCAAAAATAATTGAAGAAAATATTTCACATTGTCGCCTTAAACTATTAAAAATGTTATAAATCCACATTTAAACGCACGTTGTAAAGATTCTCGTGTGTTCCTGATAAAGTTCTCTTCAGTTTTATTTATTTCTGTTGAACATTAAACCAGATTACATCTAAATTACCATTTAAATAAAGTTTGTTTAAATAAAGGTAAAATAAATAAATACATTTGATTAGAAAAAACAGTAAAATGACCTCATTGTTGTAAATAAAGGACGAAGACAAAGAGAATAGAAGTCTGATAGTTTATTTCAAGTTCTGCAAAGTCTATCACAGGTGAAAGAACCAAACATGTAAATATATACAGGAAATAAAACATAAATATAGTCGAGGATGAAATCAAACTAATAAACAGGAGCCATGCACTGTGAGAGGCCTGAAGCTTATGTACAGCACTGCTCACGTCTCCTCGTCCGTCCACCTGAAGAAGCAGCGCGTTGATCGTAGTGTTAGTACGGGTTAGTATCGCACAGGACCGCCGCGTGTATTGCCAGAAATCTTTACCCAAAGGCACACATTCAGGTTTTAAATCCCATTCTCAACTTTTGGAGTTTTCTGCTCGATCGCATGCGGACGAAGTCTTTAAGTTTGAGATGTAGAAAAAGAGTAAAGGGAGGTTTCAGTCGCTGGGCTAACACTGGGTCACTGTGGACGACTTCATTGGTTCTGGAGGAAACATTCGGTCCAGAGTTTAACGCCGATCGACGTCTCACCGCTGAGAAAAGTGACGACGGGCGCCGGTGCAGAACATTTAACAGTCCGAGTTATCGAGTCTGAAGAGATGAAGTAAGGCCAGAAGATCTTCAGTAACGTCATCCTTCACTTCGGGTCGCACAGACGGAGGTCGCTATTTTGGGGAGTCAGCTGATACCAACGTGAAGCTGCAGCCACTAGCCATTTAGCTTAGCATTAAGACTGGAGAGTTTGTTTTATCCTGCACACTTAACTGTTTGATCCAATTTTCGATGACATTCAATATTTTTTCCCACATTTTTTTTTGGACTATTTCTTGGCCGGGTGCAGTGACTTTTAGGCAGAACCAGGCTAGCTGTTTCCCTTTGTTCTCAGTCTTTATGCTAAGCTAAGCTAACTGGTTGTAGCTTCATTTTTACTCTGGCGTCAATCATTCAACATCTGGATGATTTCATGGCCGGGTGCAGTGACTTTTAGGCAGAACCAGGCTAGCTGTTTCCGTTTGTTCCCATCCTTTATGCTAAGCTAAGCTAACTTGCCTTTGGCTTCATATCTACTCAGGTAGGTATCAATCTTCTCATCTGGAATATTTTCTTAGCTGGGTGCAGCTCCCCTCTATGTCCAGTCTTTATGCTATGCTATGCTAAGCTAAGCTAACTGGTTGAAGCTTCATCTTTACCACGACATCAACCTTCTTATCTCATCATCTGGACCATTTCACTGACTTTTGGACAGAACCAGGCTAGCAGTTTCCATTTGTTCCCAGTCTTTATGCTAAGCTAAGCTAACTGGCTTTGGCTTCATTTTCCATTATCTAACTCTCAGCAAGAAATCATCGCAGAGTTTTTTTCCCAAAATGTCGAACTCGTCCTTCATCACGACTTCAACGTCCTCTGTAGCGTTTGTTTGATCCTTCCTTGTGCGCCAGGCGGGCGGAGTTTAGCACCAGGAAAGTTCAACCGGTCAGAGGATTCAAACATTTCAGTGTTCAGTCAGTAACTGTACCCACACCTTACCGTTCAGATACAGTACGTACGCTGGAGTTATTAGGCGCGTTTGTTAGTGTTTTAATAAGCAGCAGTAACATTTTATTATAATATACTTTAAAAAATGACACTTCTGTACATTGACCAGCGAGAGCGTCTCAAAGGAGGAACACGATGGAGATTTACAGTGCTTCGACGTGAAAAGAGTTTATTGCTAATGTCCACAGATCAAACACTCGTTCGTTTTCTCCGTTAACGCCGGCACTTTACGATCCATCGAGTTTTGTTTTTTTTTAGTAGCATCTCATCATTCAGATTGTCGATCTTTCTGTCAGATTTAGGCCCATTTGCTGAAAATATTTCACATTTTAACGGTCGAAGTCTCCGAGTGGACTTACATTCGATTTAGGAACAGCTGATACGGAGGAGTTTCTTCCCGGAACAGTTCATTAAACCATCTCTTTAAAACAAGAACACAAGATGAACAGTTTGTCAGCCATAAATTAAAACACTGATACTATTCTCGAGACATTTAGACCTCAGTCTTGACCTATAGATTACTTTTTAAGTGTAATATGACATAAATACTTCAGTATTTTGGAATGAAACTCTACAAATCACAGTAGTCTCGACAGCAGACGTTAAAACCAGTCAGCTCCCAGTTCACAGAGAACCGGGCCTTCAGCTTCACATCCTTCAGACAGCAGAGAAACATCACGTCTGTCTTTCAGTGGTTTTATCTCATCTTTCTAAAAATCATCATATTCTTATTTTTCTACTTTCAGTCCTTGAAAATGATTTTTAAAAAATCCACAGTTTGATTTTAACATTAGGTCCATGTAACACTCATCAGTTTGATTTTTAATATGTGTCAAACGAAAATGAAAGATTTTGAACTGGTTTGACTTCTCTCTGTGTTTATGACTTGAAAACCTTTTTTTAATTAAAAAATTAAAGAAATGTTTCACTCAGTTTCACACACACAACTCTTTTCCCCCTAAGCTCACTGGTTGTAGCTTCACTTTTACCATGATATCAACCTTCTTATCACCCTTTGTTATCTGGATGATTACTTGGCGGTGCAGTGACTGTTGGACTGAACCACGCTAGCAGTTTCCCTTGGTTTACAGTCTTTATGCTAAGCTAAGGAACTTTGACAGATTATTCTGCAAAAACCTTTTTCTCACCAGTTCTCAAGTCATAAACAGAAAAGAAAATAATTTAGATCAGACGTAGAAAACATTGTTGTCACTTGCCCCTCATGTTCTCTATCCTTCACACTGTTTAATGAAAAACAGGGAAACATCATTAATCATCATATCATTAATGAGTCAAAGTGTCGGTGGACATAAAAACTAGAGGAATATTTGAAGAGCTGTCGAACTGTTTGATGAGGAGATATTGTGAATGTGTTTGGTCCCATTTTAAGACAACAGCTCTGTTACTGCAGTGAACTCACATTGCAAAAACATTTTGTAGTTAAAATTTAAGGTAGAAATTTTAAGTTGGATCAACGTGAAATGAAGAAAACTTGTATATTTAAGTTGAGTTAATGACAAAAGATTAGTTGATTCAACTAAATTCCTGTACGACTTTTTACACTTTGTAAAAACACTTCGTAGTTTCAATTTGCTTTTTTAAAATCCAGGTAGAAAAAAATAGTTCAAAATCTTTATTTTCTATTAACCTGACAAACAGGAAGTGACATGTTGAAGTGTTACACGGACCGGGTTTCTTTTCTTCGCACGTTAAAAATGATTTTTGCTCATCTGCTCTATTTTAATATCATCTCTGATATCTTCTGCTGGTGGTCGGGTCCTACATAATACAACTTTGACTCACTGTAGTGCTTCAAATCATTGGCCAGCCAAATGATCCTTGGATGTAAACTGACATGAACGTGGATTTCACATTATTATTATATTAATGAGTGTGACAGCGGAAGAGAAACAGAGTTATTCTGCTTGTTGTCACTAATGAAAGCTCATTATTTTAACTTATTCATCTTCAGCCTTTTCAAGACTTTAGTGCCACTTTCTAAAACTCATCAAACGCTCAGAACGACTTTAAGATTGATCCAACGGGTACAATGAGGCAGTAGTTCAGGAGGGAGGAGCACAACCTGTCAAAGCTTTACATTCAATATACAATAAGGTTTGATGTGTCAAAGCAAAAGGAAATAAAAGTTGGTTAAAAATGAATAAAATACTGAGCCACAGGCCTCTCCTCACTCTTCTCCGTGGTCCACACTCACCTCGGGTCTGTGTTCAGTTCAAGAAGACGGATAACTTAGAGAGGTCGACTCGGGATCACCTCGGTGAAAGACAGTCGGAGGAGGAGGAGGAGATCTCTACAAAATGTTTTCTACCATCACTCATCCATCGTACGTGGATGGAAGATAAAGTCTTAAGGCTCATGACTCTAAAGTGTGAAGGGAGACGGTTCAGGTGGAGCGCCTGGTTCTGTATGGAAGGATCACCTGACCGCCCGGAACATTAGATTCAAGAGGATGGTCCGGAAACCTGGAGCCACGAAGCACGAGCTCCTCAAGAAACAGGAATCATCTCGACGACAGGAGACACATAATCATGACTGGAATGAAATGGTTTCTGTGACGGAGGCGGTGAAGCTAAGAGGGAGTTAGTAGGAGGAGATGTCGGAGGAGCTGCTGCTGTTGCTGGTGGAGGTCTGGGCTCTCTTGATGTACAGGTTGAGCAGCTTCATCTGTAGGAGGAGACGGCAGCGACGTTAGGGTTCGACTCTGCTCCACCCGAACACTACGCTTCATGACAACCATCAGTTTCATGGAGTTCACATGGCTCGTTGTCTCGTTCCTAACTGGATTCTCACTTCCTGATTAAATCTGCCTCTGGCTGCGTTTACATGCACATGTTCCCTTATTATTCTCAGGATGATAATATTCAGAATAATAAATGTTATTCTGATACAAAGAAGTAAAAACAGGAAACAACTAAACTGAAAGGCACATTTCTTGTTTTATTTTGTAGTTTTCATGTGTCATGACTTCCTGTCTTTGTCTCATTCTGATGATCAGTCGTCCTGTTCTTGCTCCTCGTGACTCATCTGTGTCCCTGCACTTCATTAGTTTTGTATTTCCTTACTTCTTCTCTAAATCTGTTTTCTTTGGGGTCTTTGCTCTCAGCTGACAGGAAGTGAGCGTACCTTGCTGCCGGTGAGCTGAGCCAGGTAAGGCTTCAGCTCCTCTCCGATCACAGAGTAGATCGCCACCAGGCAGAAGACGCTGGCCTTCCTCACGCTGCTCTCCGTGTTGTCGTAGCCCTGCAGCAGCAGACGATACAGAGTCAAACACTGGACGACTTTCTGCCGACAACACTGCTGCAGCACCGACGGCGTCTCACCTGCAGGAGTCCGGGTATGATGTCCGACAGCAGCTGGTGGAGCGGCTCCTTGGCGATGCGTTCGATGGCCCTCGTCTGCATCTTGATGGCGGCCAGGTTGATGGGGTAGTCCGCCGTCTGCACGATGGGACAGAGGACTTTGATGCACTGCTCCGGGTGGATGGAGGACGCCAGAGTGGAGGCCGCCTCCTCCGCCGCGCGCACCACCTGGAGACGAGAGCGAGACGTAGGATCAAACCTGAAAAAACGACTGTGAATGAGACGTGAGAATGATCCTCACCTCCTTGTGCGAGTCTTTGTGAGCCTCCAGCGTCTTCATGATGGTGAGCTCGGCGTAGTTCTTGAAGCGGGCCGGCTGGTTCCTCAGGATCTCCTTCAGGACTCGCAGGGCCAGCGCCCGGATCGTGTGCTGCGAGAGAGGAGTCCGTTAATACGACTGTCAGAGACTTTTCTACAAATGTGACGCTCACAAACGTTTTCTGTCCTCACGTCTTTGTCTCCCAGCGTCTCGAGCAGCAGCAGCAGCATGGTCTTGAAGTGTTCCTCCCACACCACCAGGCTGTCCTCTCGGGCCACTTTCAGCAGCTCCAGCAGGGTCCCCCGTCTCTCCTCGGGGCCTCGCTCCCCCGCCTGGCTGTGGGAGAGCTCCTTCAGGAGACTCCCGACCAGCTCCAGCTGCTCCGCGGGGCCGGCTGCGGAAATCAGGAACATAAATTTACTCTCAGATCATCTGAGGGGGTTTTGTCCAGACTCGTGTGGCAGATCGGAGATTAATGTTGTGTTACTTTGCTCATAATTCAACCAAAGCAGCTCTGAGTGCTGCAGGACGGCTGTGTGACGGTGGGAAAGTCTGAAGCTCACATTAAATCAACCAAAGATAAACAGACGTAGAAACGAAGTCATCAGTTGTGTGTCTTTACCTGGGAAGCTTTTAGGGTTCATGATCTTATTTTCGACACATTCTTGTCGGCAGCCTGCGAACAAAACGTCTCAGATTAAAGACAAATCATGACAAACAAATAATGTAAAAACTTTCCAGCTGCCGCCGTCTCACCGTCCCTCAGCTGCTCCACAGCGTCCTCGTACAGCGCCTCCTTCAGGCCGGCTTTGTCCAGCGTGCTGATGCTGTCCGTGTAGTTGTACGGGTTGTAGTCTCGGAAGCGCGGGCCGGCGAAGGAGCGCGGTGACGGCGTGTTCAGCAGCGACGTCTTGTTGTCCAGGGCCGTGCGACCTCCGGCCACCACGTCGCCAGAGTCTGAGGACGCCCCGACGCCGGACTGAAGGACGAAATCGAAACATGTCGTCAAAAACACATCAAAGTGCCACAAGAACTCTGTTATTTTAAACTTTAAACTTGATTTCCTTGTTTTCCTCACCATGCCGTCCCTCTTGCCGTCTCGTCTCAGCGGCTCCATCAGGTCTTCTTGGCTGCGGAAGCTGAAGTTCTGGATGGCCTCGGTGACGCCGCGGAGAGAGCTGTAGATCTCCTCTGAGTTCAGGTTTTCACTGTCGTACTCCAGCATGCTGCGGCGGCGAGGGAGAGAAAATCACATGAGAGCAGCTGAGACGAGTTTACATCTGTGACTTAGTTTGATTCTTTTGATTGTCTTTGAAGAAAAACCTTCAATCTTTATTTGTAAGGTGCCAATTTACAACAAAACTCATCTCAACACTTTTCAAAGTGAGCAGGTCGAGACCGTACTGCCGTCTGCCTCGACCGGACTCCATCTTGGACTAAAGAACTTCAGATGCTTTTCTGTGGTGATCCAAGACGACTTCATTTATAGGTTCAGTGATTTGATGGTCCTGGATCAGCACCGCTTTAGTTTAAAGTCTGTGAGTGACGATCGAGGACACTTTCCTAGACACGGACCAATCACAATCCTCACTGACGGGTCTGCTTTTATTTCCACTTCTTGGTCTTATTTGTCATTTTTGGGCCCAGAAGTCTGAAACATCACATTACAACACATGTGGTCCATGACTAGGAAACAGGCAGAGCTGTGGAGTCGGAGTCCACTTTCTCTGCTCACTGCGATGAACCCGGGCCCAGACACACCACACCGGCATCAAAGAACGAGCAGCAAAGAAGACAAAACTGTCCAACACAAAGACGACAGCTGACAACCTGCTGGCTCGTAGGAGAGGAAACTACTCTCCAACCCAAACAGTGTCGTACCAGCCAGTCACAGACATACTGGCACTGGTTTACGTCAGATATTGGCTTAAAAGCTGCTGACAACTAGAGTTGGGTACCGTTCAGATTTGAAGCGATACCGGTACCTGGAATTCAATGCTGGTTGTTGTTGTTTATGTTAAACGTGTCATTGTAAATGTGCTTTAAACTGTTAGCGCACTAATGGGAATTCCCCATCTCGTGTTAGCATCGAGCTAACGGGCTCAGTGCTTATTCTATAAAATTGATTCTGTAATCAAAGAGAGCATGTTGAGGTGAACAGCATGTTGGTGCTCCGTCTCTCTCTCTATAACGTACTGAAGTTTGGCACCGACTGATATAATGTGAATCGCTACTTCGGTACCCAAACCTGCCAACAACCCCAAATAGTGCCAAAGGGTCAGGACCCAGCGTAACAACTGGATCCACAGACGATGGCCGACGGCCGGCCTGGTGTGTCGGGGCCTTCACAGAGCAGGTTGACAAACTGACGGAGGTCGAGACAAACAGGTGAGTCGAGCACGGAGACGACGACAAAGTGACGACACGTTTCATTTTTCAGTCGAGTAAAAACAGAAACTAAACGAATGGACAACTGATGAGACGGTTTCACAGAAGTACAGAAGTTTTATTTAAAACAAAGTCATTTTTATTTATCGATGCAGAAATAAATGTGAGAGTTAACTGTGGTATTGAATTATATCTTAGGTCTGCTGCGAAACCTCACAACAGGGAGGAGGAGCAGGAGGAGGAGCAGGAGGAGGAGCAGGAGGAGCAGGAGGAGGAGGAGGAAGAGAGGGGGGGGGGTTACCTGGGTGAGTAAGCTCGCCGCACTGCCTTGAGGGAGGAGTGGGCGGCGGGCGGAGGAAGAGGGGAGGGGAAGGGTGGAGGAGGGAACTTGGAGAGCCCGTCTGCGCTCCAACCCCACAGCCGACTGCGACCGGCCGGGGAGGAAGAGGAGGCGAGGGAGGGGAGGAAGAGGAGGAGATAGAGATGTGAGAGAAAGTGTGAAATAAATAGAAGCAGTGTTCTCAGTCAGTGTTAGTACAGGCGGGTGGAGACGATGATGGAGCTGTGACATCTGGTGTTTGATGAATAAGCTAACGGTTAGCGCTCAGACTACAGGCGCGGGTTATTAAAGAAAAATGTTTTGTCTCTTTCTAACAATCAAATCTCAGGTGTTTATCTCGCTATCGATGTTAATGTCGACAGCAGGTGAGTCACGATTTGATTCTGAATCAAAAATCGATCGAAAAATAAACATATTACTCAAAATATGAACAACAACATCGTGAATAAAGGAGATTTTCTCATAGAACAGGTCGTTTGTCAGTGAAGTATTTTAGTTTCAGTGAACGTCTTCTACAGCAGCTTCAGTTAGAAGATAGAAGAATAAACTCCATGTCATCAGTGTATTTATGAATAATCAGCGTGAGTCAGGAAGAACTTAAAGACGTCACAGTTCAACTGTGAAACGTTCGCTGACGTCATGTCGTCATTAAAACTGAATGAGCTGCAAATCAGCTGCTGTTCAAGTGAAACGCCTAATTTTAATGGAGAGCAGGTGTCAACTTGATGACTGTGTGAGTGTGGTTGTGATGAGGATGAGCTGCTGATGTTTAAATGTTAGTTAGTGAGTGTCAGGACTCTTTGGACCGGTACCTGGGTGAGAGCCCCCCGTGGGAGCAGTTGGTGGGTGACGTCAGCGGGCTGCTGCGGCTGCTGGGCTGACGAGGAGGCGTCCGGCCCGCAGAGTTACCGGGAGACGCCTGAAACACAACAAGACACAACACTGACCTCGGGGTTGCAACCAACCATCATATCCACCATTATCTGCTACTGTTTATATTCTGAGCGTGTACATCGTCAGAATAGAGCGAAAAATATCCTTAAAATGTCCAAAACACAAAGAAGTTCCATAATCCATCTCAAAATAGTTGCAGGTTAATTTCATGTCAGACTAATTAACTAAAGTGAGAGGCCGTGTGTTACCAGGCCGAGGCCGCTGCTGGCGCTGGCGTTCCTCAGGTGGTTGTGCAGCAGCTTGGTGGTGCCGTCCTGGAAGGTTTTGGGCAGAGCGCCCAGCAGCATGGTGAACTCTGGAGTGTTGAGCTCAAACAGGGCGATCAGAACCACCTGGGCCGCCTGCACACACACACACACACACAACACACACACACACACACACACACACACACACACACACACACAACACACACACACACACAGGTATGTTACTTTAACCTGATCTCCGGTCGTTACCGTTCCCGGAGCCTCTCAAAGCACAACAACTGTGATCTTCTTTGTTTTTTACAGAGTGATGAGAATAATTTCAAAGTTTGAAACATTTTCATCAGCAACATGTTTATTAATTTCACAGACGGCTGTTCACTGTTTAAATGTCTCTTTATAAATGTGTTGTTGTTACGTGTTTTTCTTCCACTCGTCTTGTTTGTCTCTCACACATTGTTCACCTCTAGCGTCTCGCATTAACTAATCAAAGTCAGTGATAGAAACACACGTCTGTGCACCAAAACTCAGAGAAACAATGTTTAATAAAGAAGTTTCTCTGGACATGATTTCACTCTAAAAGGACCAGAGAGTGAGCTGAATAACCGCCGGTCAACCAGCTTTAAAGTTCAAACCACTCGAGAAATAAATCCTCAGGAAACGCCGCTTTAGTTTCAACTCTGTTTTTAGAAAAGAGACAGAGAAGTTCCATTTGTAGGTAAATCTGAGAGGAGATGACGTGTTATGAAGCGTATTTGTTGCAGTGAACATGCAGCACGTGTTCAACATTCAAATTAATTCAAAGGAAAAGTTCAGGAAATTCAGAACGAGCCTTTTTCACTTCATCAAGAAATGTGTCAAGGTTTACAGAAGACAGGCATTAAAGGCTTTCTGGAAAAGAAACGTCACGTTTGTTACAGTTAGTGTCTCGTGTCTCGTGAGACTCATGCACAGACTGGAGGTTAATTAAAAACTGGCTGCTGCCTCAGTCCATCCTCGTCGCTCTAAAGACACGTCAGGTTATGAAGCACGATCCTGAGAGTCGGTTTTAGAGCAGTTAGTGTTGAAAAGCGTCCACACAGCTCGCTCACTGTCGGGTTATCTGAGTGTTTTCACACCCAGCGTCTCTGAGTGTCTCTCAGGCCGGGTTAGAGGAGCTCATGCTGCTCTGTCTGATGGAGATTCTACCTGCTTGCACCTCTCCTCCAGGTTGCCCTCTCCAGGCAGAGAGGCCACGGTGCTGGCTCGGCCTGAGAAATCCTCCCCTGCCCAGTTATGAAGGGTCTGGGGGTGTGGTGAGTGAGAAATGACGATTGGACAAAAAAAACAAATAAAATCAAGACAAATGAAACGAAGAAAAGTAAAGAAACGTAAAGGAGAAGTCACTGAAGCTCCTCGTCCTCCTACCTTACGGACGTCGGAGCTCTTGGGCTCGGTGGTCCAGGTGATGATGCGTGAGACGGCGAGGCGCGTCTCGCTGGAGTTGACGAAGTCGGCCGGGTCCATCTGACGGGCCAGCGCCTCGATGTATCGCAGGATGGCCACCTTCACCTTCAGGTTGGGCGTCTGCGTCTGATCCACGATGAATCGCATCAGGATGTTGAACTGCTGCTCGTACGGGAAGGACTCTCTGCACGGGAGCAGGAAATACACGAGAGACTCAGACACACTGAAGACGGATTTAATTAATCTGTGTCAGAGTTATTAATCCTGATTCTGATACCTTCTAGAGATAAAGAAGACAAATGAGAAGAAGAAGAAGAAAAACTAACCAAACCATTGAACTAGTAACCACAATATCACCAGACTCCCTTAACAAATGTTGTGATTTTAAGAGTTGCTAACTGAGGAGAAACTTTATAAACTTTGTGAAACTCTGTCTTCATTATTTGAACCTTCTTGTAAATTCAGCAAATATTCTACATTAAATTCTTTCATTCTTTGTGTAAAAACATGGTGTCCGATTGTCTCAGTGATGCATATAGAGATTTGATCCCACCTGGTGACGTCCAGCGCCTTCTGGACTTTGGCCTGGACGGAGCCCAGCAGGTCGGCCCCCATCTTCTTGAGCAGCTGAGTGAGCAGCACAAAGAGCCAGTCCTGCAGGTCGTCCCTGTGCAGCGTGATGAAGTCCACCAGAGTCTCCAGGAACATGCTGAACACCTGACGCAGGAAGAAAACCAGACCAAAGTCAGAATCCTGTCTGTGTCGGTGCTGCTGAGGTGAGACAGGACAGCTGACGGTGAGTACGGTGAGTAAACACTTACTCTCTGGTGTTTGTTAGAGTCCACAGCGAGCAGCGACGAAGGCATGCAACAAGAAAACACTGTTAGTTTGTCCTGCAGTTAGTTCAGACACGTGAGCTGTGATTCAAACGACTCTTGGACCGGCAGCTGCAGTGAATCCCAACAGCAGCTCTCTGCACAGACTGAAGGTTTGTTCAGGAGCAACGTGAGGCTGCCGTCTGTTACTGAAGCTCACCTTGCTGTGAGGGTCTGCAAACATCCTGGTGAAGATCTCACAAAGCCTCTTCAGCTCCACACGACTGACGGACAAAACAAGCAGAAGGTCGATCACTTCATGTCAGTCAATGCTCTCATGATAACCACCAGCTCACAGTTGATCAAACAGTTATCAAACAGTCACAAATTGACGACGACACTCATCATTTTTAGACACTATTCAAGGAATGTGTAAAAAACTGCGTATGTGTCAAAGCCACCTGAGCATCCTCTGGCTCTTGAGCAGGTTCTGCAGTCCCAGCAGCCCCTCCTTCCTCTCAGACCAGTTGGCGCTGGCGCAGTGGTTCAGCACCTCGGCCACGTCCTCCGTCTGACGCAGGTAGTGCGGCGCCATGCCGCCGTTGCGCGAGCTGTACGAGCGCTCGGAGCAGGCGCTGGAGGCGTCGCTGTTGGCGTCGTCGTCAGAGTACATCCCCGGAGACTCGAAGCGCCGCCTCACCGGCCTCCGCTGAGCGAGGGGAGAGATGACGGCGTTTAGAGGCAGGACTGAATCACTTCTGTCCTCTATCTACTGTCATGCCGTCAGAAGATCTACCATGCAGCTACAGTCTGACTCATGCAGCCTTCTGATGATGTGAGATGATGGATGAGGTTATTTCATGCTGTCGCTCTTCACCTGTCACTTCAGGCTAACGTGCTGATTTCATGAGACACACAAGCAGCTTTTACCAAACTAACAACCGCCTGTGAACAAGATTAAATAACTGTAATACATCGAGCCTGTCGAGTTAATAATAAAAGGTAACACTTCATTTAACAGGTCAGCAAGTATCATGGTAAGTAGGTTGTTATCACCAGGCAACATCTCAGAAATGTCAGAAACAAGGTGGAAATTAAATTGGTGTTACTGGCAGAAGTTAAGCAGAAACTAGTTCAAAGTTTCCTGGAAATATTTTACAGAAATGAGGAGATTTTTATTAACTGCTTGTTGGAAGAAAAGCAGAATATTATGATAAATTAAACTGGTGTAATTTTAAATAAATCTTGAGGTAATTATTGTGGAGTCAATTTCAAAGACATTTTAAATGTTTCGTGGTAATTACCAGCTACTAACATGAAGTTTTCTGAATTACCAAAAACCTTGAGCGGTCGATTAGTTTGCCGTTATCTTCTGTCAGAGTTTCTATGAGTAAAACAACCTGCTCACTCTTCATGTTCAGAATACAGAAGTTAATGTTTAATGCTCATGCTCTGCATGCAGTGACACGACGGTTCAACAGGTGAGTTTTCTTTGTACCTTACTCCTCGAGTCTCCTAAGAGCTGAAATGTACAAAATCCAGGAAGAAAGAGGACACATGAGCTCAACGACATCACAGATCCTTCACTTTTGTTTCATATTAAAGGATTAGTCTGGTGTTTTTCTTACCACAAATCCCATAAAAAGATCAAAAACAGCAAAACTCAAGTCTTTTTATGTGGTTTGTTGTCTAGAAATATTAAAAATGTCACCAGACTTATTCTATAAAATGGTGCAGAAACTTCTTGACATGATGTGAAGAATGTAACCAACCATGTTTTTCTGTAAACTATAAACTATATTTTTTTGCACGAGGGCTAGAAAACATATATTTTTCTGCTTCTGTTCTCACCAGAGCGTCAGCGACGGCTGCCTCGACGTCAGTGCCGGTGTTGAGGATTCTCATGGCGTTGACGGAGGCCGAGATCCGAGCCTGATGGGACAGACGGTCTGGAAAAGAAAAAGGCAAACACACATCAGCAGGTCGAGAGGAGTGTGGTACCATGACGAACACGGGATGAAATCAAATGTGCAGAGGTAACAGGCAATAAAATGGATTAAATAATAAGAATGATGATAAAGAGGACCACAATTCACTCTTCACTCTTACATTTTTATATTTATAATTCCTGTCAGGAGTTGCACAGAAAATGTCAGATTAATAAAAGACAATCAGATTTAGGAGTGACGAGTGTATTGGTCCTGTTTTTATGGATTCTGGGACCAGAACCAGTTCAACTGTGTAAGATGGATTTTATAACATTAGAGTTCAGGTTGGGCTTCCTTAAAACAATAGCATCCATAACAAATAGTATATACTGTAAGAAATACTTTAACAGAACAGCAAAGAAAGCCGCAACAAATGTGTTTCTGGTGATGAGAACGCAACAAAATGTGAGCAGAGAGCAGCCAGCAACATGTTGACTCCACCACGATAAATACAAGATGCAAATCAAACCACGGAAATACACAAAGATGTCACGTGAGTCTTTTGCGCGACGTAAAATAATCATCATGAAGCTGCAAAGTAAAAGTTTAAAAAGTCCTGCATCGCAAAAACACACAAACAAAATGGCGAATCCACCCTCCTTATTCTAGACCCGTTAATAACAGCAACATGTAGCATCAGGCTGATGTTCAGTCTCGACCTCTATGTGTCCATGAATTGCTTTACGTGAACCAAAGTGGAAAACAACCAACACTTCGGATGTGGCAGCTGCTGAAACTCAAAACTAAGGTGGCACGATGCAGAGAAAACTAGAATGACTGCCTCTGTGCATCCATTTCTGTCCAGCAGTGAAGGGGTATGTTTTACAACACTGATTACTTCACTATAATGCTGTTTTGTCAAAAGTTTGATCTTTTTCACGCGGCTGATAATATTTAAAGTAACCGTGCCGCTCTACTTAAAAGCTGCAGACTCAATGCTGGTTGTTTCCCACTCGAGTCGTTCCATGCAGGATGAGGCTTCACTCAGCAGGAGAACTCAGTCAGCCAGCTAACACACATGTTTGCTGCTGAACTTTGCTGTTTAATCTGGCTGACTGAGTGAATCTGCCTCCTGAGAAGACCTCACTGGTCACCTGAGTAGCACTCTGCAGAGGACAGGGCGCTGGTTGACCGGGAGTGTCGACGAGTCACTGCAGGAGGACGTAAGAGTCAAAGACAACACCGTCTCACTGAGGAACCGACACTACTATCATCATATCAGAAAAAGGTATTTCAGCTGCACTCTTTACATCATCACACACTTCAGTAGAAGTTTAGTACAATAGAGGAGACAAGAATCTGGACATTTAAAAGAGCATGCAGAGAATCAGGCAGGAGAAACAGTGATCTGTGCAGACAGATGTGCAGGATAAGAGAGGGCTGATGTAAAGTTATGTGTTTCGAGCCTTTTTGTGCACTTTCTGAACTTTAAACGACTTTAAACTAACTTTTCAACATGATAGTCTAAAGAGGCATTCAGACCAAACGCGAGGCAAATTATTCACACGTGAGCTGAAGATATTGAACTCAAGCGAGGATTTTGCGTGACGCTGTGTCATGAAAGCCCGTCAGTGGTGACATTCACACTGACGTCATGACATCAACATCGCTGATGTCCGGACATTCATGAACAGCAGTGGAGGAGAGGATGATAATCACTCGTCGTGGCCATTTGCAGACACCAGAGCTGAACGATCACACATCCACTCGTACTGAGACAGGAAAAATAAAGAGCTGCTGTGGAGGAAAGTGAATGAGGAAGTCGGACTACCTGGTAAGTTATGGAACAATGTCTCAGCACAGCATAGTCCTGATCGATCCAAACTCCATTCAGGGAACAAGCATTTTAAAAGTTGTTTTGTTTGTTGCTTGTCGTCTGGCTGACAGAACTGACGAAGCACGAACTCAGGCTTTTTACAAGGCTGCATTATGATGATGATATTTCAGCGTCCTTTTGATCCATTTATTGCGTCAGATCACAGAGAAATCTCTTTGTTTTAGGTTCATATCGATGTGGTAGGACAGATTCATTCAGTCTACGTCTACCTGCTGGTCACAGTTACTATTTATTGATTATAACACGCCTATTAAAAAACTGCCACTCAGCTGTGACAGGTGGACAGGTGAAGTGGGCGCTGGTCAGCCTCAGGTAGCGCTGCAGTCATCCAGACATTGAAGTTCACGCAGCTGGGTGCCGTGTGAGTAACACAAAAAAAACCCTAATAATCCCGCAATTAAACTTTTCTCTTCGCGTTTGGTCTGAACACACCTTAAGAGTTCTTCTTCTTGCCTCTATGAGCTCTGGTGTGCAAGGAAAAGAGGTTTTGGAGGATCTTCAGGAACATACTCACCCAGGGGGGAGAAACCCCTGGCGGGGCTGGTGTCGCGGCTGCTCTCGCGACTGGTTTCGCGGCTGCAGCCCTGACTCATGCTGGGCCGGGGGATTCGGCTGCGGGCTAGAGGAGCGCAGCAGGCAGACGGACAGAGAGACAGGCAGACAGACAGACAGACAGACAGACAGTAAGCAGCGCAGGGGGAGAGTTTAGCTCGTAGCACTGACACAGCTGAGGCTCTGCAGAGATGGTTAGTCAGGCAGGAGAGAAGACAGGATGAGACTGAGGGAGGCTGCAGGAACAGTGTTAGTGTTAATGTGAGGAGGAGGAGGAACAGGAATACTGCGGTCGTTTGGGACGTGCATGCAAATCTGATCAACTCGGTACCAAAAAGGAACAAAGATCACACTTACAACTCGCTTCAGACTTCACTTTTACTTTTAAGTTTACGCGTTATTATCCCTCTGTGTTAACTCATAGTGTAGATCTGGTTGTGTCTGTGTTTCTTAGATTTCTTAGATAAAGTTGTATTTACTTAGGACTAAATAGTTACATCACATTACTTCAACAAAAAAGCTCCAAGAATCCACTTTATAAGATGATGTCATTGGCTCAAATGCTTCTACAGCAACAGGTTTAGCTGAAGTGAGCAGCAAAACATGTTGTCAATGAACAGCCACCTCACCTGTGCTCGATCTGGTGGGGCTGGTCTCTCGGCTGCAGCCATGACTGCGGTGTCCTCGGGGTCGGCTCTTGTCAGTCATGGTGCTGGAGGTGCTGTTGGCGGCGGCGGCTGCCGTCCCCATGGTCGGCCTCGGGATCCTGCCGTAGGTGGAGCTCAGCAGTCGGCCAGGAGAACCCGACCTACTGCCGGCTGAAACACACAGGGACGGACTTTAGTTAGTTCAACATTCACAAATGATTTCGACTGGTTTTTTTCCTGATGCTACTCTTCTCAAACATGAGGATAAAAGTTACTCACGTTGAGACTGAGAGACGACTTTCCCGCGGCTTCGTCCCCGGCTGTCGGTCACTGACGGACCGTTTCCTGCGCTCGTTCTCCTGGTTCGTACTCGACCTGCAGACGACACAAAACAGAGAAGGAGAAAGAGTGAGAGAGAGAAAACATCTTTAAACTCACGGCAAGTTCAAACACACTGAATATGAGGACTGCAGCTGGTTTTGACCTTCTCTACACTTCTGTCATGCAGGAACAGAGAAATTAAAGTTGAGATCGTAAGGAGGGAAACGTGACAGAAGATATGAAACAGGGAACAGTGAGAGACGAAAGACAGACACAAGTCACTTCATCCTGAGAGACATTTTCATGAAACAAAAAACAAGCACTGTTGTTTTTTAACAACTAATCATCAGCAAGTACACAACTCCACAAAATATGCAACAAAGTTATAGATGTTGACAATTTAATGCAGGAATGTTACATATATCTGTAACCTGAACTAGCAACCACAACATCACCAGACTCCCTTAACAAATGTAGTGATTTTAAGAGTTGTTCCATGAGGAGAAACTAAACAAACTTTGTGAAACAGCTACAACAATTTCTGAATCATTGTCTCCTTCTTGTAAATTCAGCATTAAATGAAAACAGTAAGTTGTGTTTCCTTGTAGAAAGTGTCAGTTTGTGGCAGCATGGCTGCACCAGCCTGTCTGCTTCTGTGTCTAAAGTGCTAAAGTCTGACCTGCCAACATTTAGCAGCTGTTTGAACACACTGTTTACACTGATTTCACCATTTACACTCAATTTATGAAAGAAGAAACATTTTATTGGCGGTAAACATCAAATTTTAGGCTACTTCTTTGAAGCCTGTGCAGAAAAGTGCCCAGACTCCCTTTAAAAATCGCCTCATTTAGTGAGTTGTTGAGTAGGAGAAACTTTATACACTTTGTTAAACACCGTCTCTGACAGATTCTTCATTATTTGGGCCTTTCTAGAAATGTCTTTCTTTCTTAATGTATAAAACATTGTGTCTGTTTGTCTCAGTGATGCAGTGGGTTTTTTTCATAGAGAGCAGAGGAGGAAGTGATCACTTGAGACACATGTTAATGCTAAGTGTGAACATTTAGTAATTCACCGCAGAAGTTTTTCTGACTTTAATCTCAGAATTTAAGTCAGAAAAATGTCAGAATTAGAAATCCGAACAAAAAGTCAAAATCCTTTAATTTCACTCACCTGCACTCGTTTCAAAATAGTTTTAACCAACACGATTAAATAGATTTTCACGTGTAACAGAGACGTTACAGTTCACCATGCATAGACAGTCCATGCATTGACAGCTCCATCACAGATGAGCACCATTACAGTACTGATGGGGGTCAAACACACACCGAGGAGGAGGAGGAGGAGGAGGAGGAGGAGGAGGAGGAGGAGGAGGAGGAGGAGGAGGAGGAGGAGGAGGAGCAGGAGGAGGAGCATCATTCCCCTGTCCACATATGGAGACACACACACAGCTTACCATCTGCGTTTACAGACGACGAGCCGTCTGACGGGTGGGTGAGGGGGGCGAGCCCAGGAGAGACACAACAAGGGTCACGGGTCAAGAGGTTAAGATTTGGAGATGCTTGAGAAAGAGGTGATCGGGAGACTGTGAGCCTGATATTCCACTAATTATCAGAATAAAAACGCCTCAATCGGATGAGACCCGATCAGAGACACACATGGAGACTCTTTAACGTGACAATACCACTCTAAGACCTTAAATTCAGCGTAGAAGAAATATCACTTTACAATTAAATATCACTTTTATAATGGGTCTCCAGGACCACTTATAAAAGCACGTCTAACCGTTGAATTTTGTCTAAATAACTGTAGTTTTGTCAAAAGGGTAGATGCCGAATTTACAAACATTTCATGTTGTATCGCAAATGCATGTTTTACAAACTGTTCCATGTGTATATGTACATTTACAGCAAAGAAATATTAAATCATGACATTTTTAAATGGACCTTTGGCACAGCAGGCTCGAGGGAAGCGGCTTCACACCAGGAAAGATGTGCTTACATATTGTTTTGAATTCTGACATGTCAGTGTTAATAAAATATACATATGTCAAGTGTTTATCAAGTTTCATGTCTGTCAGAACAGTTTTTGTGAAATCATGATGAAGTCTTGCAGCCTTAGCCAAATTCCATTCAAAAATCTGTCACTTTAAAGACGCCTGTGGCTTATCAGCAGATTAATCGCTTCACAATGTTGGAACCACTTTGCACATGTCAAAAAACATTAATTCAGATTAAAGGCTTTGGTTTTCATTTGATCATTTAATTTAGCGTCCATGTAAACAGTAAAATTGGAATTGCTAAGAAATATTGTGGATGTAACCACAGCTACTGGCTTTATTTACAGGAAGAAGTGCTTCCACAGTGATTGAATTAAGTGTCCAACATATAAATTAAATAATAAAAACCACTTTGATCTTCTGAATCCAGTCATAAGATCCGGATGCTCACTGAAGAAATAAAACTACTGAAGACATTTTTGGATTTGGGTGTCGTTTTAAATGTTTCCATCATGAGTTTCAGAGTCAATCGTAAAACAATACTTTTTCCAATCTTCCACACGAACTCAGAACTTTCCCAGGTCAGGTCAAATCCAAATAAGTCAGAAAACGTCACTATAAGCTCGTAAAAGTCATTTGAAGGTGACACACGATGGTTTTAAATGTGGTCTTCCTCACCCAGTGAAGCGTAGGATCCGGGGGGAAGAGCCGAGGCCGAGCTGAAGGGCCCCGCCGCCGCCGCCACCGCAGAGGGCACGGTGGGCATCCTGGTGCGGGCCGTGGCGGTGGCCGCAGCGTTGACGTCCACGTCGCTGCGAGAGCGCTGGAGGGAGCCTGGAGACGAGGCTGCGGCAGGCGTCCTGGTGTGGGCAGCTTTGGCTGGAGGACGTCCAACAGAGAGGAGAGCGGCGTGACACAGCAGTTTAACAGCTCTTAGTTCTCTGACTCTCGTGATCACAAACATTGATCTGATATTCTGGGACCAGTTTTCTTGAAAAAAAATCATAAACAAAGCAACTGAATCTTAAAAATTCAAGCTCATCAAATGGTAGGAAAATCTTTTAAACTGCTTTCAAAGGAACGTTTCACAAATTGAGGCTTCAACCTTCAAAGTAAAGGACGTCCTGAATCATATTTCCTCGTCTCATCTCATCAGTTTGGATATCACGAGGATTTTACCTCCTCACAACATTTACAGGTGAAGTAAAGAGTGACGTGAACTTACATCTCGTCGTGCTGCTTCCAAAGGTGTTTTTAACAGACAGAGGTCGACTGAGGAGACAAAAACAAGAGAAAATCGTCTGTTAACCACCAAACTATAAATACTACAATGTGTTAATTAATACCTGAACTTAATTGTAATATTATTGGTGCATTTACTGGCATATTCATTCATTTTATACACAGATATATATATGTACATCTCCTTCACTGCTGCTGCAGAATAACATGACACAAAACAGCCACATGGAGCTTTTTATCCAGAGAAACGGCACAAAGATCAAAGCTGAGCTCAGACACACAGAATATATTAACATGAAGAGACACTGGAGACGTGTGAAGTCTTATTTTATGATCGGTGGTGAGAGTATTGTTAGGAGAGCTGCAGAAACATGATGTAATGAAGATATTTTTAGACACATTTCATCATCAGATGTTTTGAGCTTCCACTGAATGAATCGCTGAAGATTTGTATAACACTGATGTTCAGCTGATCTGACAGCTGATATTAACTTTTTATTACTGGATCTGAAATCTCATTGGCTACATGACGCATCAATCATCTGGAGGCTGGTGTGTGATTGGCTCAGGAGAGAGGAGAAAGACGAGAGAGTGGGTCACTCATTGGCTGTTGTAGGCTCTAGGCCGGTCATAGAAGCTCAAATCTGCTTAAATGAGCTGTCAATCAAACGGCGGCCATCTTAGGATCTCCTGTAGAGGGATAATGGCGTCTGCTGAACTGACTACAGGTTATAGGAGGAAGCGTCTCACTTGAGGCTCTCCTGCGAGGACGAGGAGGAGCGATCGGAGGCGGGCAGTGACATCAGACTGTCTCCGCTCCTCAGGTGAGCCTGCAGAGCTTTCTGATAGGACGACTCCAGGCCCTGGAAGAGCTGCTCCGCCTCCCGACGGAAGTGACTGTGGAAACTCCAGTAACACCTGCAACGGCGAAAAGAAACACCATCAGGACATTTGTGGTCTTACACCTTAATGTTCAGGAGTAAAATGATGTGGTGACGTACTTCCTGGCCACGGAGCGAGCCTCAGCATCGGCATCGTGGATCCCTTTCTTTATAGTCTCCATTAAAACTGTTCCATGTCTACGAGGACAAAAAAGAAGTTCATTACTCAAAAGTCAGAGGAACAGGAGTATGAAGTCGGTGCTTTACTGAGCGTAGAGGGTGTAAATAACGATCTTGGGGCTTCGTGAGACTTGGATTAAACCCGATGGGCTGTATGGAGCCACGGTTTATGGTTTTTATGGTTGTTTTTTACATTTTAAAATAAGTCCCCAGCTACTAGAAATCCTCAAAACAAAGAGGCGCCTCACATGTGCAGAACTTGCCTGAGAAAAATCACAAGTTTTCTTCAGTATCACAGTAATCCAGCAATAGTTGTCTGTACATCCATGAGTACAGTGCAAACAGGAAGTGCTAACAGCTTAATCTGCAAAGTTTACATGGAGTTTTGTTTTTTGAACTGTACCTTTAGTATTTCCATCTGTATCGTGATGTGAACGCAGCCTTTGACCTCATGTGAGTCATGAATATGCCATCTGCTCTGCAGTCCATGAGGTGAACTATCACTTTGGGCTTTTACAGCTCCATTAATCGACACGTTAGGATGCTGATGTCACTCTGATGTCACTCTGATGTCACTCTGATGTCACTCTGATGTTACTGTTTGGAGACTTTAATGAGCTCATTTCGTTGATTAAAGCTGTTTTATTTCAGGTTTTATAATTTCAAATGTTTTGATCCGTGTCTCGATACCAAAACAATACACAATCCCATCAAAAATAATTCATATCCATCTGTATTTTGTATTAACGTGTGCGGATGTCACAGCTGCTTTCTTTCTTGATAAATCTGAGCTGGATTTGTACTCGTGTGATGTTTAGGATCAGTGATCGATGAGAACCAGAGAGCTCCCCTGGTACTGGGATCAGCTCGGGTTTCACCCTCGGCAGGAAGCAGCCGGGCGGAAACACAATGAGGCTTTTTGGAGGCAGACAGAGATCCCTCCTGGCATCGCCATGGAAACTGCTGAGACCGACCCTGACCCGGCCGGTGTCACATTTCCTGACAAGGTGGCGAGTAGTGCTTTAAGCCATTCACGAGCCAACGTTTTATACTTACTGTACAAATATCTGCTTATTTCAGTTCAAAATACAACCATTTGTTTTTGTTTTTGTAAAATCGTTGAGCGTGAGATGAACGTCATATTTTCATGTATTATTAAAAAGTGTTTGGTTTGGTCACCTCTCCAGAGAGCCCGTCTGCCACTCCCGCAGCAGCAGATCCAAGAACTCGAAGCAGCGCCTGAAGACAAAAGCATCAAAATAGAAATCATTCAAATCTGAACACAGACTAAAGAAAACATCCAGAGTACGATTATTTTATTATATCATTAGTATCATTAGTTATAAAGTAAAGTAAATATAATAAAATTTTCAAAATCTAAATAATAAAAATGTAATAATAACATTTTAATAAAATCATTTAAATAATATATAAATAACATTAAAATGCATAAATAAAATAGAAAACAAACAAATATAACAAATATATGATGTTAAATAAAAATGTTTGAAAACATTTAAGATAAAATAAATATAAAAAAGAATTAAATTAAAAAATGAATGCATCAAAATAAAAAATATAAATGAAATAAAACATATCAACATAAACAAAAAAATCAAAAGTAGAAATAAATAAGTTCCATTAAATAAAAAATAAAATTAGACATTTAAAATAAAAAACAGAATAAAATAATATTTATCAAATTAAATATAAAATTAAAATAAACACAAAAGAAATATTTTTAAATAATAATTCAAAAAATAAAATGAAATAAAATCGATGATCAAAGATAGAAATAAATATATAATATTAACTAGAAAGTAGAATTAAATAATATTAAATGAAGTACATATAATAAATTATATATAAAACATTAATCAAATAAAAAAAGGAATTAAGAATAATATAATGAAAAACAATAAGTAAATAAAATACAATAAATTGAAACAATTGTAAAAAAAACAGAAATACATGAATAAAACAAATAAAACGTGTGTGTGTGTGTGTGTGTGTGTGTGTGTGTGTGCCTCACCTCCTGACGGCCACAGATTTGGACGCACAGTTGCTGGTGATGATGGGGATGAGACGAGGGAAGTGTGTGTGCTGCAAAACACACAAAGTGGAGTCAGAACAAGGTTTAAACAGACGTTTCTTTCTTCAGCACTGAGACAGAGCGCGGACTCTTCTTCCTCTGTGGTCACAATAAAAACGGTCATGTGATTTCATCTTTTAATCCCATTTGCCTGTGAATTCTTTCCAGTTGTAACTGGGAGCTAACATCGTTATAACGCCGCCTCGTGAACAGTGAAATCAGGACAGGAAGCTGCCGGTACGCACTCTGAGGATGAGGCGGATGGCGGCCATGCCGGAGGTGGCCATGACTTTGGCACTGTTGGGGACCAGGTTGAGGAGGATGGGCATGGTGGCCTCCGCCGCGTGGTCGAAGCGACTGCCGAGCACCGACGACAGGTGGCTGCAGGGAACATCAGACAATGATGATGTTTTCTGACAACTTATCGTTTTGAATCATCAGTTTTCTCCTCTGACTGTCGTGTCTCACCCCAGAGTGATGCAGGCCTCCCTCACCACCTGCGAGCGGAGGTCTTTGGCGGACAGTTTGAACGCCGCCTCCATGAGCCGCAGCTGCTGCAGAAACCCGTCGAACTCAGCGGCGCCGGCCAGCAGCAGCGAACGCACCTTCTTCAGCTGGATGGACAGGAGGAGAGCAGCGATCAACAAACATTCTCACCTAACTGATGATCGAACAGAGACGACAGAGGAAGTCTTACAGCCGCCACTCGGAGCTCCCAGTCCTTCTTATCATCGGACAGCACGTCTCGAATCTTCGTCATGGCCTCCTCTACCTCCCTGTTGGAGTAGATCTGGTGGGCGAGAACAGGAAGGACCAGAAGATTATGAGCAGAACAAGTTTATGTTGAAATGTGGGATGAACGAGGCTCCGTACCTGCACTGTGGGAACATCCTCGAAGGCCTGGATGAAGTCCTCCTCATCCACAGCTCCAGCAACAGATCCATCCCTCCCTGCAGACGACACCACGGCACAACATGAGAGGAAATCCTTACTTTCATTCATCCATTCATCATTCTGTTTACTTGAGGGTTCAGTCTACGTGTACAGAATGTCATATTTGCTGTTTGAACATTAAGGTGTCGGTCGGTGTGAGCTCTGACCTGCAGACTTGGCGCTGGAGGCGGAGGCGGGACGTCGGAATGAACCCATGCTCACCGTCTTCCTCCCGGACAGCGAGGCTCCTTTGGATGAGGACGAGGAGCGGCCGCCGTCCACCGAGTCATCGTCCTCGAAGTTCTTGTCTGGAGGAGGAAGAGCGGAAAGGAGAAACGACTGAACAACGGGCACAAAGAAAACGTCCCTGCTGATGTGGAGACGGCAGGCGGACTCTGACATTTCTGCATTTTAACTTTTCGCTGACGTTCAGCAGAGAGCGATACAGAGGACATAACTCACATTCCTGCATCACCAACATAACGAGCTGATGACGGCGAGGAGGCTCACAGACACAATGTCCCGACAATAAACTCAACAATCAGTCCAGTGTTCCCAGTGAGAAGCCTCGAGTGACCACAGGAGAACAAAACACACAGTCTGAGGACACAGTCATTTCTGACCGACTCATACCTTCACTCTTCATCCCTGCAGAGGGATTCAGACATGGTACAGAGGTGAATGATGTGTTTGTTTAGGTTTTCATTAATGCTGAGACAATCAGTCGTTCAGGTTACAAATCATTTCAGTCACTTATTGAGCAGAAGAACCGATCATCCACACAGTGTGAGGATTTGCTGCTTTTCTGGATAATCATATAAAAAAAAGTCTGAATTCTGAAAAAAATGTAAAACACGTCACAATTAATAGCCAATAAACACTAAATAATCTGAATCTGTAAAGTAGCTGGTAACTGAATTGATTAAATAAATGTAGTGGAGAGGAAGTAGAACATGGAAATACTCAAGTAAAATACCTGAAAGTTAAGAACAGTACTTGAGTACATTTTTACCTTTATTTCTTCACTGGTTGTTCGAAATTTTGACACAAAGATTTTCATCATTAATGCAAATGAATATCAATCAATCAATCAATCAATCAATCAACCAATCAATCAACCAACCAACCAATCAATCCTTATTTGTAAAGCGCCAATTCACAACAAAAGTCATCTCATGACACTTTCTGAACAGAGCAGGTCTGAACCAAACTCCTTGATTCATTTATTGACAGAGACCCAACATGAGCAGCACCTGGTGACAGTGGAGAGAAAAAACTGCCTTTAACAGGCAGAAGCCTCGAGCAGAACCGGACTCAGTGGTGGTTGGGTTGAATATCAGTCCCAAATATCTGTTTTCATTCTCTCCATGATTTCTAATAATCGGTATCGGCCCTGAAAAAGCCATCGAGACACTCGGTCACACTGGTGGCAGCAGTGTTTCTTGTTGTCGGCCACATTAAACGTGTTTCTTTCAGTCGTTCTGTCAAAATACATATGAACTCCACAGAATGGCCGTTTTCAGGACCACATTTTTACTGATGTAACTGTTGAATATGATCTTTTAATGGCTCAGTAAATAAAAACACAACGCTGACAATCTTTTGTTTTTCGTCTGAGGCCGCGCCCTGTGAAAACGTCTCCTGGTGGTGGACAAGCGAGCGCCACGTGAGCCCCCCAGAGCGCAGGAATCTGCACGGCCAGCAATCAATCCTCTTTCATTATTCAGAGTTCACGCACACACACACACACACACACACACACACACACACACACACACACACACACACACACACACACACACACACACAGGGCACTCAGCCAACACATCCGTCATGTGCCATCAGGTTGCAGTTTTTTCCTCGTCAAAGCGACAACAACGCCTCAATATCAACACAAGGTGACTGTGTGTGTGTGTGAGTGTTGTGTGTATGTGTGAGTGTTGTGTGTGTGTGTGTGAAGGAAAACACACCTGTCACCGAGGCTTCAACACATTAGCATCAACATGACACAACAGGAGGGGAAAAGAGCTCGTAGCTCAGGAGGAAATCCCTTTAAACTCGACGATGTGCGTCTAAATATCAGGTAGAAACAGTAAACGCTGATAAAACATATCTGCTGTATCCATAAGGACCATCACTGATCAATCACTGAATCTGATCTGATCATACGTGAGCTGAGAGGGCTAACGCTACCAGATATCTAGCGTGATAAAGCGTGTGTTCTTACTTACATAACACCCGCCGCATGAGTTTTAATAATAAATGTTATTAATGCTCGACTTGTCGTTGTAAATCTGAAAGGAATAGTTTGAGGTTTTGGGAAATGAACAGATGACGGCAGAAGATGCATTTTACTGTTTTGGAATACTGTCACTTAAATACAAGAATAAGGTTTTCAGATCAAATTTAACCTCCATAGCCTCAGTTCTCACACATCAACTTGTAAACTCATCTAACGTCTCGTATCCACAACAGGTCTGTTCATCAATCAGCAGGAAAGTTCACCCAGGAAAACTAAAATACGCCAGATTTTTTTATTATTCCCTGAGAAATTAACAAAAATGTCAAAAAACACCCATCATCTCACGATGTCTGGATCCGTCCCTTTATCTGGATCAAGACCCATCCGAAATCCAAGTTTGGTGGAAATCTGTCGCTTACTTTTTGGATCATCCTGCAGAGGATGGAGATCAACCAACAACCAACAAACCAACCAACAAACACACGGACACAGGTGAGGACGTAACCTCCTCCCTTAGGTAATAAACACTTTATAACTAGAGCTGCAACTGAAACTTAATCGAGGTCAGAAAATGGTAAAAAACAATTGTCTTGTTTTGGACACAACCTCATGTTGTTTATCATAATGAAGAAAAGAAACAAGCAAAACATTCACAGTAAAGAAGCTCGAATCTGAGAACTGTGACCTTTTTGCTCTTAAAGAGAATGAATCAAACCGATTAATCGACCATTCAAATAGTCAGCGATTGATGTAATAGTTGACAGGAAATCGATTCACAGTCCTCTCAGACTCCAGGGCAGCAGACTGCCTCCCGTTTCCTGACCTCAGCTCCGCTCAGCGACGGACCGCCCGGCTGCATCGCAACAATCCAGCTGCGAGCAGGCCCACAAATCATCCTGCTGTGTTTACATTCAGACACCACAGACGCATTTACAGCCGTCGTCACACCAGGCATCCCTCCTCCTCCTCCGCCTCCTCCTCCTCCTCCTCCTCCTGCCATTCAACTCCTGTCGCCTGCATCCATCATTCATTACGACCTCCACTGGAAGAGCAGCAGCTTACAGGAGCAGATCCGCCTGCAGACCAGTTTCCTCAGCATGCCGGCAGACAGACAGTCAGACAGTCAGTCAGGTGGTCCTCCAGTCCTCTGAGCTCCTCACATCTTTCCCTCCTGCTGAGGAGAGGAAAAGGGGAGGAAGGAGGGGAGTCCGACCGCGAGCCCCCTCCCTCCCCCGTCAGGCAGCATGTGCTTCAATATCTGCCTCTCCGACTCCGTCCTCTAGTTCACTTCAGCACACACACACCGTCAGGACCGGGATGGAGGAAGAGGAAGGGAGGTGATGGAGGAGAGGAGGAGGAAGGGAGGGGTGGCGGAGTGGACCAATGGGATGCAAAGGGAGGGGTTGATGAGAGGACAAACCCCGGCGCTCGATGTGGAGGCGGAGCTGGGGGGCGGAGTCACAGCGTCATGATGACTCAGGAGAGGAGGAGGGAGGATGGAGGAGACACCTCTGAAGAGGAAGCTGCTCCTCTGGCGGTGTTAATGTCCGCCGCCGAGCCTCCGCCCGACTTATCTGAGCGTTTTTAATCACAGCGAGGTCGAAGCTGCTGCACGAGTCAGGGAAATGAATGAGGGAGGCAGTGGTGGAATGTAACTAAAATGTAAAGTACATTTACTCAAATCTCAGACGCCCCCATGGCGCCATCGCTTCTTGCCGCCTCAAGATAGCGATCTGCCATGAGTGCGCCTGAACACACCTCATTTTAAGACCAACATGCACAGGGGCGCACAGCTGGGCGCAAGGACATTTGCTGTCTACACAACGTGGGCTCTGGGCGTGAAAATGACAACTGCGTCAGTCTGAAACTAGCACTCACATCTTGTTCGACTTGTTGAAGCTCCTCCAGAGTTGCAGAAGACAAACCATGACGAGTCAACTGTGTTTGACAGGTGAGATTTAACTTTCACCACTTTGTTACAGGTGGATAACAACTGCCCACGTCAAAAAAAAAGACTAACAATAATCCGACAAAGTGATTGTGACTAATTGTGCCCCTCCTCTGGATTGCCGGGTCACAAGGTTTCCTCCTGGCAGCGTCTCAAAGTCTTTGTGAGCTCGGAGCCTGATGGAGCCTGACAGCTGATCCCCCCGATGCAAATTCACAAAATGACCCTGGAGAGGTGAGTGCAAAGTGTTGCGTCACCGGACACAGAAGGAAACAAGGGAGCGTGGGAGAGCAGCTGAGAGTCTACAGCAGGTAATCTGAGAGAGATCGAATCAGCCTCTCAGCTCTGCTCACAAATCAGACTTATTTTACTCACATTTTTCCGTCATCTCAGCTCAGAATAACAATCGCGTCAGATAATAACGCAGCCGCAGCTCAAAGGTGAGCTCCAACCTGTTCAGCCTTTTCATGGCTGAGTGAATGCAGTGGGAAACACCCCTGCTATTCTCCTGCACATCACAACCAGCTGGAACAACAGTGGGAGTGACGTTCCCACAGAATTATCAGGCTTCATTCACAACTTTCTCACCAGATTAAAATGCATTCACACCAAGCAAATCCACAGGCAGCAGTCTGGAGTTACAGTGGAGGGGCCATTAGTCAGGTATGCAGGGTATGTTTCTTTAGATGAGCAGGAGGTACAGAACGCTGGCTCACAAAACACCCACTACTCTGAATTAAAGGTCGTAAAAGAGCGTTAAGTTATTTCACCTAAGACCACGAAGCCGCTGAGAGGTCCAAACAAACACGTTTTTATGACTCAAACTGGATTTCAGGGTTGTAAACAATCAATAAAGTAACAAGAATTAAAGTCAGTAGAGGACAAACTTCTTCCAAGGACAGCAGTCCCCATTATCAGCATCTGATTATACTCATTCATAGACACCAGCCACCTAAATACGCCTGATTGTTTCATCAAGATCCAGGAATTATTCCCTGAGGATTTCAGGAAAATGTAGAAAAACACCCAAATCTCACAATGTTAGATATGCACCAAAAGTTAATGGGCTTTATTCTGGGCCAAAACCCATCTTTCATCCAAGTATGGTAGAAAATCAATTCAGTAGTCCAACAAACCAACCAACTAACCAACAAACCAACAAACTAACCAACTAACCAACAAACCAACCAACTAACCAACAAAACATCCAACTAACCAACAAACCAACCAACAAACCAACCAACTAACCAACAAAACAACCAACTAACCAACCAACTAACCAACAAACCAACCAACTAACCAACAAACCATCCAACTAACCAACAAACCAACCAACCAACCAACAAACCAACCAACTAACCAACAAAACAACCAACTAACCAACCAACTAACCAACAAACCATCCAACTAACCAACAAACCATCCAACTAACCAACAAACCAACCAACTAAACAACAAAACAACCAACTAAACAACAAAACAACCAACTAACCAACAAAACATCCAACTAACCAACAAACCAACCAACTAACCAACAAACCAACCAACTAACCAACAAACCAACCAACTAACCAACAAAACATCCAACTAACCAACAAACCAACCAACAAACCAACCAACTAACCAACAAAACAACCAACTAACCAACAAAACATCCAACTAACCAACAAACCAACCAACTAACCAACAAAACAACCAACTAACCAACACAACAACCAACTAACCAATCAACCAACCAACCAACAGTCCAAAACCCAAAGTCTCTTCATTTACTGTCATGAATGACATAGAAAAACAGCAAGTCCTCACATTTAAGAAACTGGAATCAGAATATTTTTCACATTTTTGCTTGAAAAATGATTAAAACGATTAATTGATTATCAAAATAGTTGGTGATTATTTTTCTTTCAGTCTCCTGATGGATGAATCGACTAAATGTTGCAGTTTAAGGAGTGATGGACAGCGAACAGGATCAGGTCAGCAGGACTTTATACAGTTATCTGAGATATTTAGAGATGTTCAGCACATCTGTGCATTTGAGAAGCTTTGACCCAAAGAACAGACAGTTCTGCTTCATGAAGGATCTTAATGAGGATCTTTTTACCCGACTGGCAGATCAGTTAAGAGTTTCAGCTCTACTGGACATCTTGTTGTGTTTTTGTTTACTTGTTGGGTTTTCAGGGTCAATCAGTGGTCGTTCCTGTTGGGACTGGACCTCTTCCTGTTTGGTATCCTTCAGTTTCTGTGGAGAGGAGTTTTCCTGTTATGTTGTGTGCAGCATCGTCTGGTGTCTTTGTACATCTGTGCAGACGCCAGCAGACGTGAGGCCAGAAAAAACCTTGTATAAAGCAGCAGCGAGTGAGTTTTCCACTCTGCAGACCCTCATAAATGCTCTTTAAGCTCTGTAGCACATCTACCTTGTGTGAGAGACTCACTGGTGCATGCTGCCCTGTCTCTCTGTCCCGGCACTGTGTTCATTATTCAGGAGGTTTCCAACTGTGCAACCTAAGTCCTGCTGGCAGCGCGTACCTGTCCTCGTCTCTCAACACCTCCCCTGCAGGACCTCCTGAGGCTGAGTGACGCACACAGCCAGGTCCATGTTTATTAAACCTGCAGAGCTGGATTCAGAAGCACAAGCGAGGTGTAACCTCAAAATATGACGTCTAAACAATAAAGGAGGTCTGATCGTGCAAGTTTTTCTTGAGCTTTGAAACACATGCATGAACAGAGTTACATGATGACGACTGAGCCAACAACCTCGATCAGAAAAGAAAAGAAACAAACCACAACGTGTCACAATATTGATACCAAACTACAGCCTATTTGGTCAAAAACATAGTGAGGTGCACGTCTGACATCTACAGCGCTTCCTACGGCAAAGTGCACCTGATAAACTCAGAAACCAACAAACCAACACTCAAATGAAGGTCGTTTAAAACAGGAAACTTTAATTATTTTCTTAGTTTCCTTATTTGATACAAAGCTCTACATCTGTTATTACTTTACTTTTAATAATTAGATGTTTAATGATATTTCATCCAACGTCTACACAGATTTTCTAAATTCTATTGTCAATCTCAACCATATTCTTGATCAGCAGGTAACATTTCAATTTTAAATGAATTAGTTACTAAAGACATGAGAACATGTGAAAGATGTGAGCTTATTTTCTTGTTATTTTGTTAACCCCTGACCTTCACTCACAATCCTACGCTGACCTTTGAGCAACACGTTCAGGAGCCTCTGATCTACATTATTCAGTCTTTTTCAACTGCAGCTGCAAGACTTTGAATCAAAACTATGAGGAGAGACCACATTCCTCCAGTTTTAACAGCCGTTCATTGGCTCCCCATCGCTTCAAGAATGCAGTTTAAAATCAATTAATCGCCTCTGAGAAGAGGTTAAACTGACTGTAGCTCTGACCTACAAGACCACAAACTCGTCCACAGAAAAACCCCAGAAGTCTTTACTTGCAACCAAGTGAATCCTCCACCTCTACTACTGTATTTTCTCTGACAAATCAGCTAAAATACTTATTTTAAAACAGGTTTCCCTGTTGAACAGAACATCATTATTACTGTCTCTGCATCAACAAAAATGTCATTATTATCATTTGAGTTAACTTACATTAAAGTCGATGGAAATTAGCCTGTAATCATGACTGTAAACACCAAACAGAACAAGAGCAGCACTGACGAGCTCACAGGTGGAAACGATGAAGTTCCTCTAATTATGTTCCTCAAATGATGACGACCATTTCTACCTGAATAACTCAGATGTTTCAGACGTAATCGTGCACGTCAGACGCAGATCAGCGGAGCAAAACTGCAGCACTAAACGCATCACTGAGCCTCGGTTACTTGTGGCATTCATTTCCTAATTATGATCCCAGAGAGGGCACAAAGAGTCGGCTAAATATTTCACAAGAGGGCTTCAGCTTTAAAATAAAAATACTTCACTGTGTGATGAAAGTACCTGCAGGCTCTCTGTGGATCCACTGGAGGAGAAACAGTGGCGTCCTGACAGCGACCCAGAGCTGGTGCACTGCTGCCTGCCTCCTCCCTTCCCCTCCAACCCGGTCTTGTGACTGTAGGGACAACAGCTGACACCACTCCTACAAAATAAGAGCCCTGGGCTGCTGGAGTCAGTCTTCCTGTGGTTTTCTCCTCAGTTTAACAGTTTGTTTTGCGGGCTCTCTTCCTCTCTTCCTCTCTCTGTATCTTCATGTAGTTTCCTCTATTCGCTCTCCTCTGAATGACTCGCAGCTTCTGTTCCAGGTCAGCGTGACGCTCTGTCAGTCGTCAGTGTGCTGACGTCCACGTCTGTTTGAAGCGGCTGCTGAACTGTGGCTCCCTCAATCAGACTGCCAAAGTAAAAAGTCTCCCTCTGAAGGACGTTTCTACCGTTATTATTATACTGGAATTATATAACTACTCAGCCTTTTCATTTATCAAATCAAGGAATAATGAAGAGACACTAAATCGCTGGAGGGGGTTACTGAACGTTTCACTGCGAGTGCAGAGTACAAAACTGTCCCACACTTGACAAACGAGCTCTTATCGTCACATTTGATGCAGATCATAGATACATTTTGCGACTTCTTGTAAGAACTCAGATGTTAATCCTGCAGCAGCGTCATGGTGAAGCTCCTCCCCTCATGTCAGACTATCTCAGTGACAAATTCATGTTGCTTCCCCAAAGGAAGGAGGTCTCGTCTTGTTATTTTTAAGCTCGGGGGCTCAGAGATGAAAGCTGAGCCTTGTGACCGCCTGTCAGCGCCGAGCTTCAACAGCCTGACAGACCAGTCTGACGTCCTGGTGCTTGTTTTACTGCTCATATCTGTGGGTGTGATATCCGCCCCACTTCTGCAGGGTCGCTGTTCCTGCAGTGAAGCGGCTGAAAGCTCCTCGCCTCTCGCGGCACAAAGAAAGCAGCTCAGGTTGCATTGTGACTGAAAGACAGCGAACACACCCCGCTGAGACCGCTGGAAACAAGACGAGGGCTTCCCAGGACCGAGATACTCACCCAGGTCACGTTTCCTGCTTCACGAGATGTTCAGATTCATGTTGAAATGTTTTCTGACTAAAACAGCGTCAGAGTGTTTCTACCGTGTTCTTCCTAACCAGTTGAAGCCCTTGTTGCCACAAGCAACTGTAGCCTCCACAGTGAGCAGCTGATGATGAGCAGTAAAAACCTGACAGCCCCTCCTCACCACAGACCTAAATCAAGTCTCAGGATACATATCTTCATATTCTGAAATATCTCAATATATCAATATCTCCTCAGACATGCGAGGACTGGGCGACTAAATCGTAGTTTGCTCATTAACAGCAGCGTCTCAAACACAGAGTCCCTCTCTAGGTGTTGGAGTCTGGTTGGTGCACAGTTAATGAACTGTGGAGCAGTTTTGGATGCTGTCACATGTTCGTGTCCGCAGGCTTTTTCAACAACAAACACAAAGCTGCCAGGACGACCACATTCACCGCGGGCACGAAACCATCCCGGTGCCACAGACACGACCAGAACCAAGACATCAGGAGTGAAGAGCATCAGGCAGAGCAGGAGGTGGGATCTTACCTGACACAGGAGACAGCACCATGTTCCCCGACCTCTGAACTTCATCGAATTTACTGAAGATGACGTTGAGCCTGGACAGAGAGCAGGAACAGACAGTTATCAGCAGGTGGTGCTGTGATACAAACAGGCCCGCAGCACAGAATGGGATCATATCCGACTCCACAGAGAGCCGATAACTAGGCCAGAGGAACATCCCAGAATAACAGGCGATGGTCACGGCTGTGCTGGGTGATATTAACAGGACAAACACCGATTATCACAGCGTGGACCACATGTGATGTCTGCTCACTGTTCAGGAGGAAACTACTCTCATTCAGACGAGTGTCTGGAACAGAAAAGTGGATCAGACGAGATGCTTTTGTGTGTAATGTTTAAAACAAACTGTCAAACATTCTCTGGCTCCAGCTCCACAGATGTTTTGTTTTATATCTCTGAAAACTTTAAATCTTTTGGTCTCAGACAAAACGAGACATTTGAAGACAATCTGGGAACTTTTGATCTGCACTTTTTACTATTTTCTGTCAATTTATAGACAAAATCATCAATCAATTGAAATCATCGGTCCGGACCGACCCTGGCGTTGTGTTTGGACCTTCCTCAAAAGCTCAACAGACAAAATGCAACCGTACTTCATCAGCTTTAAACTTCATGATTTATTTAATAATTTCATGAGAGTTACTTATCAACGTGACTTTGAGTGATTTTCATATCCTTTCTGTTTGTTGTTGACGGTATTTTTTAAGCACCACTCGCTCTCGTGAATCCAAAATAACACAGAGACGATTTCTTTTATTGGAGACTTATAAAAGTGTGTTAAGGGTTAATTATCACTGAAATAATAGTCGCTGTGTGTTAGCAGAGTCCTCCATTTAATAAGTTAGTCGTGACTGTTCACAGTGAGCACTTGAACGCACCGTGACTGAGGCAGACCCTTCTTTCCCAGGTCCATCCTCACTCGCTCTCCAACGTGGCGGTAGATCTCAATGAGGCAGTTCATGGCTCCGTCACGCACCTGCAGGACAACAAACAGAAAGTTCACGTCACCACTTCATCATTTTATCCTGTTAGACATCTGTGTAAAACTGTGTCGTACTCATCGTGTGAATTCTTGAGTTACGGCAGAAACTGTGTTTTGTGAGGCCACGAAACGTTAATCAGTTCTACTTTAAGTCAAAGTGGATATTTATAACTAATGTGAAGAACTTCCTTCAATGTGTTCTGGAGACATCAGGACAGACGGACAACCTGAACTCATAACAACACCTCTAGCCACAGACACTAACAAACTTTATAAATGATCCTCCTTCCTGAGAGTCAACGTCCGGTTTATCATTTACTTCTCTTCTGTCATATATATTCATATAAAAACCGGCTGACTGACTTTAATTCTCTTAAATTAAAGGAATTCTGATTTTAGTCATTCAACAACATGATGCTATTGTGCTGCAAGTGTTTCTCTCCTGAAAATCATATCAAATGTAAACTTAAAACTCAAATGTAAACTTAAGTAGTTTTCCTTCAGGTTGTCTTTTACATTTCTCTTTAAAAAATATCTTCTGAGTCATAATGAAGAGAAACTCTAAAAACAATGAGTTCATATCCCAAAATAACGAGTGAGTCATGATTTCAGAGCAGTCTACACATCGAGGATGTGGATCAGACGACTGATCGGCGACTGTTTCGTTTTCTTTTGTGATTTTTGGACGGTAAAACGTTACCACGGTGACGGCTGCTCCTGCTGCTTCACATGTGACGATGATTAAACAAAAAAAACTGAATCATGGGGGGCATATGGTCGCAGTGTGGAGCCCTGTTAGTGGTTAGTCTGAGAAGGATCTCATTGTGTTGCGACACTAAGTCAATAATTCTTTTGAGACAGTTCCTGGTTGTTTGACTTACAGGCTCTTTTTTCTTCATCTGTCTTATTTGGTGCCAATTTAAAATCCAATAGAAATGAAATCTAATTCTGAGTGAGGACACAATAAAAATGAAATACTGCCTCCAGTCACCACCACGTGTGTGTCGAGTGTGTTTTAAGATGTTAAGTTTGTTTCCAGCTGGCAAAGCGAAATGAAAATGCTTCCTGCACTCATAGTTCTCATGATGATGGTTCGTACGGCGCTGCTCGACAAGTGTTTGGCTTCAGGAAGGGCAGTTCATGGGCCTGGCTTCCTGTCCTCAACAGGAAGTGTGGTTCCGGTGATGACAGACGTCTGCAGCCTATCAGGAGACGACAAACTCAGCGGGGGGACGAGGAGACCCCGCGACTGAAAGGTGTGATGCCTGTGAGGTATCGTGAGTCTGGCTGCAGGTAAAGGTTTTGTGATTTGGAGAAGGAAACCTGGTTTGTGGTGTGAGGTGTAACTCTTGTATGTGACCAGCAGAGGGCAGTCAAAGCCCAATGATCAGGCTGTACCTGACTGGTGGGATCTCCGAGGAGGTTACAGATGTGAGGAACGATTTTACTGAGCGTCAGACTCTGAGATCCAAACCTGAAGAACAAAACACAACAAGAACCTCTGAGCAAAACACGAGCTGATGACTGATTCCAGACTTAAAACAGGACATCTTCACTCACACATTCAGGGTGGAGATGAGACAGAGGCACAGTCCTTCTCTGGTCCTGTTGTTCTTGTGTTTGAAGCCGCCCATCATTCGCTCCCACACGAACTGAAAACACAAAGCTCAGAGATTGAAATGATCAGAAAGCGATGGATCTCCTCTCAGCGAACTGAACGAGCGTGTGTGCTGCGCTGCACCTGTGGGTTTGCAGCCTGGTCCATGATCTTCAGCAGAAGGGCTTGGTCCTGGTCTCGAACTTGGTCCTTGGCGTCTCCTAACCGATCGATGAGGCTCGGCAGAACTGAGGACACACGAACAGAAGCGAAGGAGACTTTTAGTCTTCAGTCTTAATAAATTAAAATAAATACAATTTAAAGCAGAATAAATGTGTTTTATAGATTTATTACAGAATTTATTCATTTAATCTGTTACTGAACTTATTCCAGGTAAATCTACATGAACATTGTCAGCTTTAATGTCTAAAGAAAGAATTAAAAGAAACAATTTAACTAATAAAATAATGTTGAATATTCATATTTATCTGGTGTAGAATTCATAAGATATAAATGTTGAAACAGAAGAATAAATAAATGTTTTATATAGATTTATTGTAGCTTGTGCCTTTAAACATTATATGTAATATTATATAATTGACTTAAAAACTCATGAAACACATTTAATATTAATATTTATATCTTTAACTACTGTATATTTTTACATTTGTGCTGAATTCATAAGTAAATGTACATGTTTTATATAGACTAACTGTAGATTGTGTTTTTGAATGTTTTTAAATATATTTCACAGACATATTTTACATATTTATTTATTTATTTATTTATTTATGAATGTATTTGACACATTTAAATTGTATTTTGTGTTTGTAAATAGTAAAAGGACAAAGTGGACGAGCTCACCTGTTCCCACCTGCGTCCTGAACCTCTCCTGCAGTCTGCTGACCAGAGCTGACAGGATGTCCATCCCCAACAGAACCACCTGAGGAGGACAAGTAAACAACAAACATGTTGAAAAAAAACAAGTAAAAAGAAGAAAAACAACAACATGAAGAAGAAAACCCATCAGAATCAGCTGACAGCACAGACAGATGGACTCGGACCGACTGCAGCCTCAGAGCAGCACAGCAGCAGTGGATTTGAATCTGGGCTGCAAAGGATTATGGGTAATCACACCAGAGCATGAATTTCCATTAAAAAGAGGGTGAAATAGTGAAAATAAACGCGTTGTGTTCGGTCAAACTTGAATAAAGGCACCTCATGTGTGATTCAGGGAGGTCAGAGCCGTGCGCTCACGCTGCACCGTGACTGAAGAGTGTGTTCAGCCTCTACTAGCAGCCTCCACCGCCTCCTGCTGCAACTTTCCTTGTCTTGGGGTGGTTTGGGAAACTCGATGAACGCGTAGTGAGAGTCTCCCTGCTGACACCAGAACCAACACATACGCACCACCTGAGTTCTGCTCAGATCCTGGTGCAATTTTTGGAACCTTCTCTTCGACAGAAAGAGAAAAACACTCGTGACAGAAACAATAAGCTGGACTTCCTCTGCTGCCACCTGCTGGACGGAGAGCAGGACTGCAGCTGCTGCACGATATTTACATGATTTCATTGATTTCACTGAATATCAACGATTATGATGAACTGTCAACTCGCTGTCACACTTTCAAGAGTCAAGTCAGATGTTCTGGACGAGAGGAAACCAGCAAACCTTCATCTGGAGGTCAACGAACCTTTTTTACACCTGATATCTAAACCACAAAATATCCAAAATATTTACTTTACTGACGTTTAAAATGAAGAACACCATCAAACCTCCTGAACCAGTGAAGGTTTGTCACTTGAAATAGTTTTATCTATAAACTGTCTGTATTGATCAACAGCTGAACTTTTCTTTTAATTGATACGATCAATGGCGACGCCTGAACTCTATAATAAAGACATGTTTTATACAGATGTGTTATAGATTATATCTGCTTGTTATATAGTTAATAAAACAACTAATAAACTAATAAAAAAAACATATATTAGTGATATTTTAATCTTTAACACCTGAAATCTAAACCACAGTCTTAAAAATGAGTTTCACAGTTTGACATCTTTAAATGAATTGTCTCAAAATATTTAATTTACTAACATTTACAAACAAACAAAGAAAAGCATCAAACCTCCTGAACCAGTGAAGATTTGTCACTTCAGCTTGAATATGTATGTTTTTATCCATAATCTAACTGGTTGCCTGTTCATTCCCTGTTGATCCTGACGTTTGACCTTTAATCACATAAACTAGCTGCTACAGGACGTCCGTTTTATGTAACTGATGCTTCGTGAATCAGTTCCTTGATTAATTGTTTCAGTCAGTCGACAGAAAATCAATCGGCAGCGATTTTTCTTTGGTTCCAGCTTCTGAAATCTGCTGCTTTTCTGCTTGATATCACTGTAACATGAATATATCTTCAGATTTCTGGCTGTTTGTCAATAAAACAAAAGCTTCCCTTAATGTGATCGTTACGAAGCCTCTGATGTAAATGTCGACTTTTACCAGCAGCCTGTATTGATCGACAGCTGATCGCTCTTTTAATTCACAGCCTGTCTCGACTGCTCACTGCTGTCAATCAATTAACGAGAAGCACCAGGAAGCAGCTGTCCACACATCTGCAGGGTTTTACCACCACCAGCCACTCACACAAACTCATCTCCACATCCTGAAGAGTTGTCACCCCCCCTGCTGGGACAGAAACTGGGCTAATGGTGCTGGTAAATTAAGCTCAGAGCCGCCGCCACGTTCGCCTGGGAGCCTCGTCCCCATTACAGAGCCGCAGATACCAACCAGACCGGAGGACGCTGCGTTTCCAGGGCAGCGCAGGAAGCAGCTATATGATTGGATGTGTCAGTGTATATGTGTGCCAGTGTGTGTGAGTGTGAGTGTGTGTGTGTGCAGCTGTGTGTCCTTTTCATGAGCTCCACTCAGTCTCGTCTGCTCCCTCACACCAAACCCCATTCAAAAATCTGGCAATTTAAGCTTTCCTTGATGCTCAACTTCACAAATTTTTCCCCAAATAAAGAACGAGATTTGAAATTCAGTCGTCAAGGAAACAATCTCACCACGGCCTTAATTTGGGAGCTGTTCTGATATACATCGTGCATCCCTGTAAAAACAGTGTGTTTATGTATATAACCTGTGTATAAATATATACACAGATGTATTTTGCATCAGCCCCAACATCTCCAGACGTGAGAAAACATGAGAACAAACATCACATCGTCATGATTTTATAGTTATTTGCAGTCAAAAAAACTTGAAACTTGTGATGCAAAAATAATCATTCCCACGAATCATGAGTCGGAATATCTTTCAAATATTCCCAGTATTTTTCCCTGAGGCTCTAAAACAAGTTAATCAAACAGCCACTGAGCAGAAACGTATCCAAAAGACGAAGAATTAAAGTTTTGTGACGTCTTTTTTTACACGTCTTTCCAGCGTTCACTACTGATGTCCAAGTGACAAAGATTAAACTTCAGTTTCAGACGTCTAAAGAGCTTAAAATTAAAGGTTTTTACAGCAGAAGCTACAGGGAGGATTCAGGATGGATCAGCTTTATTACAAACCATGTTTTGTTGATGCCGCCTCCATCAGGTCGGCTGATATTCACAGGTTTGCATCTTCTGTCTCTATTATTCTGCCTGTTTCATCACTCTCATTCCTTCGAGGCTTCCTTGTGTTTGGCTCGGCTGTTGACTCTTAATCTCTAATATTGTCTTCCTGAGTTGCTTGCTTGTCAAAGCACTTTGTAAACTCTGAACTTTGAGATTGTGGACGTCTCTTGGACATGTCTCTGCTCAGTGGGTGTGTCTGAGGGACAGTCCACCTGTCCGGCTGACAGGGACGTGTCTCACCTTGAAGTTGCTGGAGTTGACCCAGGAGCTGGCCACCGCGTCCACCGTCCTGTCCAGCAGGCTCTGGTCCTGCTCCAGCTCGGGGGACTTGTCCTCGTCCAGGATGAGCTCTGTGACCTCGGGCCCCACCTGGAGCCTCCTCCCCAGGTCCTTCTGCATCACCTGCTCCAGCACGTACTCCATGGCCACCACCTCCTCCTCCATGGCTGCAGGAGGCTCAGTCAGACTCCAGCTGGCCTCCCTGTCAGGCTGACCTGCTCTGATCAGATGCTGTCTCTACGAGGCGGCTGCCGGTGCTGGGTGAGCCGGGGGGAGCACCGTGATGTCCTGCGGTGGAGGGCTGCAGTGAACGCAGCACTTCATTCTCCTGCAGCGACATTTAAGAAGAAAACACCAAGTTTCACGTCAACACGAGGAGCGAACGGCCATTTTAACGACGTGTGTTTCATACAGGCTGAACTAAACATGCTAATGCTGCTCTAAGTGGCGCTGACCGGCCCTTAAGTGACTTAACGCCGAACTACATGTCAAAACAGTTCATGTAGCCGTTAGCTGCTGAGCTAGCACACTAGCTCGCTACTAGCAAAACACGGTGGATTCAGCGTTAGCTCAGCGGGCTAACTTAGCTAGCTCGGCCACGGTGACAGCGCTGACGTCACTCACCTGTTCACGGCGGGTTGATTGATGAGTTATCGATCAGTGACCGGCTATAGATCCGCTCACCGGATGGACTGAACGGTTCCCAGAGAGGAAAGAGAAAAAAAAAGTGGCGATGCTGCCTCCGGCCACGAAGGACCGTTACTTCACATCCCAGCCCGGCGGGAGCTCGTCGCTTCACGGCCGGTTAAAGTCCCGTCGGCTGATCCCGGCGCCATTTTAACGTCAGAACCCGTCCGCTGCCTGTTCTCGACCCATTCGGCGGATTAAAGAGGACAAAATGATTATTAACTGGAGAAAATCACGACGTGTCCCACGGCAGCCGCCGTACAGTCTGCGGAGAGGGGAGCCGCAGAACGACGACACCTGCCGGCAGAGCTGAGAACTGCACCCCCCCGCCTGCAGCAGAGCATGGTCATTTGAGCTGACTGTTCCTTTAATTTTCTCAAAAACTGTCACGTGAAATAACTCAAAATTTAACATGATCATAGTCTGAGTCCCCACGAACAAGAGTCAGTTAAAAAAATCAAGCAAGAATCTTTAAAAGAAGAAGAAAAAACTGGTCAAATTGAGGAAATTATAAATGGTCTGCTGTAATTTGAGCTGATTTTTCCTTTAAGTTTCAAAAACTGTTCAAAAAAATAAACAAAACAGAATTTCATTGAATCAAATGTGGTCAAATGTGAGTGAATTTCCCTTCAAATTTCTCTTATTGTGCTTTATCAGACGTCACATTCAACAAGACTCATGTCATCATCTCTGTTTTCTAGACAAAATCTAAATCTTGACTTAAGAAATAACTAAAACCCAAATCAGACCATAGTTTAGATTTTGCTCGTCTCTTTTGACCACGAAAAAGAAAAAAAACAGTGAATTTCGATCAAAACTTTTGGATTTTAAGACGAAAAATCAAACAGCGACTCATTTTTTTCTTTTTTAATTCCTGTTTCTGAAAAGAAAACTGAAGTGACACATGATGGATTCATGACATACACATACATACATATAAACACAATAACAATGAAAATATATTACAAAAAACAGGCTGTGTGTTTTAGTTTGCATGTAAAGAAGAAACGATGTGAACGACATTAATTCGCAGAGTTTTTATTGTGTGTTTAATATCACAGACTGCATATAGTTGGACGTGGAGTGGCAGTGTTCCCTCCTTCATCGAGTTCATGTTCAGTTTTGCTCAAACATATGAAAAAAATAATAAAGAAGTTTAAAATCTGTACGTATTTCTGATCTTCTGAGCTCTTTGTTCATTTTTTCAGATTTTCTTGTGTCATGGTTCCCGTCTTGTTTTCCCTCTGCTCAGTACGACACATCAGAAAAAGGGGAGGGCTGTGTGTCAGCTGCAGGTGGTCCTCTACAGACTGAAGGAGTCGGTGTCAAGAGGTCTCAGTCTTCTTTGTGGAAGCGGGTCATGTCCCACCGGGCTCTGGGATGACGACAAAAATCATTCATTTCATGGTGAACGGGCGGCTGGAGCAGGCCGAGTTTGGAGCCGACTGCTCCGCTGCTGATGTCAAAGGTAAGACGGACGACCGCTCGTTTTAAAGACATCAGATGTAAATGATTTAAACTATGTGACCACTGATATTTCATTCAAACGTTGAATCCAGTCACATGTGAAGGCGTCACTGCTGTGTAGTCGGATCATTTAATGCTCATGCATGTTCCTGCGGGTTCTGTGGATGAGGCCGACCTCCATGTGGCTCTGACAGCTGCTCAGGTTTAAGGACTTTGTCCTCGTCGACATCTTGAGACGGTGATGAATGAACCATGTGACAGCGAGGCCCTCGACCTTTAGAGACGACAGTAAGAAGACAGGTTGATTTAAGGATGTGAGACCAAACTGTCAGTGGAGAAACATCTGAACCAGTTTACGACATCATTTCTATCACTAGCGCCCCCTACAGAGCGATGGATGTATGAAACTACTGTGTAGCCTTTTGGTGCCATGACCTCAACCAAACAGGAAGTCAGCCATTTTGAAGTTATTCTAATCCAGTTATCTACGTGGTGTTGTTCTTTCACGACCTCCTCCTCAAGATTGAATCTGATCCAGATGAAACTTTCTCAGTGAAATCTGAAGGCTTCTGCGACGCCAGCTTGCAAAGCTTCAACTTTTTGTTATGGTGGCGCGTTGAATTTCCTTGTGACGGACCTCTGGTGTCAGTATGTGACGACCTGGGAATGAGACTCAACAATAAACTATCTTTATCTCAGAATTATGAGATAAACAGTCAAAACACAAAGTTATTCACTTTACTGTGATGGAGGAAAGAAAACAGAAAATGTTCACATTTAACCAGCTGGAATCAGATTATCAGAATAGTTCCCTCATCGATTGATCGTTGCAGCTCTGATCTGATCTGTGTCTTGATGATGTTCTCTCAGGATTTATTTACTCTGTCCACTAATCGGTGATCGTCTCACAGTCCTGACGTGTCCTGAACTCTCCGTCTGACAGATCTGTTCCGGGCAGCGGCAGAGGCAGGGCCTCACCACATCCTGAAGATGTACAACACCAACGGCGGCGTGGTGAACATCTCCCCCCAGCTGGAGGCCAACAGCGAGGACTCGTTCTACCGGCTGGAGGTGGTGGCGTCGGATCTAAAGAGTGAGGGATACAGAGCTGTTTCCAAAATCTAAGAGTCCATTTTGTAAAGAAAATCTTCATGTCAGAGCCGCGTCATGAACGTTGTGATGTTTTGGAAACCTCGGATCCCTAAAGATGGTAAATCTTGATTGTGTTTGTTTGTCCATGTGCAGGTGTGCCGACAGAGCTGGACAACATGGAGTACAGGTGAGTGCGTCCTGTAAAGGTGATGTTGTAAAGTGTCTGGGTGAGAAGGACTCACTGCTGTGTCCTGTCTCCGTCTTCAGGCTGCATCACCTGGAGAGCAAAGTGATCGAAGACGTGGGGAAGACTCCCGACATCATCTGTGAGCTGAAGAGCCAGGTGGAGTCCTTCAAGAGGAAGCTGGAGGTTCGTGTCTCTAATCCTACGAAGACATCAGCTGTCAGGGACAGTTTGTTCTGGTCTCCTGAGGAAGACGTGGATAAAAGCTGCTGGAGCCGCAGGACACGAACATTCAACCTCAATGAATGTCATTAAAACTCAATTTGTGAATATTTTCAGGGAGTTAGCACATTTCAAACCTGCAGTAGCAGAGATAACGCACAAGACACACTGCTTTATATTAAGTCAGGCAGAGCCAAGTGGTGGCCACCCGTCCCCACAGTAACACTTCAGGTGTCTCATTTCCTTAAAATGTCAAAAATATGAGCTAAAAGATCAAAAATATGATATGAAAAATCAAAATGATGAGATAAAAAGTCAAATTTATAAGTTTACAAAAAGTTGAAATTGTAAGAAGTCATAATAATGAGATAAAGTCACATCTGTCTAAGTCAAAATGATCAGAAAGTCAAACATGAGTTTAAATGAGAAAATTATTTTCTGTGTCATAATTTCAACTTTACATCTCAACAATTATGACTGTGTGCGAGTATTTGTATTAATGAAGCTCAGTTTTCGTCCTGTGTTTTTCTTTTGCTGACCTGATAGCCGGCTCTGCCCATGGCTGAGGACACATTTCAAGATGGCAGCTCATTCATTCCTATTAAAGCTGCTCACTGGGTGCATACGCCCAAATACCTGTTCTGGTATTTTAGAGAAGAGCTAGAGCAGGATAGACATGAAATATACACAGTGTAGGTACGTCCTCCTAAAACTATACAACAGCACTGGGTCCACGTCCCCCCTAAGACGTGGCCCAAACTATCAAAACCTTTAATCTCTACTGAGTAGGAACAGAGTCAATACGATCAAACTTCACCTTCAACTGAGCATGAAGAGTTTTCCAGTAACAATAAAGTTTAATTTCTCTCCTGTCAGAGTGTGGTGCACCTGAGCTGGATGGGTCTGTTCAAGGACGGCAGTGAGCAGCAGCCCTCCAAGTTCCCCCCGAAACCCAGAACGCCTCAGCTGAGCGTGCAGGAGGAGCGTCATCAAGTCCGCAGGAAGTTCCTCAACATGAGGTGACCTCGTCGTCAAGTTGTTTTCACAGAATTCTGACTTTAATCTCAGAATTATAACCTGTTTTAATTCTCAAAAGAACTCAAAGATGACAAAGTGTAATGCACATTATTGTCTTTTGTGTGTTGCTGTAGCTCACTGCAGGTGACAGAAGAAGTGCGAGAGCACCTGAAAACTCCAATTTTTAACAACTGGTGAGTACAAACAAATTTAATAGTGGATTATAAGAGCCTTTATTGTCTAAGACTGACAATAGGACTATTATCTATGATGGATGGAGGTTTGGTTCTATTTTTGGCCCAGTTATATTTGCTTTATTAGTATTTTCTTATATGCAGATGACACACTGCTTTACATTTCCATCAAACATAATCTCAGCAAACTTACTGACCTGGACTCTATGAGCAGCTTGATGTCTCTAACTTTATCAATTTAAATGAGGACTACCTAACTGTCACCCTCCTTATCGCTGACCATGAGTTCGCTCAAAAGACCCTGCAGCAGTCTCCAGGACTTTTGACCTCTGACATCAAAATGCACTGTAAGAATTCAGGCGTCAGATCTGACACTGGATTTTTCTGTTCTTATTTAGAAACCTGTAAAATTGTGCTTTTTCAGCCATGAGTTCGTTCCAAGGTCAGATTCATTCTATAAAGTAAGAGACATCAATCTTTACCAACTACCAAAAAATAATAAGATTCTAGTTATTATGATGAAGCTCCGGGGTACAATTGCTGCGTCCGTACAGTCTAAATGAAGAATTGTTTATCTGATTTTTAAGTTATCAAGACTTACTGATGTCTTCACGCGCTCAGACACCCATACACTCCTCTCACACCTGTGTCTGGCGTTGTTACCAGGCAGTGGGAGGAGGCGGAGATGCTGGTGCTCCTCCAGGTGATGTTCACCGACCTGGACTTCCTGACGGCGTTCCACATCGAGCTGGAAGTCCTGCAGAACTTCCTGTTTGAGGTGTACTGCCACTACAACAGCATCCCCTTCCACAACTTCAGGCACTGCTTCTGCGTCACTCAGATGGTACGAACAGGAGGAAGGAGTCAGTAATGTAACTAAGTATATTTACTCAAGTACTGTACGTAAGTACAACTTTGGTACTTGTACTTCACTTGAGTATTTCGCTTTTATAGAATTTAGAATGAAAGACGTTTACTTCCAATAGACTACAGTGTTTCTAAAATAGTCGGTAACAAAATGTCCAATCCTGCGACACTTTGGTGCAGGTTAACAGAAAAGTGTAATTATGTGGAAATGAAGCTGTATTCTGGTGTTTTTCTATTGTTCTTTTGCAGATGTACGGGCTGATCTGGCTCACGGACCTCAGGAGTAAATTATCAAGAATCGACGTGTTGATAATGTTGACCTCGGCACTGTGCCACGACCTCGACCACCCGGGCTACAACAACGTCTACCAGGTCTCCTCACTGCCATTATCTCATCTGTTTGTCTCACAATCCGGGTGTTTGTTTATTCTTAAACTGTGTGTTCTTTTTAAATTTCACACAGATCAATGCTCGGACTGACTTAGCTCTTCGCTACAACGACATTTCCCCCCTGGAAAACCACCACTGTGCGGTGGCGTTCGGCATCCTGTCCAAGGTAAAAAAAAAGAGAAATGAAAAAATCCCGAGTGTGACTGTTAAAAGAATATTCAGAAAACAGAAGAGCAACAAAGGATCGTAATACAATTCTCGAAAGCAAAAATTTGCAATGAATTGTTTTGATAAACTAAATGAAATCTAAACAAATAATTTTTCTGAATCAATTTTTCAAAAACAGTAAAAGCACCAAAAATATTTTTGATGAGACCTGAAAGGTAAAAAGTTGTTTCAAATGAAAATTGATGTAAATTAACTCTTGTTTTCAGCAGTAAATGTTACAAAATGACATTTATCAACACTTTACATCTTCATTTCAAGCCATTAGGAGTTTTGAATTCATCTAAATTTGTGTCAGAAATAAGTGCAGTAAAATGTCTGTGAAACAAGATGGTGTCATCTGCAAAAAGTCATAGAAATGTAGATGAACATAAAGAACAAAAGGGTTCCAAGAATGGATCCCTGTGGACACCACAAGTTTCTACCAGCTGTTTTTGATTAGAAACATAATTTAAGATCATAAATACATCAATGTTTGAGAGAAAATGTTCAGTTATTGACTATTATTCTCTTGATGACACCTAAAACATATCATTTTTGAATGCAAAGGTACTGAAAGCAAACACAATAAAATGGTCATCAAACATTTTACCCCGCAGATATTCAAGCAGTTAAAAAAAACACTATGAGACTCTTCTGTTTGCTACTGTATCTGATGAAACACATTAAAATGTTGTAAAATAACTTTGCAGCCAGAGTGCAACATCCTGAAGAACCTGACCTCCGAGCAGTACAAACAGATCCGAGGAGGGATGATCAAGTAAGACTTCAGCTCAAATCCTCGTTCTCTTCATCCACGTGGATGTTTTGTTTGTTCAGTTTAATTTTTTTTTTACATGTTTAGGTGTATTCTGGCCACTGACATGGCGAGACACAACGAGATTCTCAACAAGTTCAAAGTCATGCAGCCGGTGTTCGACTTCACCAACAAGGACCACAAGGAAGTGGTAAAGAAATACACACAAGATTCATTTTAGACTTTAAAACAACTTTCATTTTCTGTCTTCACATAAAACAGCAAAACAGGAGAAACTTCCAAACTCCTTTTGTGTCCTATTTTGATCTACAAACAGATTTTTTACTGCCAACACATCTATTTTCTCAGAATTCTGACTTTAATCAAAATCAGGCAATTAGAAGTCTAAAATGAAATACACTAAATAACACAATAAAATAAGACTCTGGCTTGTAACGACTGTAACGGTAACCAGGATAAATAAAAGCATGTATGACAAGGAACATCAAATGACCAAGAAAAACTCTTACTCTTACCAGTGACTCTTATTCTGTTTCCAGCTGATGAAGATCATGGTCAAGGTGAGCGACATCTCCAACGAGGCGAGGCCGATGGAGGTGGCCGAGCCGTGGCTGGACTGTCTGCTGCAGGAGTTCTTCAACCAGGTCTCTACTCTCAGTTCACTGATCAATATACAGGAGGTGACAGTGTGCGGTCAACCTGAGGTTAACGTCGCTGTTGAGGTTTTGAAAATGGCAGTTTAGCAAAATAACTGGTTACGAATGAAAATGTAGGGATTATTAAAAACGTACTTTTTTGTCTTTATAGGCTTAAAACTTCAAAAAGTTTCCAAACTGCAACACTTTTTTTTTAACAATTAAACTTTCCACACTGAGGTTAGATTTTTCAGCTCAATAGCAGCGTTTCTTTGAAATGATTGTAGGACGTATATTAAAATGTAAGTACAACCCTTCATAGACGTGTCAGCCTTTGTTCTTGTTCTGTTGGCAGAGCGACACAGAGAAACTCAAAGGACTTCCAGTCACTCCCTTCATGGACCGAGACAAAGTGTCCAAACCGTCCTCTCAGACCAACTTCATCCGATTCGTCCTCCTGCCGCTCTTCAGCGAGCTCACCAAGCTCTTCCCCTGTCTGGAGGTAAAATTGTCCCTGTGGCTTTGTGACACAGTATCTCTTAGTAGATCTAATGTATTAACAGTTTTTTGACGTAACATGCTGAGCAGAGATTTTTGAGGCCTAAACTTCTGCTGTCACATTGTTGTGCAGCAACATATTCTGGAGCCGGTGCGCCGGGCCCTGGAGTATTACTCCGACCTGGAGAGAGCCGGCAAGGAGGAGGAGGAGGGAACGACCAAGACATGAGGAGGACGAAGAGGAGCTGGCTAACACTCAGTCCAGCCTGAGGATGTGTTCTGCATCTGAAATATAGGCATTTGAAATTTTTGTAGGACTGTATCACTTTACAGGTTTTTGGCCAAAACTTTTAACGTTTGTTTATATATTATTGGAGTTTTGCTTTTTGACAGCGACGAGAATCAGTTCAACTAAAGAAGTCGAGCAGAACTAGTTTGTTTTAGGGCTGGGTACCATATTATATTGTTATAATATATCATACATGTCAGAAGTGTTGGTTTTAAAGGCTCATTACAGTGAAGTCATGTCATGATTTGAACATTGCTGATGATTATTGATCAAACATCTCATTGTGTTCATATTTTCTGAAAGTACCAAAACTCATCCCTACAATATTGTCAACAAAAATATTGTGACATTTGATTTTGTCACCCAGTCATAGCTTTAATGAAGTGATATAGTGATAAGTGAAGATATTTATCATGTACCGCAATAAAGCCGACAAACATTGTGATTCAATTGACTCTTTCCTCAGAAGATTAAAGATTTCAGTATACAATGTAAACTCTGTACACATTAAAACAGAAGCAAACCAAACAGTGTGTTTCTTCACCACCTGAAGGTAAATTGAAAGGTTTATTTTTCATTCACTTCATTTACAAATTCAAAAAACAAAAGTGCAAGTATCTGTTTTCTGTACCAGTAATGCATCTGATAAATATTTAGTGTTGAAAATAAAAAATAACCAGGGCTCAACATTAGTGTGTTTCAGACAAAATTAAATTAAAAAATGCTCACAATAAATCTTCAATATATACAAGACAGTTATCTTTTAATACATTCTCTTGGCATTTAAAAACAGAAAGTTGATCACGACATGGAGTGTTTTTTCAACAACAAAACTTAAATCCTCCAAGTTTCCAGTTTTTAATGAACTGTTAGCAGCTCTGACCGATCAAGGTTATTTTACACTACAACAAAAAACCACGACACAAGAAAAACAAAAAAAACACAATGAATGTGCAGTCGAGGACGCAAAAACTACTTTGTGCAATCTTGATATTTTTAAGTGCTGGAAATAATAAATCATTTTCCAGACCTGCGCGTAGAAACACTTACGATACATTTCCGACTCCTTCTTAATCATTTTCCTTCATTAATGATCGTTCTGCAGCTGCCGGACTCACGACACTGAATGAAGGAATATTTAGCTTAATATATTTAGTCCAGTTCATGTAACAGGAGCTTTATTCTTGTTTTTTAAACTATTCTCTTCTTCGTTAAATTTCTCCGTCTCAAGATGCGATGTTGTGCTGCCTCAGCAAACTTGACAGAAACGTGGTGAAATCTTTAAAGACGACATGTGTAGACCTCAAATCCTTTATTTCTTAACGAGGCTTTTATTGTTATTGTCCAAGTAAAAACCCTGATCTAACAGACTTAAATATGTTTCATTTGATATTGGATTTGACTGTTGGGCCTTGGCGGAGGTATGCACTCTAGTGATGTTAGATAAAGTTTGATGTTACACTTGAGAAGAAGAAGAAAAGCCAGGTTGAATGGTTCAAACACGATGTGTCACAGTTGTCCTGATGGACTGTAGTTCGGCCTCTCATCATGTTTCGTTCAGGAGCGACAGGGTCACATGCAACACCTAGTGGCAAAATTCAGTAATTACAGGTCGGGTCTGTTATTTGGCTTTTATATCAAACTGGTTCGCACTGTGAAACACATCCACTGACTGATGTCAAGGAGAGTTTGTTATCAACCAGCTCCTGAAAAGACATTTCTGAAAGGGTCACAAATTTATAACCACGTTTGCTCCTTCTTCTCTTTACTCTGGACTGAAAACTGATTTGAGACATGGATTGAAGTCTTTTTGAGTCTTTTTCACAGATTGAAACTGTGTAAAATGCATCAATATAACTTTGATGAAAGGTAACATGAGGTGAGAGATCGAATGTAACTGACAGAGGAGCCACTGAACTTTACAACGATGCATCAGAAATTATGGAAAGATAAATCTTCCTCTCCAAGTTCGCTGTGATCGCACACATTTTAAGGCTCTTCGAAACCTTTTTGACACGATTAAATGAACACAAGATACCAGAAATCAAACGCAGCTCTGACAAGAACGTCCTCAGCTTCAGTAAAAACAAACATGTAGTGTTTCAGACAGTTTGTGCCTTCAGGTCAAAGTAACAGGGAGACGCACTGATGCTTAAAAATCAACATTAACAGGCAGAAATCATATAAATATGGCAGCAACACATGACAAAAAAAAACAACAACGGTTAGCTTAAACACAAAGTGCTGCAGTCCCAAACTCTTTAAATAAAATCAGTGTTAGTTTATCTCAGGATTCAAGTGGTCCCATTTCTTTACAGCATCGATGATGCTCGAGTACCAGATCACACAGAAGTGACGAGTCCTTTAAACTCTGTACTTAGAGACGATTTCATCTCGAGAGCAGAGTTTAAGTTTTGTTTCTTCAGCACACTGTCTGCTGTCAGACATCATAAAAAGGTGTGTTTGAAACGGTTTTGTACCTTTAACGGGGCTCCAGACGGCCACTATTAGAGCAGTTTGGAAGCATTTTTTGGAGCTGGTGCAACTAAATATCATAACTTTTCTAAATTTTGTTTTAAAGTCATGATTGTTGATGGATTAAGGGGGACAAACACTGAGGAGAAGTTGATCGTGGTGAATTTCTATCATCCGGATGATCGTGAATATTCTCACGAGTGACGAGAAAAAGCCGATAACTCGATGATGTACAGTCCTGTAATTGATTTCCTGATTTATTTTGAATTTAAGGGTCACAAAAGAAGTTGTGTTGTTAATGTGATGCAGTAAAGTAATTATTAGTTGTTATTCCAGGATGTTTTAGTGTCAGTTTAAGGGTTTTAAGCCTAAAGTTTTGAGGATTATTGCGATAAAATTGTTAATCATCACAAGGAATCTAAGAATGGTTTCATACTACAGCTTCTTCATTTTGACTTTTCCTTTAATATAAAGAAAGAATATCGGTAATTATGTAAATTATCTCATTACGACCAAAAAACCTGTTTCTCTTTGTTTTATTAAATATTTAACTGGACATCTTTGGCTGTTGGACTGATGGAAAGGACATTTAAAGACATCGACCTGGAATTTTAGAAGCTGTGACGAACATTTTTTACCATAAATGGATTAATGTAGAAAATAACAGGCAGGTCTGTTTGTAATGAAACTAAGCGTTAGTTGCTCTCTTGTTTGAGTTAAACAGTATTTTCAAACACACCTTTTGTTGACTGAGATGATATTCTGTACCACTTCCTGTGAGGATTAATGACAACACAGATCGTCCCTCAGCTTATAAAGACACATCAGGTCGTAGTGAGCTCCTGACGTCGTCATCATCGCTGTGACATTACGACAGATCGTCAGTATCAAATGAACAACTTTCAAGACTTTCCAGGTCTGTGACTCCACCGACACACGTCCTTACCGTGACCACATCTTTATCCTCAGCGCTTCCTTCAGCGAGGCTTTTTAAATGTTTTATTTGAGCGAGCAGCACTAATGAATGACCGCTGCTGTGGACACTACAGAACCAGAGTTTGGCACTCTGAGCATTAAACTCTACGCACGTGTTGTCAGATGATGATGGTAAAGAAAAAAGACGCCTGAATCGCCTGATCGGCTCTCTACTTTTCAGCTGAACTGATCTCAAATGTTGAAACTTTACAGTCAAAGCGTTCGCGGTGCTGTTGTGGTCACTACAGGGTGGGACTTGCCTGTCAGGAGGATGGAGGGACTCGGTCGGTACCTATTTACACCGTCGGCGAGGTAAAGCTCTTCTCTCTAATTGAACATGATGGACTCTGGATCCTGGTTCATCATTTGAGCCATGTGACGCAGGACGTCCTTCTTGGTGATGATGCCCAGGAGACGCCTGAAGATAAACACAGAGGGAGATAAAGTTCAACTTTAACAGTCAGTGCTTCTACCGGACTTACAAATTCTGTCAGTACACAATGTCCTGTGATGTAAATCTGTTTTCAGAGGTGCACGTGTGAAAGTAGAAAGTGCAGCAAAAGACAAAAAAATGATCTTCATGAGTCAATTTCTCTTGATTTTCTTTGGTCGACTTAAAATCTATTAAATTCAGGATACAAAGAGCCTTAAGAGTAAAATCCAGCACTTTTAAGGTACGTTAGCCACAAATGTTCACTCTCGAAGCCTTTATCATCACATCTAAACTGTTACGAGAGTTTATCAGCTGCTCGTATTGATTTTGACTGTTTTGATCTAATTATTTAATTCTTACTAATTTAGAAGCCAAGAATTATGATGACGTGATGATTTTATTTAAAATATTAAAACATTTTTGGTTTGAGATGAAACACTAAATGTAAACATATCAAATTAAAGAATATTCCTCTCAACCCCGAAGAATAACGGTTCAATTTTTAAAGTTTAAGTATTTAAAAAACTTTCAAGACGTATAATCAACACTAACGATCATCACTGATCTGTTGTTATGTTGTTACATCTCTGATGAATATATAATTGATTTAACTAATCAACGAAAAAATCCCAATCTTTTTTTACAGAATGTTAATATGGCTTGGCCACCAGATGGCGCCGATAACCAACAAATCATTGAAGTCATTAAATAATCAAACAGAGCAACAATAATTTCTGCATTAAATATCAAATTCATCAGATTTGACTTTGTTCCACAAATCAAATCATGTCGGACGTCCGTGTCACGTTCATAAAATAATAAAGTTTTTGATTTGAGTCGTTGTTTTTGATATTTTCTGAACTTCTCTCGAGTGTCGGTAGAAAACTGAATACATGACCGAGTGTTTTCCTCTTCTGCTGCAGCAGCAGTCCGGTTCTCACCCGCTCCTGGTGACGAGACACTGACGGAGGCCGAGCTTGCGGAAGATGTCCACCACTGTCTCCATGGGCGTGTGGTCGGTGACGGTGAAGGGGCTGAGGTTCAGGATGCGTCGCAGCTTCAGCGGCTGCGGGTTGCTGGCCGGCAGCTGCGGCGCGTCTTCGGTGAAGTAGACCACCGAGCTGCTCACCACGCCGTCCTGCTTCTGACGGGCGTTTTCTGCAGACAGACAGCGGAGAGAAGTTAAACATCAACAGGCTTTTAGGAAACGCAGCCCAGGACTGGTTTAGCAGACTCACTGATGGCGAGGGTGAGGTCCCGGCGCTGAACGAAGCCGATGAGCCTCTCCGACTCTCTGGACACGACCACCGGGAAGCCGTTATAGTCGGTGTCTTTGATGAGCGTCTCCACGTCCTCCACCGTGGTGGAGTCCTGGGTGAGGACGGCCAGAGTGGGGTCGTTTCTGCGTGGTCGCATCACGTCGGTGGCCAGGGTGCGGTGGGTGAACTCGTCCCTGACGTCCAGGTAGGGGTAGCCGTTGAGCTGGATGTGCGACTCGTAGATGCCCTCCTTCCCGAAGGCGTCCGCCACCCACTTGCTGGTGACGGCGGCGGCCATCAGCGGGACGATGTACTCCAGACCGCCGGTGAGCTCGAACATGATGACCACCAGGGAGACGGTCATCCTCGTCACGCCGCCTGAAGGGAGCCAATCACAACCGGTTTATTACAGGAGAGTCACAGCTGAAACAATCAATCAATCAATCTTTATTTGTATAGAGCCCATTCACAAAGTTGTTACCATTTATATCAGAGATTAAAGAACCGACTGTGGAGTGCCACTGGAGTAATTATAATTTTTGGTGTGTAATTATGTCAATAAATGATCTTTAAATTGTTCCATTTTTCACTAAACTTAAGTTTTCTTCACAGATTTTCATCCCAAGAAAACGTTTTGTACATTTTTTCTGAGGCCAACATCAACTTCAGTGTTAATAAACTAAATAACTGATTTGAATCATGTCACTAAATGTAAAATTATTCTTTCTTTAAATTGTAGATTAAACTTTAAAATGCAAACGAGTGTTTAAATTATTTTCTGTTCTTCTTTTCACCCGAGTCTTCCACCGTCTGAACTGACAGATTATGAGTTTTCCTCAGACAGACACTCGTACTGATCAGTCTTCTTCATGTTAACTCGACGCAGCACCGCGTCGACTCACCCAGACAGGCGGCGGCTCCCACCATGGCGTACAGTCCGGGCGTGACACAGTCGGCGCCAGGCCGGCACCAGTTCTTGAAGATGATCCAGTCGTGGTGGTGGTACGCCATCTGCTCCACGGCGATCCCGACGATCCGTCCTGCGATGGCTCCGACCGCCATGCTGGGGATGAAGAGACCTGATGGGATCTGCAGGAGATTTACAAAGAACAGGTCACTCGATTATTGTGACACCTGACAAAAGAACAAGGTCATAAAATTCTGCTGCCATCGATGATACTTTGCAACTAGAGATATTAAAAGTATAGATAGAACTAAATTTCTACTTGAAGTCAAGTCTGAAATACGGCGATTATCAGTTTACTGTTGAAGAGGAAAGAACCCAGAAAATATTCATCTCCAGCCTGAAAAGAGAAAAAATGGTGCGCTTCTATTTTCTTTGACTTTCTTGACAAACTTCTTCTCCGTCGTACTGACCTTCATGCCGAAGGTGAAGATGGTGATGACGATCTTGAAGACGAGAGCGAGGGCGAGCTGCCACAGGGCGTTGTAGACCCCGGGCCCCGCCGGTCGGTCCGGGATGTCGTCCACCGGCCGACTCATGTTGGGGTTGTTGATATAATCGCAGAGCTGCGACGACTCCAAAGCGCCGCAGTCGTTGAAGAGCTCGGAGATGAGCTCGCTGGTGCTGCGGCGGGTGTACGGGTTGGGATACGCCAGCACGGCGGTGATGCCCGTCACAGCGATGACCTCCAAGACCGGGTACTTCCCCAGCTGGGTGGTCTTCCTCCGCCGGCACCAGGCGATGTTGGCCCGGATGAAGAGAGTCCCCCAGAGTCCGCCGAACACGCCCAGCAGGATGAACGGGACGAGCTCGGCCATGTACCACGGCGTGTGGTACTCCACGTAGAAGAGCACCAGGCGGCTGTTGCCAAACGGGTTGATGGAGCGCAGCGTGAAGGCGGCGACCAGGGCAGCGAAAAAGGAACGCCACAAAGTCTTCAGGGGGAAATAGTAACTGACCTGCAGGAGAGACACAGGACACGTGATCGTCAGGAGAAACATCAGGAGCAGCTGGAGGAGAAAAGATGCAGATAAACAGAGTGAGTCCACTGAGAAAAGAAGAGCACGAGAGGCCGAGAGGATCACAGCATCCTCAAGAGCTCCTGAACCACAAAACTCTCTAACATGTCTAGTTTTTAAATCAATAGCACCAAAATCGTACTTCAAGCTCGTCATTTATTGCGTGTTATAGAGCTTAGATGAGAATATTTTCTCTCCTTACTGAACTGGAGCCTCCTGCTGTGACATGGCTGCATTTCCTTTCCTGTCATTCACTGGACGACAGAGCAGCGATCTAGATGTGTGTTACTAAGAGTGCTGCGCAGACGAGCTGCGTCCAGGTGACGGTCGGACCGAAGAAGCTCTCTTGTATGAGCAGGATTTTTAACAAACCTCTTCCAGGCTGAACAGAACTCCTCCGATTGGCGCTCCAAAGGCCACCGACACTCCGGCTGCTGCTGCCGCCGATAACACCTGAGAGGTCAGAGGTCAGAGGTCAGATTCAGTCAGTGAAACACAGTGTAATATTTTCAGTCTCGTTCTCCTGGACGTTAGAGCGACAGGAGACCAAATGAAACGCACCGTTATCTTTTGGAAACCTATGAATGTCTCTGGTTTGAACTTATACTGATAATGTGAGAAGACAACTCAACAACATGAAGAGCAAAGGTCTCCTCAGCAGCGTACCTCTCGCCGCTTGCCCTCGTTCTTGCTGTACTTGGAGAAGAGGCTGCAGAAGAGGTTTCCGCAGCAGCAGGCCACGTGGACCAGAGGGCCCTCCTTCCCCAGGCTGAGACCCGACGACACCGCCAGGACCAGAGTGACCGTCTTGATCAGCAGGGTCCATTTCCCCAGGTAGCCCCGGATGATGAAGCCGCTGAGGATGGTTTTAATCTGCAGGAAACAAAACACGGTGTTTTAAAAAGACTACGGAAGCTAAACAGCCCAAAACCTTATTTGTCTGTGTGGGTGTTGGTGTCACCTCTGGGATTCCTGAGCCGCAGGCGTACGGAGCGAACACTCGGACCAGCGACACCGCCAGGAAGGAAAACAGCAGAGCCCACAGGACGTACAGGAAGTAGTTCAACACGTACGCTCCGGCTCCCTGAAGGAACGAAGTCAAATACGGAAAAATATTATCTATGCAACAAAAACCTGCAGCTCACCGGATCTCTTCACAGAAAGAGGTTCAGATGTCAGTGACTTGAGCTGCAACGACGAATTGATCAGTTGTCAACTATTTTATTAATCACTTAATCAGTCGAGACTTTATTTGTCTTAAAATTACTCCGATTACAGTTTCTGGTTTCTTTCTTTCCGCTTAAACTGTAAACTGACAACAGTGACGAGTCAAACGAGACACTTCAGGACGTCATCTCTGATCACTTTTCACCACTTCAGACCAAACAACTGATCATTTATCAAAGAAAATACTCGACAATGAAAACACTCGTTGTAACCGCTCTGACCTCGGCGTGGCCGGTCATCAGCTCGGCCCACTTCTGCCACTGCGGACACTTGTCTCGGTCGTCGAAGGTCGTCTCGTTGGACGTCCAGCAGCACTGCTCGTGGCTGTACCAGAAGGCCGACAGACACACGCCTTCCTTCAGGTCCGTCATCCAGTCCACGGCCAGGTCGATCACTCCGGCCAGCGTACCTGCAGACGACAGGAGACATCAGTCGGCCATGACAGAGTCCTGACCGAGAACAAGACTGTTTCAGCCTTTAAGCACCAATGTTTCCTGCTGATAGTGGAGAGTGATGAACCAGAAGCTGCTCTCCAAACCCTGACTGGTGCAGGACCGGTTTGTGCCAGTCGGGAAAGATTTACAGGAGAACACAAAACTTTATATTTCATCAGGTGTCCTGTAGGTTTGGGCAAAGATTAGATTAATAAACAACTTTGTGGGTTAGGTTGAGGTTTGGAGACGACCAACTGTGAGCAGGTGAGAATTTTTAGCATCAATTAAGACGCCAATTTTCCTCATGATTAATCAATTAATCATTGTGTCTATAATATGCCAAAAAAAACAACACTTTCCCAAAGTGACGTCTTCAAATGTCTTCTTTTATTAACCAACAGTCCAAAACTCAAAGATTCTTCATTAACTGTCAATCTTCGTATTTAAGCAGCTGGACGAACGATGTTTCTTTCAGTCCATTAATCAACGAATCGTGTCCCTTCATGTCATAACGCAGCACTGCTGACTTGAACTGACGGCTCGAAGTGACTAAACAAGTAAATAAGAAGCGTCCTGTAGCAGCAGCATTGTAAATAATACAGAACAATAAACATATTTCACATGACTCTCTTCAGTGCGTATCGTCGTCCCTCCTGACTGACCTGAGAGCAGGCCGATGAGCAGCATCACCACCCATCCCGACCAGGCGTCCAGCAGGCTCTTGATCAGCTCCCAGATGGACTCTTTGCTCTTACTGGTGATCTGGTGGACACATTCACATCGATCAGCTAATCGAAGGCTAAAATCAGGGACAAAAATCTGTTCAAACATGACGAGACAGTTTTATGTCGCTGACAATATGAAGGGTCAGAAGCTGTTTGAGAGACAGCAGATCTTCTGGGTGAAGTGTTTAAAGTAACACCAACAGGACTTCTCACTTGTATCACTCGGATTACTCAATAAAAATCACACTTAACCTTGCTAGAAACGCCCATATTGTAACAGGCGGTGTCAGGGGAGAAGTCAGGTGTACGAGCGTACGAGCCAACATGTTGCTCCAACGGTTACTTTATTTTTCTTGTGTTTTATCTGACTGTGTGTCTGCGAATAAGAAGATTTAACTGTTGTCTCAAAATCTTATCTTCCCTCCACCATTTTGTATTTATGACGCCATATATCAAAATGACAGACACAAAGTTAAAGGTGCACTCTGCAGTTTTGTGGTAAAACTACTGCCACCTTTCTAGCTCCAACAGTCTCAACACCTTATTTTCCTCTGAGAGCAGCTTGTTTCTTCACTTCTACAGTTTGTAGTATTGCCTCATTAATATTGTAAATATTTGAATTTCTTCTGCAAAACCACACAGTGCACCTTTAACACGATGCATGGAAACAACAGGTAGATAAGAAACGTCATCACAGTGAACGTATGCAGGTGCAGGGAAGCCATGGTCACACCTTGCGGTGGCGGTCTGTGTCTCTGGATTTCTCCCTCAGCCAGTCGATGGTGTGGAAGTCTTCATACGTGCCCACGTCAGGAAACGGCTCGTCCAGGAAATCCATCAAGTTTCCAGCTCCGTTCATCTCCTCTGTGGGCGTGGAGCTGCTGACACCTGGCAGACGGGAGAAGATCATCAGTGTGGTTCACTCTGAGATACAGATGCTGTCCACCATGAGCTGTCGCAGGGATACTGAGCTCAGTTCTTAGGAATTATAGCAGGATCGTTTCAGGACACATTCAGATGAACACACAGCTAAATACTGACAGGATGAGTCAGTAGGGCTGCAGCTACATCACTTAACACTGACAAACTTAATCTGGCTGTGAAATATCAAAGAAATAGTTCATTTATCATTTTTTTTAATAGTTTTGTTCAGTGACAATGGAAACTGTTAAGTATTAGTAATCATTCCTGCTCATGTGATTTGTAATTAAAGCCAAAATAATCGCAATATGATGTTTTTAAATCAATATCGAGCACAGAACATCTTTAGAAATTCACATTGTTAAGGCTGTTTGACGTTTTAGCCACATACAACACAGCTTTGTTGTTTTCTTATGGATCAAACACTTTGACATTAGCTCACCTGACTAAATAATTAATCAACTAATCGCAGTTTTAATCAGCTTCACATGAAAAATGTTGAGAACTGTACATCGTGTCTGCCTTGGATGCACTCACAACCACACATCTTTAAAAACACGTCTTTCATTAGTTCATTTCTCATGAACATCTACGAGCAAACAAACATGTAACATGTTTATTTATGAGCGTTAGCTGCTAAAGCTAACTACCCGCATCTTTAGCTAGCCTCATCGCTTCTAGCGAAGTTAGCGCGATAAACTCGTCTTTTACCTTCACCAGCCTCCATTTCACAGTCCGTCCACACGACCGCAGCTACAAAATGTTTCCTCTGATTCAATAACTTATTTAGTGTCGGCCTCGTGACGCATTTTAGCTTTAATATAAAAGAAAAGAGGCGTTAAATGTCCAGAAACAAACAGCAGACAGCGTCAGAGACTGTTTCCCACAATGCACCTGTTCCAACTGACAGCCTCACGATACGACGTCCACGAGCGTGCGTCAAAGATCGTCTACTGAACAGATGACTGCCAAAAAACAACCCACACATGTGCTTCAAAGATCGTCTATGTTAAAAAAAAAACATGTCATACATGTGCATCAAAGATCGTTTATGTTAAAAAACATTTCATACAAGTGCATCAAAGACCGTTTGTTAAAAAACATTTCATACATGTGCATCAAAGATCGTCTATGTTAAAAAAACATGTCATACATGTGCATCAAAGATCGTTTGTTAAAAAATATTTCATACATGTGCATCAAAGATCGTCTATGTTAAAAAAACATGTCATACATGTGCATCAAAGATCGTTTGTTAAAAAATATTTCATACATGTGCATCAAAGATCGTCTATGTTAAAAAAACATGTCATACATGTGCATCAAAGATCGTTTGTTAAAAAATATTTCATACATGTGCATCAAAGATCGTCTATGTTAAAAAAACATTTCATACATGTGCATCAAAGATCGTTTGTTAAAAAATATTTCATACATGTGCATCAAAGATCGTTTATGTTAAAAAAACATGTCATACATGTGCATCAAAGATCGTTTATGTTAAAAAACATGTCATACATGTGCATCAAAGATCGTTTGTTCAAAAATATTTCATACATGTGCATCAAAGATCATCTATTTAAAAGATGAACGCGAAATAACTCGTGCATCAGACATTGTTTATGCAAAAAAATCATACATGTGCATCAAAGATCCTCTCAAAAGGATGATGCTAAAACAAACGTTCATACACTGCATCAAAGATCGTCTATGTTAAAAAAAACATTTCATACATGTGCATCAAAAATATCTATTGAAAAGATGAATGTGAAATAACACATGTGCATCAAAGATGGTCAATGCTAAAAAAAAAAGTGTGTCAAAGTTTGCTGAAAAGATTAATGAAACAATTAAGAGTAAATTAAAAGTTTAAAAAAATTAAGAAATGTACACAGGCGGTGTAAATGACCATTATCGTGTATACGCATATTTACAATTTTTCCCAAAATAATTTTTACCTAAAGGATTTTATCTAAACATACCTGTAATTCATCAGTAGGATTTAATGTTAAAAAACATTTCATACATGTGCATCAAAAATCATCTATTGAAAAGTTGAATGCGAAATAACACATGTGCATCGGAGATTGTTAGTGCAAAAAAAATCATACATGTGCATCAAAGATGGTCAATGCTAAAAAAACAAAACAATAAACGTGCGTCAAAGTTTGATGGAAAGATGAATGAAACAGTTTAGAGTAAATTAAAAGTAAAAGAGAATAAGAATGTACACAGGTGGAGTAAAGGACATAATATGTGTACGAATATTTACAATTTTTCCCAAAATAATTTTTACCGAAACGATTTTTATCCAAACATTAGTTTCAGTATCAGTAATTCATCATTAGCATTCAACATTCATCCCAGAATAAAGTTATCACAAAATAAAAGTACAGAAACCTGTAGTGCAAAAATACAGTTATCACAAAAAGGATAAAAGATAAATTGGGCCTACTCATAAATTTGCATTTATTTTGTCACAAAAAAAAAAATTAAATCATCACAAACAAATAACCTGATGTGTAAAACCTGAGAGTCGACCACCAAAACAGTAACAAGTAATCGTACCAAAGTCATATTTTCATCTAACGATCATGAGACATCAATGACTCCCTGATCAGCACGTTACCACCACACTGACGGCTGCTTCACCAGATTTCAAACCGCTTGTCTTTCTTAAAAGGAGTTCTGTCCTCGATGTTGTTCCTGAAGAGTCTAGAAAAAGACCAAAGCAGAGAGAAACATCACTCACTCAGCCACAATAACGTGTGACAGCATTAACTCATCTGAGATGATGAAGTACAAACGTCTTAATAAATGAACGGTGCAGTGATGAATGTTTGCTCACCGCACAGCGTCGATGGACGGGTTGATGGAGACCAGTTCAAGTAACATGTCAGTTGAAGCATCAGTGATCTTATTGTGACTCAGACTGTAACACAGACACAGAAAGTGACACAGAGGATATTTATGATGGTGAATTATATCAGCCTGCTGCTGGTGGAGACAGTACAGCTACTGTCCAACACACAACAGCAGGGACAGACACAGAGCAAGGACATAACTAGAATTATATACATTTTGTCACATGAACACGTGGATGTTGACAGACTGATACTCACTCCAGGACTTGTACTTTGTGCAGATGTGTGAGGAGTGTGAGCAGCAGCTGGTCAGTGAGCTCACAGTGACTCAGGTCCAGTTCTGTCAGTCCTTCAGAGACGTCCAGCAGCTGAGCCACAGCTCCACAGGCCCTCTGATCCAGTGTGGTGTGACTGAGGTCCAGCTCTCCACCCAGGGCTCCACACAGAGACACTGCCCGTCTTACTGTGTCTCTGTCACTGTTCACAGGAACCAGGGACAGCAGCTGGAGGACGACCGTCTTACTGGCTCTAAACAGGAGGATCAGAGCAAAGAGCTGATTGTTGAGGCTGATTTATGGTTGAATGTAGATTCTACGCAGAGCAGACGGTGTAACCTACGCATGTGGCTTTCAACATAGTGTCTCTGCTGCTGGTGGTGGTAATACAGGGAACCGCCAGCTGCACTTTCCCCAGTAAACACACCGACCCCTTCGGTTTGCAGCTGTGTCTCTGGGCCTGGCAGAGTGGACAGGCCTGGTGTCAGCTGCTCCTCCATACACACCCATCTTGGATGCAGGATGTGACTTGGTTTCGACAAGGTGACATTTGCCACTGGGCTGCTCCTGGAGGGGCAGCCTGCCCTTTGGACATCCGGCCTGTCCGCTCTCTCAAGCCCAGAGACACTCGGACAATGAAGAGCTGCTCCTGAGGAGGCGATTATCCCAAGACCAGCATCAGAGGTCAGTGTGTTTACTGGGGAAACTACAGGTCACAATGCCCTGTACTAGTACCACCACTAAGCACCAGAGGAGGAGCCAGAAACGTGATGCTACCAAGTGGAGAAATCAGTCGTTGCGATCTGCGTTGTGACAATGTGCAGGTACAATTCTGGGGAGGTGTGAGTCAGAGTATGATGTAGGTGTTTCAATGCAAAGCTTTAGGCTGCATAAACATAAAAATAAACAAGTTTCTTCTCTGGTTTAGGTCACTCTGTTGTCTTTCCCACCTGAGGAGGACTCTGTCCAGGACAGGAAGCAGCAGGTCCAGTCCGCTGTCCTCCACCTCACAGTCCTGCAGGTTGAGCTGAGTGTCCTGGCTGCTGCGTCTCAGGATGGTGGAGACGGCCCTGCAGTCCTCATCAGTCAGACTGAGAGTCTCACTCTGACCCTCCTGTGGCAGCTCCACACAGGAGGAGCAGGACAGATCCAGCCTGTGCTGCAGAGTCCTGAGCAGGCTGACTGCTGCCCCCTGCTGGGCGTCAGAGGCAGCACAGCAGTGGATGAACTTCAGCAGCAGATTTCTGTCAACACTGAGAGGAAATAGATAGAAAAATACAACATTAAACAAATTATAACCACATACTTTCATCGATCAGTTGTCGATATGATGTGCAGATTAACAAATATTCCAAATAAAAGACACCACAAATAATATTAATTCAGGATAATCATGTTTCTTAACAACTTGGGTTTAATTATTGTAGTTTTGTTTTTCATTTCTATTAATTATAAAAACAAAGAGACCTTCACTTTAATAGCTTAGATCTGAGAACACAGTGACTCACTTATACTCGTTGTAAGTCAAGAGACAAAAGAAGTCAGATGATCAGACAAGTTGGAAACAAACAGGTTAGATAAACTCATTTTTAAGACAAAATGAAGTCAAACGGTGAAATAATTACTCCAACTGTCACAGTGAGAGATGCATCATGTCCTGTGTGTTGAAGAAGACAGATACACTGACAAACAAACACTAATGTTTTACCTGAGTTGAGAAACTCTGTCCAGTGTAAAGAGGACGGACTCCACTTCCTCTGTTGGTATGGAGGTCCACAAGAGGTTCAGTTTAACTCTGTCAGTGTGTTGGAGGGTGAAGAGCAGAGCATCACAGTCCACAGAGTTCATCTCTCTGCAGGTCAGGTTGATCACATGATCCAGTGACCTCAGTAAACTGGGTATAAAGGGACTGGCACAAGCGTTATAGATCTCTGTGATGACAGTCAACACAAAGCTGGGACAGGCTCTGAAAACATAAAGTGTATTCACCAAGACACTTTGATGAGTCAAAGAATCAACAGACTGATGCACATGATGCAACTAGGGGTGGGCGATATGGCAAAAATATCATATCACGATTTTTTAAAAATAAAATCACGATTTCGATTTTATCACGATCTTAAATCAAAAAAAGAAAAACAGACAATTTAGGATTAGATTTTAATTTAAATAGTTGCAGTTTTGCCAACATGTGCAAACAACGTAAACATACTAAAAGGTAAACAACAACACTCTGATAAAGTGCACTCTTGCAACATAAAAGAAACATGAAAGTAAAATATCAATGAAGACATTACTGTTTGTTTTATTCAACACAGTCATTTTAACAGGATTTAAGTATATCAAAACACTAAATAGCTTATTGAAAAGGGTCCGTCAGTGGTCGGACTATCCGACGGGGGTGGGGGGGTCGCGGTAATTTGAACACTGTACAATTAGCGCATTTACGGTTTATTAGCGGCCAAGCGCGACCTATCCATGTGTGCGTGCGTGCGTGCGCACCCGAGAGAGGCGGCAGGTGGAGGGGCTAACTGGCAGAGATGAGAGATGGTGAAACGTGATTTTTTTGTTTTTTTTAGAAAGCGACCAACTCCTCCGTTTGGCTTTCAGCCATGGCTCTGTATGCGGCTACCGCTACACACAAAAACAAGGAGGCCGGTAAGAAAGCGCGTCACTGCCCGTAATTCGCTATGATTGGTCGGTCAGGTTGACGACGTAATACGTTTGGTGCGTCTGTGCATCAGCATAGAACTGCAATTTATAGACTTTGCCCTAGACGATCCTGCGATCTCTGCACTTTGGCAGATCGTCTTCACGTTGTAATCCTTCACGATCTAATATCGTCATATCGCACACCCCTAGATGCAACTGATTAAATGAGATAAACTGACGTCTGCATCTGGTAAAAAGGTTAAAAACAAACTAAGAACCTTTTAAATACAATCCTGTCCAGAAAGGGAAGCAGACGTGGGATGTTCTCCTGTGAGAAGCGGTTCTTCCTCAGGTTCACAGTGATGGTCTGAGCTGACGGCTGCTGCAGCAGATAGTGAAGAACCTCCCAGTTCAGAGAGAACGAGCTCAGGTCTCCACCAACCTTCCTCAAGAAGGAGCAGGTCAAGTCCTTGTCCTGGATGTCGTGGAGGAGGAAGAGGAGCTCCTGGAAAATCTTCTCACTCAGTCTGCAGATAGAAATGTATGAGTTTATCTTAGAGAAGCAAATGATTCATACATTTGTATTTTCATTCATTAGATTGTGTTTCTGAAGCTCAGGAGAGACTTTTACTTGATTGTTAGAGGACCATCATGAAGCAGCAGTGGAATGAGACTCTGAGCAGGGACACAGAACTCAGTCAGGTCCAACCGGCTGACTGTCCAGTATCTCAGCAGGGACGCCAAACTACTGACGACCTTCAACAGAACTCTTTCTGATGGTCGGCCTGTCTGAGGGGCGAGAGACAGCTCCTCAACAGCCAACAGACAGGCCACTCTCTTCCTTCTTACCCACTGAGACAGAAACAAGGCCGTACCATTGGAAAGCCTGAAAGCAGAGAGAGGGAGAGGAGAAGCAGCTGTGACATCATGACGTTCACCACTAACTGCACATTCAAACTGGACCAGATGGTGTTACAGGAACAACATTAAATGTAGAAACACAAACCTCAGACTGTGCAGTTGTGTTGTGTGTCTAAAGAGGAGGGAGGCTCCTCTGACAGACCTCCTCCTGGGTGTGAGGACGAGATCCACATCAGAACCACAGAGTCTGAGAACTCTTCCCACAGACCTGCAGGTTTTCCAGCCCAACTCTCCTGTTAGCTGCAGGGTGAAGCCCAGGAGCTGCAGCAGAGAGGCCAACTGCTCGGCCTCCTCTCTGGATCTCACAGAGATTAATGTGCACACACGCTGGAAGAACTCTGGATCACCACTGAAACAATATGATGGAAGAGGAGTGAAAACAGAAACACAGGCTGCATTACAAACCACCTGATGGACCATGTTGTTCATGGAGAATGACATTTAGGAAACACAGACAGGATGAAATAATATAACTGTGTGTTAATATCACACTATATTAAAATACTCCTGAATAAATACTGAAGACAGAATGTACATTATTAGTGTGACTTACCTGAGCTGTGAGATATGAGGCAGACACTGTAGGAAACTCCTCACTTCACTCTCTTCATGTGAGCAGCCTGTCAGCTCCACTTGTTTCTTCTCTGATGTGAGTTTCAGCACTTCCAGGAGGATGGAGCTCTTTCTCTTTGAGAGGTTTATGGACCAGACTGCAGGAGCTGACTGGAAAACTGACTGTAATGATGGAAGGACACTCAGGCCTGTTTCAGTCTCATAGTCCTTCAGGTGGGAGTACAGATCCAGCAGGAAACCACACTGATCTTCCTTGTCTTCATCATCATATATGTAATCTAAAGGAAATGTTTCATATGTGCACACTGATGATAACAGCTCCAGTATCTTCTCTCCTGTCTGCTGTTCTCTCTCTGCTGCTGCACAGAACAGATTCCCAAAGAACTCGACTTCACCTCCAAACAAAAAAAAGAAACTGGAACAAGAATTGAACATTTAGTTATGACATGATGTCAACAACAGAAACACAGTCATGTATTACTGATATGGAGTTTATCTGCTAAAAGTCTTCGGATACCTGCTGATGAGAATAATACAGTAAAGTAGATCTACTCTATGTAACTGAGGAATAAATACATTGGGGTGTGTGGAGAAAAACACAGCATCATATATAAAACTCTGTACAGTAACAGTTGTGGACTAACCAGCTGAAAGTATTACCTCAATCTGGAAAATACTAGCAGCTGACTAATAATTACATCATCATCTACAAGATATTTATTTTGTAAATGATGATTAATAAATCCTTTTATGAATCACTCTGATTATGAGCTGGATTTATTGTGAAAAAAACAAACTCTTCTGAAGTCGCTATGAAATATTTTTAAATGTCCATTATTAGTGTGACTTACCTGAGCTGTGAGATATGAGGCAGACACTGTAGGAAACTCCTCACTTCACTCTCTTCATGTGAGCAGCCTGTCAGCTTCACTTGTTTCTTCTCTGATGTGAGTTTCAGCACTTCCAGGAGGATGGAGCTCTTTCTCTCTGAGAGGTTTATGAACCAGACTGCAGGAGCTGACTGGAAAACTGACTGTAATGATGGAAGGACACTCAGGCCTGTTTCAGTCTCATAGTCCTTCAGGTGGGAGCACAGATCCAGCAGGAAACCACTCTGATATTCCTCATCATCAATACCATTTAGGTCATTTAAAGGGAAGTTTTCATATGTGCACACTGATGATAACAGCTCCAGTATCTTCTCTCCTGTCTGCTGTTCTCTCTCTGCTGCTGCACAGAACAGATTCCCAAAGAACCTGATTCCTTCTGAAGGTTTTGTCTGATCAGGAACAAAACTAAAGAGAAGGAAACATTTGTGATGATTAGATCTCGTCTCAATAAATAACAACAACACAGTTCAGTATAAACTTACATTTAAATTTAAAATGCTTCTTTCATCAGAGCAGGCTGAACATCACAGTTGAACTTTTACTGACTCACAGAAACTGATCCTGTTTCTAAAATCACTGCATGTTTGGTATTTTTAGTGCTTGTACTTGATGTAATTTTACATCATGTGTGAGTTCTAAGTAGACCTGTGTTGAAAAAATCGATTCTCCGATTCTGAATCGATTCTCATATTAATTCCTAAAGATCGATTCGTACGTCCAAAGATCGATTTTTAAAAAAATGCATTTCCCCCCGGTGAACTTTAATCCCACTTCACGTCGCGCGTGAAGTGAAGCTCAAAAAACAATGAACATGGCGTTGGACAGCGGTAAAGTTAGCCCATGCGTTGGCCAAGCCCCGGCTTTGAAAACGCCCAAAACACTCAAAGCTACTATCTGGCACCATTTCGGGTTCAGAAACGACAAGGAGACGGATGAGCTTGACAAAAGCAAAGCGATTTGCAAGGCATGCCAAATTGAGGTGAAATATTTCGGAAATACGTTCAGCCTCAGGAACCACATGTTGCGACATCACCAAGATCTCATGTTCAAGTCGTCCACTGGGCCACAACAGATGAAACTTGAGCAAACTCTACAACTACCAGCCAATTCTGCACGTTCTGTCAAAATAACTGAGGCGATTGCTTCATTTGCAAAGATATGCGCCCGTATTCAGTTGTTGAAAACGAGGGCTTCAGGCGGCTATTGAAAGTAACGGAACCGCACTACGTTATGGTGTCTCGCAAACGTCTGTCTGAAGAAGTCAATTACCATCAATTAAGAAAAAGCCATAATATAAAAGTGAGTTTTAAGAAGAGATTTAAAAGAGGATACTGAGTTTGCCTGCCTGAGATCTCCAGGCAGGGAGTTCCATAGCCGAGGGGCCCGAACAGCAAAGGCCCGGTCACCTTTAGTGACAAGTCGAGATTTTGGAACCATTAGGAGGGCCCTGCTGGAGGATCTCAGGCGGCGATCAGGCTCATAAGGAGTCAGCAGATCATAAATATAGGCAGGACCCTGACCATTCAAGGCTTTAAAAACAAGCAGTAAAATCTTAAAATCAATTCTAAAACTCACAGGTAACCAGTGAAGGGCAGCAAGGATTGGTGTAATGTGGTCACATCTCTTAGTACGTGTTAAAAACCTAGCAGCAGCATTTTGTATCAGCTGCAGTCGTTGGATGTTTCGCCTGCTGATACCAGAATAAAGTGCATTGCAGTAGTCCAGTCTGGAGGAGATAAAAGCATGGATAACCTTTTCTAAGTCTGCAGAGGACAAGAATGACCTGATCTTCGTTAGCTGTCTCAGTTGGGCAAAGCAGGACTGCACCACTTTAGCCACCTGAGTATCAAAAGATAACTCTGAGTCAAAGATGACACCGAGATTGCGGGCCTCTTTTCGAACATTGTTAGATAAGGCGCCCAGACTAGAGGAGAGATTGGTAATGCTACTAGTGTTGGGGCCAGAGGGGCTTATCATAACAATGTCTGATTTGGAGTCATTCAACTGCAGAAAATTTGCCGACATCCAATTTTTTATCTCAGCAAGGCAGGACAAAATACAAGAAACATCAGTTTTACCAGGCTGTAGTGGGACATACAACTGCGTATCATCTGCATAGCAATGAAAATCAATATTATGTCTACGCATGATTTGCCCCAGGGGTAACATGTAAACAGTGAAAAGGAGGGGACCCAAAATAGACCCCTGAGGGACCCCACAGAAGAGAGGAGCACAAGAAGAGGAGGCTTCTCCACACATTACAGAGAAAGACCTGTTGGACAAATAGGAGATGAACCAATCCAGAGCCACATCACTGATACCAACATAATTCTTCAGACGGCTGATTAAGACATTATGGTCCACTGTATCAAAAGCTGAGCTCAGGTCAAGGAGAATTAATATTGAATACAGGCCTGTGTCTGCTGCAAGCAGTAAGTCATTGGCAACCTTGACCAGTGCAGTCTCAGTGCTGTGAAGGGAGCGGAAACCAGATTGAAATTTTTCAAAAATGTGATTGTTGGCCAAATACCTGGACATCCGTGGCTACGGAGTCTTACACGAGTGTGACAACGCACTACATAGACGAGGAGTGGAACCTCATCTCGTACGTACTACATACCACAGAAGTTGAAACTGACCATCGTTCCGCCAGTCTAGCTGAAATGTTGACGGCGGCGATAGAGGAGTGGGGGCTGATGAGAAAAGACCCAGCCATTGTGACCGACAATGCGGCAAATATGGTCCGTGCAGTTGGGATGATGGGGCTAACCCACGTTGGCTGCTTTGCACACATCATCAACCTTGCCTCGCAAGCCGGTCTCAAAGTCCCGAATATTGCACGCCTGCTTGGCAGAGTGAGGCACATCACAAAGTTCTTTCATCGCAGTAAGACAGCCACCCGCAGCCTCAAAGAAAAGCAGAAGCTACTGCAGCTGAAAGCACACAAGCTCACAATTGATGTCGTGACCCGGTGGAACAGTGCGCTGGAAATGCTTTAACGCTTTCTGGAGCAGCAACCTGCAATCTCTGCCGCTCTGCTCTCACCCGAAGTCCGCAGAAATGAAAAGGATCTGTGCAGCCTGAAATAGGAAGACATAACAGATGCAGAAGATGTGGTCAGAGCTCTGAAGCCAATGAAGACAGCCACTCAAGCCATATCAGAAGAAAAGTCCCCAACTCTCTCAGTGATCGCACCCCTGCATGCCTTGCTGCTGAAGGAGATGACCAGCCTCCCAGAAGACTCCAAAGTTGTTAAGGACATCAAGGATGAGATCAAGAAAAACCTGAGCACAAGGTAGGCCTATGCTGTGTGTGTGTGTGTGTGTGTGTGTGTGTGTGTGTGTGTGTGTGTGTGTGTGTGCATGTGTGTGTGTGAGAAAGAGAGAGATAGATAGAGAGTTGAGAGTATATAACTGTATATTAAAGGAAATATAATTAAAGAAAATACTATTATCCTCCTGTGATGGTATAATTTGATTTAAATGTGTGAAATTTAAATTTCAGGTATGTGAACCAGAAGGACATGCTGCATGTCGCCTCAGCTGTCGATCCACGCTTCAAAGCCCTGCCATTCTTGAGTGAGGAGGAGCGACAGCACCTTTTCCAGACTCCAGACTGAAGCAGTGAGTGGGATGGAGGAAGAAGCATCTAATGTAAGTAATAATAAGAAGCCCTGTGGAAAAAATCCAAGCAAATCCTACCTTGTTTTCTCACTCACTCACTCACTCACTCACTCACTCACTCACTCACTCACTCACCTCCGTATACAATACAAATTCTCTCTCTCTTCTCTCTCACACAGCAAGATGATGCTGATTATGAAGCTGATGGAGTGGAGGAAGAGGTGGAACCCCAACCCCCTGCACCTAACCCCAAGCAATCCAGTGCCTTGGAGTCTCTCCTTGGGGAAGCTTACAGACCAAGAGAGGAAGGAGGAGCACAGAAAACTCGAGCAGAAGAGGTAGAAGACGAGATCAAAAGGTACAGGGCAAGGAGACCTGCGAGACTGCAGGACAATCCTCTGGTCTGGTGGAGGGAGAATGAAAAGCAGTATCCTCTTTTGGCTCTCATGGCAAAGCGATATCTCTGTGTCTCCGGGTCCAGTGTCGCATCTGAGAGGGTTTTTTCAACCGCAGGTGACATCATCACTGCTAAAAGAAGCTGCCTTACCCCAGGGCATGTTAATGAACTACTTTTCTTGCAGAAGAATCTTAAGATTCCCAAGTGATGACAGTTGACAGGAGGACAGTTTACAGTCTGTCTTAAGTCTTAAGTTTAATTTCCAGTTTATTTTTGTTTGCACTTTAATAGGCAACGCCTTTCTATTTTATTTTTATTTTCTATTTACAGTTTAAGTTTAAAATGTCCAGTTTACATGTTCGCACTTTAAAGGCAATTGAATGTCTTATACTTTACACAAAACTGTGAGACACTTATGTTTCCTAAGGTACTGTACCTTTTGATTGATTCTTATTTGCATACAGTAATGACCGTTAGGTTACTTTGAAACCAGTAACCAGTACTCTGTTCACAGAATGTCTTTGTTTTTCATATAGATAATTAAAATAAAAGTGCATTTGTATTCAACAGCAACAGCTTTTGGGTGAATTCCTAATGGCATATGTTTAATAATTCACCAGGTGAGTGTCCCAATAGCAGTCCATTGCTGCAGGTATAGATACCTCTGCCGTCCTGTGTTTGCTGCCCTGGATCTGTTCGGTAATTCTGCCCCACAGCACGTTTGTGAAAGCAATTGTATCAACATTCTGGGAGGGGGATTGGTCCTTACAGCCATCATTAACTACCAATACTTCATTAATTTACTGTTGAATGTCAATATAATACTAGTATTAATATGTTGCATAACTATTCAGTCATGTAATTCAGGTAACGGCTTCAAAAAAACGGTTTTAATAACACTAACCCGAATCAATATAGGATCGGATCGGATCCAATCAAATCGAATTGTGATAATCGATTCTGAATCTTGAGAATCGAAATCGAATCGATTCTTGAAATTTGAATCAATACCCAGCCCTAGTTCTAAGTGTGAAATATATTCACAAAATATAAATATACTTAGTGGAACAACAGCATCAGTTATGATACACTACACATTTCCATTTATCGAATCAAGAATTCATTATGAATATCAGAACATTTTAAGAAATGTGGATGAAGTCACAAGGTGTAAATTTAATATTGATGACAAAGAAATACAATGGGAATATATGAAAAGACATCGTCTGTTATGTTAGATTTTATGCAACATTTAGGATTGGGACACCGTTATTTAGAACACAACTCTTCATACGAAGAGTTAATTAATGTAAAGTGCAGTTTTAAAAGCTTTTACCGAAAGACATTGTTGACTGACTTACCTGAGCTGTGAGATATGAGGCAGACACTGTAGGAAACTCCTCACTTCACTCTCTTCATGTGAGCAGCCTGTCAGCATCACTTGTTTCTTCTCTGATGTGAGTTTCAGCACTTCCAGGAGGATGGAGCTCTTTCTCTCTGAGAGGTTTATGGACCAGACTGCAGGAGCTGACTGGAAAACTGACTGTAATGATGGAAGGACACTCAGGCCTGTTTCAAGGTCAAAAGAGTACAGATCCAGCAGGAAATCACACCATTTCTTTTTAAGAGGGAATCTTTCATATGTGCACACTGATGATAACAGCTCCAGTATCTTCTCTCCTGTCTGCTGTTTTCTCTCTGCTGCTGCACAGAACAGATTCCCAAAGAACCTGATTCCTTCTGAAGGTTTTGTCTGATCAGGAACGAAACTAAAGAGAAGGAAACATTTGTGATGATTAGATCTCGTCTCAATAAATAACAACAACACAGTTCAGTATAAACTTACATTTAAATTTAAAATGCTTCTTTCATCAGAGCAGGCTGAACATCACAGTTTAACTTTTACTGACTCACAGAAACTGATCCTGTTTCTAAAATCACTGCATGTTTGGTATTTTTAGTGCTTGTACTTGATGTAATTTTACATCGTGTGTGAGCTCTAAGTGTGAAATATATTCACAAAATATAAATATACTTAGTGAAACAACAGCATCAGTTATGATACACGACACATTTCCATTTACTGAATCAAGAATTCATTATGAATCAAAGCATCAAAATGCTGTAGCTGGTCCTGGTGAAGCTGATATTAACTACTTTAGTTTAACTATTGTTTGGTTATTTAATCTATAATAAAGGTTTACATTTTGGAAACTCATCATATGTGTATTTAAAATCTTACACTGCAAAGTAACAAGCAAATATATCTGTCAAATACATTTAGTGAGGCAAAGAGTACCAGCGTGGCAACATAACCAAGAATACAATGGAAATAATCAAGTATAAGTTTGGACCTCAGTATATTACTTGAGTAAATGTACTCACTGTAGTTACTTTCCAACTCTGATATTTAAGTCTACTTTTGTGTTGCTGTGCTGCAGTGGGACCTCTGTCTCTGGTTTCTGGCATCACTTCATATTTAACAGTCTGTTTATCAGACACTGTATCAGCAGCGGCTTCTGTTGTTTATGATTTCCACTTCACATCCATAAAGTCTGCTCTCTAATCGGGCGTTCAGACCAAACGCAAGGCAAATTATTTGTGCGTCTAGATTACATATAAAGTCAATGACAAATGTTTGTGGACACCCAGAGCTGTACGATAACACATCTACTCGTACTGAGACAGGACACAACAGGAGCTGATGTGGAGGAAAGTGAATGAGGAAGTCGGACTACCTGGTAAGTTATGGAAATATGTCTCAGCACAGCATAGTCCTGATCGATTCAAACTCCATTCAGAGAACAAGCATTTTAAAAGTTGTTTTGTTTGTTGCTTGTTGTCTGGCCGACAGACCTGACGAAGCACGAACTCAGGCTTTTTACAAGGCTGCATTATGATGATGTTATTTCAGCGTCCTTTTGATCCTTTTATTGGGTCAGATCACAGAGAAATCTCTTTGTTTAGGGTTCATACCGATGTGGTGAGACAGATTCATTCAGTCTACGTCTATTTGCTGGTCACAGTTACTATTTATTGATTTTAACACACCTATTAAGAAACTGTCACTCACTGGAGACAGATGGACAGACGCTCTGCGGCTGAGAACTGAGCACCGGTCAACCTCAGGTAGCGCTGGAAGCTGCTTTAAGCCAGACGCAGCTCCAGATGGTGAAATTCACCCAGCTGGGTGCCACGCAAGTAACATTAATTAAAATTAATAATCCTGCAGTCGTACTCGATCATGTAACATGAGGCCAATATTCTCTTCACATTTGGTCTGAACGCACCACAAGTCCTACTAGGACCCAAACTAATGTCAGAACATTTTAAGAAATGTGGATGAAGTCACAAGCTGTAAATTTAATATTGATGACAAAGAAATACAATGGGACTATATGAAAAGACATCGTCTGTTATGTTAGATTTTATGCAACATTTAAGATTGGCAGACCGTTATTTAGAACACAACTATTCACACAAAGAGTTAATCAATGTAAAGTGCAATTTTAAAAGCATTTACCAAAAACGGTTGTTGACTGACTTACCTGAGCTGTGAGATATGAGGCAGACACTGTAGGAAACTCCTCACTTCACTCTCTTCATGTGAGCAGCCTGTCAGCTTCACTTGTTTCTTCTCTGATGTGAGTTTCAGCACTTCCAGGAGGATGGAGCTCTTTCTCTCTGAGAGGTTTATGGACCAGACTGCAGGAGCTGACTGGAAAACTGACTGTAATGATGGAAGGACACTCAGGCCTGTTTCAGTCTCATAGTCCTTCAGCTGGGAGTACAGATCCAGCAGGAAACTACATTGATCTTCCTTTTCTTCATCATCACATATGTCATCTAAAGGGAATGTTTCATATGTGCACACTGATGATAACAGCTCCAGTATCTTCTCTCCTGTCTGCTGTTCTCTCTCTGCTGCTGCACAGAACAGATTCACAAAAAACTCGACTTCACCTCCAAACCAATAAAAGAAACTGGAACAAGAATTGAACATTTAGTTACGACATGATGTCAACAACAGAAACACAGTCATGTATTACTGATATGGAGTTTATCTGCTAAAAGTCTTCAGATACCTGCTGATGAGAATAATACAGTAAAGTAGATCTACTCTATGTAACTGAGGAATAAATACATTGGGGTGTGTGGAGAAAAACACAGCATCATATATAAAACTCTGTACAGTAACAGTTGTGGACTAACCAGCTGAAAGTATTACCTCAATCTGGAAAATACTAGCAGCTGACTAATAATTACATCATCATCTACAAGATATTTATTTTGTAAATGATGATTAATAAATCCTTTTATTAATCACTCTGATTATGAGCTGGATTTATTGAGAAAAAAACTCTTCTGAAGTCGCTATGAAATGTTTTTAAATGTCCATTATTAGTGTGACTTACCTGAGCTGTGAGATATGAGGCAGACACTGTAGGAAACTCCTCACTTCACTCTCTTCATGTGAGCAGTCTGTCAGCATCACTTGGTTCTTCTCTGATGTGAGTTTCAGCACTTCCAGGAGGATGGAGCTCTTTCTCTCTGAGAGGTTTATGGACCAGACTGCAGGAGCTGACTGGAAAACTGACTGTAATGATGGAAGGACACTCAGGCCTGTTTCAGTCTCAGAGTCCTTCAGGTGGGAGCACAGATCCAGCAGGAAACCACACTGATATTCCTCATCATTAATACCATTTAGGTCATTTAAAGGGAAGTTTTCATATGTGCACACTGATGATAACAGCTCCAGTATCTTCTCTCCTGTCTGCTGTTTTCTCTCTGCTGCTGCACAGAACAGATTCCCAAAGAACCTGACTCCTTCTGAAGGTTTTGTCTGATCAGGAACAAAACTAAAGAGAAGGAAACATTTGTGATGATTTGATCTCATCTCAATAAATACAACAACACAGTTCAGTATAAACTTACATTTAAATTTAAAATGCTTCTTTCATCAGAGCAGGCTGAACATCACAGTTTAACTTTTACTGACTCACAGAAACTGATCCTGTTTCTAAAATCACTGCATGTTTGGTATTTTTAGTGCTTGTACTTGATGTAATTTTACATCATGTGTGAGTTCTAAGTAGACCTGTGTTGAAAAAATCGATTCTCCGATTCTGAATCGATTCTCATATTAATTCCTAAAGATCGATTCGTACGTCCAAAGATCGTTTTTTTAAAAAAATGCATTTTCCCCCGGTGAACTTTAACCCCACTTCACATCGCGTGTGAAGTGAAGCTCTCAAAACAATGAACATGGCGTTGGACAGCGGTAAAGTTAGCCCATGCGTTAGCCAAGCCCCGGCTTTGAAAACGGCCAAAACACTCAAAGCTACTATCTGGCACCATTTTGGGTTCAGAAACGACAAGGAGACGGATGAGCTTGACAAAAGCAAAGCGATTTGCAAGGCATGCCAAATGGAGGTGAAATATTTCAGAAATACGTTCAACCTCAGGAACCACATGTTGCGACATCACCAAGATCTCATGTCCAAGTCGCCCACTGGGCCACAACAGATGAAACTCGAGCAAACTCTACAACTACCAGCCAATTCTGCACGTTCTGTCAAAATAACTGAGGCAATTGCTTCATTTGCAAAGATATGCGCCCGTATTCAGTTGTTGAAAACGAGGGCTTCAGGCGGCTAATGAAAGTAACGGAACCGCACTACGTTATGGTGTCTCGCAAACGTCTGTCTGAAGAAGTCATCCCAAACATGTACCAGTCAGTAAAAGAAAATGTTAAAAGTAAGCTTCAGTCAGCAGAGAGGGTTGGCATTACAAGTGATACCTGGACATCCGTGGCTACGGAGTCTGACATGAGTGTGACAACGCACTACATAGACGAGGAGTGGAACCTCATCTCGTACGTACTACAGACCACAGAAGTTGAAACTGACCATCGTTCCGCCAGTCTAGCTGAAATGTTGACGGCGGCGATAGAGGAGTGGGGGCTGATGAGAAAAGACCCAGCCATTGTGACCGACAACGCGGCAAATAAGGTCCGTGCGGTTGGGATGATGGGGCTAACCCACGTCGGCTGCTTTGCACACATCATCAACCTCGCCTCGCAAGCCGGTCTCAAAGTCCCGAATATTGCACGCCTGCTTGGCAGAGTGAGGCACATCACAAAGTTCTTTCATCGCAGTAAGACAGCCACCCGCAGCCTCAAAGAAAAGCAGAAGCTACTGCAGCTGAAAGCACACAAGCTCACAATTGATGTCGTGACCCGGTGGAACAGTGCGCTGGAAATGCTTTAACGCTTTCTGGAGCAGCAACCTGCAATCTCTGCCGCTCTGCTCTCACCCGAAGTCTGCAGAAATGAAAAGGATCTGTGCAGCCTGAAAGAGGAAGACATAACAGATGCAGAAGATGTGGTCAGAGCTCTGAAGCCAATGAAGACAGCCACTCAAGCCATATCAGAAGAAAAGTCCCCAACTCTCTCAGTGATCGCACCCCTGCATGCCTTGCTGCTGAAGGAGATGACCAGCCTCCCAGAAGACTCCAAAGTTGTTAAGGACATCAAGGATGAGATCAAGAAAAATCTGAGCACAAGGTAGGCCTATGCTGTGTGTGTGTGTGTGTGTGTGTGTGTGTGTGTGTGTGTGTGTGTGTGTGTGTGTGTGTGTATGTGTGTGCATGTGTGTGTGTGAGAGAGAGAGAGATAGAGAGTTGAGAGTATATAACTGTATATTAAAGGAAATATAATTAAAGAAAATACTATTATCCTCCTGTGATGGTATAATTTGATTTAAATGTGTGAAATTTAAATTTCAGGTATGTGAACCAGAAGGACATGCTGCATGTCGCCTCAGCTGTCGATCCACGCTTCAAAGCCCTGCCATTCTTGAGTGAGGAGGAGCGACAGCACCTTTTCCAGACTCCAGACTGAAGCAGTGAGTGGGATGGAGGAAGAAGCATCTAATGTAAGTAATAATAAGAAGCCCTGTGGAAAAAATCCAAGCAAATCCTACCTTGTTTTCTCTCTCTCACTCTCTCACTCACTCACTCACTCACTCACTCACCTCCGTATACAATACAAATTCTCTCTCTCTTCTCTCTCACACAGCAAGATGATGCTGATTATGAAGCTGATGGAGTGGAGGAAGAGGTGGAACCCCAACCCCCTGCACCTAACCCCAAGCAATCCAGTGCCTTGGAGTCTCTCCTTGGGGAAGCTTACAGACCAAGAGAGGAAGGAGGAGCACAGAAAACTCGAGCAGAAGAGGTAGAAGACGAGATCAAAAGGTACAGGGCAAGGAGACCTGCGAGACTGCAGGACAATCCTCTGGTCTGGTGGAGGGAGAATGAAAAGCAGTATCCTCTTTTGGCTCTCATGGCAAAGCGATATCTCTGTGTCTCCGGGTCCAGTGTCGCATCTGAGAGGGTTTTTTCAACCGCAGGTGACATCATCACTGCTAAAAGAAGCTGCCTTACCCCAGGGCATGTTAATGAACTACTTTTCTTGCAGAAGAATCTTAAGATTCCCAAGTGATGACAGTTGACAGGAGGACAGTTTACAGTCTGTCTTAAGTCTTAAGTTTAATTTCCAGTTTATTTTTGTTTGCACTTTAATAGGCAACGCCTTTCTATTTTATTTTTATTTTCTATTTACAGTTTAAGTTTAAAATGTCCAGTTTACATGTTCGCACTTTAAAGGCAATTGAATGTCTTATACTTTACACAAAACTGTGAGACACTTATGTTTCCTAAGGTACTGTACCTTTTGATTGATTCTTATTTGCATACAGTAATGACCGTTAGGTTACTTTGAAACCAGTAACCAGTACTCTGTTCACAGAATGTCTTTGTTTTTCATATAGATAATTAAAATAAAAGTGCATTTGTATTCAACAGCAACAGCTTTTGGGTGAATTCCTAATGGCATATGTTTAATAATTCACCAGGTGAGTGTCCCAATAGCAGTCCATTGCTGCAGGTATAGATACCTCTGCCGTCCTGTGTTTGCTGCCCTGGATCTGTTCGGTAATTCTGCCCCACAGCACGTTTGTGAAAGCAATTGTATCAACATTCTGGGAGGGGGATTGGTCCTTACAGCCATCATTAACTACCAATACTTCATTAATTTACTGTTGAATGTCAATATAATACTAGTATTAATATGTTGCATAACTATTCAGTCATGTAATTCAGGTAACGGCTTCAAAAAACGGTTTTAATAACACTAACCCGAATCAATATAGGATCGGATCGGATGCAATCAAATCGAATTGTGATAATCGATTCTGAATCTTGAGAATCGAAATCGAATCGATTCTTGAAATTTGAATCAATACCCAGCCCTAGTTCTAAGTGTGAAATATATTCACGAAATATAAATATACTTAGTGGAACAACAGCATCAGTTATGATACACTACACATTTCCATTTATTGAATCAAGAATTCATTATGAATATCAGAACATTTTAAGAAACGTGGATGAAGTCACAAGGTGTAAATTTAATATTGATGACAAAGAAATACAATGGGAATATATGAAAAGACATCGTCTGTTATGTTAGATTTTATGCAACATTTAGGATTGGGACACCGTTATTTAGAACACAACTCTTCATACGAAGAGTTAATTAATGTAAAGTGCAGTTTTAAAAGCTTTTACCGAAAGACATTGTTGACTGACTTACCTGAGCTGTGAGATATGAGGCAGACACTGTAGGAAACTCCTCACTTCACTCTCTTCATGTGAGCAGCCTGTCAGCTTCACTTGTTTCTTCTCTGATGTGAGTTTCAGCACTTCCAGGAGGATGGAGCTCTTTCTCTCTGAGAGGTTTATGGACCAGACTGCAGGAGCTGACTGGAAAACTGACTGTAATGGTGGAAGGACACTCAGGCCTGTTTCAGGGTCATAAGAGTACAGATCCAGCAGGAAATCACACCATTTCTCTTTAAGAGGGAATGTTTCATATCTGCACACTGATGATAACAGCTCCAGTATCTTCTCTCCTGTCTGCTGTTCTCTCTCTGCTGCTGCACAGAACAGATTCACAAAGAACCTGATTCCTTCTGAAGGTTTTGTCTGATCAGGAACAAAACTAAAGAGAAGGAAACATTTGTGATGATTAGATCTCGTCTCAATAAATAACAACAACACAGTTCAGTATAAACTTACATTTAAATTTAAAATGCTTCTTTCATCAGAGCAGGCTGAACATCACAGTTTAACTTTTACTGACTCACAGAAACTGATCCTGTTTCTAAAATCACTGCATGTTTGGTATTTTTAGTGCTTGTACTTGATGTAATTTTACATCGTGTGTGAGTTCTAAGTGTGAAATATATTCACAAAATATAAATATACTCAGTGGAACAACAGCATCAGTTATGATACACGACACATTTCCATTTACTGAATCAAGAATTCATTATGAATCAAAGCATCAAAATGCTGTAGCTGGTCCTGGTGAAGCCGATATTAACTTCTTTAGTTTAACTATTGTTTGGTTATTTAATCTATAATAAAGGTTTACATTTTGGAAACTCATCATATGTGTATTTAAAATCTTACACTGCAAAGTAACAAGCAAATATATCTGTCAAATACATTTAGTGAGGCAAAGAGTAGCAGTGTGGCAACATAACCAAGAATACAATGGAAATAATCAAGTATAAGTTTGGACCTCAGTATATTACTTGAGTAAATGTACTCACTGTAGTTACTTTCCAACTCTGATATTTAAGTCTACTTTTGTGTTGCTGTGCTGCAGTGGGACCTCTGTCTCTGGTTTCTGGCATCACTTCATATTTAACAGTCTGTTTATCAGACACTGTATCAGCAGCGGCTTCTGTTGTTTATGATTTCCACTTCACATCCATAAAGTCTGCTCTCTAATCGAGCGTTCAGACCAAACGCAAGGCAAATTATTTGTGCGTCTAGATTACATATAAAGTCAATGACAAATGTTTGTGGACACCCACAGCTGTACGATAACACATCTACTCGTACCGAGACAGGACAAAACAGGAGCTGATGTGGAGGAAAGTGAATGAGGAAGTCGGACTACCTGGTAAGTTATGGAAATATGTCTCAGCACAGCATAGTCCTGATCGTTCCAAACTCCATTCAGATAACAAGCATTTTAAAAGTTGTTTTGTTTGTTGCTTGTCGTCTGGCTGACAGACCTGACGAAGCACGAACTCAGGCTTTTTACAAGGCTGCATTATGATGATGTTATTTCAGCGTCCTTTTGATCCTTTTATTGGGTCAGATCACAGAGAAATCTCTTTGTTAGGGTTCATACCGATGTGGTGAGACAGATTCATTCAGTCTACGTCTATTTGCTGGTCACAGTTACTATTTATTGATTTTAAAACACCTATTAAGAAACTGCCACTCACTGGAGACAGATGGACAGACGCTCTGCAGCTGAGAACTGAGCACCGGTCAACCTCAGTTAGCGCTGGAAGCTGCTTTAAGTCAGACGCAGCTCCAGACGGTGAAATTCACCCAGCTGGGTGCCACGCAAGTAACATTAATTAAAATTAATAATCCTGCAGTCGTACTCGATCATGTAACATGAGGCCAATATTCTCTTCACATTTGGTCTGAACGCACCATAAGTTCTACTAGGACCCAAACTAATATCAGAACATTTTAAGAAATGTGGATGAAGTCACAAGGTGTAAATTTAATATTGATGAAGAAGAAATACAACGGGAATATATGAAAAGACATCGTCTGTTATGTTAGATTTTATGCAACATTTAAGATTGGCACAACGTTATTTAGAACACAATTATTCACACAAAGAGTTAATCAATGTAAAGTGCAATTTTAAAAGCATTTACCAAAAACGGTTGTTGACTGACTTACCTGAGCTGTGAGATATGAGGCAGACACTGTAGGAAACTCCTCACTTCACTCTCTTCATGTGAGCAGCCTGTCAGCTTCACTTGTTTCTTCTCTGATGTGAGTTTCAGCACTTCCAGGAGGATGGAGCTCTTTCTCTCTGAGAGGTTTATGGACCAGACTGCAGGAGCTGACTGGAAAACTGACTGTAATGATGGAAGGACACTCAGGCCTGTTTCAGGGTCATAAGAGTACAGATCCAGCAGGAAATCACACCATGTCTCTTTAAGAGGGAATGTTTCATATCTGCACACTGATGATAACAGCTCCAGTATCTTCTCTCCTGTCTGCTGTTTTCTCTCTGCTGCTGCACAGAACAGATTCCCAAAGAACTTGACTTCTTCTGAAGGTTTTGTCTGATCAGGAACAAAACTAAACAGAAGGAAACATTTGTGATGATTTGATCTCATCTCAATAAATACAACAACACAGTTCAGTATAAACTTACATTTAAATTTAAAATGCTTCTTTCATCAGAGCAGGCTGAACATCACAGTTTAACTTTTACTGACTCACAGAAACTGATCCTGTTTCTAAAATCACTGCATGTTTGGTATTTTTAGTGCTTGTACTTGATGTAATTTTACATCGTGTGTGAGTTCTAAGTGTGAAATATATTCACAAAATATAAATATACTTAGTGGAACAACAGCATCAGTTATGATACACGACACATTTCCATTTACTGAATCAAGAATTCATTATGAATCAAAGCATCAAAATGCTGTAGCTGGTCCTGGTGAAGCCGATATTAACTTCTTTAGTTTAACTATTGTTTGGTTATTTAATCTATAATAAAGGTTTACATTTTGGAAACATCATATGTGTTTTTAAAATCTTACACTGCAAAGTAACAAGCAAATATATCTGTCAAATACATTTAGTGAGGCAAAGAGTACCAGCGTGGCAACATAACCAAGAATACAATGGAAATAATCAAGTATAAGTTTGGACCTCAGTATATTACTTGAGTAAATGTACTTGTTGAGCTGAATCTCAGGAATGGGTCAACTACACTTCCCAGAGTGCACCAGCAGCAGCAAACTGGCTGCTGGTTACTTGATCATCAGTCATTGTGACTGATTTGGAGCACCTGTGATGACATGGAGGATCTCAGTCATTCAGAGAAACAAACTTCAGAGAGAAGAAGCGGCAAGTTCACTCAAAGGTTCAGTCTAAAGACGCCAATGGTCGGTGAAATGTTTATTTAATTTCATGGTGTTTGAAATGCTGCTCAATATGTTCAAGTTTATGTTAACTGTAGATTGGTTAAGAAACACATTGCAGCAGTGACTTAATTGATTTTGTGGTAAATGAGTTTGTGCTAAAACAATATATCATTTTGAGTTTGGAAAACTAGTATACGGTACAAAAGGATAATACAAAGTTAAAAATGTTAAAATTCTGTTAAATGTTAAAACTTTACTAAAAATTTGGGAAATTCATTTAAAATGCTTAATTGAATATTTAAGTTCATTTGAAATGTTTAGTTAAATGTTTGGATTCATTTAAAATATTTAATTAAATGTTTGAATACATTTTAAATGTTTGAATTCATTTAAAATATTTAATTGTTTGAATTCATCTAAAGTTCATTAAAAATGTTTAATTAAAATGTTAACTTTTGTTTCTGTCTTTAAAGGTTTACAACCTAATTAACTGAAAAGACCAATCGACTGACAAAGCCAAAAGGAAAATAAAAGATTGAGTCACAAATTTGAGTTGTCCCTGTGTCCTTTGGAAATTGAACTGGAGGAGAACTTGACAGTACTCACTGTAGTTACTTTCCAACTCTGATATTTAAGTCTACTTTTGTGTTGCTGTGCTGCAGTGGGACCTCTGTCTCTGGTTTCTGGCATCACTTCATATTTAACAGTCTGTTTATCAGACACTGTATCAGCAGCGGCTTCTGTTGTTTATGATTTCCACTTCACATCCATAAAGTCTGCTCTCTAATCGGGCGTTCAGACCAAACGCAAGGCAAATTATTTGTGCGTCTAGATTACATATAAAGTCAATGACAAATGTTTGTGTACACCCAGAGCTGTACGATAACACATCTACTCGTACCAAGACAGGACAAAACAGGAGCTGATGTGGAGGAAAGTGAATGAGGAAGTCGGACTACCTGGTAAGTTATGGAAATATGTCTCAGCACAGCATAGTCCTGATCGATCCAAACTCCATTCAGAGAACAAGCATTTTAAAAGTTGTTTTGTTTGTTGCTTGTCGTCTGGCTGACAGACCTGACGAAGCACGAACTCAGGCTTTTTACAAGGCTGCATTATGATGATGTTATTTCAGCGTCCTTTTGATCCTTTTATTGGGTCAGATCACAGAGAAATCTCTTTGTTAGGGTTCATACCGATGTGGTAAGACAGATTCATTCAGTCTACGTCTATTTGCTGGTCACAGTTGCTATTTATTGATTTTAACACACCTATTAGGAAACTGTCACTCACTGGAGACAGATGGACAGACGCTCTGCAGCTTGTCACAGTTCAGCTCTGCCTCACCACTCTGCACCTGCCTGCTTCAATCTGCCAATCAGACACACCCCTCTCATCAAGCCAACTCCACTCACCTGTGCTCTCTGCTCTGCTCTGGCTGCATTTAAGCTCCAACTCCACTCTCACTCATTGCCAGATTGTTCTCGATGCTTGCACCAGACTCTCCAGCGATTTTCTGCCTGATCTCCCGGTTCCGACCCTGCTTGCCTCTGACTATCCTGCCTGACCGATCTCCTGGATATTACCTCAGCCTTCTGTCTTCGACCACGAGTTTCGCCTATCCCCTCCTGGTTACACACCTGCTCGGCTCTGCGGCTACACAGCTCACCACTGGACCTGTCTGCCTGCTAGGTAATCCACCTGTTGCCGGCTTTGCCTTCAGTCAGCGACACCAGACTCACTCCTTCTCTGATCTCGCAGATCACTGTGAGCCAAGACTTTTCTCCTCATCACTGTATAAACTGTTTAAGACTCCAGTGATAAATAAAAGTCATTACCGACTGATATCCTGTCTGCCTGTGCTGCTTTTGGGTCCTCACCATACCCGTGACAGTACAATCTGGCCAGACATGGACCCAGCACACACGGCTATGGATCGCCTGGAAAAGGTAGAGGCGATGCTCCAGCACCACGAGGCGCTGCTACTGTCAAACTCCGCAGATGTCCGACTGGCAGTGGCTAAACAGGAGCAGGCGTTTACCTCGCTAGCCTCGCAGGTCCAACAGCTCGCCGCAGCTTTTGCTCAAGCTGTCCCTCTGCCTCCGGAACCAGTCCAGCCGCCACCAGCTCCGGCTGCCTCTGCCTCTGCCTCTGTCTCTGCCTCTGCTTTCGCTTCGGAGCCTCGGGTGGGAGTTCCTGAACGCTACGCCGGGGACGCGGCGGGCTGCCGCCCGTTCCTCACGAACTGCTCCATCCTGTTCGCTCTCCAGCCCCACACCTTCGCTTCTGAGGACGCCAGGGTGGCGTTCACTGTGAATCATCTGACGGGGCGCGCTCGGCTGTGGGGAACAGCCGAGTGGGAGCGTCGCACTCCAGCGTGCTCCTCTTTCCAAGCCTTCGCCGCCGAGCTCCGCAAGGTGTTCGGAGAAGCTTCCCGAGGTCCGGATGCTTCTGGAGGGCTTCTGGGTCTGAACCAAGGGACTCGTTCAGTGGCCGATTACTCCATCCACTTCCGCACCCAGGCTAGCTCCAGTGAGTGGAACCAGGCTGCCCAGTGCGACGCATTCCTGATGGGACTCGCTGACTACATTAAGGACGAACTGATTTCTTACGAACTCCCCACCACTCTCGACGGCATCATCGAGCTGGCATCCCGCATCGATCGGCGCATTCAAGCGAGACAGCGGGAGAAACATCAGGGGCTCACGGGACGACGCCAGCCCGCCCCGTCACCAGCAGCTTCCGGGGTATCGACGCCTCCTGGCAGCCAGCCTTCAGGGGAGCCTGAACCCATGCAGGTTGGTCGGGCCAGCCTAACTCCTGAAGAGAGGAGGAGACGCCGCGAGGGGAACCTCTGCCTGTATTGTGGCCAAGCCGGACACTTTATTTCCCGGTGTCCACTAAAAGGTCGGGCTCACCAGGAAGGGAGGAGTTCCTGGTGAGTCATACATCTAGCTCCTCCCCCAGCTCACGATCCCTGTGCCAGGTCCGCCTGCTACTGCCTGAGGGATCCCAGACCCTCGCCACCCTCATTGACTCTGGCTCTGATGCCAACATTATGGACTCGAACCTAGCTCTGCAGCTGGGTGTCGGTCGGATTCCCCTGCCAGCTCCAGTTTCCACCAACGCTCTGGATGGCCGACTTCTTGGAACAGTGACCCACCTGACAGCGCCGATACGGATGTTAATTTCCGGGAACCACCATGAAACACTCCAGTTTCACATCCTGCACTCTCCTCGCCATCCTCTCCTCCTGGGGTTCCCATGGCTCCGACGGCACAATCCACATCTAGATTGGACCACAGGGGCGATCCTGGGGTGGAGCTCATCTTGTCACCAGGTCTGCCTCAAACAAGCCGCCGCACCACAACCTTCTGCCGGGACCAGTTCTTCCACCGATGTGCTGGGGGTCCCGGCTGAGTATCTGGACTTCAGGGAGGTCTTCAGTAGGACCAAAGCAACCTCCCTTCCCCCACATCGGCCCTATGACTGCGCCATTAACCTCCAGCCCGGGGCCACGCCGCCCAGAGGACGCCTGTATTCTCTATCCGTTCCTGAGAGGGGGGCGATGGAGAAATACATCGATGGTCTAGCGGCGGGCATCATCCGTCCCTCCTCGTCTCCGGCTGGAGCCGGTTTTTTCTTCGTGGAGAAAAAAGACAAGACACTCCGCCCCTGCATTGATTATCGGGGATTAAATGACATGACCATCAAGAACCGGTACCCCCTGCCTCTCATCTCCTCAGCTTTCGAGCTCCTAGAGGGGGCCACCATCTTCACCAAGCTTGACCTGCGCAACGCCTATCACCTGGTCCGGATCCGCGAGGGGGACGAGTGGAAGACGGCGTTCAATACCCCCACCGGTCACTACGAGTACCTGGTGATGCCCTTCGGCCTCACCAACGCCCCTGCTGTCTTCCAGGCCCTGGTGAATGACGTGCTCAGGGATATGCTCAACAAGTTTGTCTTCGTGTACCTTGATGATATCCTGATCTTCTCCCGCTCCAGAGAGGAACATGTGCATCACGTCCAGAAGGTCCTCCAACGTCTCCTGGAAAACTCCCTGTTCGTCAAGGCCGAAAAATGTGAGTTCCATGCCTCGTCTGTCTCCTTCCTGGGGTACGTCGTAGGGAGGGGGACCGTGGAGATGGACTCAGCCAAGGTTTCTGCCGTCACCACTTGGCCCACTCCTGATTCCCGCAAGCAGCTTCAACGTTTTCTGGGCTTCGCCAACTTCTACCGGAGGTTCATCAGGGGCTACAGTTCGGTGGCGGCCCCCCTCACAGCTCTTACCTCCTCCAAGGTGCCCTTTCTCTGGTCCACGGCCGCCAATGACTCGTTTCAGGCCCTGAAGACACGATTCACCTCTGCCCCCATCCTCCAAATGCCGGACCCTGAACGGCAGTTCGTGGTCGAGGTGGACGCTTCTGACTTAGGAGTGGGGGCCGTCTTGTCCCAGAGAGCGGCCTCCGACCAGAAGTTGCACCCCTGCGCCTTCTATTCCCGACGTTTGACCCCGGCTGAGAGGAATTATGACATTGGGAACCGAGAGCTCCTCGCAGTCAAGTTGGCTTTGGAAGAGTGGCGACACTGGCTCGAGGGGACTAAACTGCCGTTTCTGGTATGGACAGACCATAAGAACCTTGAATACCTCCGGTCCGCTAAGAGACTGAACTCCCGCCAGGCCCGATGGGCACTCTTCCTGACCCGCTTCAACTTTTCCCTCTCCTATCGACCGGGGTCCCGCAACGTCAAGCCCGACGCCCTGTCCCGTCAGTTCTTGGAAGAGGAGAGGGACAGGGCCGACCCAGACACTATCCTGCCTTCTTCCCGTCTGGTGGCCACACTCACCTGGGAGATCGAGGAGAGGGTCAGGGCCGCCGCCCAAGACCAGCCCGGACCCAGCGCTTGTCCTGCCAACCGTCTGTTCGTCCCGCCTGACCTCCGATCCGAGGTTCTACAATGGGCCCACAGCACTCGACTTACCTGTCATCCAGGGATCCAACGGACCAAGGACGTCGTGCAGCGCCGGTTCTGGTGGACATCACTGGACGAGGACGTTCGGGAGTTCGTTAATGCCTGTCCCACCTGCAACCAGCACAAGCCGGCTCACCATGCCCCTGCCGGTCTTCTACCTCCCCTGCCTGTACCTCATCGTCCCTGGTCGCACATTTCTTTGGACTTCGTCACCGGTCTACCACCATCCAGCGGCAACACAACTATCCTAACGGTGGTAGATCGGTTCAGCAAGATGGCACATTTCGTGCCCCTGCCCAAACTTCCATCTGCCAAAGAGACGGCGAAACTACTCCTCCTCCACGTCATCCGTCTCCACGGCATCCCAGTGGACGTGGTCTCTGATCGGGGTCCCCAGTTCGCCTCAGTATTCTGGAGGGAGTTCTGCTCGCTCCTGGGAGCCACCGTCAGCCTGTCCTCGGGGTACCACCCCCAGTCCAACGGCCAGACCGAACGCAAGAATCAGGAGATGGAAACGGCACTACGCTGCATGACGTCTCAAAACCCTACTTCCTGGTCCGAACAGCTTTTATGGGTAGAATACGCCCACAACACATTGACCAGCTCTGCCACCGGTCTCTCTCCCTTTGAGTGCACCTATGGGTTCCAGCCACCGCTCTTTCCTGCACTGGAAAAGGAAGCATCCTGCCCCTCTGTCCAGGACTTCATTCGCCGTTGTCACAGGACCTGGACCCGAGCCAGGGCGGCTCTACTCCGGGCCGCTGACCGCTACACCGCGGCCTCCAATCGCCACCGCTCCAAGGCCCCGGACTACCAACCGGGGCAGAAGGTTTGGCTCTCTACACGTGATCTTCCCCTCCGGGTGGAGTCCAAGAAACTGGCTCCACGCTTCATCGGCCCATTCGAGATCCAAGAGATCATCAACCCGGTGGCAGTGAGGCTCAAACTTCCTAGATCCATGCGAGTTCATCCCACGTTTCACGTCTCAAAGATAAAACCAGTCCAAGAGAGCGCCCTGGTTCCTGCCACACCGCCTCCACCGCCTCCTCGCCTCATCGATGGAGGTCCCTCCTACACTGTCCGTCGCCTCCTGCAGTCTCGCCGGCGTGGGAGGGGATTCCAGTACTTGGTGGACTGGGAGGGTTACGGCCCTGAAGAAAGGTCCTGGGTCCCTGGGAGGGACATCTTGGACCACAACCTCATCAGGGACTTCCATCGACGCAACCTCACTCAGACATCCAGACCCAGGCCACCTCCCAGACCACATCCTCCGTCGGAGTCCCCGAACGACAGCGACGACGCCAAGGACAGGACGGGCCCCCCCTTCTCTGAGGAGGAGGACGACGACACCCTCCCCGGGACCAGGGAGGTGGAGATGGACGCTGGACTCTCGGACGAGTATTAGCCCTCCTCCAGGCCCCCCGCCTCCCACCCGGCTTGGTCCATTCTTCTTGGGACGTCGAGAGCCGTCCCTTGAGGGGGGGGTTCTGTCACAGTTCAGCTCTGCCTCACCACTCTGCACCTGCCTGCTTCAATCTGCCAATCAGACACACCCCTCTCATCAAGCCAACTCCACTCACCTGTGCTCTCTGCTCTGCTCTGGCTGCATTTAAGCTCCAACTCCACTCTCACTCATTGCCAGATTGTTCTCGATGCTTGCACCAGACTCTCCAGCGATTTTCTGCCTGATCTCCCGGTTCCGACCCTGCTTGCCTCTGACTATCCTGCCTGACCGATCTCCTGGATATTACCTCAGCCTTCTGTCTTCGACCACGAGTTTCGCCTATCCCCTCCTGGTTACACACCTGCTCGGCTCTGCGGCTACACAGCTCACCACTGGACCTGTCTGCCTGCTAGGTAATCCACCTGTTGCCGGCTTTGCCTTCAGTCAGCGACACCAGACTCACTCCTTCTCTGATCTCGCAGATCACTGTGAGCCAAGACTTTTCTCCTCATCACTGTATAAACTGTTTAAGACTCCAGTGATAAATAAAAGTCATTACCGACTGATATCCTGTCTGCCTGTGCTGCTTTTGGGTCCTCACCATACCCGTGACAGCAGCTGAGAACTGAGCACCGGTCAACCTCAGGTAGCGCTGGAAGCTGCTTTAAGCCAGACGCAGCTCCAGATGGTGAAATTCACCCAGCTGGGTGCCACGCAAGTAACATTAATTAAAATTAATAATCCTGCAGTCATACTCGATCATGTAACATGAGGCCAATATTCTCTTCACATTTGGTCTGAACGCACCATAAGTTCTACTAGGACCCAAACTAATATCAGAACATTTTAAGAAATGTGGATGAAGTCACAAGCTGTAAATTTAATATTGATGACAAAGAAATACAATGGGACTATATGAAAAGACATCGTCTGTTATGTTAGATTTTATGCAACATTTAAGATTGGCACACCGTTATTTAGAACACAACTCTTCATACGAAGAGTTAATTAATGTAAAGTGCAGTTTAAAAATCATTTACCAAAAACTATTGTTGACTGACTTACCTGAGCTGTGAGATATGAGGCAGACACTGTAGGAAACTCCTCACTTCACTCTCTTCATGTGAGCAGCCTGTCAGCTCCACTTGTTTCTTCTCTGATGTGAGTTTCAGCACTTCCAGGAGGATGGAGCTCTTTCTCTCTGAGAGGTTTATGGACCAGACTGCAGGAGCTGACTGGAAAACTGACTGTAATGATGGAAGGACACTCAGGCCTGTTTCAGTCTCATAGTCCTTCAGGTGGGAGCACAGATCCAGCAGGAAACCACACCATTTCTCTTTAAGAGGGAATCTTTCATATGTGCACACTGATGATAACAGCTCCAGTATCTTCTCTCCTGTCTGCTGTTCTCTCTCTGCTGCTGCACAGAACAGATTCACAAAGAACCTGATTTCTTCTGAAGGTTTTGGTGACTGACGCACAAAACTGAAATCAAGAAGATCGAAGAAACGTAAAAGATCAACACATAACATTTCTATTAGGTAAAACGGTAACACTTTAGATTAGGGAACACATATTACCCATGAACTAGTATCTTATTAGCATGCATATTAGCAGCATATGGGCTGTTTTTAAGCCATTATAAATCACTTACTAATGCCTTATTCTGCATGATCAGATTCTGCAACTACTAGGATATTAACTACTGTGAGAAGTTTTCCCTCAATAACTTCCTAATCACTGCTTATTGATAGTGAGTTAGGAAGTTGTTGTAAACCACTTAATAAGAATAAGCTAATAAGTAACTAGTTCATGGTTAATATGTGTTCCCTAATCTAAAGTGTCACCGGTAAAACTTAAACTAGCTGTGTGAACAATAGAATGAAATTTGTTATAATTTTATCAGCATTCAGACAAATTCAAAGTAGATGAGACAGCTGCTAATGAAAACAGGCGTAATTAAAAAGTCCAAACTATTTACCTGAGCTGTGAGATATGAGGCAGACACTGTAGGAAACTCCTCACTTCACTCTCTTCATGTGAGCAGCCTGTCAGCTTCACTTGTTTCTTCTCTGATGTGAGTTTCAGCACTTCCAGGAGGATGGAGCTCTTTCTCTCTGAGAGGTTTATGGACCAGACTGCAGGAGCTGACTGGAAAACTGACTGTAATGATGGAAGGACACTCAGGCCTGTTTTAGTCTCATAGTCCTTCAGGTGGGAGCACAAATCCAGCAGGAAACCACACTGATATACATCATATATGTAATCTAAAGGGAATGTTTTATATGTGCACACTGATGATAACAGCTCCAGTATCTTCTCTCCTGTCTGCTGTTCTCTCTCTGCTGCTGCACAGAACAGATTCCCAAAGAACTTGACTTCACCTCCAAACCAGCAAGAGACACTGGAACAAGAATTGAACATTTAGTTACGACATGATGTCAACAACAGAAACACAGTCATGTATTACTGATATGGAGTTTATCTGCTAAAAGTCTTCAGATACCTGCTGATGAGCATTAAACAGTAAAATGGGTGATGAAGGAATACATACATTGGTGTGTGTGAACTAAAACATAATTTAATCTGTACGATACACAGTCACGTTTTTGTGGACTGATCAGTTGAATACATTACCTCAATCTGGAAAGTACTACCTAGTAACTAACAACTTTTATCCGAAAGGTAAAAAAAACCCACTGGAGATTATAAAATTGATTTTTTGTTTGTTTGTTTTGACAAACCTCTTCTGAAGTAGGCCACACAGGAATATTAAATATCAAATACCTGTTTGACTTACCTGAGCTGTGAGATATGAGGAAGACACTGTAGGAGACTCCTCACTTCACTCTCTTCATGTGAGCAGTCTGTCAGCTTCACTTGTTTCTTCTCTGATGTGAGTTTCAGCACTTCCAGGAGGATGGAGCTCTTTCTCTCTGAGAGGTTTATGGACCAGACTGCAGGAGCTGACTGGAAAACTGACTGTAATGATGGAAGGACACTCAGGCCTGTTTCAGTCTCATAGTCCTTAATGAAGGAGCACAGATCCAGCAGGAAACCACTTTGATATTCACCATCCATGCCATTTGAAGGGAACTTTTTATGTCTGCACACTGATGATAACAGCTCCAGTATCTTCTCTCCTGTCTGCTGTTCTCTCTCTGCTGCTGCACAGAACAGATTCCCAAAGAACTTGACTTCACCTCCAAACCTGTCAGAGACACTGGAACAAGAACTGAACATTTAGTTATGACATGATGTCAACAGCAGCATAGTGTCAAGTAGATCAACTCTGGGTAATTAAGGAATAAATACATGTGGGTGCTTGGAATAAAACAGCATGTCATATATAAAACTTCACACTAACATAACGTTTATGTGGACTGATCAAATGTGTACAGTACTTGGAATACAGAAATTACTCGCTGGTAACTAAAACTTGCATAATTATGTCTGATGTTTTTCTGTAAATGACAATTAAAACAATTAAAACTTTTTTAAAACACGAGGGACTTCCGGGAAGATGGCCGAGTGAGCAGACGTGTAGTTAACTACTCTCCCAAGTCGGACATAAAAAACCCACCATAAGGTTTAACTCGACGACTAAAAGTTATATTATGGGTGGGAAAGGTAACCGAAGGACAGGGAAAACTAACCAGAAGCAAGAAAAAGTTGAGAAACTACCCGAAACTGAGAAGCTACCCGAGACGACCTCTGAAAGCGAAGATAGCGAACACGAGGACGACGCAGCAGAGAAAATGGACGGTCAAGACCACAATGAGACACTGCGAGTCGGGCTGGCTACAATTAGCAAAGATATAAAAGACCTTAAACAAGAAATACGACACGAACTGAACACGCTAAAAGACGAGTTGAAAAAAGAAATGAAAGAAGAAATCACCACTCTTCAACAAGAAATCGAGCGCAAGCTAACAGATAATACAAACGAGCTACAGACACAGAAGGCGACTATGGCCGAGGCCCAGGAGCGCATAGCAGAGCTGGAAGAGTGGAAAATAGACGCGGGAGAAGTGATGATGGAAATGCAGGAGCAGACACGCCAGATGCAAGAAAAGATAACCGACCTCGAGGGGAGATCAAGAAGGAACAATATCCGTATTTTCGGCGTACCTGAGGAGACGGAGGAGAACTCCACTAGCAAGTACGTAGACCAGCTGCTAAAAACAGAGCTACAGCTACCTGAAGGAACGGAGCTCCACATCCAGAGAGCACACCGCGCTCTCGCACAGAAACCAAGCCCGAATGCACCACCCAGGTCCATTATAGTCAACTTTCTCAAGTTTGAGACAAAAGAAATGATCCTGAAGACGGCATGGAAGAAAAAAATACAAGTAGGAAATAAGCAGATCTTTTTTGATCACGATTATCCTGCTGAAGTCGTCCAGAAACGGAGGTCATATGTGGGCATTAAAAAGGTGCTCAAAGAAAAACAAATACGTTTCCAGACGCCGCTGACTAGAATACGGATACACTGGAGCAACGGAATGAAAACATACGACAGCGCCGTGGAAGCCGCGCGGGCTATGAGAGAGAGGGGATTCATCACGGACCCACCGGGCGATGACAGCACACCGGCGGTGAGGGAGAAGACACGAGTAACACCGGAATGGCAACGCGTCAGAGGAAAGGATACGACGCGTGAAGCAGCGCACCGTGCCAGAGAGAAGCTACAGGAATACCACAGGAAAACATGAACATGCACTGGAGAAAGGTAGCAGTAAAACATAGACTTCAACACTGATAATATTCATATCCGACCAGGAGATGTTTAGTTTTCTTTTCTATAGTTGGACACATCTAGACCTTATAGAGTTCAATTAGGAACTAATCAAGTCTAGGAAGGGGCCCCCATGAGAGATGAGGATTTCCCCTTCACCCACCAACGGGGACTCGGGGCACAGTTTACCCCACTGTCTGAAGTCACAATTGTTTGGGTTCATGTTGTTATATTTACTGTTCATGAGTGTTTTGTTCAGAAATGTTTGGGAGTATACTTACAAATAATAGCAAAACAAAATTATGACTAATCATATCAAAATAATGTCGTTGAATGTAAATGGTCTTAATAGTCCAATTAAAAGACAAAAGGTCATGACAAAACTTAAAAAAGAAAAAGCACAAATAATTTTTCTTCAGGAGACCCACCTGTCACAATCAGAACATAATAAACTTAAAAAATATGGCTACAGGAACTTATACCATAGTTCATTTAAAGGAGGATGTAGAAGAGGAGTAGTGATACTGATTTCAAATACAACTAAGTTTGACCTTGAGAAGGAATGCAGGGATAAGGAAGGAAGATATGTTATAGTAAAAGGAAGAGTAGAGAACGAACTAGTAACACTAGTAAACATATATGCACCTCCGGAAAGTGACAAATCCTTTTTTAAATGTCTATTTGATGACATCATAGCAGAAACAGGAGGTATTTTGGTCTGTGGGGGAGACCTAAATGTAATTAGAGACCACAAAATAGATACAACTAGTCTCAAAAAGAATAAAATGCATTTGACAAGATTCATAAACATATCCTTGGAAGAGATGGGGATGATTGATGTTTGGAGGAATCTACACCCCCTGGAAAAAGACTTCACGCATTACTCTGCAGCACATAAAGTCCATTCAAGGATAGATTACTTTTTTATGAATGTAGAGGATAACCATATGGTACGAGAGTGCAGGATAGGGGGCGCAGATGTGTCAGACCATAACCCACTCTATTTAACAATAAACTTAAACAATAGAAGACGTCATACAGTATGGAGACTTAATCTGGGAATTATGAATAATGATCAAACAAGGAAGAAGGTAAAAACGGAAATCGAAAGATACATAGAAGAAAATAACAATGGCACTGTAGACCCAACAATTTTTTGGGATGCCATGAAGGCAGTCATCAGAGGAAAACTGATAGCTGAAACTGCACATGCAAAAAGAGCTAAAGTGGAGGCCTATAAAATGTATAATGAAAAGTTAAGGGAATTGGAACAGGAATACCAAAATACTAATGACTCCGAGATAAGTCAACAAATTAAAGAAACAAAAACAAAAATTAATGACATACTATTGGACGAAATTGAAAAAAAGAATAAATATTTTAAACTGGGCTACCATGAAGTAGGTTCAAAGGCCACTAAAATACTGGCGAAGCGTATAAGAAAACAACAAGCAATTAGTAATATATACAAAATTAAAGATCCCCATACAGGTGAGATAGTATCTACTCCGGATGGTATCGAAAATATCTTCCAAAGATATTACCAAGACCTATATACACAACCTGCATCTGCAGAAGAGAATGAAATGATTGCATTCCTGGAGATGCTAGATCTACCCTCAATTGGACGTACACAAAATGATAAATTAACAGCAGAGATTACACTGGAGGAGGTAAAAGATGCAATAAATACATTGAAAAACAATAAATCACCGGGAAGTGATGGATACCCAGCAGAGTGGTATAGGATGTTTAGAGAAGAGCTGTCACCACTGCTCCTTGCCTCTTTCAATTGGACTCTCCAAAACAATAAAATACCCCCATCATGGGCTGAGGCAATAATTACAGTCATTCCGAAACAAGGAAAGGACAAAGAACACTGTGCAAGCTATAGACCAATCTCAATATTAAATGTTGACTATAAAATATATACAACAATAATTTCTAAACGACTGAACTCCTTTATACCAGAAATAATAGAGGAAGATCAAACGGGATTTATAAGAGGACGCCAGACACATGACAACATTAGAAGAACACTACACGTAGTGGAACAAGCAAGAAAAGACAAAAAGAGCACTGTATTAGTAAGTATTGACGCAGAGAAAGCTTTCGATTGTGTCAATTGGAAATTTTTATATAAAGTGTTAGAGAGATTTGGCTTTAGTAATAAATCAATTCAGTGCATAAAGACACTCTATCAACAACCAACTGCAAGAATTAAAGTCAATGGGAGCCTGACAGACAAGATTAGATTACAGAGATCAACGAGGCAAGGATGCTGCCTATCACCCACTCTGTTTGCCCTTTTTATAGAGCCGCTTGCGCAGGCTATAAGACAGGAACAAGAGATCAAAGGAGTGGTGGTAAATGATGTAGAACAAAAAATAGGACTTTTCGCAGATGACGTCATAACCTACCTCGAACGCCCAAGTGAATCATTACCTGCATTGATGAAACTTTTGGTAACATTTGGACACTTATCAGGATATAAAATAAATGTCGCAAAGACACAAATATTAGCGCTTAACTATAGTCCACCAAAAGAGATCCAAGAATTATTTAAACTTAATTGGAAACTTAAGGGAATTGAATATCTGGGGGTCACAATCACAAAAGGATTATCTAAATTATATGAATCAAACTATGGTAAGATAAATCAGGAAATACAAAAAGATATTGAAAGATGGTCTACACTAATACTAGATCTCAGCTCACGGATTCAGATAATCAGGATGAATGTTTTACCAAGGCTTTTGTACCTGTTCCAATCCCTACCAGTAGAGGTCCCACAGTCTCAGTTTATGAGCTGGAATAGAATAATTTCAAGGTTTGTTTGGGGTGGAAAAAGACCTAGAATAAGATTGGAGACTCTCCAGCTGCCAAAAGAAGAAGGTGGGATGGGACTTCCCAATTTGAAAACATACTTTCATGCAGCCCAGCTGAGGTATGTTGTTGGATGGTGCAAACCAGATTACACTGCAAAGTGGAAAGAGTTGGAAATACAGCTTGGTGGATACCCAGTACAGAGTATTATAGGAGATGAAGACACATACAAGGTGATTAAAAACCAAATAAACCCAATAACGATGTTTACACTAAAATTATGGTTCAGCATAATAAAAAAATATAAGATTCAAAAAGACGCTAATTCATTAAAATGGGTAGCATATGATAGCAAATTCAAACCAGCTAGATACGATAATGGGTTTAAGCAGTGGACTGCCAAGGGAATCACAGCGTGGTGTGTACTAGTGAAGAATGGGCAGCTGGAGAGTTTCCAAAATATAAAAGAAAAATTTGATCTGGATAAACAGGAATTCTATAGGTACCTACAACTTAGAGATTACTTTCTGAAAGAGATCAAGATGGACCCCTCCGGAGAAGTGAATGGTGTGATCCAACTCATAATCAATACATACAAAGAAAACAAAGTTAGAATTGTTTCCGGGTTATATAAAAAATTAATATCAAATAAACACTCAACTAAATACATAAAAGAAAAATGGGAATCAGAATTTAAGATAAAAATCACAGATGAAGAGTGGCTAAACATGTGGAAAATACACCACACATCCACTAATTCACGGATCTGGAGGGAGTTCTCCTGGAAAAATCTGATTCGTTTTTTTATTTCACCCAAAGTCAAGAGTAAACAGTTGAATAAAAATATGCCTTGTTGGAGAGACTGTGGAATAATGAACGTGGATCACTCGCACATTTTCTGGAAATGTGATAAAATCAGGTGGTTTTGGAAAATGTTACACGATGCATTGTTGAAAATACTTGGATATAAGATTCCAATGTCTTGTACAGTATTGTATTTGTGTAACCTATGTGAAGAAAATATAAGAACGAAGGACAGATACCTGGTAAAAATATTACTAACAGCAGCTAAGAAAGCTATCACGAAGAAATGGGGAAGGGAAGACATCCCTACACAAGAACAATGGACTCACCTGGTAGAGGATATCTACACAATGGAAAAAATGATACACCGCTTAAGGCTACAGGAAGCTCAGTTCAAAGAGAAATGGATGAGATGGACAATATTTATGACTGAACAACGACAAAACAAAAAAACTTGATTGAGGAAAAAAAATGGAATATGGACAGATTGCTTTGAAAGTGACTCCCATGTGTGTTTTTTATGTGTTTTTTTTACTTGTTTTAGTTCTATTTTGAATGAGTTGTTGCACCTTTGTAAAGCAAAAATTCTCAATAAAAATTAAAGTGAAAAAAAAAAAAACTTTTTTAAAACACAGGTAGGTATAGGCCAGATTTTTTTCCCCCTCATCTGAAGTAAGTCACATAATATGTTTAATACATATTATAAGTCTTACCTGAGCTGTGAGATATGAGGCAGACACTGTAGGAAACTCCTCACTTCACTCTCTTCATGTGAGCAGCCTGTCAGCTTCACTTGTTTCTTCTCTGATGTGAGTTTCAGCACTTCCAGGAGGATGGAGCTCTTTCTCTCTGAGAGGTTTATGGACCAGACTGCAGGAGCTGACTGGAAAACTGACTGTAATGATGGAAGGACACTCAGGCCTGTTTCAGTCTCATAGTCCTTCAGGTGGGAGTACAGATCCAGCAGGAAATAACACTGATATTCCTCAGAAACGTACATGTATATGTTACCAAAAGGAAATGTTCTATATGTGCACACTGATGATAACAGCTCCAGTATCTTCTCTCCTGTCTGCTGTTCTCTCTCTGCTGCTGCACAAAACAGATTCCCAAAGAACTTGCCTTGACCTTCAAATTCGTGGGAGAAACTGTAATGGAAATTGAACATTTAGTTATGACATGATGTCAACAACAGAAACACAGTCATGCATCACTGATATGGAGTTTATCTGCTAAAAGTCTACAAATACCTGATAATGAGAACAATAAAGTGAAAGAGATAAACTGTCAGTAAATATGGAATAAATACATTTGGATGTGTGGAATCAAACAGCAAGTCTCCTGTAAAACTTTACACAGCAAAGTAACGTATATATGTTAAAAAAAGACTGAACACATTACCTCAGAAATAAATGAGTTGCTGTCGATATAATTACTCAACTTTACAAATTCACACTGACGTCATGTGAAGTACAATTCATTTACCTGAGCTGTGAGATATGAGGCAGACACTGTAGGAAACTCCTCACTTCACTCTCTTCATGTGAGCAGCCTGTCAGCTTCACTTGTTTCTTCTCTGATTGGAGTTTCAGCACTTCCAGGAGGATGGAGCTCTTTCTCTTTGAGAGGTTTATGAACCAGACTGCAGGAGCTGACTGGAAAACTGACTGTAATGATGGAAGGACACTCAGGCCTGTTCCAGGGTCATAAGAGTACAGATCCAGCTGGAAATCACACCATTTCTCTTTAAGAGGGAATCTTTCATATCTGCACACTGATGATAACAGCTCCAGTATCTTCTCTCCTGTCTGCTGTTCTCTCTCTGCTGCTGCACAGAACAGATTCACAAAGAACCTGATTCCTTCTGAAGGTTCTGTCTGATCAGGAACAAAACTAAAGAGAAGGAAACATTTGTGATGATTTGATCTCATCTCAATAAATACAACAACACAGTTCAGTATAAACTTACATTTAAATTTAAAATGCTTCTTTTATCAGAGCAGGCTGAACATCACAGTTTAACTTTTACTGACTCACAGAAACTGATCCTGTTTTTAAAATCATTGCACATGTTCCACATGTTTTAGTAATGGCCGACAGAGACAGCGGCAGCATTTGTTATGCCTGAATCTCCAATCATCCATCTTTTGTTGTTTATGGAAATCATTGCCTGTAAGTATTTTGAACTATCAACATGTTTTAAAGAGCTGTTAAGGACTATTTCTGATTTTGGCAAGTCCTAAGTGGACCTCAGTTAAATATGTCTAATGCCTTCATTTTCACACATAGTGACTAAATGCACAGCATTTCTGCTTATGCGAGTTACTCAAACGAGTTTACAGTGTTTATTACATTTAAAAGCTGCTTAATGTTTGTGTAGGCTGGATATATTTTGTAAACGTTACACTGCATATATTTTGTGATGTTTTAAGTTACATTCGCACTGAAATGTAATATGTCTTTAATTTCTCTTCTAGTTTTACTCTGTTGACATTTGAGGGATACATCTTAATAAAAGAAGAAAATACACCCGTCTCTTGTCAAGGAGTCATCTGTCTGCATAGCTGTGCCCAGGGTAACAGTGAGGGCAGAACAATAATGCTGTGGCTGGTCATGGTGAAGCTGATATCAACTACTTTAGTTTAACTATTGTTTGGTAATTTAATCTATAATAAAGGTTTACATTTTGGAAACTCATCATATGTGTATTTAAAATCTTACACTGCAAAGTAACAAGCAAATATATCTGTCAAATACATTTAGTGAGGCAAAGAGTAGCAGCGTGGCAACATAACCAAGAATACAATGGAAATAATCAAGTATAAGTTTGGACCTCAGTATATTACTTGAGTAAATGTACTCACTGTAGTTACTTTCCAACTCTGATATTTAAGTCTACTTTTGTGTTGCTGTGCTGCAGTGGGACCTCTGTCTCTGGTTTCTGGCATCACTTCATATTTAACAGTCTGTTTATCAGACACTGTATCAGCAGCGGCTTCTGTTGTTTATGATTTCCACTTCACATCCATAAAGTCTGCTCTCTAATCGGGCGTTCAGACCAAACGCAAGGCAAATTATCCGCGTGTCTAGATTACATATAAAGTCAATGACAAATGTTTGTGTACACCCAGAGCTGTACGATAACACATCAACTCGTACCAAGACAGGACAAAACAGGAACTGGCATGGAGGAAAGTGAATGAGGAAGTCGGACTACCTGGTAAGTTATGGAAATATGTCTCAGCACAGCATAGTCCTGATCGATCAAACTCCATTCAGAGAACAAGCATTTTAAAAGTTGTTTTGTTCGTTGCTTGTCGTCTGGCTGACAGACCTGACGAAGCACGAACTCAGGCTTTTTACAAGGCTGCATTATGATGATGTTATTTCAGCGTCCTTTTGATCCTTTTATTGCGTCAGATCACAGAGAAATCTCTTTGTTTAGGGTTCATACCGATGTGGTGAGACAGATTCATTCAGTCTACGTCTATTTGCTGGTCACAGTTGCTATTTATTGATTTTAACACACCTATTAGGAAACTGTCACTCACTGGAGACAGATGGACAGATGCTCTTCAGCTGAGAACTGAGCACCGGTCAGCCTCAGGTAGCGCTGGAAGCTGCTTTAAGTCAGATACAGCTCCAGACGGTGAAATTCACCCAGCTGGGTGCTACGCAAGTACCATTAATTAAAATTAATAATCCTGCAGTCATACTCAAGCATGTAGCGTGAGGCGAATATTCTCTTCACATTTGGTCTGAACGCACCATAAGTCCTACTAGGACCCAAACTAATATCAGAACATTTTAAGAAATGTGGATGAAGTCACAAGGTGTAAATTTAATATTGATGACAAAGAAATACAATGGGAATATATGAAAAGACATTGTCTGTTATGGTAGAATTTATGCAACATTTAAGATTGGCACACCGTTATTTACAACACAACTCTTCATACGAAGAGTTAAATCATGTGAAGTGCAATTTTAAAAGCATTTACCAAAAACTGTTGTTGACTGACTTACCTGAGCTGTGAGATATAAGGCAGACACTTTAGGAAACTCCTCACTTCACTTTCTTCATGTGAGCAGCCTGTCAGCTTCACTTGTTTCTTCTCTGATTGGAGTTTCAGCACTTCCAGGAGGATGGAGCTCTTTCTCTCTGAGAGGTTTATGGACCAGACTGCAGGAGCTGACTGGAAAACTGACTGTAATGATGGAAGGACACTCAGGCCTGTTTCAGGGTCATAAGAGTACAGATCCAGCAGGAAATCACACCATTTCTCTTTCAGAGGGAATCTTTCATATGTGCACACTGATGATAACAGCTCCAGTATCTTCTCTCCTGTCTGCTGTTCTCTCTCTGCTGCTGCACACAACAGATTCACAAAGAACCTGATTTCTTCTGAAGGTTCTGGTGACTGACGCACAAAACTGAAATTATGAAAAACATGACAAAAACATTCAATATATCAATATATATTGTCATGATATAAAACTAAAACTTTTCTTTGTGAACTACAGAATAAAATTAGTTTGAAAAAAAAAACGAGACGGCTGCGAGTGAAATCAGAAGTATCCACTTACGTCAAGTACATTTGACTTACCTGAGCTGTGAGATATGAGGCAGACACTGTAGGAAACTCCTCACTTCCCTCTCTTCATGTGAGCAGCCTGTCAGCTTCACTTGTTTTTTCTCTGATTGGAGTTTCAGCACTTCCAGGAGGATGGAGCTCTTTCTCTCTGAGAGGTTTATGGACCAGACTGCAGGAGCTGACTGGAAAAGTGGAATCAGCTTTGGAATGACACTAAAAAACCCTTTGCTCACGACATGTTGATACAAATCCAGAAGGATGTTCTTTAAGTCAGTGTTAACAGAAAACAGTGAGAAGAGAGTATTCACTACATCGTGAAAGCTTTCCCCTTTCTGAAGTGCTGCTTTCAGGCATAAATCCAGTAACAGCTGCTTTGATTCCCTCTCTGGTGTCCCACGGCATTGGTCCTGTTCCTGTAGTCGTAGACCTCTGTAGGTCTTCCTGGAGCTGCATGATAACAAACAGATGTATCAAACAGTGATACTGTATAACTGTATCATATTTAAATCCAAGTCCACACAGTTGTTTAACAAGTACAGTATCAACACTGCTGCAATTCCAATTTTTATTTTTCCACATCTTCTGCAGAATTTCTGAGACTGTACAATAAAATAAGGAAAACAAACTGGGTGGTGATGCAAGCGATCAAAGATTATGCAACACCCTCTACATCCAATCAATGCATAACTATAGGAACTCTGCTAGTATATTAATATCAAAATTAAATCAGAGGATAAACTTGAGATGCATCATCTCGTTTTGGAGGACATCCTCACACACAAAACATAAAAGTTCACAAACATTTAAACAAACAAATTACAACAAAACCTAAAACAGAACAACACAGCAGGTTGGTGCTATGCGGGGTCAGGGTGAAGTCTGAACAAGTGAGTCGTGAGTCTTTCGCGAAAGATGGCGAGCGATTCTGCTGTCCTGAAGTTGGTCGGAAGTTCGTTCCACCACCGAGGTGCCAGAACAGAGAAGAGTCGGGATTTCGCTGTGCGGTCTTTGTTTGCTCTCAGCGATGGCGGTACCAGCCGGCTGGCTGATGTAGTAGAGCGAAGTACTCGCGCTGGGGCGTGTGGTCTGATCAGTGTTTGGAGGTAGACGGGTGCAGTTCGGTTGACGACCTTGAAGGCCAGCACCATGGTCTTGAATCTGATGCAGGCCGCAACAGGAAGCCAGTGGAGGTCACGGAGGAGGGGAGTCACATGGGAGAATTTGGGTAGATTGAAAACGAGGCCAGAGGAAATTCTGGCAAACCATCCGGCGCCTAAGGAAGGGGAAGCAGCACCCCACCAACACCGTTTACGGTGGAGGTGGGGAGCTGTTGACCTCGACTGGGGATATCGTCGAGCGGTGGAAGGAGTACTTCGAGGATCTCCTCAATCCCACTGACACGTCTTCCATAGAGGAAGCAGAGGCTGGGGACTAGGAGGTTGATCCATTCATCACCCAAGTCACCGAGGTAGTCCGGAAGCTGCCCGGTGGCAAAGCACCGGGGATGGATGAGATCCGCCCTGAGTATCTCAAGTCTCTGGATGTTGTGGGGCTGTCTTGGCTGACACGTCTCTGCAACATCGCGTGGCAGTCGGGGACAGTGCCTCTGGACTGGCAGACCGGGGTGGTGGTCCCTCTATTCAAAAAGGGGGACCGGAGGGTGTGTTCCAACTATCGGGGGATCACACTCCTCAGCCTCCCTGGTAAAGTCTATTCCAGGGTACTGGAGAGGAGAATTCGGCCGATAGTCGAACCTCGGATTCAGGAGGATCAATGTGGTTTTCGTCCTGGCCGTGGAACACTGGACCAACTCTATACCCTCCGCAGGGTGCTGGAGGGTTCATGGGAGTTTGCCCAACCAGTCCACATGTGTTTTGTGGACTTGGAGAAGGCATTCGACCGTGTCCCTCGTGGCATTCTGTGGGAGGTGCTTCGGGAGTACGGGGTCGGGGGCCCTCTACTAAGGGCTGTACGACCGGAGCAGGAGCTTGGTTCGCATTGCCGGCAGTAAGTCAGACCTGTTTCCAGTACATGTTGGACTCCGGCAGGGCTGCCGTTTGTCACCGGTTCTGTTCATTATTTTTATGGACAGAATTTCTGTTCTGGTTCAGGAGCCACCGGATTTCATCCCTGCTTTTCGCAGATGATGTTGTCTTGTTGGCTCCTTCGAGCCGGGACCTCCAGCATGTCCTGGGGCGGTTTGCAGCCGAGTGTGAAGCAGCGGGGATGAGAATCAGCACCTCCAAGTCTGAGGCTATGGTTCTCGACCGGAAAAGGTGGCTTGTTCCCTCCGGGTTGGGGGAGAGTTCCTGCCTCAAGTGGAGGAGTTCAAGTATCTCGGGGTCTTGTTCACGAGTGAGGGAAGGATGGAGCGCGAGATTGACAGGCGGATCGGTGCGGCGGCCGCAGTAATGCGGTCGTTGTATCGGTCTGTCGTGGTGAAGAGAGAGCTGAGCCGAAAGGCGAAGCTCTCAATTTACCGGTCAGTCTACGTTCATACCATCACCTACGGTCATGAACTTTGGGTCGTGACCGAAAGAATAAGATCCCGGATACAAGCGGCCGAAATGAGTTTCCTTCACAGGGTGCTCCCTTAGAGATAGGGTGAGGAGCTCTGTCACACGGGAGGAGCTTGGAGTAGAGCCGCTGCTCCTCCACATCGAGAGGAGTCAGCTGAGGTGGCTCGGGCATCTGTATCGGATGCCCCCTGGACGCCTCCCTCGGGAGGTGTTCCAGGCATGCCCCACCGGGAGGAAGAGACCCCGAGGAAGACCCAGGACACGCTGGAGTGACTATGTCACCCGGCTGTCCTGGGAATGCCTCGGGATCCTCCCGGAGGAGCTGGAGGAAGTGTCCGGGGAGAGGGAAGTCTGGGTGTCCCTGCTCAGGCAGCTGCCCCCGCGACCCGGCCCCAGATAAGCGGTAGAAAATGGATGGATGGATGGATGAAAACGAGGCGCACTGCAGCATTCTGGACACGTTGCAACGGTTTAGTCGCAGAAGCTGGGAGTCCAGCCAATAGCGAGTTGCAGTAGCCGAGGCGGGAGATGACCAGCGATTGAACCAGGAGTTGCGTCGCTTCCTTTGTGAGGAAGGACCGGATCCTGCGGATGTTGTAGAGGGCAAATCTGCAGGATCAGGCCACCGCGGTGATGTTGGGGGTGCAGGAAAGTTCGTCGTCGAGGATTGCACCCAGATTCTTTGCAGTCAATGAAGGCGATACTGTGACTTCTTCAACAGTGACCGACAGGTCCATGTGAGGGCAGTCTTTCCCCGGGATGAAGAGGAGTTCAGTTTTACTAAGGTTGAGCTTGAGATGATGGGCAGTTGTCCAAGCGGAGATGTCTGCCAGACATTCCGAGATGCGCGTGGTAACATGGGTGTTGGAGGATGGGGGAAAGGAGAGGAACAGCTGGGTGTCATCAACATAACATTGGTAAGAGAATCCATGTGATGTGATTGCAGAGCCTAGTGATCTAGTGTATAGTGAGAACAGAAGCAGGCCGAGTACTGAGCTTTGAGGGACACCAGTTTCCAGGGAGCAGGGTTTGGACAAGGAGCCATTCCACATGACCTGAAAGGTGTGTTCTGTCAGGTATGATGTGAACCAGGTTAGAGCAGAGCCAGTAATGCCAAGTTTGGCCAGAGTGGATAGGAGGATTTGGTGGTTGACTGTGTCAAATGCAGAGGATAAGTCGAGGAGGATGAGGACTGAAGAGTGGGATGAGGCTCTGGCAGCCCGGAGCGACTCAGTCACTGTGAGGAGGGACGTCTCAGTGGAGTGAGCAGTCCTGAAGCCTGACTGATTTGGGTCAAGGAGGTCGTTTTGCAAAAGGTAAGAAGACAGCACGTTCCAGGGTTTTAGAGAGGAATGAAAGAAGAGATACAGGTCTGTAGTTTTGAATATCAGCTGAGTCTAGAGTGGGTTTCTTTAGGAGTGGCTTTACTGTAGCTGTCTTGAAAGGAGCTGGAATATGGTCTGAAGTGAGGGAGGAGTTGATCAGGGTGGTGAGGTAAAGATGTGCGAGATGCTTTGGAGAAGAGAGGAGGGAATCAGGTCGAGGGAACAGGTGGTGGCACGGTTAGACATCACTAGTGTGTGAACATCTTCAGAGGAGAGAGGGCTGAAGCAGGTAAGGCTGTCATAGGTGAGGGTTGGGGGAGGTGCTTTCTGGTAGGGCATCGGAGTAAATGAGGAGCTGATGTCTTTTACTTTCTTCGTAAAGTAAATTGCAAAGTCATCAGCAGTGAGGGAGGAGGGAGGGGGAGGGGGAGGGGGAAGAGGGGTGAGGAGAGAAGAGAATATGGAGAATAGTTCCCTGGGGTTGGAGGCAGAGGAGTTGATCTTGAGAGAGAGAGAGAGAGATGATCGTGCCGGTTGGAAGGTGAGGGGACAGAGTGTTTAAAGAGGAGGAGAGGGAGGACAACAGAGCGGAGGATAAGCTGCCTCGGTGGACAGCTGAGAGAACTGTTCTGTGGATGGTAATGAAGAGAGAACAGTTGAGGAGAGAGTGGAGGGAGAGAGGGATTTTAGGTTGCGGCGGGTGGTGACCGTGCGAGGTGTAGGGGCGAGGACAGCAGTTGACTCAAGGGGAGAGAAAAACCGACAAAGTGGTGGTCCGACACAGTAAGCGGGGTAACAGAGAGTGCCGAGGTACTACAGGACCTTGTGAAGACAAGGTCAAGTTGGTTCCCGGCCTGGTGGGTGGGTGGAGAGGGGGAGAGTGTGAGGTCAAATGTGGAAAAGAAGCTGATGAATTCAGATGAGCACAGCTTCTCAGGGGGGATGTTGAAGTCCCCAAGGACGATGAGCGGTGTGCCATCATCTGGGGAGCAGCTTAGGAGGGCGTCCATCTCATCATAGAAGTCGCAGAGAGGACCAGGAGGGCGATAGATCACCACAATGGTGATTTTGAAAGGTAGGGTGACAGAGACAGCGTGGAATTCAAAGATCTGAGTAGGTGGTCAAGGCTAAGGACTTGGTAAGTCCACGTGGTTGAGATGAGGAGTCCAGTTCCTCCTCCTCGACCTGTTTGTCTCGGGGAGTGTGAGAATGAGTAGGCAGTTGAAAGGGCAGCTGGAGTGGCAGTGTTCTCTGGGGTTATCCAGGTCTCTGTGAGGGCCAGGAAGTGGAGAGTCTGCAGGGAGGCATAGGCTGAAATGGTGTCCGCCTTCTTGACTGCAGACTGGCAGTTCCATAGCCCTCCTAGTACTTCAAGTTCAGTACCGGTGGAGAATGTTAGGTAGCGGAGATTGGCTGGATTACGGCCTCGAGCAAAGAGTCTCCGGTGAAACCTTCTCCGGTTAGATGTCCTGACTGAGATTGGCAGGGGCCCATGGCTCGGAAAGGTGGTGGAAAGTGGGTTACTCAGACTTCCTCGACAGACTCCTGCAGAAAGACTCCCTAAGTCTTTGTTCAACAGTCTTCGTTCGGCTGTCCTGACACTGCAGCTGACGCTGTAGTGACTAGCCTTTATGGGCTAGATTAACTCATGCGGATTTAGCTCCACCCAACAATCAAGGCTATTCAACACACCTGGCTAGACAGAAACTCACTTGATAGCTACTTAGCGTCAATGGTCTCACAACAACTGACACAAAGTATCTACACAAGATTAAATATTACAACTAACTTTCTTCACAGAATGCCTAAACACTGAGTCTACAAGTTCTCTTTACTCACCAGTAGCAGTTCAGTTTCATTCAGCTAGACAAAATGTAACTGTATGTAAAATGTAACTACCTGTCAGTGGCTTCAATGTTTTTGCTAACCATGTATGTTGTCACCTCAGCAGTAATTTGACAAGTGCATATACATACCATTGGACATTTTGAAGGCATCCAAATAGTCGTCTCATTCCTTGCTCTGACACCACGATGTCCTCGAGGTTCAGGGATACTTTTCTCTCCTTCGACTGAGTGACCACGTAGGCCACAGCACAGCAGGAGTAAGGATCAAGACTCTCTCCACTAAGAGCCAAATGGTAGTGCACTTTGTCAAGAAAGTAAACGCATCCTTCAGGACACCGGGACTCATACAAACACTGGCATAAGAACAGTATGTCCACATCAAGCCCACTGTCCTCAGTATCAGCCTCATCTTTCTTACACAGACAAGAGAGAAATGCATTTATCATTTCCTCGTAGAACCACTCAGATGTTTTCTTGAGCTCCAGATCTGGAATCAGACACTTCATCAAACTGGGTTTCTTCTCAGTCAACAACCGACACATGAAAGGGATCAGATGTTTCATGTGTTTCATCTCCTCAGTGAGGCACTGCTGAAAAACATCCTTGATCTTATCTGGATTCTTCAGGAGCCACAGTGCTGCAAAAAACTCCTGCATTGTGTAGTGAAGAAATGCATATGTGGTTTTTGTCTCAGTGAGAGCGACTTTGTCAACAAGTGGTTTCAGGAAGGAAAGGACACAGCTGTCTTCACAGGGAAGTTCTGTCAGGTTCACAGTTTTTCCTTCAGTTGCATGAAAAGCCACCTCAGCCAAAGACAGTATTTCCTCACTCTTGTTGCTGATGAAGGAGTTCAGATGTTTGTTTGTTGTTTTGTTGCTGTTTATCTGAAGACAGAAACGAACAATATTGATGTAGATTTCAGTTATACTGTTTGGCTGTGGAGAGTCTTCTGGTGTCTGAGATGAAAAGCAGGCAGCCACCATCAGTGCATACATTGGGACATGGCAAAGAGTTAACAACTCCACGTTTCTGAACACCTTTTCCTGTTCTTCACTTAGCATCTTAGCTATGTATGTTTTGACGCTCTGCTCACTAAAGCCTTTCACTTCCACTCTGAGAAAGTCCTCAGAATAAAGGTCCTCATCATCTGGTCTGCAGGTGATGATGACCTTGGCATGAGGGAGTAGGTCCTTCTCTACAATTTTCCGCACCACTGAAGAAGAGAGGTCTGTGACTCCATCAAAAATGATCGTAACACTGTCAGAGTTCTCCTTCATATCCTCTAAGACCTCTTCTTTGAATTTATGTGGTTCACTGAACACATTGAAAAGAAGATCCTCCAAGCTCATGTCCTTCTTGATGTGTGATGTTCCTCTCATGTCAAAGTAAAACATGTAATCCAGCTCCTTGGAGTCTCTTTCTGCCCAGAGTTTCAACAGTTCATGACTGAGCGCTGTCTTTCCGATTCCAGGTTTACCGACCAGGAGTATGTCTTCATTTAATTTTAGCAGTTTACTGGGGGACATTTCTGATCTGTCCTCAGGGATGTATGTCTTCATCTTTTTAGGGCGACTCATCCTGCTTTTCTTGCTCTTGAATTTCTTTATTTTAGATGGAGAAACACTTCCTTGTGTGTCTAAAACAAGTGAAGTGTACGACAGATCAGGCTTGTTTTCTCCAAACAAATTTTTGTTGGATTTCCAAAACTCGTTTGATATTTTTTGTGCTTTTGACTTCAACTTTGCCTGATATTGGTGGCACGGCCTTGAACCTAAAATAAAAACAACTGTGAGTCAATAAATGTACCATGAATTAACTACTAATTACTAAACTCATAAAAGATAAACAATGAAAATGTGACACACTATTAGAATTCTGCTTCTCAATACCTTGCAGGTAGTTTGAATCCATTTGTGTGTCTTCCTTGAAAGAAAAGCAGCTGATCCAGTGGAGAAGGTCAAACTTCTTGGTCTCAGAAGAAGCTGCACTATTTTTCTCAGGGTGGAGCGACGGCCTCCCTGAGGTCCTCTTCCTCGTCTTGTCAATAATCTTGAGGAACTCGTAGCAGGCTGCTTCTCCTTTTCTTGTGACTGAGTCCAGTATTTTCCTGGTTTTATCAAAGTCATTTCTCTCTGCCTGAATTTCACTGACCTCTTCATCATTGAAAACTTCCTGCTGATACAAGTTCTCCACAATCACTGAGAGACTCTTTAACTCTCTCACAAGGTGGACTCTGGCACTTCTGACGTACTCTAAGGCAGACTGTGTTGTACAAGCCATGTGTCCTGATTCTGCACACAGATCCAACTTCAATGATCTGGAGAACAAAAAACACATTGAAGAAAGTGTTAATTACAACAATTATGTTGCCTGTGATGGATTAACTTTTGCATTAAATGTCTAAAATCTCTCAGAGTAACAGTAATGTTTTTGCAGAACTGTCTAAACATCATTAGAATAGTATTACTCCACATAACATCCTACATATTCATCTTACTGACTGTCTTTCAGCAGCAGTGTCTACCTCTCTCAACTATTCAGCTCTTCAGTATAGAAATATTTGAACAACTCCAGGATGATCTTTAGCACAGATCTGTTTCTGAACCAATCAAACCAAACTGTTAAAATTCTGACTGACCTTATTTTCAACTCGAGTGGAGTCCAGAGGATAACCATCCAAAATTCCTGAAATTTCACTTCAATCCTTCTTTGAGAATTCTTGGAATTCTCTGGATGTAATTTGTTAGAAATGGAAAAAATTTGAGGGTATCACCAAAACTATTGGGGACAGCATAACTGCTAACAGTTGCTTATTATACAATTTGCTGTAGCTATTTTTGGCTGTAGTGACTACCTGCTGTTAGCAAGTAGATCAGTTAGGTAGGAGGCTAATTGGTCCTATTAGCGGATGGGAGCCTGCATTGACTGCGACCGTGTTTATGTCGAAATGGCATAAAAAAATATCCAATGTTTGTTTTGTCATAGGTAGGTATTGGTTGTGATCAACTCTAATTTGCACCCATGAGTACTGTTTCATTCATGTTATACTGTGGTGCTGACTACCTGACTATGGGTCAGAATGTTGATCGGTGTCGTTCTTCTTTGCGACGTCCTTTTTGTATATTATGTGGTACATTATTTTTGTATGCAAATTATCATTATAAATAGTTTCATATTTTACGTAACTAAAACGATGAAAGGGCAGATTTAAGAGCTGCTGAGAAAGAGAGCACACATTACACCAATTTTAAAATCTCTACTGGCTACCATTAAGCTTCACAGTCGATTTTAAAGAGGTCACATTCTGCTTTTTGGGTTTTTGCCTTTTCTTAATTGTGTTATGAAGCTTTTTTGTGCATGTAAAAGGTTTGCAAAGTGAAAAAGCCCAAAGTCCAGGCCAAAGGGAGTTACTGTCTCCCACAGAAATCACTCCTGCACTGCCTGAAACGCCTGGTTTGGAGTTGAGCCTTTACTTCTGTAACTTATGTGCGTCACTATGTAACAGCCGTTATATAAATATATATTTTTATATATTTACTATAAAATGACTACACTCCAGTCAGTCAGCAGACTTTCTTTTTGATCACACTACCTTGCTCGGCATGACCCGCCTACTCTGCCTCTGATTGGCTACATCCTGCCCGTTAAGAAATGCGCATGTGCAACTCTCATCAAAGACTGAACAGAGTCAAGATGTCTCACTCCGTGGCTAAAACAGAGCGTTCAAGACACAGTGTGTACAGGGATGCTGAAGCAACGCACCATGTGAGAAAAATAATGTGTTTTTTGAAAATTAAAGTATGTAAACTTATTCCACTAGGACCCACAAATAAAAGTATGAACCTGCAAATAAGCATTAGTGTTGGTGACCACTGGTCTGGATGCTTCTGTTTTGCAGTTGTTTCAGATGCGATGCTGTCTTTTCTATTGCAGATGGTGGTATGGGAAGAGGTTGAGTCTTTTGGGGTGTGTGCATGGGTTTTGGGGTGTCTTGAGTTTGTTGTTCTTTTTCATTTCTCGGGGGATTTGGCTTCTCGCTTGGATTGTTGGGCTTGTGGTGGAGATGGTGGTGTTGGGACGGGTGCTGGATGGGGTTGTACTGACTGGTGGTCTCAGACATTTTGACTCTACTGAATTTATTTTGTATTAATTATAGCATTAAACTAAGTAATACATGTCTCTTGTTCCTGTATTGTTCCTGCATTTCACTCAAGATAATGTTTCCTCAGTTCCTGTTTTAATTGCTTGCTGTGTATGTACTGTACTGTCTGTGTGTGGGGGGATGGAGGGATATTGTTTTTATTGTTCTCATACTGTGTTACTTTGCTGTGTTAAAGTTCTATACACATAAAGTTTGATTGATTGAACTACATTTATACTGCATTAACGAAGAAAACAGACAGCAAATGATTATTTGCTGAGACCACATCATACACAGACACAAGCAGACTGTATATCAGAGAGAAACACTTACACAGAGGTCTCTGCTGATGATAGACTCCATTCAGTGTCTTTGGTTTGAGGTTTTCCTGATCACCAAGAAAAAGGAACAAAAAACAGTCACATGATATCATCAAGTCAGAAGAGAGTCCCAGATAAAGGCGGCATGATTGATTAGTTGGTGGGGCTACATCCTCAGATTGAGTACCATAAAGGTTTAGTATAAACTATAATATTTACTTTTATTAACCCTAAAATAGAGTGAGGGATGGGTATCGAGAACCAGTACCGTTGAGAACCAGTGATAAATTGTCTGATCCATCTGAATGGTACCCGAGCCTCACAGATACTGGATTTTTCACCAGTAGTCTCGCCGATACAGTTCAGCGAGACTCTGGGCCGGTAAGAAAATTCAGACAGATGTATCAGCTGATAGATATTATATACATACAGTATGTAATGGAGGCAGTACATTTTACAGTTTAACAATTAACTTTAACTTTGCTACTTACTTTACTGTTTGCATCTGTTTCTTCATTGTGTTCTGGAAAAAGATGAAAAAGAGGAAAGTTATAACATATATAATCTCAATAATCTAAATCTAAACTGTATCAATTCCTTTTATTGAGGACAGCATGTTGTTTTGACAGTTGTGCATTGTGAATTTATTTGCGTTACGTTACTGAGGATAAATATCCTGTTTAAAATAACATTAACGCACAACAAGCAGATTTTTTTCCAACAAATGCTGCACAAATATTCTTTCATTTCATTTTCCATGATAGCAGACGGACTGTTAGCTCTCAGGCTACAGCTAGCACCACTAAATCTGATCAGGAATCAATAAAGGAACAAAATCTGACTGATAAAGGCACTAAAATCTAATAAAAGCCTCTCCACGTATAGAAAAATACAACAGACTGTCACATACACATCAAAAATATGAAATATGTCGCAGTAAAGAAAGCAAAAGGAAAAGAGCACAAAGTAGGAAGCTGTTAGCTTCTCGCTGCCTTCAAGAAGGAAGCTAACGATGTTAAATCAGGGCTGAACCGCCTCAACGCTCAGATTTGTGTCCAGTCCACGGAGAAACTAAACTGAAGGGTTGATGTGATAAATGTTTCATGAATGTAATTTTTGTAATTAGTCCTGAAAGTCATAATTCGTCCTGAAAGTCATAATTAGCTTGTTACAAAGCAGAAAGATAAAAGTCACCTCGCCGTTACCCGCCGTCAGTTACCGGACTTGCTAACAGCTAACTCGTCCAATAACAGTCCGCTTTAAATACTCACAAATATCCAGGTGAGGTTAATAACTCCTGTCAGAGACACGACCGCCACACTCACCTGTGCACACCGTCTCCATCCGACACACACCGCGAGCTCCGGCAGGTGCCGTTACTAACTGCCACATCCGGCCTGGGCCTTTCACAATAAAACTGACAGGAAGCGACAAAATGGCGCCCAAATGAACTAAATACGCCGACTTTACACGACAAACGATGCGTGGCGGCATTTCACAGTTTTAACCCTCTTTAAACAGAAGTAAAGACTTTTCATAGAGTGAAGTGTTCAGTCAAACATGAGGTAGAGCCTCATGATACACAACAACATCAGACAGAAGTCCTGAAAATGTTCGGGCCTCGTCTGGATCTGTGTCCAGTGCAACACTCCTGTAGCCTGGATGTGTCTTTATCTCTCCTTCTTAATCCACCTTTTTCTTCCTGAAACTCACCTGTGTGACCCAGACAGCAGTTTGTCCTCCAGAGGTTTCGGCCCGTGGGTTTCTCTGTGTGTTTATAAATCCTGACACAGGTTCAGACACTGTGCTGCTGCTGCTGTGACTTACTTTCACTTTGTTTCCTGTATGAACTCTTAATATAATGTCATGTATGTAATGTAATGTGCATTAACATCCACCAGATGTCACTGCTGGACAACAAATCACAAACTGAGGGGTGAACTCCAGCCTGACAGCAGGACTTCTGTCTGAAACAAGTCATCCTGGAGTTATAATTGTGTTTTGAAGGTCAAATTAATGACAGATTTGAATCACTTCTGATCACAAGATACTAAATATTATATAAAATAATAGACAACAACAGCAGCACACTCTGCAGCAACATGTTGAATCACTTCCTCTGAACATTAAAGCTTCATGAAGGGACGCTGTGTTGTAGGACTGCTGTATCAGACTGCATTACTTTCAGCTCGGGGCTGGTCTGCCTGATAACCTGGCAGCCAGGTGTGTACAGATGTAAAGTAACAGTTTGGAAAATACATCACATCATTAAAGAATCAGTGTTTCAGAGCGGCACACGGTTTGTTTCAACATTTAAAGCTTTCTGTTTGACTCTTTGTGGGTGAAATTAAATGTATTTGTCAGTAATAACAACTGAATAATAATAATAGCACAAGTACTAAATAATATTGAGCACGAGTACTTTTACTTTTGATACTTTAAGGACATTTTCCTGACACTTCTGGACTTTTACGTAACATTTTGAATGCAGACCTTTGACTCGTTATTTTTTTAGATTGCAGTATTTCTGCTTTTACTTCAGTAAAGGATGTGAGTACTTTTCTCCACCACTGCAAAACAGGTGAAACATGAGTGTTGGGACGTTCCTCACAACACAGACTGGAGCTGAGTTGGCAACTTTTTTACTTTTATTTAGTAAAAATCACCTCGTTAACCGACGGTGACAAAATGCCAAATCTAAGAGCTGAGAACAGCAGGAAAAATACTGCCGGATGGAAAGTTAGAGAACCAGAATGTCAACAAAACACAGAAGCTGTGTCACGACAAAGTGTGTCACAGAGCGGGCTGAGAGGAACATCCAGGATGGCACTGATCCTGTTCCTCATCCTCGCTGACATTTCCTCTCAACCAGCTCTCCATCTCATCTACAGCACAGAGCTGCACTTCCTTACCAGCTGAGTCTGTTGATCACCAGCCTTGAAGTAACATCTCCAGCACCTCTGATTGTGTTTGTAGTTCACACTGAAGGATCCAGAACAGTCTGGTCTCTCCTCAACACAGTCAGCCACCATCTCTACTTCTCTACTGTCCTTCACCACCTCAGAGACGCTGCGATCCAACATAGATGAACAGCTTTGACAGAAGGACCCACGCTGGAGGCTGGACACTCTGGTATGAAGAGGCTCTCTGAAGGAACAAACAACTCAACACAAACTAATAAAAGTGAGAGAGAAGCCGTCACATCCTGATCACCAGGCTGGTCGCTGTTAGTGGGAGGACGACCTGTGAAGGACGGGTTCATTTAGCCGTGACTTACAGAAGAATCAGAAGGAGAGACAGTGATGACCGATGTGTCTTCACTCTGTTTGCTGTGAAAATTCACAATACGAGATGAAGTGGATGGTTTGGTTGTCCTCACCTCCTGAGAAAAGGAAAAGACAATAGCTGAAAAGATCCATCCAATCCTGAAAACAAGACGAGAGCGAGGAGAGTTTCACTTTCTGATGAAGGAGCTGCACAATTATCCTGATCGCGTTGTGTTCTGTCATGTTCTGGAGGCATTTCTTCATCAGAAGTCAGACGACGTAGATGTGTTGGCTTTCAGGGAGTTTCTCCATCATCTCCCATAGACTTCAATACAGCTGACACCACAGTCTGGCACCAGCGACAGATTCAGTGCCGTGACGACCCTTCCTTCTTTTTAGGTTCCTCGGTGTGTTTCAGGATGTCAGCGGTCCAGTCTGATACGCTGCGAGCTATAAAGGAACCACACATTACACAAATGAAGTTGCAAATTGAACCTGACAACAGAAAACATGACGGGGAAAGTTTCGGGGGTCAGTGTGTAAACATGAGGGACACAACGTGCAGCAGGACTGGACCAAACAAAAGGCCTCAGCTGGACCCGGCACAATGACAGCGTAGCAGCCACACATCCTCCTCCCTCCTCTTCCTCTCGTGGAGCAGCAGTGGGTCTGGACCTTGAACTGCACCTTCACTGAGCCTCTCTCCCTCTTTATGTTCAGGTCTGGTTCCTCTGTGTAGAGAAACACTGCAGACAACAGACATCTGACATTTCACAAGCACATCTCTGTTCTCAATAAACTTCATGACGTACAGTATATTTATCTTTCTGGAACCAGGAAGCTGATGTGTCTGTGTCTGTTGTTAGTTGTTGAAGGCACAGACATCTTTGTTGACTTCCTTTGAAGATCTCTGGACTTTGAGTTCGAAGTATTTCACCTACTCCAACTTCAACATGTCGTCATTTTGTTATCACATTTCCCTTTCGCAGATTAAATCTCATCATTGATAAAAACTTTTGTACTGTTCTTCACTTTCATCTGACTGAAATGGTTCAAATGCTTTAAAACTTGATAACTGTAATAAATGTAAATCATACAAACATCACAGAATAATGTTGCAACAAGCTTTTGGCTCTTTTGTAAAAAAATATATTTATTGATATATTTACAACTGTACATTTCACAATATATTAGAAAAGTCATTGTATTTCCAGGAAGTGTTAAAAGTGTTTTTGGTGGAAGAACTGGTTCTTAGCCGTTGTACCGGGTCTCAGAACCAGGTCTCTCTCTGGAACAGTAACTCGGCTGTTAGTGGGTTTATACACATTTTCATCAGGAAACACTGATTACTGCACTTTACAGTCAATTAACTGTTTTAATGAGGAAAAGCTTAGAAAATGTTTGTATGAAGAAAACAGAGATCAGGCATTACTTCATTTAAAATGTGAAATAAAAACAAAACTCATATTTACATTTTTAACATCATTTCCTTGAGATAATTTACTGAACATGATTTTCTCCTGAAAGCACCTTTATTGCATCATTACTTTGAGATATCATTATAGAGTCATTCTTCTCCACAGTGAACTCAACATTCATCCCAAAATACAAACATACAGTTGTCACAAAGTAAAAATAAATTCAGTTAATAATACAAAATGATAAATTAGGCCAACTCATAAAATCAAGGAACAGTTATGGCCTCTATTAGTTTTGTTACAATAAAAAAAAGGATGTAATCGTGGACCCAACAGAACAACCTGATGTGTAAAACCTGAGAGTTATCACATAAATATGAACACGCTGAAGACAAATCTACAGAATCATGAACAAGAGAAGAGTCATGATCTCCAGATGGTTATTATCAAACACTGCTGGCTGCTCTTGGCCTCCAGACAACCTTCTGAATCCCAACAAAAACCCAACAACAATTCATACACGGCATCAAAGATCATCTATGTTAAAAAAAAACATGTCATACATGTGCATCAAAGATCATCTATTTAAAAGATGAACGCGAAATAACTCGTGCATCAGACATTGTTTATGTAAAAAAATCATACATGTGCATCAAAGATCCTCTCAAAAGGATGATGCTAAAACAAACGTTCATACACTGCATCAAAGATCGTCTATGTTAAAAAAAACATTTCATACATGTGCATCAAAAATATCTATTGAAAAGATGAATGTGAAATCATACATGTGCATCAAAGATGGTCAATGCTAAAAAAAAAAGTGTGTCAAAGTTTGCTGAAAAGATTAATGAAACAGTTTAGAGTAAATTAAAAGTTTAAAAAAATGTAAAAATGTACACAGGCGGTGTAAATGACCATTATCATGTATACGCATATTTACAATTTTTCCCAAAATAATTTTTACCTAAAGGATTTTTATCTAAACATACCTGTAATTCATCATCAGGATTTAATGTTAAAAAACATTTCATACATGTGCATCAAAAATCATCTATTGAAAAGTTGAATGCGAAATAACACATGTGCATCGGAGATTGTTAGTGCAAAGAAAATCATACATGTGCATCAAAGATGGTCAATGCTAAAAAAACAACAATAAACGTGCGTCAAAGTTTGATGGAAAGATGAATGAAACAGTTTAGAGTAAATTAAAAGTAAAAGAGATTAAGAATGTACACAGGTGGAGTAAAGGACATAATATGTGTACAAATATTTACAATTTTTCCCAAAATAATTTTTACCAAAACGATTTTTATCTAAACATTAGTTTCAGTATCAGTAATTCATCATTAGCATTCAACATTCATCCCAGAATAAAGTTATCACAAAATAAAAGTACAGAAACCTGCAGTACAAAAATACAGTTATCACAAAAAGGATAAAAGATAAATTGGGCCTACTCATAAATTTGCATTTATTTTGTCACAAAAAAAAAAATTAAATCATCACAAACAAATAACCTGATGTGTAAAACCTGCGAGTCGACCACCAAAACAGTAACAAGTAATCGTACCAAAGTCATATTTTCATCTAACGATCATGAGACATCAATGACTCCCTGATCAGCACGTTACCACCACACTGACGGCTGCTTCACCAGATTTCAAACCGCTTGTCTTTCTTAAAAGGAGTTCTGTCCTCGATGTTGTTCCTGAAGAGTCTAGAAAAAGACCAAAGCAGAGAGAAACATCACTCACTCAGCCACAATAACATGTGACAGCATTAACTCATCTGAGATGATGAAGTACAAACGTCTTAATAAATGAACGGTGCAGTGATGAATGTTTGCTCACCGCACAGCGTCGATGGACGGGTTGATGGAGACCAGTTCAAGTAACATGTCAGTTGAAGCATCAGTGATCTTATTGTGACTCAGACTGTAACACAGATACAGAAAGTGACGCAGAGGATATTTATGATGGTGAATTATATCAGCCTGCTGCTGGTGGAGACAGTACAGCTACTGTCCAACACACAACAGCAGGGACAGACACAGAGCAAGGACATAACTAGAATTATATACATTTTGTCACATGAACACGTGGATGTTGACAGACTGATACTCACTCCAGGACTTGTACTTTGTGCAGATGTGTGAGGAGTGTGAGCAGCAGCTGGTCAGTGAGCTCACAGTGACTCAGGTCCAGTTCTGTCAGTCCTTCAGAGACGTCCAGCAGCTGAGCCAAAGCTCCACAGGCCCTCTGATCCAGTGTGGTGTGACTGAGGTCCAGCTCTCCACCCAGGGCTCCACACAGAGACACTGCCCGTCTCACTGTGTCTCTGTCACTGTTCACAGGAACCACGGACAGCAGCCGGAGGACGACCGTCTTACTGGCTCTAAACAGGAGGATCAGAGCAAAGAGCTGATTGTTGAGGCTGATTTATGGTTGAATGTAGATTCTACGCAGAGCCGACGGTGTAACCTACGCATGTGGCTTTCAACATAGTGTCTCTGCTGCTGGTGGTGGTGATACAGGGAACCGCCAGCTGCACTTTCCCCAGTAAACACACCGACCCCTTCGGTTTGCAGCTGTGTCTCTGGGCCTGGCAGAGTGGACAGGCCTGGTGTCAGCTGCTCCTCCATACACACCCATCTTGGATGCAGGATGTGACTTGGTTTCGACAAGGTGACATTTGCCACTGGGCTACTCCTGGAGGGGCAGCCTGTCCTTTGGACATCCGGCCTGTCCGCTCTCTCAAGCCCAGAGACACTCGGACAATGAAGAGCTGCTCCTGAGGAGGTGATTATCCAAGAACAGCATCAGAGGTCAGTGTGTTTACTGGGGAAACTACAGGTCACAATGCCCTGTACTAGTACCACCACTAAGCACCAGAGGAGGAGCCAGAAACGTGATGCTACCAAGTGGAGAAATCAGTCTTTGCGATCTGCGTTGTGACAATGTGCAGGTACAATTCTGGGGAGGTGTGAGTCAGAGTATGATGTAGGTGTTTCAACACAAAGCTTTAAGCTGCATAAACATAAAAATAAACAAGTTTCTTCTCTGGTTTAGGTCACTCTGTTGTCTTTCCCACCTGAGGAGGACTCTGTCCAGGACAGGAAGCAGCAGGTCCAGTCCGCTGTCCTCCACCTCACAGTCCTGCAGGTTGAGCTGAGTGCCCTGGCTGCTGCGTCTCAGGATGGTGGAGACGGCCCTGCAGTCCTCATCAGTCAGACTGAGAGTCTCACTCTGACCCTCCTGTGGCAGCTCCACACAGGAGGAGCAGGACAGATCCAGCCTGTGCTGCAGAGTCCTGAGCAGGCTGACTGCTGCCCCCTGCTGGGCGTCAGAGGCAGCACAGCAGTGGATGAACTTCAGCAGCAGATTTCTGTCAACACTGAGAGGAAATAGATAGAAAAATACAACATTAAACAAATAATAACCACATACTTTCATCGATTAGTTGTCGATATGATGTGCAGATTAACAAATATTCCAAATAAAAGACACCACAAATAATATTAATTCAGGATAATCATGTTTCTTAACAACTTGGGTTTAATTATTGTAGTTTTGTTTTTCATTTCTATTAGTTATAAAAACAAAGAGACCATCGCTTTAATAGCTTAGATCTGAGAACACAGTGACTCACTTATACTCGTTGTAAGTCAAGAGACAAAAGAAGTCAGATGATCAGACAAGTTGGAAACAAACAGGTTAGATAAACTCATTTTTAAGACAAAATGAAGTCAAACGGTGAAATAATTACTCCAACTGTCACAGTGAGAGATGCATCATGTCCTGTGTGTTGAAGAAGACGGATACACTGACAAACAAACACTAATGTTTTACCTGAGTTGAGAAACTCTGTCCAGTGTAACGAGGACGGACTCCACTTCCTCTGTTGGTATGGAGGTCCACAGGAGCTTCAGTTTAACTCTGTCAGTGTGTTTGAGGGTGAAGAGCAGAGCATCACAGTCCACAGAGTTCATCTCTCTGCAGGTCAGGTTGATCACATGATCCAGTGACCTCAGTAAACTGGGTATAAAGGGACTGGCACGAGCGTTATAGATCTCTGTGATGACAGTCAACACAAAGCTGGGACAGGCTCTGAAAACATAAAGTGTATTCACCAGGACACTTTGATGAGTCAAAGAATCAACAGACTGATGTAACACATGATGCAACTGATTCAATAAGACAAACTGACGTCTGCATCTGGTAAAAAGGTTAAAAACAAACTAAGAACCTTTTAAATACAATCCTGTGCAGAAAGGGAAGCAGACGTGGGATGTTCTCCAGTGAGAAACGGTTCTTCCTCAGGTTCACAGTGATGGTCTGAGCTGACGGCTGCTGCAGCAGATAGTGAAGAACCTCCCAGTTCAGAGAGAACGAGCTCAGGTCTCCACCAACCTTACTCAAGAAGGAGCAGGTCAAGTCCTTCTCCTGGATGTCTTGGAGGAGGGAGAGGAGCTCCTGGGAAATCTTCTCACTCAGTCTGCAGATAGAAATGTATGAGTTTATCTTAGAAAAGTAAATGATTCATACATTTGTATTTTCATTCATTAGATTGTGTTTCTGAAGCTCAGGAGAGACTTTTACTTGATTGTTAGAGGACCATCATGAAGCAGCAGTGGAATGAGACTCTGAGCAGGGACACAGAACTCAGTCAGGTCCAACCGGCCGACTGTCCAGTATCTCAGCAGGGACGCCAAACTACTGACGACCTTCAACAGAACTCTTTCTGATGGTCGGCCTGTCTGAGGGGCGAGAGACAGCTCCTCAACAGCCAACAGACAGGCCACTCTCTTCCTTCTTACCCACTGAGACAGAAACAAGGCCGTACCATTGGAAAGCCTGAAAGCAGAGAGAGGGAGAGGAGAAGCAGCTGTGACATCATGACGTTCACCACTAACTGCACATTCAAACTGGACCAGATGGTGTTACAGGAACAACATTAAATGTAGAAACACAAACCTCAGACTGTGCAGTTGTGTTGTGTGTCTAAAGAGGAGGGAGGCTCCTCTGACAGACCTCCTCCTGGGTGTGAGGACGAGATCCACATCAGAACCACAGAGTCTGAGAACTCTTCCCACAGACCTGCAGGTTTTCCAGCCCAACTCTCCTGTTAGCTGCAGGGTGAAGCCCAGGAGCTGCAGCAGAGAGGCCAACTGCTCGGCCTCCTCTCTGGATCTCACAGAGATTAATGTGCACACACGCTGGAAGAACTCTGGATCACCACTGAAACAATATGATGGAAGAGGAGTGAAAACAGAAACACAGGCTGCATTACAAACCACCTGATGGACCATGTTGTTCATGGAGAATGACATTTAGGAAACACAGACAGGATGAAATAATATAACTGTGTGTTAATATCACACTATATTAAAATACTCCTGAATAAATACTGAAGACAGAATGTCCATTATTAGTGTGACTTACCTGAGCTGTGAGATATGAGGCAGACACTGTAGGAAACTCCTCACTTCACTCTCTTCATGTGAGCAGCCTGTCAGCTCCACTTGTTTCTTCTCTGATGTGAGTTTCAGCACTTCCAGGAGGATGGAGCTCTTTCTCTTTGAGAGGTTTATGGACCAGACTGCAGGAGCTGACTGGAAAACTGACTGTAATGATGGAAGGACACTCAGGCCTGTTTCAGTCTCATAGTCCTTCAGGTGGGAGCACAGATCCAGCAGGAAACCACACTGATCTTCTTCATCCATGCCATTTGAAGGGAATGTTTCATATGTGCACACTGATGATAACAGCTCCAGTATCTTCTCTCCTGTCTGCTGTTCTCTCTCTGCTGCTGCACAGAACAGATTCACAAAGAACTTGACTTCACCTTTGAACTGCCGAGAGACACTGGAACAAGAATTGAACATTTAGTTATGACATGATGTCAACAACAGAAACACAGTCATGTATTACTGATATGGAGTTTATCTGCTAAAAGTCTTCAGATACCTGCTGATGAGAATAATACAGTAAAGTAGATCTACTCTATGTAACTGAGGAATAAATACATTGGGGTGTGTGGAGAAAAACACAGCATCATATATAAAACTCTGTACAGTAACAGTTGTGGACCAACCAGCTGAAAGTATTACCTCAATCTGGAAAATACTAGCAGCTAATTAATGATTACATCATCATCTACAAGATATTATTTTGTAAATGATGATCAATAAACCCTTTTATGAATCACTCTGATTATGAGCTGGATTTATTGAGAATAAAAAACTCTTCTGAAGTCGCTACAACATATTTTTAAATGTCCATTATTAGTGTGACTTACCTGAGCTGTGAGATATGAGGCAGACACTGTAGGAAACTCCTCACTTCACTCTCTTCATGTGAGCAGCCTGTCAGCTTCACTTGTTTCTTCTCTGATGTGAGTTTCAGCACTTCCAGGAGGATGGAGCTCTTTCTCTCTGAGAGGTTTATGGACCAGACTGCAGGAGCTGACTGGAAAACTGACTGTAATGATGGAAGGACACTCAGGCCTGTTTCAGGGTCAAAAGAGTACAGATCCAGCAGGAAATCACACCATTTCTTTTTAAGAGGGAATCTTTCATATGTGCACACTGATGATAACAGCTCCAGTATCTTCTCTCCTGTCTGCTGTTTTCTCTCTGCTGCTGCACAGAACAGATTCCCAAAGAACCTGATTCCTTCTGAAGGTTTTGTCTGATCAGGAACAAAACTAAAGAGAAGGAAACATTTGTGATGATTAGATCTCGTCTCAATAAATAACAACAACACAGTTCAGTATAAACTTACATTTAAATTTAAAATGCTTCTTTCATCAGAGCAGGCTGAACATCACAGTTTAACTTTTACTGACTCACAGAAACTGATCCTGTTTCTAAAATCACTGCATGTTTGGTATTTTTAGTGCTTGTACTTGATGTAGTTTTACATCGTGTGTGAGTTCTAAGTGTGAAATATATTCACAAAATATAAATATACTTAGTGAAACAACAGCATCAGTTATGATACACGACACATTTCCATTTACTGAATCAAGAATTCATTATGAATCAAAGCATCAAAATGCTGTAGCTGGTCCTGGTGAAGCCGATATTAACTACTTTAGTTTAACTATTGTTTGGTTATTTAATCTATAATAAAGGTTTACATTTTGGAAACTCATCATATGTGTATTTAAAATCTTACACTGCAAAGTAACAAGCAAATATATCTGTCAAATACATTTAGTGAGGCAAAGAGTACCAGCGTGGCAACATAACCAAGAATACAATGGAAATAATCAAGTATAAGTTTGGACCTCAGTATATTACTTGAGTAAATGTACTCACTGTAGTTACTTTCCAACTCTGATATTTAAGTCTACTTTTGTGTTGCTGTGCTGCAGTGGGACCTCTGTCTCTGGTTTCTGGCATCACTTCATATTTAACAGTCTGTTTATCAGACACTGTATCAGCAGTGGCTTCTGTTGTTTATGATTTCCACTTCACATCCATAAAGTCTGCTCTCTAATCGGGCGTTCAGACCAAACGCAAGGCAAATTATTTGTGCGTCTAGATTACATATAAAGTCAATGACAAATGTTTGCGGACACCCAGAGCTGTACGATAACACATCTTCTCGTATCGAGACAGGACACAACAGGAGCTGATGTGGAGGAAAGTGAATGAGGAAGTCGGACTACCTGGTAAGTTATGGAAATGTGTCTCAGCACAGCAAAGTCCTGATCGATCCAAACTCCATTCAGAGAACAAGCATTTTAAAAGTTGTTTTGTTTGTTGCTTGTCGTCTGGCCGACAGACCTGACGAAGCACGAACTCAGGCTTTTTGATGCTATTTCAACGTCCTTTTGATCCTTTTATTGGGTCAGATCACAGAGAAATCTCTTTGTTAGGGTTCATACCGATGTGGTAAGACAGATTCATTCAGTCTACGTCTATTTGCTGGTCACAGGGGCTATTTATTGAGTTTTTCACCTATTAGGAAACTGCACTCACTGGAGACAGATGGACAGACGCTCTGCGGCTGAGAACTGAGCACCGGTCAACCTCAGGTAGCGCTGGAAGCTGCTTTAAGCCAGACGCAGCTCCAGACGGTGAAATTCACCCAGCTGGGTGTCACACAAGTAACATTAATTAAAATGAATAATCCTGCAGTCATACTCGATCATGTCGGATCAGGCCAATATTCTCTTCACATTTGGTCTGAACGCACCATAAGTTCTACTAGGACCCAAACTAATATCAGAACATTTTAAGAAATGTGGATGAAGTCACAAGCTGTAAATTTAATATTGATGACAAAGAAATACAACGGAAATATATGAAAAGACATCGTCTGTTATGTTAGATTGTATGCAACATTTAAGTTTGGCACAACGTTATTTAGAACACAACTCTTCACACAAAGAGTTAATTAATGTAAAGTGCAGTTTTAAAAGCTTTTACCAAAAACAGTTGTTGACTGACTTACCTGAGCTGTGAGATATGAGGCAGACACTGTAGGAAACTCCTCACTTCACTCTCTTCATGTGAGCAGCCTGTCAGCTTCACTTGTTTCTTCTCTGATGTGAGTTTCAGCACTTCCAGGAGGATGGAGCTCTTTCTCTCTGAGAGGTTTATGGACCAGACTGCAGGAGCTGACTGGAAAACTGACTGTAATGATGGAAGGACACTCAGGCCTGTTTTAGCCTCATAGTCCTTCAGGTGGGAGTACAGATCCAGCAGGAAACCACACTGCTCTTCATCATCCATGACATCTGAAGGGAATGTTTTATATGTGCACACTGATGATAACAGCTCCAGTATCTTCTCTCCTGTCTGCTGTTCTCTCTCTGCTGCTGCACAGAACAGATTCCCAAAGAACTTGACTCCACCTCCAAACCAATAAGAGACACTGGAACAAGAATTGAACATTTAGTTATGACATGATGTCAACAACAGAAACACAGTCATGTATCACTGATACGGAGTTTATCTGCTAAAAGCCTTAAAATACCTGCTAACAAGCAAAATATTTACTATAATTAATAAATATATTTAGTATAATATATTACAATTACATGGCTGATCAAATGAGCATATTACTTCAGGACAATATTAGATTCAACTAACAATTACATCTTCATCTGATGATTTTTTATAATTGACAGTCAATTAACTTTTTTCGAAACACTGGTGATTATAAGAGATATTTATTTTAAAAATAAAAAACCTCTTCTGAAGTCGCTATGAAATGTTTTTAAATGTACATTATCAGTGTGACTTACCTGAGCTGTGAGATATGAGGCAGCCACTGTAGGAAACTCCTCACTTCACTCTCTTCATGTGAGCAGCCTGTCAGCTTCACTTGTTTCTTCTCTGATGTGAGTTTCAGCACTTCCAGGAGGATGGAGCTCTTTCTCTCTGAGAGGTTTATGGACCAGACTGCAGGAGCTGACTGGAAAACTGACTGTAATGATGGAAGGACACTCAGGCCTGTTTTAGCCTCATAGTCCTTCAGGTGGGAGTACAGATCCAGCAGGAAACCACTCTGATATACATCATATATGTAATCTAAAGGGAATGTTTTATATGTGCACACTGATGATAACAGCTCCAGTATCTTCTCTCCTGTCTGCTGTTCTCTCTCTGCTGCTGCACAGAACAGATTCACAAAGAACTTGACTTCACCTCCAAACCTGTCAGAGACACTGGAACAAGAATTGAACATTTAGTTATGACATGATGTCAACAACAGAAACACAGTCATGTATTACTGATATGGAGTTTATCTGCTAAAAGTCTTCAGATACCTGCTGATGAGAATAATACAGTAAAGTAGATTGTTACAGTCGAGTGTTGCACCTGTGTTTGTTTGTTCTGGTGTTAGTTTTCCCTCCAGGTGACGCCCTCTCCTCCTTCTTGCCTATGAGTGGAGGATCACGCCTGAGCTCCCTCACCATTAGGCCATGGTGACTTATAAGCTCTGTGTAAACTAACAATGGGGCCAGAGGGGCAAGTGGCTGTAGTGTCTGCATGAGCCACAATACTGAGCAGTAAGGTGATTTCTTCTATTGATTAGTGATCCAACATTTAGCGCTGGAGTTGCTCTCAGCTTTAAAACATTGATGACATTGGTCGTGTTTTCTTCTGTTGTAGGATGACCGCCATCTTCCTTTTGAAGACACTGGTATGTTGTTGAGTCTAGGGATGGGCGATATATATCGTTGGCGATAATATCGTCATTTTTTTTTTTGACGATGTGCAAATTTCCATTATCGAGTACTCGATAAACTCCTCACATCCACTTAACACACGGTGCAGCAACGCTCTCTACAGCATGGCAGGATTCGCCCCACCCCTCGACCTCTTGCCTTCGACCTCTGAACCCCGCGACGTCTCATAACAACAACAACAATGGCGGACTACATGCTTGTGTTCGTGTTTCTTGCAACTTACTCGCCTTGTAGTCCGAGTGTGAGTCGCAGCATCAGTTCGACCTCATTATCGGTCCACACAAATGATTCTGGTTTCCTTGCACTAGCCATTTTCGTCTTCTTCTTGTTGGGTTCGGTTTCTCCGTCTACTGTCTGTTTGTTTACAGCGCGCAAGCTTTTTGTGCTCGCGACATCTCTTCTTCTCCGTTTTTGGTGAATTTCAAGCGCCACGTATAGGCCTGGAATATGAACTACAGCGTTTTCAGTCGTTTTCAGTGGATCGGTCTGGACACAAATATTCTTGAATTTTAAAGGATATCGACTGATTATCGTTATCGCCAAAGTCCCCCAAAATATCGAGATATTATTTTTTGCCCATATCGCCCACCCCTATTGTTGACCCAATTACTATTATTTTCATTTGTAAATGAATCTTTTGTGTTTAAACTCCAACATCCTGTCTTTCCTTCTTCTTTTACTCTGGTTTTATTTAACTATGTTACTCCCCCATCCCCTGGCCTCACAGGGACGTAACATAGATCAACTCAGAAACAGTCTGTCATCTAGAAAACTTTACACTGTAACAAAATAGAGTTCTCTTTCATAATATTTCGTTCGATGTCTCACTATGGGATGCACGCCTCGCTGCAGCCCTCAGAAGCATTAATCTCATTACGCCAATCCTGATTGGCTGGTGAAACGTGTCCGTCCGCCTCAGGTAGTCCCCTCTACCTTAAATAGCGCATGCGGACGGCACCACGTCATTCAAACACCTCTTCTCACTTGGAGCATATCTTACGTCCAAGGCTAGCTGGCTAAACTGTCCACAGGCGGACCTTACTTAGCTTCCGTCGCCGGGCGCTACTAGCTTTTTGGATATCCTCTTTGCTTCATCGATCACACCAGATCGAACCAGTGCTTTCCTTGCTCTCCACAGCTTGGCCAGCACTGTCCTCGACGCCCCACCACGGCAGTTCGAGCACCGAGTATTAGCACACCAGCTAATTTTTCGGCTTCTTCACGTTAGCACACCAGCTAACTGCCTCGACTCCCCGCCTGCACACCAGCTCGCGAGGAATGGAGGCTAAATCCCCTCACACCAGAGGGCACGGAGACTCTGGGGCCCGACTCTGTCGTTGCGGGAATAAGATTTCGAGTACGGATCCACACCAGGTCTGCTCGAGCTGCCTGGGGCTGCAACACGCCCGGCTTGCTATCGACGTCCCCGGCTCGTGTCAACACTGTGCGGTGTTCACTGTCAAGAGTCTCCGCAGACGGCTAGCCCGCCAAGCTAGCTTGTCTGGACATGACCCCTATCTCCCTCCCGGCGGCCCCGCCGTCGAAGGCGGAGAGGAGATGGAGGTCGCTGCGGTGGCGATACCGGAGGCTAGCGCCAGCTGGGGCTCCCAGCTCGACCTAGCCGCGGATCCCCCGCAGGAGGAAGACGTCCTGGAACTGGACTATGGGGACGATGACGATGGCGCCTCGGAACTCCTCATCTCAGAGGATGAAGAAGAGGACGACATCTTCATCACTCCGGCCCGGGCTGCGCAGCCCGCGGCCTCCGTCGCCTCTCGGGATGGAGATGAGAGTAGCACACCAGCTTCTCCCCTCCCCAGCTCGGACCTGCTCGACGTGTGCAAACGCGCGGCTGCCCGACTGGATATCCCCTGGCCCGTTGTCGTAGCTGAGACCACCAGATCCCGCTACGAGGGGAAGAAATTGCCCTTGGCTAAGAGTGCGACGAAGCAACGTCTCCCTGTCTTCCCAGAGCTGCTGGATGAGGTGGCGCGCTCATGGAGAGACCGCCCTTACAGCAGCAGGAGCCCGATTCCCGGGGCCTCGTCCCTCGACTGTGAGGCGATGGAGAGCCTGGGTCTGCTCCGCATGCCTCCGATGGAGCCACTCGTGGCAGCGCACCTTCACCCACGGCTGTCAGCGGTGTCCTCCCGGAGCCCCAGCCTGCCATCCAAGTCTGACCGTTTTCAGTCAACTCTGACTGAAAAGGCATACAAGGCGGCGGCGCTTTCGGCCAGAGCGCTCAATGTCCTCTCCCTGCTCACGGCTTATCAGGCTGAGTTATGCGAGGATTTTGTGCAAACTCAGGACCCAGTTACGTGGGAGGAGATACCGGTCATCACCGACCTGTGCCTCCGTATCCAACGCTGTGCGGTCCAGGCCACGGGAAGGTCGATGGGGGCAATGGTTCTGCAGGAACGAGCGCGGTGGCTCAACCTCGCCAACCTGTCAGACAGAGAGAAGGATGACGTCCTGGACATGCCTATTGTCCCGGAGGGGATTTTTGGTTCCGCGTTGGCTTCGATGCAACGGCGGTGTGAAGCCAAAAAGAAGGAAGACGAAGCTCTCCAGCTCTGCCTCCCTCGAAAGCCCCAAGCTCCCTCTCCGCCTGCACAGCGGAAAACCTTCGCGCAGGCTGCTGCCCAAGTTTCACAGTTTAAAATACCTAAACTGTCGAAACCCCGGCCCGCCCCACCTCCCCTGCCCAGCCGGGCCGGCTGGTCCAAGAAACCCTCGGCCCCGGCTGCAGCTCCGCCGGCACAGCCCGCGCAAGCTGCCACTAACCAGGCCAGGAGGAAGAAGAGAGCTGCCTGAAGGCCCCTCTCTTCACCGGTGATGCAGCTGGAAGTTCCCCGTTCTCCAGCTCCACCTGTTCGGCTTTCGAGCGTGCGCTCAGGGGCCCCCCACGCCCCCGTCTCCCAGCTGCCACGGACCGTGCCAGAGCAAGCCGGGAGAGACGGACATTTGACGGCAGAGGTTTCAGCAGTTGCCCCTCCCTCATGTCCACAAGCACGCACACACACACACGTTTTCATAAAGAAAATAAATTGTGTTCCGCTGTCGCATCCAGGCCGAGTGCCGAGGGCGCAGCTAATAAAAAAAGCCAAAACTATCAGAATAAGCAGCGCGGTGGCGACATCCGCTGTCCCCCCTCGGCGGAAAGCTGCGGCTTTTCCCGTGGGGGGGGCTGTGGGGTCCCCGCTGCTGCGCTGTCTTCCCGGGCGGAAATGCACAGCACCGCCCGGGAGCCATGTCACTACTCCACCAAGGGAGAGCTCCACCGCACCGCGGCTGGAGCCTCTCATGGTGGAGGGGCTGCGGTGCGTGTCCACTCTCTCCCTCAGATGCGAGAGATGGGCCGCGCTCGCAGCTCCACCCTGGGTGTTGAGGACGATCGCGAAGGGATACAGGCTGCAGTTCTCAGCTGTTCCTCCGCGATTCGCCGGTATAATACACTCCCAGGCTCAGGGAGAGTCAGCTCGCGTTTTACAGGAGGAAATCCTCTCACTGTTAAACAAAGGAGCAATTTGTGTCGTCCCTCCCGCACAGTGTCAGAGCGGTTTTTACTCCAGGTATTTTCTGGTCCCCAAACGGGGGGGGAGCGGTATTCGCCCTATCCTGGATTTACGTGCTCTGAACAAATATCTCAGGAAATACAAGTTCAGGATGCTTACGCACGCATCCCTGCTGCGCCTTGTGAGACAGAACGATTGGTTCACTTCTGTCGATCTAAAAGACGCGTATTTCCATATCCCGATTTATCCTCCCCACAGAAAGTATCTGAGATTCGCTTTCCAAGGGAGCTGTTACGAGTACCGCGTGCTCCCTTTCGGTCTGTCTTTAAGCCCGAGGGTGTTTGTGCGGTGCACAGAAGCGGCAATAGCCCCGCTGAGACGGCAGGGCATCCGCTTGGCCACATATCTGGACGATTGGCTGCTGTTGGCACAGTCGGAGCAGGAGGCCAGGGCGCACACGCGTATTCTCTTACGTCACCTAATCGATCTGGGTTTCGTGATAAACGCGGAAAAGAGCATGCTATCCCCAGCGCAGGGCATAATCTTTCTGGGATTATCTCTGGACTCGGTGACTTTCACAGCGCACCTCTCGGCGGAGCGAGTGAAAACTTTCAGGGCATGTCTCGCGCTCTTTCATCCAGGCAAATCTGTTCAATTCAGATTGTGTCTTCGATTACTCGGGCTGATGGCGTCTGCCATTCTCGTAGTCCATCTTGGTCGCCTCCACATGAGGGAATTCCAGCTTTGGGTGGCCTCATGCGGGCTGGATCCCGTGCGTCATGGCGCACGGAGGATACTGGTCACACCAGGGTGCGCCAGGGCGCTGCGCCACTGGCGCGTCCCGTCCTTTCTGACACAAGGGGTGCCCATGGGCTCCGTCTTGTCCAGGAAGGTGGTCACTACGGACGCCAGCCTGACGGGCTGGGGCGGAATTCACGAGGGCCGGTCTGTGAGGGGCCACTGGAGTGTGGACCTCCAGCGGTCTCACATAAATTTTCTGGAACTGTCAGCGGTGTTCCTCTCCCTGAAACATTTCCTTCCGTCTCTCACGGGTCATCATGTCCTGGTGAGGACGGACAATACGACAACAGTGGCGTACATCAACCGTCAGGGGGGGTTACGCTCCCGTCGGTTGTACATGCTGGCACGCAAACTGATCCTGTGGAGCTGCGGTCGTCTCCTCTCCCTGAGAGCGACGCACGTCCCAGGAGCCCTGAACACAGGCGCGGACCTGTTGTCCAGGGGCGCGCCAGTATACGGGGAGTGGACTCTACACCCGGAAATTGTGGAACAGATATGGGGCCGTTACGGTCGGGCCACGGTGGATCTGTTCGCGTCGAGAGGAAACGCGCAGTGCGCGCTGTTTTACTCTCTGCGCAGCATGGATGCTCCCCTCGGCGTCGACGCACTAGCGCACGCCTGGCCGCATGAGCTTCTTTACGCGTTCCCTCCCCTGGCCTTGATACCCCCCACTCTGTCCAGAGTGAGGGAGCACGGCCACGCACTGATTTTGATAGCTCCGCATTGGCCTGCGATGCATTGGCTGGCGGAGATATATCGGTTGCTGTGCGCTCAGCCCTGGCAGCTCCCGCTACGCAGGGACCTGCTATCGCAGGGGGGGGGGACGGTCTTCCACCCGCACCCAGAACGCATGGCGCTGTGGGCTTGGCCCCTGAGTGGCTCAGTCTGTCAGCTGTGGGGCTCTCACAGCGCGTGATTTCCACCATACAAAGTGCTCGAGCCTCCTCCACTAGGTCCCTGTATGACTGTAAGTGGAGAGTGTTTGAGGGGTGGTGTCACAGAAATGGCCACATTCCCTTTCAGTGTCCAGTAGGAGTGATATTATCATTCTTGCAGGACCTGATTGACAAACGAAAAGCCTTCTCCACGGTTAAGGTGTACTTGGCAGCTATCGCCGCCTGTCACGTGGGGTTTGGGAAGCAAACAGCGAGCCAGCACCCGCTGGTTTGCCGTTTTATGAAGGGAGCGCGCAGGCTTCTCCCCGTGTCCAGACCACTGGTGCCACCATGGGATCTGGCTGTGGTTCTGGAGGGTCTTAAAGGACCTCCCTTTGAGCCACTGGAGGGAGCAGACTTGAAACACGTGTCTCTCAAGACAGTGTTGTTACTGGCTCTGGCTTCGGCTAAACGGGTTAGTGACATCCATGCGCTTTCGGTGCATTCGTCATGCGCTCAGTTCTTCCCGGGGGATGTAAGGATGATTTTGAAGCCCAACCCGGCTTTTGTGCCTAAGGTGGTCGGCTCAATTTCTCCTATTGACCTTGTGGCCTTTGCTGCTTCACCAGGAGAGCAGCGGTCACATGCGTTGTGTCCAGTCCGTGCGGTGCGCACTTACATGGATAGGACAAAGGGTTTCAGGAGGAGCGATCAGCTGTTCGTCTCCTGGGCTAATCCTCATAAGGGAAAACCTATCACAAAGCAGCGCCTATCCCACTGGGTGGTGGAGGCAATTGCTTTGGCGTATACGAGTCAGGGTTTGCAGCCACCTGTGGGCCTGCGAGCGCACTCGACTCGGGGTTTGGCCGCATCCTGGGCCTTATTCAGGGGAGTTTCTGTTCAGGACATCTGTGCTGCAGCGAGTTGGTCCTCGCCTCTCACTTTTGTCCGCTTCTATAAGCTGGACGTCTCCGCGCCGTGCGTGGCACGCGCGGTTTTGCTGTCCTGATTGGAACAGAGTACTTTTCCCTGTGGGTTGGTGGACGTTAGGTAAGCTTGTCTGGCAATACGGGAGCTACCACATCCCATAGTGAGACATCGAACGAAATATTATGAAAGAGAACTTAAGGTTATTTACATAACCCCGGTTCTCTGATTAATATGAGTGAGATGTCTCACCAGACATCCCTTCTTGCTTGGGCGAGTGAGAAGAGGTGCTTATCTTGAATGACGTGGTGCCGTCCGCATGCGCTATTTAAGGTAGAGGGGACTACCTGAGGCGGACGGACACGTTTCACCAGCCAATCAGGATTGGCGTAATGAGATTAATGCTTCTGAGGGCTGCAGCGAGGCGTGCATCCCATAGTGAGACATCTCACTCATATTAATCAGAGAACCGGGGTTATGTAAATAACCTTAAGTTTTAATGTGTTTTCAGTTAAAGGTGTGAAATAAGGTGTGTGGTTACCACAGGCTGAAGATATCTACATGTTTTGTTCTACAACACAAAATACATCATTAAATGTCCCACAGTTTAATTATAAAGCTCTTACGTGTGTTAAAAACAGTTAGCGGTTGCTAACAAGTGTCTCAGTGAGACTACAGAGGTTGTCGGGGACATTAAACGTCATCACAGCGAACACAGAGACTCATCTACTCACTTGTCCTTCTGAAGATTATCTTGCTGAACAAAACGTGTCAGTATCAGAAACTTGTGTTTGTCACTCAGCTTATTTTCAGCAATATTCCAAAATACAATGCAAAAATCCCCATAAGCTTATTGTGGAGGGAACCAGGGCGATGCTAACTTCAGGGTTAGCCTACAAAACTACATCATCCCTACACCACTCTATGTTTATGTGGATAATGTGATCGTTTGAATATTTTACTTGGATTCTTCAAAACACTAGCTGGTAACCAACAACTGAGTCTTTATGTACATGATGTTGTTTTTTAAATGCTAATTAATTAACTTTTTTCAAAACACAGGCTGTTGTGAGCCAGATGTTTTATTTCCACCTCATCTGAAGTAAGAAACATGGTATTTTTAAATGTCCATTATTAGTGTGACTTACCGGAGCTGTGAGATATGAGGCAGACACTGTAGGAAACTCCTCACTTCACTCTCTTCATGTGAGCAGCCTGTCAGCTTCACTTGTTTCTTCTCTGATGTGAGTTTCAGCACTTCCAGGAGGATGGAGCTCTTTCTCTCTGAGAGGTTTATGGACCAGACTGCAGGAGCTGACTGGAAAACTGACTGTAATGATGGAAGGACACTCAGGCCTGTTTTAGACTCATAGTCCTTCAGGTGGGAGTACAGATCCAGCAGGAAATCACACTGATATTCATCACGATGATGACCATATCTGTCATTTAAAGGGAACTTTTTATATGTGCACACTGATAACAGCTCCAGTATCTTCTCTCCTGTCTGCTGTTCTCTCTCTGCTGCTGCACAGAACAGATTCACAAAGAACTTGACTTCACCTTTGAACTGCCGAGAGACACTGGAACAAGAATTGAACATTTAGTTATGACATGATGTCAACAACAGAAACACAGTCATGTATTACTGATATGGAGTTTATCTGCTAAAAGTCTTCAGATACCTGCTGATGAGAATAATACAGTAAAGTAGATCTACTCTATGTAACTGAGGAATAAATACATTGGGGTGTGTGGAGAAAAACACAGCATCAGATATAAAACTCTGTACAGTAACAGTTGTGGACTAACCAGCTGAAAGTATTACCTCAATCTGGAAAATACTAGCAGCTAATTAATAATTACATCATCATCTACAAGATATTATTTTGTAAATGATGATTAATACACCCTTTTATGAATCACTCTGATTATGAGCTGGATTTATTGAGAATAAAAAACTCTTCTGAAGTCGCTACAACATATTTTTAAATGTCCATTATGAGTGTGACTTACCTGAGCTGTGAGATATGAGGCAGCCACTGTAGGAAACTCCTCACTTCACTCTCTTCATGTGAGCAGCCTGTCAGCTTCACTTGTTTCTTCTCTGATGTGAGTTTCAGCACTTCCAGGAGGATGGAGCTCTTTCTCTCTGAGAGGTTTATGGACCAGACTGCAGGAGCTGACTGGAAAACTGACTGTAATGATGGAAGGACACTCAGGCCTGTTTTAGCCTCATAGTCCTTCAGGTGGGAGTACAGATTCAGCAGGAAACCACTCTGCTTTTCACCATCCATGACATTTGAAGGGAACTTTTCATATGTGCACACTGATGATAACAGCTCCAGTATCTTCTCTCCTGTCTGCTGTTCTCTCTCTGCTGCTGCACAGAACAGATTCCCAAAGAACTTGACTTCACCTCCAAACCTGTCAGAGACACTGGAACAAGAATTGAACATTTAGTTATGACATGATGTCAACAACAGAAACACAGTCATGTATCACTGATATGGAGTTTATCTGCTAAAAGCCTTAAAATACCTGCTAACAAGCAAAATATTTACTATAATTAATAAATATATTTAGTATAATATATTACAATTACATGGCTGATCAAATGAGCATATTACTTCAGGACAATATTAGATTCAACTAACAATTACATCTTCATCTGATGATTTTTTATAATTGACAGTCAATTAACTTTTTTCGAAACACTGGTGATTATAAGAGATATTTATTTTAAAAATAAAAAACCTCTTCTGAAGTCGCTATGAAATGTTTTTAAATGTACATTATTAGTGTGACTTACCTGAGCTGTGAGATATGAGGCAGCCACTGTAGGAAACTCCTCACTTCACTCTCTTCATGTGAGCAGCCTCTCAGCTTCACTTGTTTCTTCTCTGATGTGAGTTTCAGCACTTCCAGGAGGATGGAGCTCTTTCTCTCTGAGAGGTTTATGGACCAGACTGCAGGAGCTGACTGGAAAACTGACTGTAATGATGGAAGGACACTCAGGCCTGTTTTAGTCTCAGAGTCCTTCAGGTGGGAGTACAGATCCAGCAGGAAACCACACTGCTCTTCATCATCCATGACATCTGAAGGGAATGTTTTATATGTGCACACTGATGATAACAGCTCCAGTATCTTCTCTCCTGTCTGCTGTTCTCTCTCTGCTGCTGCACAGAACAGATTCACAAAGAACTTGACTTCACCTCCAAACCTGTCAGAGACACTGGAACAAGAATTGAACATTTAGTTATGACATGATGTCAACAACAGAAACACAGTCATGTATTACTGATATGGAGTTTATCTGCTAAAAGTCTTCAGATACCTGCTGATGAGAATAATACAGTAAAGTAGATTGTTACAGTCGAGTGTTGCACCTGTGTTTGTTTGTTCTGGTGTTAGTTTTCCCTCCAGGTGACGCCCTCTCCTCCTTCTTGCCTATGAGTGGAGGATCACGCCTGAGCTCCCTCACCATTAGGCCATGGTGACTTATAAGCTCTGTGTAAACTAACAATGGGGCCAGAGGGGCAAGTGGCTGTAGTGTCTGCATGAGCCACAATACTGAGCAGTAAGGTGATTTCTTCTATTGATTAGTGATCCAACATTTAGCGCTGGAGTTGCTCTCAGCTTTAAAACATTGATGACATTGGTCGTGTTTTCTTCTGTTGTAGGATGACCGCCATCTTCCTTTTGAAGACACTGGTATGTTGTTGAGTCTAGGGATGGGCGATATATATCGTTGGCGATAATATCGTCATTTTTTTTTTTGACGATGTGCAAATTTCCATTATCGAGTACTCGATAAACTCCTCACATCCACTTAACACACGGTGCAGCAACGCTCTCTACAGCATGGCAGGATTCGCCCCACCCCTCGACCTCTTGCCTTCGACCTCTGAACCCCGCGACGTCTCATAACAACAACAACAATGGCGGACTACATGCTTGTGTTCGTGTTTCTTGCAACTTACTCGCCTTGTAGTCCGAGTGTGAGTCGCAGCATCAGTTCGACCTCATTATCGGTCCACACAAATGATTCTGGTTTCCTTGCACTAGCCATTTTCGTCTTCTTCTTGTTGGGTTCGGTTTCTCCGTCTACTGTCTGTTTGTTTACAGCGCGCAAGCTTTTTGTGCTCGCGACATCTCTTCTTCTCCGTTTTTGGTGAATTTCAAGCGCCACGTATAGGCCTGGAATATGAACTACAGCGTTTTCAGTCGTTTTCAGTGGATCGGTCTGGACACAAATATTCTTGAATTTTAAAGGATATCGACTGATTATCGTTATCGCCAAAGTCCCCCAAAATATCGAGATATTATTTTTTGCCCATATCGCCCACCCCTATTGTTGACCCAATTACTATTATTTTCATTTGTAAATGAATCTTTTGTGTTTAAACTCCAACATCCTGTCTTTCCTTCTTCTTTTACTCTGGTTTTATTTAACTATGTTACTCCCCTCATCCCCTGGCCTCACAGGGACGTAACATAGATCAACTCAGAAACAGTCTGTCATCTAGAAAACTTTACACTGTAACAAAATAGAGTTTTAATGTGTTTTCAGTTAAAGGTGTGAAATAAGGTGTGTGGTTACCACAGGCTGAAGATATCTACATGTTTTGTTCTACAACACAAAATACATCATTAAATGTCCCACAGTTTAATTATAAAGCTCTTACGTGTGTTAAAAACAGTTAGCGGTTGCTAACAAGTGTCTCAGTGAGACTACAGAGGTTGTCGGGGACATTAAACGTCATCACAGCGAACACAGAGACTCATCTACTCACTTGTCCTTCTGAAGATTATCTTGCTGAACAAAACGTGTCAGTATCAGAAACTTGTGTTTGTCACTCAGCTTATTTTCAGCAATATTCCAAAATACAATGCAAAAATCCCCATAAGCTTATTGTGGAGGGAACCAGGGCGATGCTAACTTCAGGGTTAGCCTACAAAACTACATCATCCCTACACCACTCTATGTTTATGTGGATAATGTGATCGTTTGAATATTTTACTTGGATTCTTCAAAACACTAGCTGGTAACCAACAACTGAGTCTTTATGTACATGATGTTGTTTTTTAAATGCTAATTAATTAACTTTTTTCAAAACACAGGCTGCTGTGAGCCAGATGTTTTATTTCCACCTCATCTGAAGTAAGAAACATGGTATTTTTAAATGTCCATTATTAGTGTGACTTACCGGAGCTGTGAGATATGAGGCAGACACTGTAGGAAACTCCTCACTTCACTCTCTTCATGTGAGCAGCCGGTCAGCTTCACTTGTTTCTTCTCTGATGTGAGTTTCAGCACTTCCAGGAGGATGGAGCTCTTTCTCTCTGAGAGGTTTATGGACCAGACTGCAGGAGCTGACTGGAAAACTGACTGTAATGATGGAAGGACACTCAGGCCTGTTTTAGACTCATAGTCCTTCAGGTGGGAGTACAGATCCAGCAGGAAACCACACTGATATTCCTCATCATCATCATTATCATCATCATCTTCATCATCATATCTGTCATTTAAAGGGAATGTTTTATATGTGCACACTGATGATAACAGCTCCAGTATCTTCTCTCCTGTCTGCTGTTCTCTCTCTGCTGCTGCACAGAACAGATTCACAAAGAACTTGACTTCACCTTTGAACTGCCGAGAGACACTGGAACAAGAATTGAACATTTAGTTATGACATGATGTCAACAACAGAAACACAGTCATGTATTACTGATATGGAGTTTATCTGCTAAAAGTCTTCAGATACCTGCTGATGAGAATAATACAGTAAAGTAGATCTACTCTATGTAACTGAGGAATAAATACATTGGGGTGTGTGGAGAAAAACACAGCATCATATATAAAACTCTGTACAGTAACAGTTGTGGACTAACCAGCTGAAAGTATTACCTCAATCTGGAAAATACTAGCAGCTAACTAATAATTACATCATCATCTACAAGATATTATTTTGTAAATGATGATCAATAAACCCTTTTATGAATCACTCTGATTATGAGCTGGATTTATTGAAAGAAAAAAAGTCTTCTGAAGTCGCTACAACATATTTCTAAATGTCCATTATTAGTGTGACTTACCTGAGCTGTGAGATATGAGGCAGACACTGTAGGAAACTCCTCACTTCACTCTCTTGATGTGAGCAGCCTGTCAGCTCCACTTGTTTCTTCTCTGATTGGAGTTTCAGCACTTCCAGGAGGATGGAGCTCTTTCTCTCTGAGAGGTTTATGGACCAGACTGCAGGAGCTGACTGGAAAACTGACTGTAATGATGGAAGGACACTCAGGCCAGTTTGAGGGTCATAAGAGTACAGATCCAGCAGGAAATCACACCATTTCATATAAAAAGGGAATCTTTCATATGTGCACACTGATGATAACAGCTCCAGTATCTTCTCTCCTGTCTGCTGTTCTCTCTCTGCTGCTGCACAGAACAGATTCCCAAAGAACCTGATTCCTTCTGAAGGTTTTGTCTGATCAGGAACAAAACTAAAGAGAAGGAAACATTTGTTATGATTAGATCTCGTCTCAATAAATAACAACAACACAGTTCAGTATAAACTTACATTTAAATTTAAAATGCTTCTTTCATCAGAGCAGGCTGAACATCACAGTTTAACTTTTACTGACTCACAGAAACTGATCCTGTTTCTAAAATCACTGCATGTTTGGTATTTTTAGTGCTTGTACTTGATGTAATTTTACATCGTGTGTGAGTTCTAAGTGTGAAATATATTCACAAAATATAAATATACTTAGTGGAACAATAGCATCAGTTATGATACACGACACATTTCCATTTACTGAATCAAGAATTCATTATGAATCAAAGCATCAAAATGCTGTAGCTGGTCCTGGTGAAGCTGATATTAACTACTTTAGTTTAACTATTGTTTGGTTATTTAATCTATAATAAAGGTTTACATTTTGGAAACTCATCATATGTGTATTTAAAATCTTACACTGCAAAGTAACAAGCAAATATATCTGTCAAATACATTTAGTGAGGCAAAGAGTACCAGCGTGGCAACATAACCAAGAATACAATGGAAATAATCAAGTATAAGTTTGGACCTCAGTATATTACTTGAGTAAATGTACTCACTGTAGTTACTTTCCAACTCTGATATTTAAGTCTACTTTTGTGTTGCTGTGCTGCAGTGGGACCTCTGTCTCTGGTTTCTGGCATCACTTCATATTTAACAGTCTGTTTATCAGACACTGTATCAGCAGCGGCTTCTGTTGTTTATGATTTCCACTTCACATCCATAAAGTCTGCTCTCTAATCGGGCGTTCAGACCAAACGCAAGGCAAATTATTTGCACGTCTAGATTACATATAAAGTCAATGACAAATGTTTGTGGACACCCAGAGCTGTACGATAACACATCTACTCGTACCGAGACAGGACACAACAGGAGCTGATGTGGAGGAAAGTGAATGAGGAAGTTGGACTACCTGGTAAGTTATGGAAATATGTCTCAGCACAGCAAAGTCCTGATCGATCCAAACTCCATTCAGAGAACAAGCATTTTAAAAGTTGTTTTGTTTGTTGCTTGTCGTCTGGCCGACAGACCTGACGAAGCACGAACTCAGGCTTTTTACAAGGCTGCATTATGATGATGTTATTTCAGCGTCCTTTTGATCCTTTTATTGCGTCAGATCACAGAGAAATCTCTTTGTTTAGGGTTCATACCGATGTGGTGAGACAGATTCATTCAGTCTACGTCTATTTGCTGGTCACAGTTGCTATTTATTGATTTTAACACACCTATTAAGAAACTGCCACTCACTGGAGACAGATGGACAGACGCTCTGGGCTGAGAACTGAGCACCGGTCAACCTCAGGTAGCGCTGGAAGCTGCTTTAAGCCAGACGCAGCTCCAGACGGTGAAATTCACCCAGCTGGGTGCCACGCAAGTAACATTAATTAAAATTAATAATCCTGCAGTCATACTCGATCATGTAACATGAGGCCAATATTCTCTTCACATTTGGTCTGAACGCACCATAAGTCCTACTAGGACCCAAACTAATATCAGAACATTTTAAGAAATGTGGATGAAGTCACAAGGTGTAAATTTAATATTGATGACAAAGAAATACAATGGGAATATATGAAAAGACATCGTCTGTTATGTTAGAATTTATGCAACATTTAAGATTGGCAGACTGTTATTTAGAACACAACTCTTCACACAAAGAGTTAATTAATGTAAAGTGCAGTTTTAAAATCATTTACCAAAAACGGTTGTTGACTGACTTACCTGAGCTGTGAGATATGAGGCAGACACTGTAGGAAACTCCTCACTTCACTCTCTTCATGTGAGCAGCCTGTCAGCTTCACTTGTTTCTTCTCTGATGTGAGTTTCAGCACTTCCAGGAGGATGGAGCTCTTTCTCTCTGAGAGGTTTATGGACCAGACTGCAGGAGCTGACTGGAAAACTGACTGTAATGATGGAAGGACACTCAGGCCTGTTTCAGGGTCAAAAGAGTACAGATCCAGCAGGAAATCACACCATTTCTTTTTAAGAGGGAATCTTTCATATCTGCACACTGATGATAACAGCTCCAGTATCTTCTCTCCTGTCTGCTGTTTTCTCTCTGCTGCTGCACAGAACAGATTCCCAAAGAACCTGATTCCTTCTGAAGGTTTTGTCTGATCAGGAACAAAACTAAAGAGAAGGAAACATTTGTGATGATTAGATCTCGTCTCAATAAATACAACAACACAGTTCAGTATAAACTTATATTTAAATTTAAAATGCTTCTTTCATCAGAGCAGGCTGAACATCACAGTTTAACTTTTACTGACTCACAGAAACTGATCCTGTTTCTAAAATCACTGCATGTTTGGTATTTTTAGTGCTTGTACTTGATGTAATTTTACATCATGTGTGAGTTCCAAGTGTGAAATATATTCACAAAATATAAATATACTTAGTGGAACAACAGCATCAGTTATGATACACGACACATTTTCATTCACTGAATCAAGAATTCATTATGAATCAAAGCATCAAAATGCTGTAGCTGGTCCTGGTGAAGCTGATATTAACTACTTTAGTTTAACTATTGTTTGGTTATTTAATCTATAATAAAGGTTTACATTTTGGAAACTCATCATATGTGTTTTTAAAATCTTACACTGCAAAGTAACAAGCAAATATATCTGTCAAATACATTTAGTGAGGCAAAGAGTACCAGCGTGGCAACATAACCAAGAATACAATGGAAATAATCAAGTATAAGATTGGACCTCAGTATATTACTTGAGTAAATGTACTCACTGTAGTTACTTTCCAACTCTGATATTTAAGTCTACTTTTGTGTTGCTGTGCTGCAGTGGGACCTCTGTCTCTGGTTTCTGGCATCACTTCATATTTAACAGTCTGTTTATCAGACACTGTATCAGCAGCGGCTTCTGTTGTTTATGATTTCCACTTCACATCCATAAAGTTTGCTCTCTAATCGGGCGTTCAGACCAAACGCAAGGAAAATTATTTGTGCGTCTAGATTACATATAAAGTCAATGACAAATGTTTGTGGACACCCAGAGCTGTACGATAACACATCTACTCGTACCGAGACAGGACAAAACAGGAGCTGATGTGGAGGAAAGTGAATGAGGAAGTTGGACTACCTGGTAAGTTATGGAAATATGTCTCAGCACAGCATAGTCCTGATCGATCCAAACTCCATTCAGAGAACAAGCATTTTAAAAGTTGTTTTGTTTGTTGCTTGTCGTCTGGCCGACAGACCTGACGAAGCACGAACTCAGGCTTTTTACAAGGCTGCATTATGATGATGTTATTTCAGCGTCCTTTTGATCCTTTTATTGCGTCAGATCACAGAGAAATCTCTTTGTTTAGGGTTCATACCGATGTGGTGAGACAGATTCATTCAGTCTACGTCTATTTGCTGGTCACAGTTGCTATTTATTGATTTTAACAGACCTATTAAGAAACTGCCACTCACTGGAGACAGATGGACAGACGCTCTGCGGCTGAGAACTGAGCACCGGTCAACCTCAGGTAGCGCTGGAAGCTGCTTTAAGCCAGACGCAGCTCCAGACGGTGAAATTCACCCAGCTGGGTGCTACACAAGTAACATTAATTAAAATTAATAATCCTGCAGTCATACTCGATCATGTAACATGAGGCCAATATTCTCTTCACATTTGGTCTGAACGCACCACAAGTCCTACTAGGACCCAAACTAATATCAGAACATTTTAAGAAATGTGGATGAAGTCACAAGGTGTAAATTTAATATTGATGACAAAGAAATACAATGGGAATATATGAAAAGACATCGTCTGTTATGTTAGATTTTATGCAACATTTAAGATTGGCAGACCGTTATTTACAACACAACTATTCACACAAAGAGTTAAATCATGTGAAGTGCAATTTTAAAAGCATTTACCAAAAAATATTGTTGACTGACTTACCTGAGCTGTGAGATATGAGGCAGACACTGTAGGAAACTCCTCACTTCACTCTCTTCATGTGAGCAGCCTGTCAGCTCCACTTGTTTCTTCTCTGATGTGAGTTTCAGCACTTCCAGGAGGATGGAGCTCTTTCTCTCTGAGAGGTTTATGGACCAGACTGCAGGAGCTGACTGGAAAACTGACTGTAATGATGGAAGGACACTCAGGCCAGTTTGAGGGTCATAAGAGTACAGATCCAGCAGGAAATCACACCATTTCATATAAAAAGGGAATCTTTCATATGTGCACACTGATGATAACAGCTCCAGTATCTTCTCTCCTGTCTGCTGTTTTCTCTCTGCTGCTGCACAGAACAGATTCCCAAAGAACCTGATTCCTTCTGAAGGTTTTGTCTGATCAGGAACAAAACTAAAGAGAAGGAAACATTTGTGATGATTAGATCTCGTCTCAATAAATAACAACAACACAGTTCAGTATAAACTTACATTTAAATTTAAAATGCTTCTTTCATCAGAGCAGGCTGAACATCACAGTTTAACTTTTACTGACTCACAGAAACTGATCCTGTTTCTAAAATCACTGCATGTTTGGTATTTTTAGTGCTTGTACTTGATGTAATTTTACATCGTGTGTGAGTTCTAAGTGTGAAATATATTCACAAAATATAAATATACATAGTGGAACAACAGCATCAGTTATGATACACGACACATTTCCATTTACTGAATCAAGAATTCATTATGAATCAAAGCATCAAAATGCTGTAGCTGGTCCTGGTGAAGCCGATATTAACTTCTTTAGTTTAACTATTGTTTGGTTATTTAATCTATAATAAAGGTTTACATTTTGGAAACATATGTGTATTTAAAATCTTACACTGCAAAGTAACAAGCAAATATATCTGTCAAATACATTTAGTGAGGCAAAGAGTAGCAGCGTGGCAACATAACCAAGAATACAATGGAAATAATCAAGTATAAGATTGGACCTCAGTATATTACTTGAGTAAATGTACTCACTGTAGTTACTTTCCAACTCTGATATTTAAGTCTACTTTTGTGTTGCTGTGCTGCAGTGGGACCTCTGTCTCTGGTTTCTGGCATCACTTCATATTTAACAGTCTGTTTATCAGACACTGTATCAGCAGCGGCTTCTGTTGTTTATGATTTCCACTTCACATCCATAAAGTCTGCTCTCTAATCGGGCGTTCAGACCAAACGCAAGGCAAATTATTTGTGCGTCTAGATTACATATAAAGTCAATGACAAATGTTTGTGGACACCCAGAGCTGTAAGATAACACATCTACTCGTACTGAGACAGGACAAAACAGGAGCTGATGTGGAGGAAAGTGAATGAGGAAGTTGGACTATCTGGTAAGTTATGGAAATATGTCTCAGCACAGCATAGTCCTGATCGATCCAAACTCCATTCAGAGAAGAAGCATTTTAAAAGTTGTTTTGTTTGTTGCTTGTCGTCTGGCCGACAGACCTGACGAAGCACGAACTCAGGCTTTTTACAAGGCTGCATTATGATGATGTTATTTCAGCGTCCTTTTGATCCTTTTATTGCGTCAGATCACAGAGAAATCTCTTTGTTAGGGTTCATACCGATGTGGTAAGACAGATTCATTCAGTCTACGTCTATTTGCTGGTCATAGGTACTATTTATTGATTTTAACACACCTATTAAGAAACTGTCACTCACTGGAGACAGATGGACAGACGCTCTGCAGCTGAGAACTGAGCACCGGTCAACCTCAGGTAGCGCTGGAAGCTGCTTTAAGTCAGACGCAGCTCCAGACGGTGAAATTCACCCAGCTGGGTGCTACGCAAGTAACATTAATTAAAATGAATAATCCTGCAGTCATACTCGATCATGTAACATGAGGCCAATATTCTCTTCACATTTGGTCTGAACGCACCACAAGTCCTACTAGGACCCAAACTAATATCAGAACATTTTAAGAAATGTGGATGAAGTCACAAGGTGTAAATTTAATATTGATGACAAAGAAATACAATGGGACTATTTGAAAAGACATCGTCTGTTATGTTAGATTTTATGCAACATTTAAGATTGGCAGACCGTTATTTACAACACAACTCTTCATAGGAAGAGTTAAATCATGTGAAGTGCAATTTTAAAAGCATTTACCAAAAACGGTTGTTGACTGACTTACCTGAGCTGTGAGATATGAGGCAGACACTGTAGGAAACTCCTCACTTCACTCTCTTCATGTGAGCAGCCTGTCAGCTTCACTTGTTTCTTCTCTGATGTGAGTTTCAGCACTTCCAGGAGGATGGAGCTCTTTCTCTCTGAGAGGTTTATGGACCAGACTGCAGGAGCTGACCGGAAAACTGACTGTAATGATGGAAGGACACTCAGGCCTGTTTCAGTCTCATAGTCCTTCAGGTGGGAGCACAGATCCAGCAGGAAACCACACTGATATACATCATATATGTAATCTAAAGGGAATGTTTTATATGTGCACACTGATGATAACAGCTCCAGTATCTTCTCTCCTGTCTGCTGTTCTCTCTCTGCTGCTGCACAGAACAGATTCACAAAGAACTGGACTCCACCTCCAAACCAATAAGAGACACTGGAACAAGAATTGAACATTTAGTTATGACATGATGTCAACAACAGAAACACAGTCATGTATTACTGATATGGAGTTTATCTGCTGAAAGTCTACAGATACCTGCTGATGAGAATAATACAGTAAAATGGGTGATGAAGGAATACATACATTGGTGTGTGTGAACTAAAACATTATTTAATCTGTACGATACACAGTGACGTTTTTGTGGACTGATCAGTTGAATACATTACCTCAATCTGGAAAGTACTACCTAGTAACTAACAACTTTTATCCAAAAGTAAAAAAAACCCACTGGAGATTGTAAAATTGATTTTTTGTTTGTTTGTTTTGACAAACCTCTTCTGAAGTAGGCCACACAGGAATATTAAATATCAAATACCTGTTTGACTTACCTGAGCTGTGAGATATGAGGCAGACACTGTAGGAAACTCCTCACTTCACTCTCTTCATGTGAGCAGCCTGTCAGCTTCACTTGTTTCTTCTCTGATGTGAGTTTCAGCACTTCCAGGAGGATGGAGCTCTTTCTCTCTGAGAGGTTTATGGACCAGACTGCAGGAGCTGACTGGAAAACTGACTGTAATGATGGAAGGACACTCAGGCCTGTTTCAGGGTCAAAAGAGTACAGATCCAGCAGGAAATCACACCATTTCTTTTTAAGAGGGAATGTTTCATATGTGCACACTGATGATAACAGCTCCAGTATCTTCTCTCCTGTCTGCTGTTCTCTCTCTGCTGCTGCACAGAACAGATTCCCAAAGAACTTGACTTCACCTCCAAACCTGTCAGAGACACTGGAACAAGAATTGAACATTTTGTTATGACATGATGTCAACAACAGAATAGTGTCAAGTAGATCAACTCTGGGTAATTAAGGAATAAATACATGTGGGTGCTTGGAATAAAACAGCATGTCATCTATAAAACTACACACTGACATAACGTTTATGTGGACTGATCAAATGTGTACAGTACTTGGAATACAGAAATTACTTGCTGGTAACTAAAACTTGCATCATTATGTCTGTGATGTGTTTCTGTAAATGACAATTAATTATTTTTTTTAAAATACAGGTGGGTATAGGCCAGATTTTTTCCACCTCATCTGAAGTAAGTCACATGATATTTTTAAATACATATTATTAGTGTGACTTACCTGAGCTGTGAGATATGAGGCAGACACTGTAGGAAACTCCTCACTTCACTCTCTTCATGTGAGCAGCCTGTCAGCTTCACTTGTTTCTTCTCTGATGTGAGTTTCAGCACTTCCAGGAGGATGGAGCTCTTTCTCTCTGAGAGGTTTATGGACCAGACTGCAGGAGCTGACTGGAAAAGTGGAATCAGCTTTGGAATGACACTAAAAAACCCTTCACTCACGACATGTTGATACAAATCCAGAAGGATGTTATTTAAGTCAGCGTTAACAGAAAACAGTGAGAAGAGAGAAATCGCTACATTGGGAAAGCGTTCTCCTTTGTGAAGTGCTGCTTTCAGGCATAAATCCAGTAACAGCTGCTTTGATTCCCTCTCTGATGTCCCGTGGCATTGGTCCTGTTCCTGTAGTCGTAGACCTCTGTAGGTCCTCCTGGAGCTGCATGATAACAAACAGATGTATCAAACAGTGTTTTCTTTTGCAGAATTTCTGAGACTGTACAATAAAATAAGGAAAACAAACTTGGTGGTGATGCAAGAGATCAAAGATTATGCAACACCTTCTTCATCCAATCAACGCATAACTATAGAAACTCTGCTCGTCTATTCATTTTAAAATTGAAGAGGATAAACTTGTTATAAAAGCTGTTGGACAATTTGTTTACTTACTTGGAGAGTAAAACAATACATTTATAAAAAATATTGTTGAGACTAGCACATATTTTTATTTCTAATACAATCAATATGAGGCATAAAAATAAATTCCGAATCAAACTATTTTGTTCAGTGGAGGCACATCAGTAAAATGAATAGCCAACTCAGCAGATTCATGATTGAGATCATGTCTCATAAAGAACATAGAAGACTTCATCTTAGTGAAAATGAGATTGTTTTAAAAAAACAAACATTTTTGAACAAAAGAAAATCCTGATTACACAGAGCAGTAAATCTGAGTTACATCAGAATCAGATGTGTATATAACTGTGTCATCCACATATAACTGTGGAGAACAATTGGAACCAATATTTAGACGTTTATTTTAACTTTAAGGTTCACGGTGTCTATATAGATGCAATACTTAGTTAGTCAGCCAACTACTGATTGTTAAACGGTGAACAGGCTTTAATGTATTAGCCACTGTTTAAATTACAGGTGAGAGAGGGGAGACAAAAAAGACCTGAGCTCACCCAGAAGCAACACAAATACAAGTTTGGGAGGGACACAAAAATGCTGATAAATAAAAAATTGAATGATGAAAGAATTAAGGAAATCAGATTTAAAATAAAACATCCTGTCATCTGTAACAATAAACGTGTGTGTATAGTTCAACCCTGGTCTGTGCAGCTGACTTTCTCTTAGTCAAAATGCTTAAATGAATAAATAATTATGAAATGTAATGCTTAATTGTCACCATAAATAAATGTACTAAATAATTGAGACATGAAATATATATTTGACATTTATCTATTTACTTATTCATATATGTATTCATACTTTTATTGATCTGTTGTGTAACTTGCTGCAACAAAATAAACAGATCTGTCAATTTCCTTCATCAAAAGTCAGGGGGTGGGTTAAAGCCTCTGATTGATGAATGAACAATATTACAAACCCAGCAAGCTCAATCAGTCAATCAAGCTCTTTGATCGAGCCATGAGTTGCACTGTGAATCTTGTTTTTGTGAAACGTGTTTCATGTTCAAGTCCACAACAGTTAACGCAAATATGAAAAACAGAACAAGTAAACATTCTGATTTTCCCTCCCCAATGTTTAGCCTAACTATCCAGTGCTATTTGGCCACCTTCCGGACAAGAGAGCAAGACATGGTTGGTACTCATTCCTACACTGACAGTTTTACAGAAGGATAAACATTAATGTGGAATCATTATCACACAAAACAAAAGCTACATACCTGAGTGAGCTGAGGTATGGCAACGCCTCAAAGAGGGAGTCGCACAGACTTTGGCAGATGCCAGTTGATTTATCCCAGTGGAGGCAGACGTTAACCTTCGACGTCATCTTCTGCATGACTTTAACTGCTCTTTCAAACAGCCGCCTTTTACCCACAACTGGAAGGTGCAACTGATTTCCATCAAGGCTGAGTAAGCTGGTGTGGTCCATCTGCCCTTCACTGAGTAGGAAAATCTCCCACAGCTGTAGCCGCAGAAGGTCACACCTATAATTTAAACAACAATGAGACACCATTTCCTCATTATAAAAGTAGCAGGGTAGTGCAACAGTGAAGTATCATAACAAAAGGCTGTTCAGTTTAAAGAAGCTACAGCAGAGGTACCTAGAGGTGTAATGATACACAGAAGTCATGGTTCAGCACGTACCTTGGTGGTACAGGAGTAATGGTTCAGTACCAATTCAGTAAAACGGGGAAGAAAAGGATTATTTTCATTTATTTCCTGCAAACAGCTGCTTATCAAAAAACAAGTATAAATATGATATAGATGATCATTTTTTCAGAACTGTTTTTGGTCCTGTCTGCTTTCACATCTTGAGGCTGCTTAGAAACAGCAGGGTTACAGTGTTGGACTGTATGTGCCTCTTTCTGGTGACAGATTTGTGTGATGGCATCTAATTTAACATGTTGACGTGCTTCCACTTGCAAAGAACTGTGGAAATGCACCGACACACCACCATTATCTGATCCATCACTCGCTCTCTGAAGCCTTCCCACACATCTGATTTGAAGGAAGCAGACAGGTCCTATAGCTCCAGTGTCTCATCTGGACTCGCCCATAACAAACAACAGTTTTTTCTTCTTTTTTCTGTTTGTGTCTTCTTCTTCTGCTTTGTTGTTTAAGGGCTTATATAAAACAGCTTTCAGGAGCATTGACACTACTTACTGGATTGGAGTGTGATCAGAACGGTTATACTCTTGCCCACTGACATGCACTCTCACCATATGACATAAGTGTTCGTCATGTGACTGCATGCATCACACCATATTGGTTCAGAATAGATACATGTAGCGTTTCACCCCTAGAAGTAGTTTCCCTTAACATTTTTCCAGCCGTCATTAGGGTCATGGGGTCATCCTATTTTGTCTTTACTTCTTGGATTCATAAATAGAATAAGTTGTTGCAAAGGGAGAAGAACAATTCAGTTCTACTAGATACACCAATTAACAAAATTATTAAAGTCACTGACAGGTGAAGTGAATAACACTGATCATCTTGTTACAATGCAATGTTCATTCAGGAAAACCTTGGACCTAGGAAATTTGGAGACCAGGTAGAGGCCTGAGGGTCTTTGGGCCATTCAAAGCAGATTTTGCAGTGTAGGAGGGCACATTGCCCTGCTGCCCAGCCAATGCCACTTGGGAGTGCAGTTGCAATGGGGAGGTGTACTCGGCCTGCAACAGTGTTGGATGGGCAGTGTGTGTGAAGTGCCAACCAAAGCAAAGCCTGGACCCAAGGTTTTCCCAGCAGAGCATTGCATTGTAACAACATGATCAATGTTAATCACTTCACCTGTCAGTGGCATTAATGTTTTGGCTGATGGGTGTATGTTGTCACCTCAGAAGTGATTTGACAAGTGCTCATACATACCATTGGACATGTTGAAGGCATCCAGATAGTCGTCTCATTCCTTGTTCTGACACCGCGACGTCCTTGAGGTTCAGGGATACTTTTCTCTCCTTCGACTGAGTGACCACGTAGGCCACAGCACAGCAGGAGTAAGGACTGAGACTCTCTTCACTGAGATCAAGATGGAAGTCCAGTTTGTCCAAAAAGTAGACGCATGCTTCAGGACACTGGGACTCATACAAGCACTGGCAGAAAAACAGCATGTCCACATCAAGCCCACTGTCCTCAGTATCAGCCTCATCTTTCTTACACAGACAAGGACAAAATGTGCTCATCATTTCCTCAAAGAACCACTGAGATGTTTTCTTGAGCTCCAGATCTGGAATCAGACACTTCATCAAACTGGGGCTCTTCTCAGTCAACAACCAACACATGAAAGGGATCAGATGTTTCATGTGTTTCATCTCCTCAGTGAGGCACTGCTGAAAAACATCCTTGATCTTATCTGGATTCTTCAGGAGCCACAGTGCTGCAAAAAACTCCTGCATCGTGTAGTGAAGAAATGCATATGTGGTTACTGTCTTAGTGGGGCCGACTTTAAGAAAAAGTGGTTTCAGGAAGGAAAGGACACAGCTGTCTTCACAGTGAAGTTCTGTCAGGTTCACAGTTTTTCCTTCAGTTGCATGAAAAGCCGCCTCAGCCAAAGACAGTATTTCCTCACTCTTGTTGCTGATGAAGGAGTTCAGATGTTTGTTTGTTGTTTTGTTGCTGTTCATTTGAAGACAGAAACGAACGATATTGATGTAGATTTCAGTTATACTGTTTGGCTGCGGAGAGTCTTCTGGTGTCTGAGATGAAAAGCAGGCAGCCACCATCAGTGCATACATTGGGACATGGCAAAGAGTTAACAACTCCACGTTGCTCAACACCTTCTCCTGTTCTTCACCTAGCAATGGAGATAAGTATGTTTTGACGCTCTGCTCACTAAAGCCTTTCACTTCCACTCTGAGAAAGTCATCCGAAAAAAGGTCCTCATCATCTGGTCTGCAGGTGATGATGACCTTGGCATCAGGTAGTAGGTCATTCTCTACAATTTTCCGCACCACTGAAGAAGAGAGGTCTGTGACGCCATCAAAAATGATTGTAACACTGTCAGAGTTCTCCTTCATATCCTCTAAGACCTCTTCTTTGAATTTATGTGGTTCACTGAACACATTGAAAAGAAGATCCTCCAAGCTCATGTCCTTCTTGATGTGTGATGTTTCTCTCATGTCAAAGTAAAACATGTAATCCAGCTCCTTGGAGTCTCTTTCTGCCCAGAGTTTCAACAGTTCATGACTGAGCGCTGTCTTTCCGATTCCAGGTTTACCGACCAGGAGTATGTTTTCATCTGTTTTCAGCAGGTCACTGGGGGAAGTTTCTGATCTGGCCTCAGGGATGTATGTCTTCATCTTTTTAGGGCGACTCTTCCTGCTTTTCTTGCTCTTGAATTTCTTTATTTTAGATGGAGAAACACTTCCTTGCGTGTCTAATACAAGTGAAGTGTACGACAGATCAGGCTTGTTTTCTCCAAACAGATTTTTGTTGGATTTCCAAAACTCGTTTGATATTTTTTGTGCTTTTGACTTCAACTTTTTCTGATATTGGTGGCACGGCCTTGAACCTAAAATAAAAACAACTGTGAGTCAATAAATGCACCATTAATTAACTACTATGACATTACACAAGTAATATTTGCACATATATACATTAAAGTGCATTATTAAACTCATAAAAGATAAACAATGAAAATATGACACACTATTAGAATTCTGCTTCTCAATACCTTGCAGGTAGTTTGAATCCATTTGTGTGTCTTCCTTGAAAGAAAAGCAGCTGATCCAGAGGAGAAGGTCAAACTTCTTGGTCTCAGAAGAAGCTGCACTATTTTTCTCAGGGAGGAGCGACGGCCTCCCTAAGGTCCTCTTCCTCGTCATGTCAATAATCTTGAGGAACTCGTAGCAGGCTGCTTCTCCTTTTCTTATGACTGAGTCCAGTATTTTCCTGGTTTTATCAAAGTCAGTTCTCTCTGCCTGAATTTCACTGACCTCTTCATCATTGAAAACTTCCTGCTGATACAAGTTCTCCACAATCACTGAGAGACTCTTTAATTCTCTCACAAGGTGGACTCTGGCACTTCTGACGTACTCTAAGGCAGACTGTGTTGTACAAGCCATGTGTCCTGATGTCTGTATATTCTGCACACACAGATCCAACTTCAATGATCTGGAGAACAAAAAACACATTGAAGAAAGTGTTAATTACAACAATTATGTTGCCTGTGATGTATTAACTATTGCATTAAATGTCTAAAATCTCTCAGAGTAACAGTAATGTTTTTGCAGGACTGTCTAAACATCATTAGAATAGTATTACTCCACCCAAACATCCTAAATATTCATCTTACTGACTGTCTTTCAGCAGCAGTGTCTATCTCTCTCAACTATTCAGCTCTTCAGTACAGAACTACTTGAACAACTCCAGGATGATCTTTAGCACAGATCTGTTTCTGAACCAATCACACCAAACTGTTAAAATTCTGACTGACCTTATTTTCAACTCTAGTGGAGTCCAGAGGATAACCATCCAAAATGCCTGAAATCTCACTTCGATCCTTCTTTGAGAATTCTTGGAATTCTCTGGATGTAATTTGTTAGAAATGGAAAAAATTTGAGGGTATCACCAAAACTATTGGGGACAGCATAACTGCTTACAGTTGCTTATTATACAATTTACTGTAGCTACTTTTGGCTGTAGTGACTACCTGCTGTTAGCAAGTAGATCAGTTAGGTAGGAGGCTAATTGGTCCTATTAGCGGATGGGAGCCTGCATTGACTGCGACCGTGTTTATGTCGAAATGGCATAAAAAATATCCAATGTTTGTTTTGTCATAGGTAGGTATTGGTTGTGATCAACTCTAATTTGCACCCATGAGTACTGTTTATTCATGTTATACTGTGGTGCTGACTACGGGTCAGAATGTTGATCGGTGTCGCTGCTGGTGTGATCCAATTCCAAGATGGTCTCGAGTTCTACTTTGCGACGTCCTTTTTGTATATTATGTGGTACATTATTTTTGTATGCAAATTATCATTATAAATAGTTTCATATTTTACGTAACTAAAACGATGAAAGGGCAGATTTAAGAGCTGCCGAGAAAGAGAGCACACATTAAACCAATTTTAAAATCTCTACTGGCTACCATTAAGCTTCACAATCGATTTTAAAGAGGTCACATTCTGCTTTTTGGGTTTTGCCTTTTCTTTATTGTGTTATGAAGCTTTTTTGTGCATGTAAGAGGTTTGCAAAGTGAAAAAGCCCAAAGTCCAGGCCAAAGGGAGTTACTGTCTCCCACAGAAATCACTCCTGCACTGCCTGAAACGCCTGGTTTGGAGTTGAGCCTTTACTTCTGTAGCTTATGTGCGTCACTATGTAACAGCCGTTATATAAATACATATTTTCATATATTTACTATAAAATAAATACACTCCAGTCAGTCAGTAGACTTTCTTTTTGATCACACTACCTTACTCGGCATGACCTGCCTACTCTGTCTCTGATTGGCTACATCCTGCCCGTTAAGTAATGCACATGTGCAACTCTCATCAAGGACTGAACAGAATCAAGATGTCTCACTCCGTGGCTAAAACAGAGCGTTCAAGACACAGTGTGTACAGGGATGCTGAAGCAACGCATGTGAGAAAAATAATGTGTTTTTTGAAAATTAAAGTATGTAAACTTATTCTACTAGGACCCCCAAATAAAAGTATGAACCTGAAAATTAGCATTAGTGTTGGTGACCACTGGTCTGGATGCTTCTGTTTTGCAGTTGTTTCAGATGTGATGCTGTCTTTTCCATTGCAGATGGTGGTATGGGAAGAGGTTGAGTCTTTTGGGGTGTGTGCATGGGTTTTGGGGTGTCTTTGATTTTGCTTCTCGCTTGGATTGTTGGGCTTGTGGTGAAGAAGTTGGTGTTGGGAGGGGTGCTGGATGGGGTTGTTCTCTCAGACGTTGTGATTCTACTAAAATTATTTTGTATTAATTATAGCATTAAACTAAGTAATAAATGTCTCTTGTTCCTGTATTGTTCTTTGTTCCTGCGTTTCACTCAAGTTAGTGTTTCCTCATATCCTGTTTTAATTGCTTGCTGTGTATGTACTGTACTGTCTGTGTGTGGGGGGGTGGAGGGATATTGTTTTTATTGTTCTCATAGTGTGAAACACTGTGTTACTTTGCTGTGTTAAAGTTCTATAAAGTTTGATTGAGTGATTGAACTACATTTATACTGCATTAACGAAGAAAACAGACAGCAAATGATTATTTGCTGAGACCACATCATACACAGACACAAACTGACTGTATATCAGAGAGAAACACTTACACAGAGGTCTCTGCTGATGATAGACTCCATTCAGTGTCTTTGGTTTGAGGTTTTCCTGATCACCAAGAAAAAAGAACAAAAAACAGTCACATGACATCATCAAGTCAGAAGAGAGTCCCAGATAAAGGCGGCATGATTGATTAGTTGGTGGGGCTACATCCTGAGATTGACGACCATAAAGGTTTAGTATAAACTATAATATTTACTTTTATTAACCCTAAAATAGAGTGAGGGATGGGTATCGAGAACCGGTACCGTTGAGAACCAGTGATAAATTGTCTGATCCATCTGAATGGTACCCGAGCCTCACAGATACTGGATTTTTCACCAGTAGTCTCGCCGATACAATTCAGCGAGACTCTGGGCCGGTAAGAAAACTCAGACAGATATATCAGCTGATAGATATTATATACATACAGTATGTAATGGAGGCAGTACATTTTACAGTTTAACAATTAACTTTAACTTTGCTACTTACTTTACTGTTTGCATCTGTTTCTTCATTGTGTTCTGGAAAAAGAGGAAAGTTATAACATATATAATCTAAATAATCTAAATCTAAACTGTATCAATTCCTTTTATTGAGGACAGCATGTTGTTTTGACAGTTGTTCATTGTGAATTTATTTGCGTTACGTTACTGAGGATAAATATCCTGTTTAAAATAACATTAACGCAAAACAAGCAGATTTTTTCCAACAAATGCTGCACAAATATTCTTTCATTTCATTTTCCATGATAGCAGACGGACTGTTAGCTCTCAGGCTACAGCTAGCGCCACTAAATCTGATCAGGAATCAATAAAGGAACAAAATCTGACTGATAAAGGCACTAAAATCTAATAAAACCCTCTCCACGTATAGAAAAATACAACAGACTGTCACATACACATCAAAAATATGAAATATGTCGCAGTAAAGAAAGCAAAAGGAAAAGAGCACAAAGCAGGAAGCTGTTAGCTTCTCGCTGCCTTCAAGAAGGAAGCTAACGATGTTAAATCAGGGCCGAACCGCCTCAACGCTCAGATTTGTGTCCAGTCCACGGAGAAACTAAACTGAAGGGTTGATGTGATAAATGTTTCATGAATGTTATTTTTGTAATTTGTCCTGAAAGTCATAATTCGTCCTGAAAGTCATAATTAGCTTGTTACAAAGCAGAAAGATAAAAGTCACCTCGCCGTTACCCGCCGTCAGTTACACGGACTTGCTAACAGCTAACTCGTCCAATAACAGTCCGCTTTAAATACTCACAAATATCCAGGTGAGGTTAATAAATCCTGTCAGAGACACGACCGCCACACTCACCTGTGCACACCGTCTCCATCCGACACACACCGCGAGCTCCGGCAGGTGCCGTTACTAACTGCCACATCCGGCCTGGGCCTTTCACAATAAAACTGACAGGAAGTGACAAAATGGCGCCCGAATGAACTAAATACGCCGACTTTACACGACAAACGATGCGTGGCGGCAATTCACAGTTTTAACCCTCTTTAAACCGAAATAAAGACTTTTCATAGAGTGAAGTGTTCAGTCAAACATGAGGTAGAGCCTCATGATACACAACAACATCAGACAGAAGTCCTGAAAATGTTCGGGCCTCGTCTGGATCTGTGGCCCAATTCAGGGGCTGCATCCTTCAAGGCCGCGGCCTTCGGAGACCATGGATGTGTTATATAACTGGATACCGGACTGGTCCGGAGTGATTCCACTCCGTTGAAATCAACGGCCGCCATTTTCCGGTCCGGTATCCAGTTATATAACACATCCATGGACGGTCCAGCCTTCGGAGTGTTTCCTGGTTACGTCACCAGGTGTTCATGAATTAAAGTCTGTTTTGGTTCAAATCTATCAAACGTGTACATTTATTTGTGTGTGTACAATGTGTCAAATCTAAATTGAATTATCAACATTACAAAATAAACATTAACCCATCGGTGAATAACAACTATATTTACCACAGCAGCACCAGCGTCACGTATCTTAACTGAAGGTTAAACTTTGGAGGTTTTATAGTCCCTCTCTGCATGGTCTCCTCTCCATTTCCTCTTCTTAATACAGTTTAAAGGCGCTCTGCTTCCTGAAACTCACCTGTGTGACACAGACAGCAGTTTGTCCTCCAGAGGTTTCGGCCCGTGGGTTTCTCTGTGTGTTTATAAATCCTGACACAGCTTCAGACACTCTGCTGCTGCTGCTGTGACTTACTTTCACTTTGTTTCCTGTATGAACTCTTAATATAATGTCATGTATGTCATGTAATGTGCATTAACATCCACCAGATGTCACTGCTGGACAACAAATCACAAACTGAGGGGTGAACTCCAGCCTGGCAGCAGGACTTCTGTCTGAAACAAGTCATCCTGGAGTTATAATTGTGTTTTGAAGGTCAAATTAATGACAGATTTGAATCACTTCTGATCACAAGATACTAAATATTATATAAAATAATAGACAACAACAGCAGCACACTCTGCAGCAACATGTTGAATCACTTCCTCTGAACATTAAAGCTTCATGAAGGGACGCTGTGTTGTAGGACTGCTGTATCAGACTGCATTACTTTCAGCTCGGGGCTGGTCTGCCTGATAACCTGGCAGCCAGGTGTGTACAGATGTAAAGTAACAGTTTGGAAAATACATCACATCATTAAAGAATCAGTGTTTCAGAGCGGCACACGGTTTGTTTCAACATTTAAAGCTTTCTGTTTGACTCTTTGTGGGTGAAATTAAATGTATTTGTCAGTAATAACAACTGAATAATAATAATAGCACAAGTACTAAATAATATTGTGCACGAGTACTTTTGATACTTTAAGGACATTTTCCTGACACTTCTGGACTTTTACGTAACATTTTGAATGCAGACCTTTGACTCGTTATATTTTTAGATTGCGGTATTTCTGCTTTTACTTCAGTAAAGGACGTGAGTACTTTTCTCCACCGCTGCAAAACAGGTGAAACATGAGTGTTGGGACGTTCCTCACAACACAGACTGGAGCTGAGTTGGCAACTTTTTTACTTTTATTTAGTAAAAATCACCTCGTTAACCGACGGTGACAAAATGCCAAATCTAAGAGCTGAGAACAGCAGGAAAAATACTGCCGGATGGAAAGTTAGAGAACCAGAATGTCAACAAAACACAGAAGCTGTGTCACGACAAAGTGTGTCACAGAGCGGGCTGAGAGGAACATCCAGGATGGCACTGATCCTGTTCCTCATCCTCGCTGACATTTCCTCTCAACCAGCTCTCCATCTCATCTACAGCACAGAGCTGCACTTCCTTACCAGCTGAGTCTGTTGATCACCAGCCTTGAAGTAACATCTCCAGCACCTCTGATTGTGTTTGTAGTTCACACTGAAGGATCCAGAACAGTCTGGTCTCTCCTCAACACAGTCAGCCACCATCTCTACTTCTCTACTGTCCTTCACCACCTCAGAGACGCTGCGATCCAACATAGATGAACAGCTTTGACAGAAGGACCCACGCTGGAGGCTGGACACTCAGGTATGAAGAGGCTCTCTGAAGGAACAAACAACTCAACACAAACTAATAAAAGTGAGAGAGAAGCCGTCACATCCTGATCACCAGGCTGGTCGCTGTTAGTGGGAGGACGACCTGTGAAGGACGGGTTCATTTAGCCGTGACTTACAGAAGAATCAGAAGGAGAGACAGTGATGACCGATGTGTCTTCACTCTGTTTGCTGTGAAAATTCACAATACGAGATGAAGTGGATGGTTTGGTTGTCCTCACCTCCTGAGAAAAGGAAAAGACAATAGCTGAAAAGATCCATCCAATCCTGAAAACAAGACGAGAGCGAGGAGAGTTTCACTTTCTGATGAAGGAGCTGCACAATTATCCTGATCGCGTTGTGTTCTGTCATCTTCTGGAGGCATTTCTTCATCAGAAGTCAGACGACGTAGATGTGTTGGCTTTCAGGGAGTTTCTCCATCATCTCCCATAGACTTCAATGCAGCTGACACCACAGTCTGGCACCAGCGACAGATTCAGTGCCGTGACGACCCTTCCTTCTTTTTAGGTTCCTCGGTGTGTTTCAGGATGTCAGCGGTCCAGTCTGATACGCTGCGAGCTATAAAGGAACCACACATTACACAAATGAAGTTGTAAATTGAACCTGACAACAGAAAACATGACGGGGAAAGTTTCGGGGGTCAGTGTGTAAACATGAGGGACACAACGTGCAGCAGGACTGGACCAAACAAAAGGCCTCAGCTGGACCCGGCACAATGACAGCGTAGCAGCCACACATCCTCCTCCCTCCTCTTCCTCTCGTGGAGCAGCAGTGGGTCTGGACCTTGAACTGCACCTTCACTGAGCCTCTCTCCCTGTTTATGTTCAGGTCTGGTTCCTCTGTGTAGAGAAACACTGCAGACAACAGACAGCTGACATTTCACAAGCACATCTCTGTTCTCAATAAACTTCATGACGTACAGTATATTTATCTTTCTGGAACCAGGAAGCTGATGTGTCTGTGTCTGTTGTTAGTTGTTGAAGGCACAGACATCTTTGTTGACTTCCTTTGAAGATCTCTGGACTTTGAGTTCGAAGTATTTCACCTACTCCAACTTCAACATGTCGTCATTTTGTTATTATCACATTTCCCTTTCGCAGATTAAATCTCATCATTGATAAAAACTTTTGTACTGTTCTTCACTTTCATGTGACTGAAATGGTTCAAATGCTTTAAAACTTGATAACTGTAATAAATGTAAATCATACAAACATCACAGAATAATGTTGCAACAAGCTTTTGGCTCTTTTGTAAAAAAATATATTTATTGATATATTTACAACTGTACATTTCACAATATATTAGAAAAGTCATTGTATTTCCAGAAAGTGTTAAAAGTGTTTTTGGTGGAAGAACTGGTTCTTAGACGTTGTACCGGGTCTCAGAACCAGGTCTCTCTCTGGAACAGTAACTCGGCTGTTAGTGGGTTTATACACATTTTCATCAGGAAACACTGATTACTGCACTTTACAGTCAATTAACTGTTTTAATGAGGAAAAGCTTAGAAAATGTTTGTATGAAGAAAACAGAGATCAGGCATTACTTCATTTAAAATGTGAAATAAAAACAAAACTCATATTTACATTTTTTACATCATTTACTTGAGATAATTTACTGAACATGATTTTCTCCTGAAAGCACCTTTATTGCATCGTTACTTTGAGATATCATTATAGAGTCATTCTTCTCCACAGTGAACTCAACATTCATCCCAAAATACAAACATACAGTTGTCACAAAGTAAAAATAAATTCAGTTAATAATACAAAATGATAAATTAGGCCAACTCATAAAATCAAGGAACAGTTATGGCCTCTATTAGTTTTGTTACAATAAAAAAAAGGATGTAATCGTGGACCCAACAGAACAACCTGATGTGTAAAACCTGAGAGTTATCACATAAATATGAACACGCTGAAGACAAATCTACAGAATCATGAACAAGAGAAGAGTCATGATCTCCAGATGGTTATTATCAAACACTGCTGGCTGCTCTTGGCCTCCAGACAACCTTCTGAATCCCAACAAAAACCCAACAACAATTCATACACGGCATCAAAGATCATCTATGTTAAAAAAAAACATGTCATACATGTGCATCAAAGATCGTTTGTTAAAAAATATTTCATACATGTGCATCAAAGATCATCTATTTAAAAGATGAACGCGAAATAACTCGTGCATCAGACATTGTTTATGTAAAAAAATCATACATGTGCATCAAAGATCCTCTCAAAAGGATGATGCTAAAACAAACATTCATACACTGCATCAAAGATCGTCTATGTTAAAAAAAACATTTCATACATGTGCATCAAAAATCATCTATTTAAAAGATGAATGTGAAATAACACATGTGCATCAAAGATGGTCAATGCTAAAAAAAAAAGTGTGTCAAAGTTTGCTGAAAAGATTAATGAAACAATTAAGAGTAAATTAAAAGTTTAAAAAAATTAAGAAATGTACACAGGCGGTGTAAATGACCATTATCATGTAAACGCATATTTACAATTTTTCCCAAAATAATTTTTACCTAAAGGATTTTTATCTAAACATACCTGTAATTCATCATCAGGATTTAATGTTAAAAAACATTTCATACATGTGCATCAAAAATCATCTATTGAAAAGTTCAATGCGAAATAACACATGTGCATCGGAGATTGTTAGTGCAAAAAAAATCATACATGTGCATCAAAGATGGTCAATGCTAAAAAAACAACAATAAATGTGCATCAAAGTTTGATGGAAAGATGAATGAAACAGTTTAGAGTAAATTAAAAGTAAAAGAGAATAAGAATGTACACAGGTGGAGTAAAGGACATAATATGTGTACGAATATTTACAATTTTTCCCAAAATAATTTTTACCTAAACGATTTTTATCCAAACATTAGTTTCAGTATCAGTAATTCATCATTAGCGTTCAACATTCATCCCAGAATAAAGTTATCACAAAATAAAAGTACAGAAACCTGTAGTGCAAAAATACAGTTATCACAAAAAGGATAAAAGATAAATTGGCATTTATTTTGTCACAAAAAAAAAATTAAATCATCACAAACAAATAACCTGATGTGTAAAACCTGAGAGTCGACCACCAAAACAGTAACAAGTAATCGTACCAAAGTCATATTTTCATCTAACGATCATGAGACATCAATGACTCCCTGATCAGCACGTTACCACCACACTGACGGCTGCTTCACCAGATTTCAAACCGCTCGTCTTTCTTAAAAGGAGTTCTGTCCTCGATGTTGTTCCTGAAGAGTCTAGAAAAAGACCAAAGCAGAGAGAAACATCACTCACTAAGCCACAATAACGTGTGACAGCACTGACTCATCTGAGATGATGAAGTACAAACGTCTTAATAAATGAACGGTGCAGTGATGAATGTTTGCTCACCGCACAGCGTCGATGGACGGGTTGATGGAGACCAGTTCAAGTAACATGTCAGTTGAAGCATCAGTGATCTTATTGTGACTCAGACTGTAACACAGACACAGAAAGTGACACAGAGGATATTTATGATGGTGAATTATATCAGCCTGCTGCTGGTGGAGACAGTACAGCTACTGTCCAACACACAACAGCAGGGACAGACACACATCAAGGACATAACTAGAAATATATACATTTTGTCACATGAACACGTGGATGTTGACAGACTGATACTCACTCCAGGACTTGTACTTTGTGCAGATGTGTGAGGAGTGTGAGCAGCAGCTGGTCAGTGAGCTCACAGTGACTCAGGTCCAGTTCTGTCAGTCCTTCAGAGACGTCCAGCAGCTGAGCCAAAGCTCCACAGGCCCTCTGATCCAGTGTGGTGTGACTGAGGTCCAGCTCTCCACCCAGGGCTCCACACAGAGACACTGCCCGTCTCACTGTGTCTCTGTCACTGTTCACAGGAACCAGGGACAGCAGCTGGAGGACGACCGTCTTACTGGCTCTAAACAGGAGGATCAGAGCAAAGAGCTGATTGTTGAGGCTGATTTATGGTTGAATGTAGATTCTACGCAGAGCCGACGGTGTAACCTACGCATGGCTTTCAACATAGTGTCTCTGCTGCTGGTGGTGGTGATACAGGGAACCGCCAGCTGCACTTTACCCAGTAAACACACCGACCCCTTCGGTTTGCAGCTGTGTCTCTGGGCTTGGCAGAGTGGACAGGCCTGGTGTCAGCAGGGAGGGCTGCTCCTCCATACACACCCATCTTGGATGCAGGATGTGACTTGGTTTCGACAAGGTGACATTTGCCACTGGGCTGCTCCTGGAGGGGCAGCCTGTCCTTTGGACATCCGGCCTGTCCGCTCTCTCAAGCCCAGAGACACTCGGACAATAAAGAGCTGCTCCGGAAGAGGCGTATAATAATAATAATAATAATAATAATAATACATTTTATTTAGAAGGCGCCTTTCTAGACACTCAAGGACACCATACACAAATGACATAAAAGAATACATCAAGAATAAACATCAATATCAATAAATGAAAAATAAAAAACACACAAAATAAGAACAATTACAATAGATTGAAGGGATGGGACAGGGCACGTGGCATCAGAGGGAATAGGCAATTTTGAACAGGTGTGTTTTGAGTTGTAATTTGAAGTGGGGGAGTGATTCAATGTTTCTGAGTTGGGGTGGAAGTGAGTTCCAGAGGCAGAGCGGCTGAATGCTCTGCTCCCCATGGTGGTGAGACGGGCGGAGGGGACAGACAGGTGTATGGAGGAGGAGGATCTGAGGGAGCGGGAGGGAGTGGGAACATGGAGGAGGTCTGACAGATATGGGGGGGGGGGGGAGGTTGTGAATGGCCTTGAATGTTACCAGGAGGACTTTGTATTGGATACGGAAATGAACCGGGAGCCAGTGGAGCTGCTGAAGGACAGGGGTGATGTGGTGGATAGAGGGGTTCTTGTTATGATGCGGGCAGCTGAATTCTGGACCAGTTGAAGTTTATGGAGTGATTTGTGAGGGAGGCCAAAGAGTAGAGAGTTGCAGTAGTCCAGGCGGGAGGTGACAAGGCTGTGGACAAGGATGGCGGCAGTGTGGGGGGTGAGGGAGGGGCGGAGGCGGTTGATGTTTCGTAGGTGGAAGTAGGCAGACCTGGTAATGTTATTGATATGGGATTGAAAGGATAGTGTACTGTCAAGGATGACACCCAGACTCTTAACCTGGGGGGAGGGTGAAACGGAGGAACTGTCAATAGTGAGTGAAAAGCTGTCGGTTTTGGATAGAGTGGATTTTGTGCCAATGAGGAGAACCTCTGTTTTGTTGCTGTTTAGTTTAAGGAAGTTTTGGGTGAACCAGGTTTTTATTTCAGAGATGCAGTCGGTGAGGGAGGTGGGCGGGAGAGAGGATGAAGGTTTAGTGGTGAGGTAGAGCTGGGTGTCATCGGCATAACAGTGGAAGTTAATGTTAAATTTGTGGAAGATGTTGCCGAGGGGAAGGAGGTAGATGATGAAGAGGAGGGGCCCCAGGACAGAGCCCTGGGGGACACCTGAGGTGACAGAGGAGGGGGTGGATTTGAGGGACTTGAGTTGGATGAATTGAGTGCGGCCAGAAAAGTAGGATGTGAACCAGTCCAGGGGAGTGTGGGTGATGCCAATGGAGGATGCCTGCTGAGGAGGGTGGTGTGAGAGATGGTGTCAAAAGCTGCACTCAGGTCGAGGAGGATGAGGATGGTGAGGAGTCCAGAGTCAGATGCCATAAGTAGGTCGTTGGTGATTTTGATGAGTGCTGTTTCCGTGCTATGGAGTGGGCGGAAACCGGACTGGAACTGTTCATACAGATTATTGTGGGATAGGTGAGAATGGAGCTGGGAGGCAACTGTTTTTTCAAGGATTTTTGAGATGAAGGGTAGATTGGAGATAGGTCGGAGGTTGTCAAAGTTGGAGGGGTCAGCGCCAGGTTTTTTCACAATTGGGGTAATGGCAGCTGTTTTGAAGGGTGTAGGGACAGTTCCAGTGGTGAGGGAGGAGTGGATGATAGCAGAAATGAGGGGGGCCAGAGAAGGGAGGCAGGTTTTAACAAGTTGGGTGGGGAGGGGGTCCAATTGACAGGTGGATGGTTTGGATTTCCGGATGAGTTCTGAGATTTCTGAGAGAGTGGGGAGCTAGAAGGAGGAAAATGAGTGTGAGGGTGGGGGAAGGTCAGCTGAGGTGCTGGGGTGAGGCAGTGATCCGAGGTTCAGGTGGATGTTCTTGATTTTATCAGTGAAAAATGACATAATGGCGTTGCAAAAGGAGGTTGTGTTTAAGTGAGGGGGGAGAGAGTCCTGGGGTTTGGTGGTATTGTTGAGGAGGGAGAACAGTGACTTGGAGTTTCCTTCATTGGCAGTGATTAACTGGAGTAGTAGTGGGGTTTGGTGCTGGCAATGGAGTCCTTATAGCTTAAGATGTGGTTATTGTACATTTCTTTGTGTATAGTGAGACCAGTTTTTCTATGGAGTCGTTCAAGTTGCCGACCTTTGCTTTTCATGAGACAAAGATCGGGGGTGAACCATGGGGCGGAGACAGCGAAAGAGACCGATCTGTTTTTTAGCGGAGCAAGAGAATCTAAAATATTATGGAGTCCAGTGTTGTAATGAGAAACCAGATCATCGGGGGTGGACAGATTATGGATGTCAAGGTGGCAGAAGGACTGGACATTTGAAGTGAGAGAGGCGGGGTTAATATTCTTTATATTCCGGAAAGAAATGAGGCGTGGTGTTTTAAAAATGGAGAGAGTGAGTTTCACTGTAAATGAGAGGAGAAAGTGGTCAGTAATGGGGAGTTCATCAGCTGTTAGGTCAAGGGGGGTGACACCAGAGCAGCAGATTAGGTCCAGAATATGTCCTTTGGAGTGTGTGGGAATAGTGGTATATTGCTGACAACCGAAACTCTCTAGGCAGGAAGTGAAGTCTTTGGTGAGGGGCAGATTGGTATTGTCCATGTGGATATTGAAATCACCCAGCAGTATTATGTTTGGTGAGAGAGAGGATAGATGGGTGAGGAAAGCAGCAAAGTAAGAGACAGTAGACAGTAGCAATGATGGTTGGAGTGGGACCAGACAACTCACAGACAGTAGACTCAAACGTGCTGGAAATGGGCACAGATACTGGCGAGACTTTCCACTTCTCGCGGTGAATTATCGCGAGACCTCCCCCCCGGCCAGAGCCACGGGGTTGACAGATGTAAACAAACCCACTAGGAATGGATTCGTTGAGCTGGGAGTAGTCTTGGGGCTGTTGCCACGTCTCGGTTAAGCAGAAAAAGTCTAGCTTACGGTCGGTGACGAAGTCCTGGATGAGATGTCCCTTGCCTGTCAGTGAGCGGATGTTGAGCAGAGCAAAGTTGAGTGAAGTGCTGTCGGAGCTGGTGATGGTGCTAGCCGACCGAGCTAGGCGGGCTAACACGCTACGGTCGACAGCCCGGTTGGTAGAATGTGGAGGGCGATGAGTGCGGGATCGAGAGCTGGACCAGATGGACTTTATTGCTGTTGAGCTGTTGTGTTGAAAATTCCGACGGGACCCTCGATGGATGTATCTCCGTCGAGGCTGGAAGGTGATGTCCGGGTGGAGGTGGAGTGCCTCTGGCGCAGGTCCATGCAGGTGATAGCGCAGCCGGAGCAGGTCAGTGGCCGAGTAGTGGAGCAAACCCGCCACTGGCAGGTGGACGGGCAAGAGAAAGAGCCAGGCACAGACGAACAGGATGTATGTCCTACCAGCCCACATCGTGGACGAGGACTCAGGCAGCGTTGACGGCCAGGGAACGCCAGGCAAGGCTTAGATCAGGACAGGACAGGTGAGCCAGTAGTGCAAACTCACACAGATGATGGTGCTGGCAAGTCGTGGAGATATTCCCAATGAGGGCACTTACACTGTCAGATTAGGTCATAAGACCATACAATAAGCCCGGAGCGTTAAAAACTTAAAAAGTTACCGGCGAGCAGCGGCAGCTAGTGGCGCCAGCGTTCACTCGTCGGCCATCACTTTTTTGAAGTTGTGGTTGTGAATCGTATAACCCATCGTATAACCCAAGAACAGCATCAGAGGTCAGTGTGTTTACTGGGGAAACTACAGGTCACAATGCCCTGTACCAGTACCGCCACTAAGCACCAGAGGAGGAGCCAGAAACGTGATGCTACCAAGTGGAGAAATCAGTCGTTGCGATCTGCGTTGTGACAATGTGCAGGTACAATTCTGGGGAGGTGTGAGTCAGAGTATGATGTAGGTGTTTCAATGCAAAGCTTTAAGCTGCATAAACATAAAAATAAACAAGTTTCTTCTCTGGTTTAGGTCACTCTGTTGTCTTTCCCACCTGAGGAGGACTCTGTCCAGGACAGGAAGCAGCAGGTCCAGTCCGCTGTCCTCCACCTCACAGTCCTGCAGGTTGAGCTGAGTGTCCTGGCTGCTGCGTCTCAGGATGGTGGAGACGGCCCTGCAGTCCTCATCAGTCAGACTGAGAGTCTCACTCTGACCCTCCTGTGGCAGCTCCACACAGGAGGAGCAGGACAGATCCAGCCTGTGCTGCAGAGTCCTGAGCAGGCTGACTGCTGCCCCCTGCTGGGCGTCAGAGGCAGCACAGCAGTGGATGAACTTCAGCAGCAGATTTCTGTCAACACTGAGAGGAAATAGATAGAAAAATACAACATTAAACAAATAATAACCACATACTTTCATCGATCAGTTGTCGATATGATGTGCAGATTAACAAATATTCCAAATAAAAGACACCACAAATAATATTAATTCAGGATAATCATGTTTCTTAACAACTTGGGTTTTATTATTGTAGTTTTGTCTTTCATTTCTATTAGTTATAAAAACAAAGAGACCATCGCTTTAATAGCTTAGATCTGAGAACACAGTGACTCACTTATACTCGTTATAAGTCAAGAGACAAAAGAAGTCAGATGATCAGACAAGTTGGAAACAAACTGGTTAGATAAACTAATTTTTAAGACAAAATGAAGTCAAACGGTGAAATAATTACTCCAACTGTCACAGTGAGAGATGCATCATGTCCTGTGTGTTGAAGAAGACGGATACACTGACAAACAAACACTAATGTTTTACCTGAGTTGAGAAACTCTGTCCAGTGTAACGAGGACGGACTCCATTTCCTCTGTTGGTATGGAGGTCCACAAGAGGTTCAGTTTAACTCTGTCAGTGTGTTGGAGGGTGAAGAGCAGAGCATCACAGTCCACAGAGTTCATCTCTCTGCAGGTCAGGTTGATCACATGATCCAGTGACCTCAGTAAACTGGGTATAAAGGGACTGGCACGAGCGTTATAGATCTCTGTGATGACAGTCAACACAAAGCTGGGACAGGCTCTGAAAACATAAAGTGTATTCACCAGGACACTTTGATGAGTCAAAGAATCAACAGACTGATGTAACACATGATGCAACTGATTAAATGAGATAAACTGACGTCTGCATCTGGTAAAAAGGTTAAAAACAAACTAAGAACCTTTTAAATACAATCCTGTCCAGAAAGGGAAGCAGACGTGGGATGTTCTCCTGTGAGAAGCGGTTCTTCCTCAGGTTCACAGTGATGGTCTGAGCTGACAGCTGCTGCAGCAGATAGTGAAGAACCTCCCAGTTCAGAGAGAACGAGCTCAGGTCTCCATCAACCTTACTCAAGAAGGAGCAGGTCAAGTCCTTGTCCTGGATGTCTTGGAGAAGGGAGAGGAGCTCCTGGGAAATCTTCTCACTCAGTCTGCAGATAGAAATGTATGAGTTTATCTTAGAAAAGTAAATGATTCATACATTTTGTATTTTCATTCATTAGATTGTGTTTCTGAAGCTCAGGAGAGACTTTTACCTGATTGTTAGAGGACCATCATGAAGCAGCAGTGGAATGAGACTCTGAGCAGGGACACAGAACTCTGTCAGGTCCAACCGGTCGACTGTCCAGTATCTCAGCAGGGACGCCAAACTACTGACGACCTTCAACAGAACTCTTTCTGATGGTCGGCCTGTCTGAGGGGCGAGAGACAGCTCCTCAACAGCCAACAGACAGGCCACTCTCTTCCTTCTTACCCACTGAGACAGAAACAAGGCCGTACCATTGGAAAGCCTGAAAGCAGAGAGAGGGAGAGGAGAAGCAGCTGTGACATCATGACGTTCACCACTAACTGCACATTCAAACTGGACCAGATGGTGTTACAGGAACAACATTAAATGTAGAAACACAAACCTCAGACTGTGCAGTTGTGTTGTGTGTCTAAAGAGGAGGGAGGCTCCTCTGACAGACCTCCTCCTGGGTGTGAGGACGAGATCCACATCAGAACCACAGAGTCTGAGAACTCTTCCCACAGACCTGCAGGTTTTCCAGCCCAACTCTCCTGTTAGCTGCAGGGTGAAGCCCAGGAGCTGCAGCAGAGAGGCCAACTGCTCGGCCTCCTCTCTGGATCTCACAGAGATTAATGTGCACACACGCTGGAAGAACTCTGGATCACCACTGAAACAATATGATGGAAGAGGAGTGAAAACAGAAACACAGGCTGCATTACAAACCACCTGATGGACCATGTTGTTCATGGAGAATGACATTTAGGAACAGGATGAAATAATATAACTGTGTGTTAATATCACACTATATTAAAATACTCCTGAATAAATACTGAAGACAGAATGTACATTATTAGTGCGACTTACCTGAGCTGTGAGATATGAGGCAGCCACTGTAGGAAACTCCTCACTTCACTCTCTTCATGTGAGCAGCCTGTCAGCTTCACTTGTTTCTTCTCTGATGTGAGTTTCAGCACTTCCAGGAGGATGGAGCTCTTTCTCTCTGAGAGGTTTATGGACCAGACTGCAGGAGCTGACTGGAAAACTGACTGTAATGATGGAAGGACACTCAGGCCTGTTTCAGTCTCATAGTCCTTCAGGTGGGAGTACAGATCCAGCAGGAAACCACACTGATATACATCATATATGTCATCTAAAGGGAATGTTTCATATGTGCACACTGATGATAACAGCTCCAGTATCTTCTCTCCTGTCTGCTGTTCTCTCTCTGCTGCTGCACAGAACAGATTCACAAAGAACTTGACTTCACCTCCAAACCTGCCAGAGACACTGGAACAAGAATTGAACATTTAGTTATGACATGATGTCAACAACAGAAACACAGTCATGTATTACTGATATGGAGTTTATCTGCTAAAAGCCTTAAAATACCTGCTAACAAGCAAAATATTTACTATAATTAATAAATATATTTGGTGTAATATATTACAATTACATGGCTGATCAAATGAGCATATTACTTCAGGACAATATTAGATTCAACTAACAATTACATCTTCATCTGATGATTTCTTATAATTGACAATCAATTAACTTTTTTCGAAACACTGGTGATTATAAGAGATATTTATTTTAAAAATAAAAAACCTCTTCTGAAGTCGCTATGAAATGTTTCTAAATGTCCATTATTAGTGTGACTTACCTGAGCTGTGAGATATGAGGCAGCCACTGTAGGAAACTCCTCACTTCACTCTCTTCATGTGAGCAGCCTGTCAGCCTCACTTGTTTCTTCTCTGATGTGAGTTTCAGCACTTCCAGGAGGATGGAGCTCTTTCTCTCTGAGAGGTTTATGGACCAGACTGCAGGAGCTGACTGGAAAACTGACTGTAATGATGGAAGGACACTCAGGCCTGTTTCAGTCTCATAGTCCTTCAGGTGGGAGCACAGATCCAGCAGGAAATCACACTGATATTCCCCAACCTCATCAATATCACATATGTAATCTAAAGGGAATGTTTCATATGTGCACACTGATGAGGACAGCTCCAGTATCTTCTCTCCTGTCTGCTGTTCTCTCTCTGCTGCTGCACAGAACAGATTCACAAAGAACTTGACTTCACCTCCAAACCTGTCAGAGACACTGGAACAAGAATTGAACATTTAGTTATGACATGATGTCAACAGCAGAAACACAGTCATGTATCACTGATATGGAGTTTATCTGCTAAAAGTCTTCAGATACCTGCTGATGAGAATAATACAGTAAAGTAGATCTACTCTATGTAACTGAGGAATAAATACATTGGGGTGTGTGGAGAAAAACACAGCATCATATATAAAACTCTGTACAGTAACAGTTGTGGACTAACCAGCTGAATGAATACATGTTTTATTTCCGTGTCTGGTCATTTACATGACTCGTCCCTCGTGAAATCATTCAGACACACTAACTGACAGCAAGTCAAACTCTCCAGCATGTTGACCCACCATCATCTCGTAGCACAAGACATCAACATCACAACAGAGACATCATCCAACTCAACAGACCTCCACAAACAAAATCATTCCAACACAGCCCCCGAAACACAAGACGCAAAACACAAATCAAATCAAAATGAAGCAAACTAAACAAAACTAAAACTACATGTGCATCCATTAGTGTCAAACCCTGTATATTTAATCCAGTTCATAAATCAAACATCTTCAGTCCAAAGAGAGGAATGTATCTGTTGTAAGTGACTGTCCTCCTCCTATCCTCTGCTTTGGAGACATATTCAGAGGATGTAAAAACATAATCAAAGAGGTTTTCAGTTAGAGCTCCATCCTCAATACCTATCAGATCTACATCACAACATTAACCTCTTTAAACAATATTTGTCATAAATCATGATATAAAATAAAATGCATTTCATTCTCCACCTCATTCAGGTCACAGTATTCACAGGTCCTTCATCTTCTGGCACACCTCTGTATCTTCCTGTTTCAATGTGCGGTGGTAATATACCACATCTTAACTTCACACATAGTGATCTCTGACTTTTAGACAAATTGTACTTAACATATTTTTCACATCGATGCTCTTTCTTAAATAAACAATAAGTTATGAGTTGTGTCTTGCTCAGAGGCCATGACTGTGAGCATTGAGCCCGGCTTCCTCCACTTCCACATTTACTTTGTGGAGGTACTTTTCTTCCAATCTGAACTCTTCTAATAAATCAAGTACTCCACTGGCCCATTCACTGTTAACAGACAAATCCCAGTCAGATATTTTACTGGCTGTTCTACTAGTTGGCAGCTCAACCGCCTGTTCCACAAGCTCAACATGCTAATTTTCCATCTGACTTCACACGAGTCCTGCCACATATCTCTGTTTAATGCCACGAGAGGTGCATATTTATGAAGTCCCAGAAAGTTTCAACTCAATCAGGAAAATATTAGCTTGTAACTAATACTTGCATCATTATCTACGTGCTTCTTGTTTTGTAAATGATGATTCATAGACACTTTTCTGAATCACTCTGATTATGAGCTGGATTTATTAAGAGAAAAAACTCTTCTGAAGTCGCTATGAAATATTTCTAAATGTCCATTATTAGTGTGACTTACCTGAGCTGTGAGATATGAGGCAGACACTGTAGGAAACTCCTCACTTCACTCTCTTCATGTGAGCAGCCTGTCAGCTTCACTTGTTTCTTCTCTGATGTGAGTTTCAGCACTTCCAGGAGGATGGAGCTCTTTCTCTCTGAGAGGTTTATGGACCAGACTGCAGGAGCTGACTGGAAAACTGACTGTAATGATGGAAGGACACTCAGGCCTGTTTCAGTCTCATAGTCCTTCAGGTGGGAGCACAGATCCAGCAGGAAACCACACTGCTTTTCACCATCCATGTCATTTGAAGGGAACTTTTTATATGTGCACACTGATGATAACAGCTCCAGTATCTTCTCTCCTGTCTGCTGTTCTCTCTCTGCTGCTGCACAGAACAGATTCACAAAGAACTTGACTTCACCTTTGAACTGCCGAGAGACACTGGAACAAGAATTGAACATTTAGTTATGACATGATGTCAACAACAGAAACACAGTCATGTATTACTGATATGGAGTTTATCTGCTAAAAGCCTTAAAATACCTGCTAACAAGCAAAATATTTACTATAATTAATAAATATATTTGGTGTAATATATTACAATTACATGGCTGATCAAATGAGCATATTACTTCTGGACAATATTAGATTCAACTAACAATTACATCTTCAGCTGATGATTTCTTATAATTGACAATCAATTAACTTTTTTCGAAACACTGGTGATTATAAGAGATATTTATTTTAAAAATAAAAAACCTCTTCTGAAGTCGCTATGAAATGTTTTTAAATGTCCATTATCTGTCTGACTTACCTGAGCTGTGAGATATGAGGCAGACACTGTAGGAAACTCCTCACTTCACTCTCTTCATGTGAGCAGCCTGTCAGCTTCACTCGTTTCTTCTCTGATGTGAGTTTCAGCACTTCCAGGAGGATGGAGCTCTTTCTCTCTGAGAGGTTTATGGACCAGACTGCAGGAGCTGACTGGAAAACTGACTGTAATGATGGAAGGACACTCAGGCCTGTTTCAGTCTCATAGTCCTTCAGGTGGGAGCACAGATCCAGCAGGAAACCACACTGATATACATCATCCATGTAATCTAAAGGGAACTTTTTATATGTGCACACTGATGATAACAGCTCCAGTATCTTCTCTCCTGTCTGCTGTTCTCTCTCTGCTGCTGCACAGAACAGATTCACAAAGAACTTGACTTCACCTCCAAACCTGTCAGAGACACTGGAACAAGAATTGAACATTTAGTTACGACATGATGTCAACAACAGAAACACAGTCATGTATTACTGATATGGAGTTTATCTGCTAAAAGTCTTCAGATACCTGCTGATGAGACTAATACAGTAAAGTAGATTGTTACAGTCGAGTGTTGCACCTGTGTTTGTTTGTTCTGGTGTTAGTTTTCCCTCCAGGTGACGCCCTCTCCTCCTTCTTGCCTATGAGTGGAGGATCACACCTGAGCTCCCTCACCATTAGGCCATGGTGACTTATAAGCTCTGTGTAAACTAACAATGGGGCCAGAGGGGCAAGTGGCTGTAGTGTTTGCATGAGCCACAATACTGAGCAGTAAGGTGATTTCTTCTATTGATTAGTGATCCAACATTTAGCGCTGGAGTTGCTCTCAGCTTTAAAACATTGATGACATTGGTTGTGTTTTCTTCTGTTGTAGGATGACCGCCATCTTCCTTTTGAAGACACTGGTATGTTGTTGACCCAATTACTTTTATTTTCATTTGTAAATGAATCTTTTGTGTTTAAACTCCAACATCCTGTCTTTCCTTCTTCTTTTACTCTGGTTTTATTTAACTATGTTACTCCCCTCATCCCCTGGCCTCACAGGGACGTAACATAGATCAACTCAGAAACAGTCTGTCATCTAGAAAACTTTACACTGTAACAAAATAGAGTTTTAATGTGTTTTCAGTTAAAGGTGTGAAATAAGGTGTGTGGTTTCCACAGGCTGAAGATATCTACAAGTTTTATTCTACAACACAAAATACATCATTAAATGTCCCACAGTTTAATTATAAAGCTCTTATGTGTGTTAAAAACAGTTAGCGGTTGCTAACAAGTGTCTCAGTGAGACTACAGAGGTTGTCGGGGACATTAAACGTCATCACAGCGAACACAGAGACTCATCTACTCACTTGTCCGTCTGAAGATTATCTTGCTGAACAAAACGTGTCAGTATCAGAAACTTGTGTTTGTCACTCAGCTTATTTTCAGCAATATTCCAAAATACAATGCAAAAATCCCCATAAGCTTATTGTGGAGGGAACCAGGGCGATGCTAACTTCAGGGTTAGCCTACAAAACTACATCATCCCTACACCACTATGTTTATGTGGATAATGTGATCGTTTCAATACTTTACTTGGATTCTTCAAAACACTAGCTGGTAACCAACAACTGAGTCTTTATGTACATGATGTTGTTTTTTTAATGCCAATTAATTAACTTTTTCAAAACACAGGCTGTTGTGAGCCAGATGTTTTACTTCCACCTCATCTGAAGTAAGAAACATGGTATTTTTAAATGTCCATTATTAGTGTGACTTACCTGAGCTGTGAGATATGAGGCAGCCACTGTAGGAAACTCCTCACTTCACTCTCTTCATGTGAGCAGCCTGTCAGCTTCACTTGTTTCTTCTCTGATGTGAGTTTCAGCACTTCCAGGAGGATGGAGCTCTTTCTCTCTGAGAGGTTTATGAACCAGACTGCAGGAGCTGACTGGAAAACTGACTGTAATGATGGAAGGACACTCAGGCCTGTTTCAGTCTCATAGTCCTTCAGGTGGGAGCACAGATCCAGCAGGAAACCACTCTGATATTCCCCAACCTCATCATCATAATAATCTATGTAATCTAAAGGGAATGTTTCATATGTGCACACTGATGATAACAGCTCCAGTATCTTCTCTCCTGTCTGCTGTTCTCTCTCTGCTGCTGCACAGAACAGATTCACAAAGAACTTGACTTCACCTCCAAACCTGTCAGAGACACTGGAACAAGAATTGAACATTTAGTTATGACATGATGTCAACAGCAGAAACACAGTCATGTATCACTGATATGGAGTTTATCTGCTAAAAGTCTTCAGATACCTGCTGATGAGAACAATACAGTAAAGTAGATCTACTCTATGTAACTGAGGAATAAATACATTGGGGTGTGTGGAGAAAAACACAGCATCATATATAAAACTCTGTACAGTAACAGTTGTGGACTAACCAGCTGAATGAATACATGTTTTATTTCCGTGTCTGGTCATTTACATGACTCGTCCCTCGTGAAATCATTCAGACACACTAACTGACAGCAAGTCAAACTCTCCAGCATGTTGACCCACCATCATCTCGTAGCACAAGACATCAACATCACAACAGAGACATCATCCAACTCAACAGACCTCCACAAACAAAATCATTCCAACACAGCCCCCGAAACACAAGACGCAAAACACAAATCAAATCAAAATGAAGCAAACTAAACAAAACTAAAACTACATGTGCATCCATTAGTGTCAAACCCTGTATATTTAATCCAGTTCATAAATCAAACATCTTCAGTCCAAAGAGAGGAATGTATCTGTTGTAAGTGACTGTCCTCCTCCTATCCTCTGCTTTGGAGACATATTCAGAGGATGTAAAAACATAATCAAAGAGGTTTTCAGTTAGAGCTCCATCCTCAATACCTATCAGATCTACATCACAACATTAACCTCTTTAAACAATATTTGTCATAAATCATGATATAAAATAAAATGCATTTCATTCTCCACCTCATTCAGGTCACAGTATTCACAGGTCCTTCATCTTCTGGCACACCTCTGTATCTTCCTGTTTCAATGTGCGGTGGTAATATACCACATCTTAACTTCACACATAGTGATCTCTGACTTTTAGACAAATTGTACTTAACATATTTTTCACATCGTTGCTCTTTCTTAAATAAACAATAAGTTCTTAGTTGTGTCTTGCTCAGAGGCCATGACTGTGAGCATTGAGCCCGGCTTCCTCCACTTCCACATTTACTTTGTGGAGGTACTTTTCTTCCAATCTGAACTCTTCTAATAAATCAAGTACTCCACTGGCCCATTCACTGTTAACAGACAAATCCCAGTCAGATATTTTACTGGCTGTTCTACTAGTTGGCAGCTCAACCGCCTGTTCCACAAGCTCAACATGCTAATTTTCCATCTGACTTCACACGAGTCCTGCCACATATCTCTGTTTAATGCCACGAGAGGTGCATATTTATGAAGTCCCAGAAAGTTTCAACTCAATCAGGAAAATATTAGCTTGTAACTAATACTTGCATCATTATCTACGTGTGTTGAGCTGAATCTCAGGAATGGGTCAACTACACTTCCCAGAGTGCACCAGCAGCAGCAAAGTGGCTGCTGGTTACTTGATCATCAGTCATTGTGACTGATTTGGAGCACCTGTGATGACATGGCGGATCTCAGTCATTCAGAGAAACAAACTTCAGAGAGAAGAAGCGGCAAGTTCACTCAAAGGTTCAGTCTAAAGACGCCAATGGTTTACAACCACTAATTAACTGAAAAGACCAATCGACTGACAAAGCCAAAAGGAAAATAAAAGATTGAGTCACAAATTTGAGTTGTCCCTGTGTCCTTTGGAAATTGAACTGGAGGAGAACTTGACAGTTGTAAACCACGCGGAGCGGCCTGGCCCTGAAGATAAACGGCTTCAGATCCAGAAATAAGCTGTTGATGCAGAGGAAGTCAAGATGGCGGAAGATGCCCTGGGGAAGTCGGTCCAGCAGCTCAAAAAGGAGAGGACCACTGCAAAAAGCAGCTTCACCAGACAAGCCAACTTCATTTCAAGAGGAGCAAGCAGCATGCTTCAAGTGGAGTTAAAGGAGGAATTCACTAAGCTTTCAGACTGTTTCAGAAAGATGCTCAATGCCAATGAGGACTACAGGATTGGACTGGAGGCTGACATTAAGACTGAGGATGAAGAAGCAGGTCTTGATGAACAGCAAGAGGCCGACATTGATAGGTCTGTAAAAGAAGGCGAAACAAAGTTGGCAGAAATAAGAGACATTGTTCAAACAAACCTGTGGTCAAGGTATGGGAAAAGTGAACTTCTTGTGGCAATCCTGGAAGCAGAAAAAGCCAATGATAAAGCAGCTGATGTACCTGTGGAAAGTGCCAATTTAGAGGGCTATGAAGTGCACCTCGCTCTCTTGGACAAGAGAATAAAAGAGGCCATCTCAGCAATGTTAACATGGGAGAGATGGATCCCTGTGGAATTAAAGGATGAATTAGATGGAAGAGTCAAGGACGTAAGAGCATCCTACTACAGGCTTGAATTAAGGAAAGCTGAATTTGCCACTGCACGGACGATCAAAGAGCAAGGCACAGGAGTGAAACTACCACCCCAACCGGCAACATCCACACCAATAGTAAGAATCAAGCCAACCACTCTACCTATCTTCAATGGAAGCAAGAGAGAATATCACAGATGGAGGAAAGACTGGGAAAGCCTGCAAAAGCAGGGAGAGCCATCCGGATCAACTGAAGTTAAGAAAATTCAACTCTTGGAGAGTGTGGATGACAAAATCTCAAAAGACCTCAGACTTTCAACCTACACCACTGCCAATGACCTATTCAGAGTCCTAGAGAACCGATATGGCAACAAGTCAACCATCACTGTGGAAATCCTTGAAGAGCTGGAGAAGATGCCACATGTGAAGGGGAACCAGCCAAGAAAGGTCATTGACCTCATACAGTCAGTGGAGAAGGCCCTAGCAGATCTCACAGAGTTAGGAAACTCTGGAGCCATAAAGAACCCACTGGTAATTAGATCCATTGAAAGCAAGTTGCCTGACTTTATTAAAAGAGACTGGTTGATGTTCATGGTTGAACCCAGAAACAATGTCACATCAGACAACCACTTTAACATGCTCCTGAAGTTCCTGAAAAGTCAAGAAGAAATACTAGAGAGACTTGAACAGCTCAGAACTGTGGAGAAGATGGAGAAATCAGATCGTTCAGACAAGAAGTATGACAGAAAGATTGCCTCAACAAAAACCACAAAGAAAGAAGAGCTTGATGATGTATGTGGTGTCTGTGGTGATAGTGGGCACAACAACAAAATCTTCTTCTGTAGAAAGTTCAAAAGACTTAAGCTACCTGAAAAGAAAGCTGTATTGAGAAAGCTGGGAGCATGCAGAAAATGTCTTGGATGCCATGATGAAGATGGATACTGCAGAGACACTTTCCTATGCAGAAATAAAGACTGTAAAAGGGGAGGTGGTGCCCCAGACCATCATTTTTTCCTCTGCCCGAAAGGAGAAGTCAAAAGAGGGGAAGAGAGAAAGAGTGGAAAAGACGGCAAAGGTGAAAGCAAACTAACGGAGGAACAAGAAGAGATCTTGTCTGAACTTTCCCCAGAAATGGCAGATCGATGTAGAAAGGCTTTCACCAACACCAACAAAACTGCAGCGTCACTTGATGCTTCAGGCCAGTCTGAGCTACTGCAGAGAAATGGGCTCTGTGAACTTCCTGTTGTCATGATGTTGATGCAAGTCACTGCAAACGCAGGGCAGAAAATTGGGACTTTAATTGACCTTGCGTCAGATACAAACTACATCACCCATAAGGCTGCTGAAAGACTGAGGTTAAGAAGTGAGAAAATAACTTTAGTTGTGCATGGGGTTGGTGGAATGACCATGGAGGTGAACACACAAAGGTATCTCCTCAAAGTCAGAGTCAAGACTCCTAAAGGAACAGAGAGAGCTCATGAAATGGTCTGCTACGGCTTGGATGAAATAGCCAGAGTGCATCAAGTAATTGAACCTGAGAAGTTGAAAAAATTCTTCCCAGAAGTCAAACTTAAAGAATTGGAAAGGCCAGAAGAGATCGAACTTCTCATTAGCCACCGAGAGGGAAGACTCGCTCCCCAGAGGATAAAAATCATCGGAGACCTTGTCTTGTGGGAGGGTCCATTGGGGAAGACAGTGGGTGGAGCACATCCCGACTTGTTTGAAGAAGTGGAGGTTGCAGCATATGAGTCCAAAACACACTTTGCTCGCTCCATGAGGACAGCAGCTGTCAAATATCAAGAAATCACAAGTCCAAGAACTGACACAGCCCAGCTACAGCAGGAGAATATGGCTCAGACCAAATTTACAGCTGCCAGTAACCGGGAGTTCCTTGAGTGGTGGCACTGGGACAGCATCGGGGCTGCATGTGAGCCAAGATGTGGAGGATGCCGATGTGGAAACTGTCCACCAGGAGGAAAAGAAATGACCCTGGCAGAGGAGAGGGAGCTTGAGATCATTAAAGGAGGCCTCACCTACAAGAAGGGGGATGCTCATACACCAGCTCCACATTGGGATGCAAAGTATCCTTGGACAGTAGATCCAGCCTCTCTCCCAAACAACAAAGGTGCAGTCCAGTCTTGTTTCTTAAGGATGGAAAAGCAACTAAGCAGAGAGCCAGACTGGAAAGTCGCATATGCTACCCAGATCCATGAGATGGTCGAACGAGGCGCAGCCATAAAACTCAACAACAACATCATGGACAAGTGGAATGGACCAGTGTGGTACGTAAGCCACCTGGTGGCGCCAAACCCTCATTCGGTGACAACACCAGTTCGTATTGTATGGAATAGTAGCCAGAAATACAAAGGCGTGAGTATGAATGATCATCTTCTGAAGGGACCAGACGTTCTCAACCCTATCAGAGCTGTTCTGCTGAGGTTCAGAGAAGGGATGCATGCAGCTCTAGGAGACATCAAAAAGATGTACAACTCTGTATGGCTGGAGGAGCGTGAGATGCATCTTCACAGGTTCCTCTGGAGGGACAGCCCAGATGAAAAGATAAGTGAATATGCAATTACCAGAGTCAACATTGGGGACAGACCTGCTGGTTGCATTGCTCAGTTGGCTATGAGGGAAACAGCACGCCTGCCTAACTTTATTCACTTGGAGGATGAACGCAGAGTCATTGAAGAGGACAGTTATGTGGATGACCTCTTAACCTCCCACAATGACCTAAATAGACTTGACAAAATCACAGCAAGTGTTGAAGAGATCTTGAAAGCTGGAGGTTTCTTCCTCAAAGCATGGGTCAGGTCAGGGCAAAGTGGGAGGCAAGGAGTGGAGACGGAGGTTCGAACAAAGAAACAAGGTAGAACCTTAATTCTTCCAAATCAAATGAGGGACGAAGACAACAAAGCCTTGGGCATCGGTTACCAAATGGATGAAGACAAGCTCTACATGTTAACCTCAGTTAACTTTTCCAAAAGGAAGAAGAAGATGAGAGTTGGAAAAGATCTTCTCAAGGAGGAGGTGAGAACTGAGACACCTAATCCACTGACTAGGAGGGCTCTCTTAAGCCAAGTAGCTGGACTGTACGACCCAATTGGCTTAGTTACACCTGCCAAACAGAAGGGAGCAATTCTTGTTAGAAAAGCATTCCAAGAGGGAGGGGGTGGGAAACTAACCCAAGAAACCTGGGACCAACCTCTCTCAGAAAGCCTCAGAGAAGAAGCCATACAGCTTTTTGAAGAATATGTGCAGCTTGGACAGGTGAAATTCCACAGGAGCCTCACACCAGCTGGCTGGAAAGGGAAACCTTGGGGCATCACATTCTCTGATGGAAGTGACAAAACCTATGGAGCTGTGATGTACTTAAGATGGGAGACAAGTCAAGGCACTGAGGTTCGATTTGTTGAATCAAAAGCCAAGCTGACACCCCTGGATCAGAAGGGAGAAGCTGTAAAAGCTGAGATCTGTGGCGCTGTCTTCGCAGCCAGGATCAGGAAGTATGTGGAAAAGCATGCTCGAATGAAGATCGAGAGATGGTTCCATCTACTTGACAGTCAAACAGTCTTGGGAGCCATTCAAAGAGTCAGTTATGGGTACAAAACCTTCTTTGCAAATAGAGTGGGTGAAATCCAGAAGGCTGGACCAGTGCAAGACTGGTGGTGGATCCGTGGAGACCTGAACATAGCTGACATCATAACAAGAGGGGGCGCTCCTGAAGATTTAAAGGAGAATTCCACATGGCAAAATGGACCAGAGTTCCTGATGTGGCCAGTGGAGGAGTGGCCTATAAAATCAGCTGGAGAGGTTGCAGCTCATGCCAGGGAGACTGTAAACAAGCTCCAGAGGAAGGCATTCTCAGGTGCATTAACAAGAGCTCAAGCCAGAAGGAGTCAGCAGAAAGAAAACCTACAAGCCACTCAGGAAAGTCCAAAGAGTGAAACTCAAGAGGAAAAACCTGTGGTAAACCCAATTCTTCTTCTAAGAAGGAAGCCCACTGGTTGGGTTAAAGATCTTGTGGAAGTGAGAAGATTCAGTAGCCTGTCCAAACTGGTGAGAGTCATTGCCTGGGTTTGTCTAGCTGCCAAGCAGTGGCTGAAGAGGAAGTGCCGGACCCCGAAACAGTCAAAGTGGGAGGTAACATCACCCAAGCAAGCTGTGCTGACTGTCAAAAAACATGAAGATGCACTCAAAGACCTCTTCCTCGCAGCTCAAGAAGATACAGCTTTTTCAGACACAACTCTAAGCAGACTGGCAGTATACAAAGATGTGAACTCTGGACTGCTAGTTTGTGGAGGCAGAATTCAGATGTTCAACGAAGATAAGACAGCAGTGCCAGTTTTACCATGTGAAGCATGGGTGTCTACATTGCTGGCACAAGAATCCCACAAAAGCAAACAGTGAAAGAACCAAGAGGCTCCAAACCAAAATCCCAGCCACAATTCTTCATAGAGATGTCAGACGCCTTGTCATTCTACTTCCCACTGAAGAACAAGCAGAGGTGTAAAGGGCTTGTGTGACCTCTCTGGGTTTGAAAAAACCAGGAGCTCAAGTGGGAGGTGTTGAGCTGAATCTCAGGAATGGGTCAACTACACTTCCCAGAGTGCACCAGCAGCAGCAAACTGGCTGCTGGTTACTTGATCATCAGTCATTGTGACTGATTTGGAGCACCTGTGATGACATGGAGGATCTCAGTCATTCAGAGAAACAAACTTCAGAGAGAAGAAGCGGCAAGTTCACTCAAAGGTTCAGTCTAAAGACGCCAATGGTTTACAACCACTAATTAACTGAAAAGACCAATCGACTGACAAAGCCAAAAGGAAAATAAAAGATTGAGTCACAAATTTGAGTTGTCACTGTGTCCTTTGGAAATTGAACTGGAGGAGAACTTGACAACGTGCTTCTTGTTTTGTAAATGATGATTCATAAACATTGATTTCTGAATCACTCTGATTATGAGCTGGATTTATTAAGAGAAAAAACTCTTCTGAAGTCGCTACAAAATATTTTTAAATGTCCATTATTAGTGTGACTTACCTGAGCTGTGAGATATGAGGCAGACACTGTAGGAAACTCCTCACTTCACTCTCTTCATGTGAGCAGCCTGTCAGCTTCACTTGTTTCTTCTCTGATGTGAGTTTCAGCACTTCCAGGAGGATGGAGCTCTTTCTCTCTGAGAGGTTTATGGACCAGACTGCAGGAGCTGACTGGAAAACTGACTGTAATGATGGAAGGACACTCAGGCCTGTTTCAGGGTCATAAGAGTACAGATCCAGCAGGAAATCACACCATTTCATATAAAAAGGGAAGTTTTCATATGTGCACACTGATGATAACAGCTCCAGTATCTTCTCTCCTGTCTGCTGTTCTCTCTCTGCTGCTGCACAGAACAGATTCCCAAATAACCTGATTCCTTCTGAAGGTTTTGTCCGATCAGGAACAAAACTAAAGAGAAGGAAACATTTGTGATGATTAGATCTCGTCTCAATAAATAACAACACAGTTCAGTATAAACTTACATTTAAATTTAAAATGCTTCTTTCATCAGAGCAGGCTGAACATCACAGTTTAACTTTTACTGACTCACAGAAACTGATCCTGTTTCTAAAATCACTGCATGTTTGGTATTTTTAGTGCTTGTACTTGATGTAATTTTACATCGTGTGTGAGTTCTAAGTGTGAAATATATTCACAAAATATAAATATACTCAGTGAAACAACAGCATCAGTTATGATACACGACACATTTCCATTTACTGAATCAAGAATTCATTATGAATCAAAGCATCAAAATGCTGTAGCTGGTCCTGGTGAAGCTGATATTAACTACTTTAGTTTAACTATTGTTTGGTTATTTAATCTATAATAAAGGTTTACATTTTGGAAACATCATATGTGTATTTAAAATCTTACACTGCAAAGTAACAAGCAAATATATCTGTCAAATACATTTAGTGAGGCAAAGAGTAGCAGCGTGGCAACATAACCAAGAATACAATGGAAATAATCAAGTATAAGTTTGGACCTCAGTATATTACTTGAGTAAATGTACTCACTGTAGTTACTTTCCAACTCTGATATTTAAGTCTACTTTTGTGTTGCTGTGCTGCAGTGGGACCTCTGTCTCCGGTTTCTGGCATCACTTCATATTTAACAGTCTGTTTATCAGACACTGTATCAGCAGCGGCTTCTGTTGTTTATGATTTCCACTTCACATCCATAAAGTCTGCTCTCTAATCGGGCGTTCAGACCAAACGCAAGGCAAATTATTTGTGCGTCTAGATTACATATAAAGTCAATGACAAATGTTTGTGTACACCCAGAGCTGTACGATAACACATCTACTCGTATCGAGACAGGACACAACAGGAGCTGATGTGGAGGAAAGTGAATGAGGAAGTTGGACTATCTGGTAAGTTATGGAAATATGTCTCAGCACAGCATAGTCCTGATCGATCCAAACTCCATTCAGAGAACAAGCATTTTAAAAGTTGTTTTGTTCGTTGCTTGTCGTCTGGCTGACAGACCTGACGAAGCACGAACTCAGGCTTTTTACAAGGCTGCATTATGATGATGTTATTTCAGCGTCCTTTTGATCCTTTTATTGGGTCAGATCACAGAGAAATCTCTTTGTTTAGGGTTCATACCGATGTGGTAAGACAGATTCATTCAGTCTACGTCTATTTGCTGGTCACAGTTACTATTTATTGACTTTAACACACCTATTAGGAAACTACCACTCACTGGAGACAGATGGACAGACGCTCTGCGGCTGAGAACTGAGCACCGGTCAACCTCAGGTAGCGCTGGAAGCTGCTTTAAGCCAGACGCAGCTCCAGACGGTGAAATTCACCCAGCTGGGTGCCACGCAAGTAACATTAATTAAAATTAATAATCCTGCAGTCGTACTCGATCATGTAACATGAGGCCAATATTCTCTTCACATTTGGTCTGAACGCACCATAAGTTCTACTAGGACCCAAACTATTATCAGAACATTTTAAGAAATGTGGATGAAGTCACAAGGTGTAAATTTAATATTGATGACAAAGAAATACAATGGGAATATATGAAAAGACATCGTCTGTTATGTTAGATTTTATGCAACATTTAAGATTGGCAGACCGTTATTTAGAACACAACTCTTCACACAAAGAGTTAATTAATGTAAAGTGCAGTTTTAAAATCCTTTACCAAAAACGGTTGTTGACTGACTTACCTGAGCTGTGAGATATGAGGCAGACACTGTAGGAAACTCCTCACTTCACTCTCTTCATGTGAGCAGCCTGTCAGCTTCACTTGTTTCTTCTCTGATGTGAGTTTCAGCACTTCCAGGAGGATGGAGCTCTTTCTCTTTGAGAGGTTTATGGACCAGACTGCAGGAGCTGACTGGAAAACTGACTGTAATGATGGAAGGACACTCAGGCCTGTTTCAGTCTCATAGTCCTTCAGGTGGGAGCACAGATCCAGCAGGAAACCACACTGCTTTTTATAATTGATGACATTTAAAGGGAACTTTTTATATGTGCACACTGATGATAACAGCTCCAGTATCTTCTCTCCTGTCTGCTGTTCTCTCTCTGCTGCTGCACAGAACAGATTCACAAAGAACTTGACTTCACCTCCAAACCTGCCAGAGACACTGGAACAAGAATTGAACATTTAGTTATGACATGATGTCAACAACAGAAACACAGTCATGTATCACTGATATGGAGTTTATCTGCTAAAAGTCTTCAGATACCTGCTGATGAGAATAATACAGTAAAGTAGATCTACTCTATGTAACTGAGGAATAAATACATTGGGGTGTGTGGAGAAAAACACAGCATCATATATAAAACTCTGTACAGTAACAGTTGTGGACTAACCAGCTGAAAGTATTACCTCAATCTGGAAAATACTAGCAGCTGACTAATAATTACATCGTCATCTACAAGCCATTTATTTTGTAAACGACGATTAATAAACCCTTTTATGAATCACTCTGATTATGAGCTGGGTTTATTGAGAATAAAAAAGTCTTCTGAAGTCGCTACAACATATTTCTAAATGTACATTATTTGGTTCTGGAACAAGAATTCAACATGTTGTTTTGATATGATGTCAACAACAGAAACACAGTCATGTATTACTGATATGGAGTTTATCTGCTAAAAGTCTACAGATACCTGCTGATGAGAATAATACAGGAAGCTTTATTCAAAACACAGGCTGCTGTGAGCCAGATGTTTTATTTCCACCTCATCTGAAGTAAGAAACATGGTATTTCTAAATGTACATTATCTGTCTGACTTACCTGAGCTGTGAGATATGAGGCAGCCACTGTAGGAAACTCCTCACTTCACTCTCTTCATGTGAGCAGCCTGTCAGCTTCACTTGTTTCTTCTCTGATGTGAGTTTCAGCACTTCCAGGAGGATGGAGCTCTTTCTCTCTGAGAGGTTTATGGACCAGACTGCAGGAGCTGACTGGAAAACTGACTGTAATGATGGAAGGACACTCAGGCCTGTTTCAGTCTCATAGTCCTTCAGGTGGGAGCACAGATCCAGCAGGAAACCACACTGCTTTTCACCATCCATGTCATTTGAAGGGAACTTTTTATATGTGCACACTGATGATAACAGCTCCAGTATCTTCTCTCCTGTCTGCTGTTCTCTCTCTGCTGCTGCACAGAACAGATTCACAAAGAACTTGACTTCACCTCCAAACCTGCCAGAGACACTGGAACAAGAATTGAACATTTAGTTATGACATGATGTCAACAACAGAAACACAGTCATGTATTACTGATATGGAGTTTATCTGCTAAAAGCCTTAAAATACCTGCTAACAAGCAAAATATTTACTTTAATTAATTAATAAATATATTTGGTGTAATATATTACAATTACATGGCTGATCAAATGAGCATATTACTTCAGGACAATATTAGATTCAACTAACAATTACATCTTCAGCTGATGATTTCTTATAATTGACAATCAATTAACTTTTTTCGAAACACTGGTGATTATAAGAGATATTTATTTTAAAAATAAAAAACCTCTTCTGAAGTCGCTATGAAATGTTTTTAAATGTCCATTATCTGTCTGACTTACCTGAGCTGTGAGATATGAGGCAGACACTGTAGGAAACTCCTCACTTCACTCTCTTCATGTGAGCAGCCTGTCAGCTTCACTCGTTTCTTCTCTGATGTGAGTTTCAGCACTTCCAGGAGGATGGAGCTCTTTCTCTCTGAGAGGTTTATGGACCAGACTGCAGGAGCTGACTGGAAAACTGACTGTAATGATGGAAGGACACTCAGGCCTGTTTCAGTCTCATAGTCCTTCAGGTGGGAGCACAGATCCAGCAGGAAATCACTCTGATATACATCATCCATGTAATCTAAAGGGAACTTTTTATATGTGCACACTGATGATAACAGCTCCAGTATCTTCTCTCCTGTCTGCTGTTCTCTCTCTGCTGCTGCACAGAACAGATTCACAAAGAACTTGACTTCACCTCCAAACCTGCCAGAGACACTGGAACAAGAATTGAACATTTAGTTACGACATGATGTCAACAACAGAAACACAGTCATGTATCACTGATATGGAGTTTATCTGCTAAAAGTCTTCAGATACCTGCTGATGAGAATAATACAGTAAAGTAGATTGTTACAGTCGAGTGTTGCACCTGTGTTTGTTTGTTCTGGTGTTAGTTTTCCCTCCAGGTGACGCCCTCTCCTCCTTCTTGCCTATGAGTGGAGGATCACACCTGAGCTCCCTCACCATAAGGCCATGGTGACTTATAAGCTCTGTGTAAACTAACAATGGGGCCAGAGGGGCAAGTGGCTGTAGTGTTTGCATGAGCCACAATATTGAGCAGTAAGGTGATTTCTTCTATTGATTAGTGATCCAACATTTAGCGCTGGAGTTGCTCTCAGCTTTAAAACATTGATGACATTGGTTGTGTTTTCTTCTGTTGTAGGATGACCGCCATCTTCCTTTTGAAGACACTGGTATGTTGTTGACCCAATTACTTTTATTTTCATTTGTAAATGAATCTTTTGTGTTTAAACTCCAACATCCTGTCTTTCCTTCTTCTTTTACTCTGGTTTTATTTAACTATGTTACTCCCCTCATCCCCTGGCCTCACAGGGACGTAACATAGATCAACTCAGAAACAGTCTGTCATCTAGAAAACTTTACACTGTAACAAAATAGAGTTTTAATGTGTTTTCAGTTAAAGGTGTGAAATAAGGTGTGTGGTTACCACAGACTGAAGATATCTACATGTTTTCTTCTACAACATAAAATACATCATTAAATGTCCCACAGTTTAATTACAAAGCTCTTACGTGTGTTAAAAACAGTTAGCGGTTGCTAACAAGTGTCTCAGTGAGACTACAGAGGTTGTCGGGGACATTAAACGTCATCACAGCGAACACAGAGACTCATCTACTCACTTGTCCGTCTGAAGATTATCTTGCTGAACAAAACGTGTCAGTATCAGAAACTTGTGTTTGTCACTCAGCTTATTTTCAGCAATAGTCCAAAATACAATGCAAAAATCCCCATAAGCTTATTGTGGAGGGAACCAGGGCGATGCTAACTTCAGGGTTAGCCTACAAAACTACATCATCCCTACACCACTCTATGTTTATGTGGATAATGTGATCGTTTCAATATTTTACTTGGATTCTTCAAAACACTAGCTGGTAACCAACAACTGAGTCTTTATGTACATGATGTTGTTTTTTTAATGCCAATTAATTCATTCACTTTTTTCAAAACACAGGCTGCTGTGAGCCAGATGTTTTACTTCCACCTCATCTGAAGTAAGAAACATGGTATTTCTAAATGTACATTATTAGTGTGACTTACCTGAGCTGTGAGATATGAGGCAGACACTGTAGGAAACTCCTCACTTCACTCTCTTCATGTGAGCAGCCTGTCAGCTTCACTTGTTTCTTCTCTGATGTGAGTTTCAGCACTTCCAGGAGGATGGAGCTCTTTCTCTCTGAGAGGTTTATGGACCAGACTACAGGAGCTGACTGGAAAAGTGGAATCAGCTTTGGAATGACACTAAAAAACCCTTTGCTCACGACATGTTGATACAAATCCAGAAGGATGTTATTTAAGTCAGCGTTAACAGAAAACAGTGAGAAGAGAGTAATCGCTACATCGTGAAAGCTTTCTCCTTTGTGAAGTGCTGCTTTCAGGCATAAATCCAGTAACAGCTGCTTTGATTCCCTCTCTGATGTCCCGTGGCATTGGTCCTGTTCCTGTAGTCGTAGACCTCTGTAGGTCCTCCTGGAGCTGCATGATAACAAACAGATGTATCAAACAGTGTTTTCTTTTGCAGTATTTCTGAGACTGTACAATAAAATAAGGAAAACAAACTTGGTGGTGATGCAAGAGATCAAAGATTATGCAACACCTTCTTCATCCAATCAATGCATAACTACAGAAACTCTGCTCGTCTATTCATTTTAAAATTGAAGAGGATAAACTTGTTATAAAAGCTGTTGGACAATTTGTTTACTTACTTGGAGAGTAAAACAATACATTCATACAAAAATAGTGTTGAGACTAGCACATATTTTTATTTCTAATACAATCAATATGAGGCATAAAAATAAATTCTGAATCAAACTATTTTGTTCAGTGGAGGCACATCAGTAAAATGAATAGCCAACTCAGCAGATTCATGATTGAGATCATGTCTCATAAAGAACATAGAAGACTTCATCTTAGTGAAAATGAGATTGTTTTGAAAAAACAAACATTTTTGAACAAAAGAAAGTCCTGATTAAACAGAGCAGTAAATCTGAGTTACATCAGAATCAGATGTGTATATAACTGTGTCATCCACATATAACTGTGGAGAACAATTAGAACCAATATTTAGACGTTTATTTTAACTTTAAGGTTCACGGTGTCTATATAGATGCAATACTTAGTTAGTCAGCCAACTACTGATTGTTAAACGGTGAACAGGCTTTAATGTATTTGCCACTGTTTAAATTACAGGTGAGAGAGGGGAGCCAAAAAGGACCTGAGCTCACCCAAAAGCAACACAAATACAAGTTTGGGAGGGACACAAAAATACTGATAAATAAAAAATTGAATGATGAAAGAATTAAGGAAATCAGATTTAAAATAAAACATCCTGTCATCTGTAACAATAAACGTGTGTGTATAGTTCAACCCTGGTCTGTGCAGCTGACTTTCTCTTAGTCAAAATGCTTAAATGAATAAATAATTATGAAATGTAATGCTTAATTGTCACCATAAATACATTTACTAAATAATTGAGACATGAAATATATATTTGACATTTATCTATTTACTTATTCATATATGTATTCATACTTTTATTGATCTGTTGTGTAACTTGCTGCAACAAAATAAACAGATCTGTCAATTTCCTTCATCAAAAGTCAGGGGGCGGGTTAAAGCCTCTGATTGATGAATGAACAATATTACAAACCCAGCAAGCTCAATCAGTCAATCAAGCTCTTTGATCGAGCCATGAGTTGCACTGTGAATCTTGTTTTTGTGAAACGTGTTTCATGTTCAAGTCCACAACAGTTAATGCAAATATGAAAAACAGAACAAGTAAACATTCTGATTTTCCCTCCCCAATGTTTAGCCTAACTATCCAGTGCTATTTGGCCACCTTCCGGACAAGAGAGCAAGACATGGTTGGTACTCATTCCTACACTGACAGTTTTACAGAAGGATAAACATTAATGTGGAATCATTATCACACAAAACAAAAGCTACATACCTGAGTGAGCTGAGGTATGGCAACGCCTCAAAGAGGGAGTCGCACAGACTTTGGCAGATGCCAGTTGATTTATCCCAGTGGAGGCAGACGTTAACCTTCGACGTCATCTTCTGCATGACTTTAACTGCTCTTTCAAACAGCCGCCTTTTACCCACAACTGGAAGGTGCAACTGATTTCCATCAAGGCCGAGTAAGTTAATGTGGTCCATCTGCCCTTCACTGAGTAGGAAAATCTCCCACAGCTGTAGCCGCAGAAGGTCACACCTATAATTTAAACAACAGTGAGACACCATTTCCTCATTATAAAAGTAGCAGGGTAGTGCAACAGTGAAGTATGATAACAAAAGGCTGTTCAGTTTAAAGAAGCTACAGCAGAGGTACCTAGAGGTGTAACGATACACAGAAGTCATGGTTCAGCACGTACCTTGGTGGTACAGGAGTAATGGTTCAGTACCAATTCAGTAAAACGGGGAAGAAAAGGATTATTTTCATTTATTTTCTGCAAACAGCTGCTTATCAAAAAACAAGTATAAATATGATATAGATGATCATTTTTTCAGAACTGTTTTTGGTCCTGTCTGCTTTCACATCTTGAGGCTGCTTAGAAACAGCAGGGTTACAGTGTTGGACTGTATGTGCCTCTTTCTGGCGACAGATTTGTGTGATGGCATCTAATTTAACATGTTGACGTGCTTCCACTTGCAAAGAACTGTGGAAATGCACCGACACACCACCATTATCTGATCCATCACTCGCTCTCTGAAGCCTTCCCACACATCTGATTTGAAGGAAGCAGACAGGTCCTATAGCTCCAGTGTCTCATCTGGACTCGCCCATAACAAACAACAGTTTTTTCTTCTTTTTTCTGTTTGTGTCTTCTTCTTCTGCTTTGTTGTTTAAGGGCTTATATAAAACAGCTTTCAGGAGCATTAACACTACTTACTGGATTGGAGTGTGATCAGAACGGTTATACTCTTGCCCACTGACATGCACTCTCGCCATATGACATGTTGTTCGTCATGTGACTGCATGCATCACACCATATTGGTTCAGAATAGATACATGTAGCGTTTCACCCCTAGAAGTAGTTTCCCTTAACATTTTTCCAGCCATCATTAGGGTCATGGGGTCATCCTATTTTGTCTTTACTTCTTGGATTCATAAATAGAATAAGTTGTTGCAAAGGGAGAAGAACAATTCAGTTCTACTAGATACACCAATTAACAAAATCATTAAAGTCACTGACAGGTGAAGTGAATAACACTGATCATCTTGTTACAATGCAATGTTCATTCAGGAAAACCTTGGACCTAGGAAATTTGGAGACCAGGTAGAGGCCTGAGGGTCTTTGGGCCATTCAAAGCAGATTTTGCAGTGTGGGAGGGCACATTGCCCTGCTGCCCAGCCAATGCCACTTGGGAGTGCAGTTGCAATGGGGAGGTGTACTCGGCCTGCAACAGTGTTGGATGGGCAGTGTGTGTGAAGTGCCAACCAAAGCAAAGCCTGGACCCAAGGTTTTCCCAGCAGAGCATTGCATTGTAACAACATGATCAATGTTAATCACTTCACCTGTCAGTGGCATTAATGTTTTGGCTGATGGGTGTATGTTGTCACCTCAGAAGTAATTTGACAAGTGCTCATACATACCATTGGACATGTTGAAGGCATCCAGATAGTCGTCTCATTCCTTGCTGTGATACCACGACGTCCTCGAGGTTCAGGGATACTTTTCTGTCCTTCGACTGAGTGACCACGTAGGCCACAGCACAGCAGGAGTAAGGACTGAGACTCTCTTCACTGAGATCAAGATCGTAGTCCAGTTTGTCCAAAAAGTAGACGCATGCTTCAGGACACTGGGACTCATACAAGCACTGGCAGAAAAACAGCATGTCCACATCAAGCCCACTGTCCTCAGTATCAGCCTCATCTTTCTTACACAGACAAGGACAAAATGTGCTCATCATTTCCTCAAAGAACCACTCAGATGTTTTCTTGAGCTGCTCAGCTGGAATCAGACACTTCATCAAACTGGGGCTCTTCTCAGTCAACAACCAACACATGAAAGGGATCAGATGTTTCATGTGTTTCATCTCCTCAGTGAGGCACTGCTGAAAAACATCCTTGATCTTATCTGGATTCTTCAGGAGCCACAGTGCTGCAAAAAACTCCTGCATTGTGTAGTGAAGAAATGCATATGTGGTTACTGTCTTAGTGGGGCCGACTTTAAGAAAAAGTGGTTTCAGGAAGGAAAGGACACAGCTGTCTTCACAGTGAAGTTCTGTCAGGTTCACAGTTTTTCCTTCAGTTGCATGAAAAGCCACCTCAGCCAAAGACAGTATTTCCTCACTCTTGTTGCTGATGAAGGAGTTCAGATGTTTGTTTGTTGTTTTGTTGCTGTTCATTTGAAGACAGAAACGAACGATATTGATGTAGATTTCAGTTATACTGTTTGGCTGTGGAGAGTCTTCTGGTGTCTGAGATGAAAAGCAGGCAGCCACCATCAGTGCATACATTGGGACGTGGCAAAGAGTTAACAACTCCACGTTGCTCAACACCTTCTCCTGTTCTTCACCTAGCAATGGAGATAAGTATGTTTTGACGCTCTGCTCACTAAAGCCTTTCACTTCCACTCTGAGAAAGTCATCCGAAAAAAGGTCCTCATCATCTGGTCTGCAGGTGACGATGACCTTGGCATCAGGTAGTAGGTCATTCTCTACAATTTTCCACACCACTGAAGAAGAGAGGTCTGTGACACCATCAAAAATGATTGTAACACTGTCAGAGTTCTCCTTCATATCCTCTAAGACCTCTTCTTTGAATTTATGTGGTTCACTGAACACATTGAAAAGAAGATCCTCCAAGCTCATGTCCTTCTTGATGTGTGATGTTTCTCTCATGTCAAAGTAAAACATGTAATCCAGCTCCTTGGAGTCTCTTTCTGCCCAGAGTTTCAACAGTTCATGACTGAGCGCTGTCTTTCCGATTCCAGGTTTACCAACCAGGAGTATGTTTTTATCTGTTTTCAGCAGGTCACTGGGGGAAGTTTCTGATCTGTCCTCAGGGATGTATGTCTTCATCTTTTTAGGGCGACTCTTCCTGCTTTTCTTGCTCTTGAATTTCTTTATTTTAGATGGAGAATCACTTCCTTTTGTGTCTAAAACAAGTGAAGTGTACGACAGATCAGGCTTGTTTCCTCCAAACAGATTTTTGTTGGATTTCCAAAGCTCGTTTGACATTTTTTGTGCTTTTGACTTCAACTTTGCCTGATATTGGTGGCACGGCCTTGAACCTAAAATAAAAACAACTGTGAGTCAATAAATGCACCATTAATTAACTACTATGACATTACACAAGTAATATTTGCACATGTATACATTAAAGTGCATTATTAAACTCATAAAAGATAAACAATGAAAATGTGACACACTATTAGAATTCTGCTTCTCAATACCTTGCAGGTAGTTTGAATCCATTTGTGTGTCTTCCTTGAAAGAAAAGCAGCTGATCCAGTGGAGAAGGTCAAACTTCTTGGTCTCAGAAGAAGCTGCACTATTTTTCTCAGGGTGGAGCGACGGCCTCCCTAAGGTCCTCTTCCTCGTCTTGTCAATAATCCTGAGGAACTCATAGCAGGCTGCTTCTCCTTTTCTTATGACTGAGTCCAGTATTTTCCTGGTTTTATCAAAGTCATTTCTCTCTGCCTGAATTTCACTGACCTCTTCATCATTGAAAACTTCCTGCTGATACAAGTTCTCCACAATCACTGAGAGACTCTTTAATTCTCTCACAAGGTGGACTCTAGCACTTCTGACGTACTCTAAGGCAGACTGTGTTGTACAAGCCATGTGTCCTGATTCTGCACACAGATCCAACTTCAATTATCTGGAGAACAAAAAACACATTGAAGAAAGTGTTAATTACAACAATTATGTTGCCTGTGATGTATTAACTATTGCATTAAATGTCTAAAGTCTCTCAGAGTAACAGTAATGTTTTTGCAGAACTGTCTAAACATCATTAGAATAGTATTACTCCACATAACATCCTACATATTCATCTTACTGACTGTCTTTCAGCAGCAGTGTCTACCTCTCTCAACTATTCAGCTCTTCAGTATAGAACTACTTCAACAACTCCAGGATGATCTTTAGCACAGATCTGTTTCTGAACCAATCAAACCAAACTGTTAAAATTCTGACTGACCTTATTTTCAACTCTAGTGGAGTCCAGAGGATAACCATCCAAAATTCCTGAAATCTCACTTCGATCCTTCTTTGAGAATTCTTGGAATTCTCTGGATGTAATTTGTTAGAAATGGAAAAAATTTGAGGGTATCACCAAAACTATTGGGGACAGCATAACTGCTAACAGTTGCTTATTATACAATTTGCTGTAGCTATTTTTGGCTGTCGTGACTACCTGCTGTTAGCAAGTAGATCAGTTAGGTAGGAGGCTAATTGGTCCTATTAGCGGATGGGAGCCTGCATTGACTGCGACCGTGTTTATGTCGAAATGGCATAAAAAAATATCCAATGCTTGTTTTGTCATAGGTAGGTATTGGTTGTGATCAACTCTAATTTGCACCCATGAGTACTGTTTATTCATGTTATACTGTGGTGCTGACTACGGGTCAGAATGTTGATCGGTGTCGCTGCTGGTGTGATCCAATTCCAAGATGGTCTCGAGTTCTACTTTGCGACGTCCTTTTTGTGTATTATGTGGTACATTATTTTTGTATGCAAATGATCATTATAAATAGTTTCATATTTTACGTAACTAAAACGATGAAAGGGCAGATTTAAGAGCTGCTGAGAAAGAGAACACACATTAAACCAATTTTAAAATCTCTACTGGCTACCATTAAGCTTCACAATCGATTTTAAAGAGGTCACATTCTGCTTTTTGGGTTTTTGCCTTTTCTTTATTGTGTTATGAAGCTTTTTTGTGCATGTAAGAGGTTTGCAAAGTGAAAAAGCCCAAAGTCCAGGCCAAAGGGAGTTACTGTCTCCCACAGAAATCACTCCTGCACTGCCTGAAACACCTGGTTTGGAGTTGAGCCTTTACTTCTGTAGCTTATGTGCGTCACTATGTAACAGCCGTTATATAAATATATATTTTCATATATTTACTATAAAATAAATACACTCCAGTCAGTCAGCAGACTTTCTTTTTGATCACACTACCTTGCTCGGCATGACCCGCCTACTCTGTCTCTGATTGGCTACATCCTGCCTGTTAAGAAATGCGCATGTGCAACTCTCATCAAAGACTGAACAGAGTCAAGATGTCTCACTCCGTGGCTAAAACAGAGCGTTCAAGACACAGTGTGTACAGGGATGCTGAAGCAATGCACCATGTGAGAAAAATAATGTGTTTTTTGAAAATTAAAGTATGTAAACTTATTCTACTAGGACCCACAAATAAAAGTATGAACCTGAAAATTAGCATTAGAGTCGGTGACCACTGGTCTGGATGCTTCTGTTTTGCAGTTGTTTCAGATGTGATCCTGTCTTTTCCATTGCAGATGGTGGTATGGGAAGAGGTTGAGTCTTTTGGGGTTGTGCATGGGTTTTGGGGTGTCTTTGAGTTTGTTGTTCTTCTTTTTCATTTCTCGGGGGATTTTGCTTCTCGCTTGGATTGTTGGGCTTGTGGTGAAGAAGTTGGTGTTGGGAGGGGTGCTGGATGGGGTTGTTCTCTCAGACGTTTTGATTCTACTAAAATTATTTTGTATTAATTATAGCATTAAACTAAGTAATAAATGTCTCTTGTTCCTGTATTGTTCTTTGTTCCTGCGTTTCACTCAAGATAGTGTTTCCTCAGTTCCTGTTTTAATTGCTTGCTGTGTATGTACTGTACTGTCTGTGTGTGGGGGGGATGGAGGGATATTGTTTTTATTGTTCTCATAGTGCGAAACACTGTGTTACTTTGCTGTGTTAAAGTTCTATAAAGTTTGATTGAGTGATTGAACTACATTTATACTGCATTAACGAAGAAAATAGACAGCAAATGATTATTTGCTGAGACCACATCATACACAGACACAAGCAGACTGTATATCAGAGAGAGACACTTACACAGAGGTCTCTGCTGATGATAGACTCCATTCAGTGTCTTTGGTTTGAGGTTTTCCTGATCACCAAGAAAAAGGAACAAAAAACAGTCACATGATATCATCAAGTCAGAAGAGAGTCCCAGATAAAGGTGGCATGATTGATTACTTGGTGGGGCTACATACATTTTTCACCAGTAGTCTCGCCGATACAGTTCAGCGAGACTCTGGGCCGGTAAGAAAATTCAGACAGATATATCAGCTGATAGATATTATTTACATACAGTATGTAATGGAGGCAGTACATTTTACAGTTTAACAATTAACTTTAACTTTGCTACTTACTTTACTGTTTGCATCTGTTTCTTCATTATGTTCTGGAAAAAGAGGAAAAAGAGGAAAGTTATAACATATATAATCTCAATAATCTAAATCTAAACTGTATCAATTCCTTTTATTGAGGACAGCATGTTGTTTTGACAGTTGTTCATTGTGAATTTATTTGCGTTACGTTACTGAGGATAAATATCCTGTTTAAAATAACATTAACGCAAAACAAGCAGATTTTTTCCAACAAATGCTGCACAAATATTCTTTCATTTCATTTTCCATGATAGCAGACGGACTGTTAGCTCTCAGGCTACAGCTAGCGCCACTAAATCTGATCAGGAATCAATAAAGGAACAAAATCTGACTGATAAAGGCACTAAAATCTAATAAAACCCTCTCCACGTATAGAAAAATACAACAGACTGTCACATACACATCAAAAATATGAAATATGTCGCAGTAAAGAAAGCAAAAGGAAAAGAGCACAAAGCAGGAAGCTGTTAGCTTCTCGCTGCCTTCAAGAAGGAAGCTAACGATGTTAAATCAGGGCTGAACCGCCTCAACGCTCAGATTTGTGTCCAGTCCACGGAGAAACTAAACTGAAGGGTTGATGTGATAAATGTTTCATGAATGTTATTTTTGTAATTTGTCCTGAAAGTCATAATTCGTCCTGAAAGTCATAATTAGCTTGTTACAAAGCAGAAAGATAAAAGTCACCTCGCCGTTACCCGCCGTCAGTTACACGGACTTGCTAACAGCTAACTCGTCCAATAACAGTCCGCTTTAAATACTCACAAATATCCAGGTGAGGTTAATAACTCCTGTCAGAGACACGACCGCCACACTCACCTGTGCACACCGTCTCCATCCGACACACACCGCGAGCTCCGGCAGGTGCCGTTACTAACTGCCACATCCGACCTGGGCCTTTCACAATAAAACTGACAGGAAGTGACAAAATGGCGCCCGAATGAACTAAATACGCCGACTTTACACGACAAACGATGCGTGGCGGCAATTCACAGTTTTAACCCTCTTTAAACCGAAATAAAGACTTTTCATAGAGTGAAGTGTTCAGTCAAACATGAGGTAGAGCCTCATGATACACAACAACATCAGACAGAAGTCCTGAAAATGGTCGGGCCTCGTCTGGATCTGTGGCCCAATTCAGGGGCTGCAGCCTTCAAGGCCGCGGCCTTCGGAGACCATGGATGTGTTATATAACTGGATACCGGACTGGTCCGGAGTGATTCCACTCCGTTGAAATCAACGGCCGCCATTTTCCGGTCCGGTATCCAGTTATATAACACATCCATGTTCTCCCTTCGGAGCGTTTCCTGGTTACGTCACCAGGTGTTCATGAATTAAAGTCTGTTTTGGTTCAAATCTATCAAACGTGTACATTTATTTGTGTGTGTACAATGTGTCAAATCTAAATTGAATTATCAACATTACAAAATAAACATTAACCCATTGGTGAATAACAACTATATTTACCACAGCAGCACCAGCGTCACGTATCTTAACTGAAGGTTAAACTTTGGAGGTTTTATAGTCCCTCTCTGCATGGTCTCCTCTCCATTTCCTCTTCTTAATACAGTTTAAAGGCGCTCTGCTTCCTGAAACTCACCTGTGTGACCCAGACAGCAGTTTGTCCTCCAGAGGTTTCGGCCCGTGGGTTTCTCTGTGTGTTTATAAATCCTGACACAGCTTCAGACACTCTGCTGCTGCTGCTGCTGCTGCTGCTGCTGTGACTTACTTTCACTTTGTTTCCTGTATGAACTCTTAATATAATGTCATGTATGTAATGTAATGTGCATTAACATCCACCAGATGTCACTGCTGGACAACAAATCACAAGCTGAGGGGTGAACTCCAGCCTGACAGCAGGACTTCTGTCTGAAACAAGTCATCCTGGAGTTATAATTGTGTTTGAAGGTCAAATTAATGACAGATTTGAATCACTTCTGATCACAAGATACTAAATATTATATAAAATAATAGACAACAACAGCAGCACACTCTGCAGCAACATGTTGAATCACTTCCTCTGAACATTAAAGCTTCATGAAGGGACGCTGTGTTGTAGGACTGCTGTATCAGACTGCATTACTTTCAGCTCGGGGCTGGTCTGCCTGATAACCTGGCAGCCAGGTGTGTACAGATGTAAAGTAACAGTTTGGAAAATACATCACATCATTAAAGAATCAGTGTTTCAGAGCGGCACACGGTTTGTTTCAACATTTAAAGCTTTCTGTTTGACTCTTTGTGGGTGAAATTAAATGTATTTGTCAGTAATAACAACTGAATAATAATAATAGCACAGCAAGTATTAAATAATATTGTGCACGAGTACTTTTACTTTTGATACTTTAAGGACATTTTCCTGACACTTCTGGACTTTTACGTAACATTTTGAATGCAGACCTTTGACTCGTTATATTTTTAGATTGCAGTATTTCTGCTTTTACTTCAGTAAAGGACGTGAGTACTTTTCTCCACCGCTGCAAAACAGGTGAAACATGAGCGTTGGGACGTTCCTCACAACACAGACTGGAGCTGAGTTGGCAACTTTTTTACTTTTATTTAGTAAAAATCACCTCGTTAACCGACGGTGACAAAATGCCAAATCTAAGAGCTGAGAACAGCAGGAAAAATACTGCCGGATGGAAAGTTAGAGAACCAGAATGTCAACAAAACACAGAAGCTGTGTCACGACAAAGTGTGTCACAGAGCGGGCTGAGAGGAACATCCAGGATGGCACTGATCCTGTTCCTCATCCTCGCTGACATTTCCTCTCAACCAGCTCTCCATCTCATCTACAGCACAGAGCTGCACTTCCTTACCAGCTGAGTCTGTTGATCACCAGCCTTGAAGTAACATCTCCAGCACCTCTGATTGTGTTTGTAGTTCACACTGAAGGATCCAGAACAGTCTGGTCTCTCCTCAACACAGTCAGCCACCATCTCTACTTCTCTACTGTCCTTCACCACCTCAGAGACGCTGCGATCCAACATAGATGAACAGCTTTGACAGAAGGACCCACGCTGGAGGCTGGACACTCTGGTATGAAGAGGCTCTCTGAAGGAACAAACAACTCAACACAAACTAATATTAGTGAGAGAGAAGCCGTCACATCCTGATCACCAGGCTGGTCGCTGTTAGTGGGAGGACGACCTGTGAAGGACGGGTTCATTTAGCCGTGACTTACAGAAGAATCAGAAGGAGAGACAGTGATGACCAATGTGTCTTCACTCTGTTTGCTGTGAAAATTCACAATACGAGATGAAGTGGATGGTTTGGTTGTCCTCACCTCCTGAGAAAAGGAAAAGACAATAGCTGAAAAGATCCATCCAATCCTGAAAACAAGACGAGAGCAAGGAGAGTTTCACTTTCTGATGAAGGAGCTGCACAATTATCCTGATCGCGTTGTGTTCTGTCATGTTCTGGAGGCATTTCTTCATCAGAAGTCAGACGACGTAGATGTGTTGGCTTTCAGGGAGTTTCTCCATCATCTCCCATAGACTTCAATACAGCTGACACCACAGTCTGGCACCAGAGACAGATTCAGTGCCGTGACGACCCTTCCTTCTTTTTAGGTTCCTCGGTGTGTTTCAGGATGTCAGCGGTCCAGTCTGATACGCTGCGAGCTATAAAGGAACCACACATTACACAAATGAAGTTGCAAATTGAACCTGACAACAGAAAACATGACGGGGAAAGTTTCGGGGGTCAGTGTGTAAACATGAGGGACACAACGTGCAGCAGGACTGGACCAAACAAAAGGCCTCAGCTGGACCCGGCACAATGACAGCGTAGCAGCCACACATCCTCCTCCCTCCTCTTCCTCTCGTGGAGCAGCAGTGGGTCTGGACCTTGAACTGCACCTTCACTGAGCCTCTCTCCCTCTTTATGTTCAGGTCTGGTTCCTCTGTGTAGAGAAACACTGCAGACAACAGACAGCTGACATTTCACAAGCACATCTCTGTTCTCAATAAACTTCATGACGTACAGTATATTTATCTTTCTGGAACCAGGAAGCTGATGTGTCTGTGTCTGTTGTTAGTTGTTGAAGGCACAGACATCTTTGTTGACTTCCTTTGAAGATCTCTGGACTTTGAGTTCGAAGTATTTCACCTACTCCAACTTCAACATGTCGTCATTTTGTTATTATCACATTTCCCTTTCGCAGATTAAATCTCATCATTGATAAAAACTTTTGTACTGTTCTTCACTTTCATGTGACTGAAATGGTTCAAATGCTTTAAAACTTGATAACTGTAATAAATGTAAATCATACAAACATCACAGAATAATGTTGCAACAAGCTTTTGGCTCTTTTGTAAAAAAAATATATTTATTGATATATTTACAACTGTACATTTCACAATATATTAGAAAAGTCATTGTATTTCCAGAAAGTGTTAAAAGTGTTTTTGGTGGAAGAACTGGTCTCAGACGTTGTACCGGGTCTCAGAACCAGGTCTCTCTCTGGAACAGTAACTCGGCTGTTAGTGGGTTTATACACATTTTCATCAGGAAACACTGATTACTGCACTTTACAGTCAATTAACTGTTTTAATGAGGAAAAGCTTAGAAAATGTTTGTATGAAGAAAACAGAGATCAGGCATTACTTCATTTAAAATGTGAAATAAAAACAAAACTCATATTTACATGTTTAACATCATTTCCTTGAGATAATTTACTGAACATGATTTTCTCCTGAAAGCACCTTTATTGCATCGTTACTTTGAGATATCATTATAGAGTCATTCTTCTCCACAGTGAACTCAACATTCATCCCAAAATACAAACATACAGTTGTCACAAAGTAAAAATAAATTCAGTTAATAATACAAAATGATAAATTAGGCCAACTCGTAAAATCAAGGAACAGTTATGGCCTCTATTAGTTTTGTTACAATAAAAAAAAGGATGTAATCGTGGACCCAACAGAACAACCTGATGTGTAAAACCTGAGAGTTATCACATAAATATGAACACGCTGAAGACAAATCTACAGAATCATGAACAAGAGAAGAGTCATGATCTCCAGATGATTATTATCAAACACTGCTGGCTGCTCTTGGCCTCCAGACAACCTTCTGAATCCCAACAAAAACCCAACAACAATTCATACACGGCATCAAAGATCATCTATGTTAAAAAAAAACATGTCATACATGTGCATCAAAGATCATCTATTTAAAAGATGAACGCGAAATAACTCGTGCATCAGACATTGTTTATGTAAAAAAATCATACATGTGCATCAAAGATCCTCTCAAAAGGATGATGCTAAAACAAACATTCATACACTGCATCAAAGATCGTCTATGTTAAAAAAAACATTTCATACATGTGCATCAAAAATATCTATTGAAAAGATGAATGTGAAATCATACATGTGCATCAAAGATGGTCAATGCTAAAAAAAAAAGTGTGTCAAAGTTTGCTGAAAAGATTAATGAAACAGTTTAGAGTAAATTAAAAGTTTAAAAAAATGTAAAAATGTACACAGGCGGTGTAAATGACCATTATCATGTATACGCATATTTACAATTTTTCCCAAAATAATTTTTACCTAAAGGATTTTTATCTAAACATACCTGTAATTCATCATCAGGATTTAATGTTAAAAAACATTTCATACATGTGCATCAAAAATCATCTATTGAAAAGTTGAATGCGAAATAACACATGTGCATCGGAGATTGTTAGTGCAAAGAAAATCATACATGTGCATCAAAGATGGTCAATGCTAAAAAAACAACAATAAACGTGCGTCAAAGTTTGATGGAAAGATGAATGAAACAGTTTAGAGTAAATTAAAAGTAAAAGAGATTAAGAATGTACACAGGTGGAGTAAAGGACATAATATGTGTACGAATATTTACAATTTTTCCCAAAATAATTTTTACCAAAACGATTTTTATCTAAACATTAGTTTCAGTATCAGTAATTCATCATTAGCATTCAACATTCATCCCAGAATAAAGTTATCACAAAATAAAAGTACAGAAACCTGTAGTGCAAAAATACAGTTATCACAAAAAGGATAAAAGATAAATTGGGCCTACTCATAAATTTGCATTTATTTTGTCACAAAAAAAAAAATTAAATCATCACAAACAAATAACCTGATGTGTAAAACCTGCGAGTCGACCACCAAAACAGTAACAAGTAATCGTACCAAAGTCATATTTTCATCTAACGATCATGAGACATCAATGACTCCCTGATCAGCACGTTACCACCACACTGACGGCTGCTTCACCAGATTTCAAACCGCTCGTCTTTCTTAAAAGGAGTTCTGTCCTCGATGTTGTTCCTGAAGAGTCTAGAAAAAGACCAAAGCAGAGAGAAACATCACTCACTCAGCCACAATAACATGTGACAGCATTAACTCATCTGAGATGATGAAGTACAAACGTCTTAATAAATGAACGGTGCAGTGATGAATGTTTGCTCACCGCACAGCGTCGATGGACGGGTTGATGGAGACCAGTTCAAGTAACATGTCAGTTGAAGCATCAGTGATCTTATTGTGACTCAGACTGTAACACAGACACAGAAAGTGACACAGAGGATATTTATGATGGTGAATTATATCAGCCTGCTGCTGGTGGAGACAGTACAGCTACTGTCCAACACACAACAGCAGGGACAGACACACATCAAGGACATAACTAGAATTATATACATTTTGTCACATGAACACGTGGATGTTGACAGACTGATACTCACTCCAGGACTTGTACTTTGTGCAGATGTGTGAGGAGTGTGAGCAGCAGCTGGTCAGTGAGCTCACAGTGACTCAGGTCCAGTTCTGTCAGCCCTTCAGAGACGTCCAGCAGCTGAGCCACAGCTCCACAGGCCCTCTGATCCAGTGTGGTGTGACTGAGGTCCAGCTCTCCACCCAGGGCTCCACACAGAGACACTGCCCGTCTCACTGTGTCTCCGTCACTGTTCACAGGAACCAGGGACAGCAGCTGGAGGACGACCGTCTTACTGGCTCTAAACAGGAGGATCAGAGCAAAGAGCTGATTGTTGAGGCTGATTTATGGTTGAATGTAGATTCTACGCAGAGCCGACGGTGTAACCTACGCATGTGGCTTTCAACATAGTGTCTCTGCTGCTGGTGGTGGTGATACAGGGGACCGCCAGCTGCACTTTCCCCAGTAAACACACCGACCCCTTCGGTTTGCAGCTGTGTCTCTGGGCCTGGCAGAGTGGACAGGCCTGGTGTCAGCTGCTCCTCCATACACACCCATCTTGGATGCAGGATGTGACTTGGTTTCGACAAGGTGACATTTGCCACTGGGCTGCTCCTGGAGGGGCAGCCTGTCCTTTGGACATCCGGCCTGTCCGCTCTCTCAAGCCCAGAGACACTCGGACAATGAAGAGCTGCTCCGGAAGAGGCGATTATCCCAAGAACAGCATCAGAGGTCAGTGTGTTTACTGGGGAAACTACAGGTCACAATGCCCTGTACTAGTACCGCCACTAAGCACCAGAGGAGGAGCCAGAAACGTGATGCTACCAAGTGGAGAAATCAGTCGTTGCGATCTGCGTTGTGACAATGTGCAGGTACAATTCTGGGGAGGTGTGAGTCAGAGTATGATGTAGGTGTTTCAATGCAAAGCTTTAAGCTGCATAAACATAAAAATAAACAAGTTTCTTCTCTGGTTTAGGTCACTCTGTTGTCTTTCCCACCTGAGGAGGACTCTGTCCAGGACAGGAAGCAGCAGGTCCAGTCCGCTGTCCTCCACCTCACAGTCCTGCAGGTTGAGCTGAGTGTCCTGGCTGCTGCGTCTCAGGATGGTGGAGACGGCCCTGCAGTCCTCATCAGTCAGACTGAGAGTCTCACTCTGACCCTCCTGTGGCAGCTCCACACAGGAGGAGCAGGACAGATCCAGCCTGTGCTGCAGAGTCCTGAGCAGGCTGACTGCTGCCCCCTGCTGGGCGTCAGAGGCAGCACAGCAGTGGATGAACTTCAGCAGCAGATTTCTGTCAACACTGAGAGGAAATAGATAGAAAAATACAACATTAAACAAATGATAACCACATACTTTCATCGATCAGTTGTCGATATGATGTGCAGATTAACAAATATTCCAATTAAAAGACACCACAAATAATATTAATTCAGGATAATCATGTTTCTTAACAACTTGGGTTTAATTATTGTAGTTTTGTCTTTCGTTTCTATTAGTTATAAAAACAAAGAGACCATCACTTTAATAGCTTAGATCTGAGAACACAGTGACTCACTTATACTCGTTGTAAGTCAAGAGACAAAAGAAGTCAGATGATCAGACAAGTTGGAAACAAACAGGTTAGATAAACTCATTTTTAAGACAAAATGAAGTCAAACGGTGAAATAATTACTCCAACTGTCACAGTGAGAGATGCATCATGTCCTGTGTGTTGAAGAAGACAGATACACTGACAAACAAACACTAATGTTTTACCTGAGTTGAGAAACTCTGTCCAGTGTAAAGAGGACGGACTCCACTTCCTCTGTTGGTATGGAGGTCCACAGGAGCTTCAGTTTAACTCTGTCAGTGTGTTGGAGGGTGAAGAGCAGAGCATCACAGTCCACAGAGTTCATCTCTCTGCAGGTCAGGTTGATCACATGATCCAGTGACCTCAGTAAACTGGGTATAAAGGGACTGGCACGAGCGTTATAGATCTCTGTGATGACAGTCAACACAAAGCTGGGACAGGCTCTGAAAACATAAAGTGTATTCACCAGGACACTTTGATGAGTCAAAGAATCAACAGACTGATGTAACACATGATGCAACTGATTCAATAAGATAAACTGACGTCTGCATAAAAAGGTTAAAAACAAACTAAGAACCTTTTAAATACAATCCTGTCCAGAAAGGGAAGCAGACGTGGGATGTTCTCCTGGGAGAAGCGGTTCTTCCTCAGGTTCACAGTGATGGTCTGAGCTGACGGCTGCTGCAGCAGATAGTGAAGAACCTCCCAGTTCAGAGAGAACGAGCTCAGGTCTCCATCAACCTTACTCAAGAAGGAGCAGGTCAAGTCCTTGTCCTGGATGTCGTGGAGGAGGAAGAGGAGCTCCTGGGAAATCTTCTCACTCAGTCTGCAGATAGAAATGTATGAGTTTATCTTAGAGAAGCAAATGATTCATACATTTGTATTTTCATTCATTAGATTGTGTTTCTGAAGCTCAGGAGAGACTTTTACTTGATTGTTAGAGGACCATCATGAAGCAGCAGTGGAATGAGACTCTGAGCAGGGACACAGAACTCAGTCAGGTCCAACCGGCCGACTGTCCAGTATCTCAGCAGGGACGCCAAACTACTGACGACCTTCAACAGAACTCTTTCTGATGGTCGGCCTGTCTGAGGGGCGAGAGACAGCTCCTCAACAGCCAACAGACAGGCCACTCTCTTCCTTCTTACCCACTGAGACAGAAACAAGGCCGTACCATTGGAAAGCCTGAAAGCAGAGAGAGGGAGAGGAGAAGCAGCTGTGACATCATGACGTTCACCACTAACTGCACATTCAAACTGGACCAGATGGTGTTACAGGAACAACATTAAATGTAGAAACACAAACCTCAGACTGTGCAGTTGTGTTGTGTGTCTAAAGAGGAGGGAGGCTCCTCTGACAGACATCCTCCTGGGTGTGAGGACGAGATCCACATCAGAACCACAGAGTCTGAGAACTCTTCCCACAGACCTGCAGGTTTTCCAGCCCAACTCTCCTGTTAGCTGCAGGGTGAAGCCCAGGAGCTGCAGCAGAGAGGCCAACTGCTCGGCCTCCTCTCTGGATCTCACAGAGATTAATGTGCACACACGCTGGAAGAACTCTGGATCACCACTGAAACAATATGATGGAAGAGGAGTGAAAACAGAAACACAGGCTGCATTACAAACCACCTGATGGACCATGTTGTTCATGGAGAATGACATTTAGGAACAGGATGAAATAATATAACTGTGTGTTAATATCACACTATATTAAAATACTCCTGAATAAATACTGAAGACAGAATGTACATTATTAGTGTGACTTACCTGAGCTGTGAGATATGAGGCAGACACTGTAGGAAACTCCTCACTTCACTCTCTTCATGTGAGCAGCCTGTCAGCTTCACTTGTTTCTTCTCTGATGTGAGTTTCAGCACTTCCAGGAGGATGGAGCTCTTTCTCTCTGAGAGGTTTATGGACCAGACTGCAGGAGCTGACTGGAAAACTGACTGTAATGATGGAAGGACACTCAGGCCTGTTTTAGCCTCATAGTCCTTCAGGTGGGAGCACAGATCCAGCAGGAAACCACACTGATATTCCTCATCATCATCATATATGTAATCTAAAGGGAATGTTTCATATGTGCACACTGATGATAACAGCTCCAGTATCTTCTCTCCTGTCTGCTGTTCTCTCTCTGCTGCTGCACAGAACAGATTCACAAAGAACTTGACTTCACCTCCAAACCTGTCAGAGACACTGGAACAAGAATTGAACATTTAGTTATGACATGATGTCAACAACAGAAACACAGTCATGTATTACTGATATGGAGTTTATCTGCTAAAAGCCTTAAAATACCTGCTAACAAGCAAAATATTTACTATAATTAATAAATATATTTGGTATAATATATTACAATTACATGGCTGATCAAATGAGCATATTACTTCAGGACAATATTAGATCTAACTAACAATTACATCTTTATCAAATTATTTTAAAAGTTGTTTTGTTTGTTGCTTGTCGTCTGGCTGACAGACCTGACGAAGCACGAACTCAGGCCTTTTACAAGGCTGCATTATGATGATGTTATTTCAGCGTCCTTTTGATCCTTTTATTGGGTCAGATCACAGAGAAATCTCTTTGTTTAGGGTTCATACCGATGTGGTAAGACAGATTCATTCAGTCTACGTCTATTTGCTGGTCACAGTTACTATTTATTGACTTTAACACACCTATTAGGAAACTACCACTCACTGGAGACAGATGGACAGACGCTCTGCGGCTGAGAACTGAGCACCGGTCAACCTCAGGTAGCGCTGGAAGCTGCTTTAAGCCAGACGCAGCTCCAGACGGTGAAATTCACCCAGCTGGGTGCCACGCAAGTAACATTAATTAAAATTAATAATCCTGCAGTCGTACTCGATCATGTAACATGAGGCCAATATTCTCTTCACATTTGGTCTGAACGCACCATAAGTTCTACTAGGACCCAAACTATTATCAGAACATTTTAAGAAATGTGGATGAAGTCACAAGGTGTAAATTTAATATTGATGACAAAGAAATACAATGGGAATATATGAAAAGACATCGTCTGTTATGTTAGATTTTATGCAACATTTAAGATTGGCAGACCGTTATTTAGAACACAACTCTTCACACAAAGAGTTAATTAATGTAAAGTGCAGTTTTAAAATCCTTTACCAAAAACGGTTGTTGACTGACTTACCTGAGCTGTGAGATATGAGGCAGACACTGTAGGAAACTCCTCACTTCACTCTCTTCATGTGAGCAGCCTGTCAGCTTCACTTGTTTCTTCTCTGATGTGAGTTTCAGCACTTCCAGGAGGGTGGAGCTCTTTCTCTCTGAGAGGTTTATGGACCAGACTGCAGGAGCTGACTGGAAAACTGACTGTAATGATGGAAGGACACTCAGGCCTGTTTCAGTCTCATAGTCCTTCAGGTGGGAGCACAGATCCAGCAGGAAACCAGACTGCTTTTCACCATCCATGACATTTGAAGGGAACTTTTCATATGTGCACACTGATGATAACAGCTCCAGTATCTTCTCTCCTGTCTGCTGTTCTCTCTCTGCTGCTGCACAGAACAGATTCACAAAGAACTTGACTTCACCTCCAAACCTGTCAGAGACACTGGAACAAGAATTGAACATTTAGTTATGACATGATGTCAACAACACAAACACAGTCATGTATTACTGATATGGAGTTTATCTGCTAAAAGCCTTAAAATACCTGCTAACAAGCAAAATATTTACTATAATGAATAAATATATTTGGTGTAATATATTACAATTACATGGCTGATCAAATGAGCATATTACTTCTGGACAATATTAGATTCAACTAACAATTACATCCTCATCTGATGATTTCTTATAATTGACAATCAATTAACTTTTTTCGAAACACTGGTGATTACAAGAGATATTTATTTTAAAAATAAAAAACCTCTTCTGAAGTCGCTATGAAATGTTTTTAAATGTCCATTATTAGTGTGACTTACCTGAGCTGTGAGATATGAGGCAGACACTGTAGGAAACTCCTCACTTCACTCTCTTCATGTGAGCAGCCTGTCAGCTTCACTTGTTTCTTCTCTGATGTGAGTTTCAGCACTTCCAGGAGGATGGAGCTCTTTCTCTCTGAGAGGTTTATGGACCAGACTGCAGGAGCTGACTGGAAAACTGACTGTAATGATGGAAGGACACTCAGGCCTGTTTCAGCCTCATAGTCCTTCAGGTGGGAGCACAGATCCAGCAGGAAACCACACTGCTTTTCACCATCCATGACATTTGAAGGGAATGTTTCATATGTGCACACTGATGATAACAGCTCCAGTATCTTCTCTCCTGTCTGCTGTTCTCTCTCTGCTGCTGCACAGAACAGATTCCCAAAGAACTTGACTTCACCTCCAAACCAATAAGAGACACTGGAACAAGAATTGAACATTTAGTTATGACATGATGTCAACAACAGAAACACAGTCATGTATCACTGATATGGAGTTTATCTGATAAAGCTTTAAAATACCTGCTAACAAGCAAAATATTTACTATAATTAATAAATATATTTAGTATAATATATTACAATTACATGGCTGATCAAATGAGCATATTACTTCAGGACAATATTAGATTCAACTAACAATTACATCTTCATCTGATGATTTTTTATAATTGACAGTCAATTAACTTTTTTTGAAACACTGGTGATTATAAGAGATATTTATTTTAAAAATAAAAAACCTCTTCTGAAGTCGCTATGAAATGTTTTTAAATGTACATTATCAGTGTGACTTACCTGAGCTGTGAGATATGAGGCAGCCACTGTAGGAAACTCCTCACTTCACTCTCTTCATGTGAGCAGCCTGTCAGCTTCACTTGTTTCTTCTCTGATGTGAGTTTCAGCACTTCCAGGAGGATGGAGCTCTTTCTCTCTGAGAGGTTTATGGACCAGACTGCAGGAGCTGACTGGAAAACTGACTGTAATGATGGAAGGACACTCAGGCCTGTTTCTGTCTCACAGTCCTTCAGGTGGGAGTACAGATCCAGCAGGAAACCACTCTGATATATGTGATCACAGTCACGCAAGTTTCTGTCATTGAAAGGGAACTTTTCATATGTGCACACTGATGATAACAGCTCCAGTATCTTCTCTCCTGTCTGCTGTTCTCTCTCTGCTGCTGCACAGAACAGATTCACAAATAACTTGACTTCACCTCCAAACCAATAAGAGACACTGGAACAAGAATTGAACATTTAGTTACGACATGATGTCAACAACAGAAACACAGTCATGTATTACTGATATGGAGTTTATCTGATAAAGCTTTAAAATACCTGCTAACAAGCAAAATATTTACTATAATTAATAAATATATTTAGTATAATATATTACAATTACATGGCTGATCAAATGAGCATATTACTTCAGGACAATATTAGATTCAACTAACAATTACATCTTCATCTGATGATTTTTTATAATTGACAGTCAATTAACTTTTTTTGAAACACTGGTGATTATAAGAGATATTTATTTTAAAAATAAAAAACCTCTTCTGAAGTCGCTATGAAATGTTTTTAAATGTACATTATCAGTGTGACTTACCTGAGCTGTGAGATATGAGGCAGCCACTGTAGGAAACTCCTCACTTCACTCTCTTCATGTGAGCAGCCTGTCAGCTTCACTTGTTTCTTCTCTGATGTGAGTTTCAGCACTTCCAGGAGGATGGAGCTCTTTCTCTCTGAGAGGTTTATGGACCAGACTGCAGGAGCTGACTGGAAAACTGACTGTAATGATGGAAGGACACTCAGGCCTGTTTCTGTCTCACAGTCCTTCAGGTGGGAGTACAGATCCAGCAGGAAACCACTCTGATATATGTGATCACAGTCACGCAAGTTTCTGTCATTGAAAGGGAACTTTTCATATGTGCACACTGATGATAACAGCTCCAGTATCTTCTCTCCTGTCTGCTGTTCTCTCTCTGCTGCTGCACAGAACAGATTCCCAAAGAACTTGACTTCACCTCCAAACCTGTCAGAGACACTGGAACAAGAATTGAACATTTAGTTATGACATGATGTCAACAACAGAAACACAGTCATGTATTACTGATATGGAGTTTATCTGCTAAAAGTCTTCAGATACCTGCTGATGAGAATAATACAGTAAAGTAGATTGTTACAGTCGAGTGTTGCACCTGTGTTTGTTTGTTCTGGTGTTAGTTTTCCCTCCAGGTGACGCCCTCTCCTCCTTCTTGCCTATGAGTGGAGGATCACGCCTGAGCTCCCTCACCATTAGGCCATGGTGACTTATAAGCTCTGTGTAAACTAACGATGGGGCCAGAGGGGCAAGTGGCTGTAGTGTGTTGCATGAGCCACAATATTGAGCAGTAAGGTGATTTCTTCTATTGATTAGTGATCCAACATTTAGCGCTGGAGTTGCTCTCAGCTTTAAAACATTGATGACATTGGTTGTGTTTTCTTCTGTTGTAGGATGACCGCCATCTTCCTTTTGAAGACACTGGTATGTTGTTGACCCAATTACTTTTATTTTCATTTGTAAATGAATCTTTTGTGTTTAAACTCCAACATCCTGTCTTTCCTTCTTCTTTTACTCTGGTTTTATTTAACTATGTTACTCCCCTCATCCCCTGGCCTCACAGGGACGTAACATAGATCAACTCAGAAACAGTCTGTCATCTAGAAAACTTTACACTGTAACAAAATAGAGTTTTAATGTGTTTTCAGTTAAAGGTGTGAAATAAGGTGTGTGGTTACCACAGGCTGAAGATATTTACATGTTTTCTTCTACAACATAAAATACATCATTAAATGTCCCACAGTTTAATTATAAAGCTCTTACGTGTGTTAAAAACAGTTAGCGGTTGCTAACAAGTGTCTCAGTGAGACTACAGAGGTTGTCGGGGACATTAAACGTCATCACAGCGAACACAGAGACTCATCTACTCACTTGTCCGTCTGAAGATTATCTTGCTGAACAAAACGTGTCAGTATCAGAAACTTGTGTTTGTCACTCAGCTTATTTTCAGCAATATTCCAAAATACAATGCAAAAATCCCCATAAGCTTATTGTGGAGGGAACCAGGGCGATGCTAACTTCAGGGTTAGCCTACAAAACTACATCATCCCTACACCACTCTATGTTTATGTGGATAATGTGATCGTTTGAATACTTTACTTGGATTCTTCAAAACACTAGCTGGTAACCAACAACTGAGTCTTTATGTACATGATGTTGTTTTTTTAATGCCAATTAATTAACTTTTTCAAAACACAGGCTGTTGTGAGCCAGATGTTTTATTTCCACCTCATCTGAAGTAAGAAACATGGTATTTTTAAATGTCCATTATTAGTGTGACTTACCTGAGCTGTGAGATATGAGGCAGACACTGTAGGAAACTCCTCACTTCACTCTCTTCGTGTGAGCAGCCTGTCAGCTTCACTTGTTTCTTCTCTGATGTGAGTTTCAGCACTTCCAGGAGGATGGAGCTCTTTCTCTCTGAGAGGTTTATGGACCAGACTGCAGGAGCTGACTGGAAAACTGACTGTAATGATGGAAGGACACTCAGGCCTGTTCCAGGGTCATAAGAGTACAGATCCAGCAGGAAATCACACCATTTCTCTTTAAGAGGGAATGTTTCATATGTGCACACTGATGATAACAGCTCCAGTATCTTCTCTCCTGTCTGCTGTTCTCTCTCTGCTGCTGCACAGAACAGATTCACAAAGAACTTGACGTCACCTCCAAACCTGTCAGAGACACTGGAACAAGAATTGAACATTTAGTTATGACATGATGTCAACAACAGAAACACAGTCATGTATTACTGATATGGAGTTTATCTGCTAAAAGTCTTCAGATACCTGCTGATGAGAATAATACAGTAAAGTAGATTGTTACAGTTGAGTGTTGCACCTGTGTTTGTTTGTTCTGGTGTTAGTTTTCCCTCCAGGTGACGCCCTCTCCTCCTTCTTGCCTATGAGTGGAGGATCACACCTGAGCTCCCTCACCATTAGGCCATGGTGACTTATAAGCTCTGTGCAAACTAACAATGGGGCCAGAGGGGCAAGTGGCTGTAGTGTGTTGCATGAGCCACAATACTGAGCAGTAAGGTGATTTCTTCTATTGATTAGTGATCCAACATTTAGCGCTGGAGTTGCTCTCAGCTTTAAAACATTGATGACATTGGTTGTGTTTTCTTCTGTTGTAGGATGACCGCCATCTTCCTTTTGAAGACACTGGTATGTTGTTGACCCAATTACTTTTATTTTCATTTGTAAATGAATCTTTTGTGTTTAAACTCCAACATCCTGTCTTTCCTTCTTCTTTTACTCTGGTTTTATTTAACTATGTTACTCCCCTCATCCCCTGGCCTCACAGGGACGTAACATAGATCAACTCAGAAACAGTCTGTCATCTAGAAAACTTTACACTGTAACAAAATAGAGTTTTAATGTGTTTTCAGTTAAAGGTGTGAAATAAGGTGTGTGGTTACCACAAGCTGAAGATATTTACATGCTTTGTTCTACAACATAAAATACATCATTAAATGTCCACAGTTTAATTATAAAGCTCTTACGTGTGTTAAAAACAGTTAGCGGTTGCTAACAAGTGTCTCAGTGAGACTACAGAGGTTGTCGGGGACATTACAGCGAACACAGAGACTCATCTACTCACTTGTCCGTCTGAAGATTATCTTGCTGAACAAAACGTGTCAGTATCAGAAACTTGTGTTTGTCACTCAGCTTATTTTCAGCAATATTCCAAAATACAATGCAAAAATCCCCATAAGCTTATTGTGGAGGGAACCAGGGCGATGCTAACTTCAGGGTTAGCCTACAAAACTACATCATCCCTACACCACTCTATGTTTATGTGGATAATGTGATCGTTTGAATATTTTACTTGGATTCTTCTAAACACTAGCTGGTAACCAACAACTGAGTCTTTATGTACATGATGTTGTTTTTTTAATGCCAATTAATTAATTCACTTTTTTCAAAACACAGGCTGTTGTGAGCCAGATGTTTTATTTCCACCTCATCTGAAGTAAGAAACATGGTATTTTTAAATGTACATTATTAGTGTGACTTACCTGAGCTGTGAGATATGAGGCAGACACTGTAGGAAACTCCTCACTTCACTCTCTTCATGTGAGCAGCCTGTCAGCTTCACTTGTTTCTTCTCTGATTGGAGTTTCAGCACTTCCAGGAGGATGGAGCTCTTTCTCTCTGAGAGGTTTATGGACCAGACTGCAGGAGCTGACTGGAAAACTGACTGTAATGATGGAAGGACACTCAGGCCTGTTTCAGTCTCATAGTCCTTCAGGTGGGAGCACAGATCCAGCAGGAAACCACTCTGATATTCCCCAACCTCATCATCATCATCATATCTGTCGTCTAAAGGGAATGTTTCATATGTGCACACTGATGATAACAGCTCCAGTATCTTCTCTCCTGTCTGCTGTTCTCTCTCTGCTGCTGCACAGAACAGATTCACAAAGAACTTGACTTCACCTCCAAACCTGTCAGAGACACTGGAACAAGAATTGAACATTTAGTTATGACATGATGTCAACAACAGAAACACAGTCATGTATTACTGATATGGAGTTTATCTGCTAAAAGTCTTCAGATACCTGCTGATGAGAATAATACAGTAAAGTAGATTGTTACAGTCGAGTGTTGCACCTGTGTTTGTTTGTTCTGGTGTTAGTTTTCCCTCCAGGTGACGCCCTCTCCTCCTTCTTGCCTATGAGTGGAGGATCACACCTGAGCTCCCTCACCATTAGGCCATGGTGACTTATAAGCTCTGTGCAAACTAACAATGGGGCCAGAGGGGCAAGTGGCTGTAGTGTTTGCATGAGCCACAATACTGAGCAGTAAGGTCATTTCTTCTATTGATTAGTGATCCAACATTTAGCGCTGGAGTTGCTCTCAGCTTTAAAACATTGATGACATTGGTTGTGTTTTCTTCTGTTGTAGGATGACCGCCATCTTCCTTTTGAAGACACTGGTATGTTGTTGACCCAATTACTTTTATTTTCATTTGTAAATGAATCTTTTGTGTTTAAACTCCAACATCCTGTCTTTCCTTCTTCTTTTACTCTGGTTTTATTTAACTATGTTACTCCCCTCATCCCCTGGCCTCACAGGGACGTAACATAGATCAACTCAGAAACAGTCTGTCATCTAGAAAACTTTACACTGTAACAAAATAGAGTTTTAATGTGTTTTCAGTTAAAGGTGTGAAATAAGGTGTGTGGTTTCCACAGGCTGAAGATATTTACATGCTTTGTTCTACAACATAAAATACATCATTAAATGTCCACAGTTTAATTATAAAGCTCTTACGTGTGTTAAAAACAGTTAGCGGTTGCTAACAAGTGTCTCAGTGAGACTACAGAGGTTGTCGGGGACATTAAACGTCATCACAGCGAACACAGAGACTCATCTACTCACTTGTCCGTCTGAAGATTATCTTGCTGAACAAAACGTGTCAGTATCAGAAACTTGTGTTTGTCACTCAGCTTATTTTCAGCAATATTCCAAAATACAATGCAAAAATCCCCATAAGCTTATTGTGGAGGGAACCAGGGCGATGCTAACTTCAGGGTTAGCCTACAAAACTACATCATCCCTACACCACTATGTTTATGTGGATAATGTGATCGTTTGAATATTTTACTTGGATTCTTCAAAACACTAGCTGGTAACCAACAACTGAGTCTTTATGTACATGATGTTGTTTTTTTAATGCCAATTAATTAATTCACTTTTTTCAAAACACAGGCTGCTGTGAGCCAGATGTTTTACTTCCACCTCATCTGAAGTAAGAAACATGGTATTTTTTAGAGTTGTCCCGATCCAATCACGTGATCGGAAATCGGGGCCGATCACGTGATTGCAGACTCGATCCGGACTCGGACGTTATGAGCCGATCAGGGATCGGATATATATATATACATATATATATTGAAAGTCATTATTTTTATCAGTTTTTAATATATTGGCTATTGGTGATTAAACATAAATTCGAATAAAATTAGTATTTACTACCACCGCACCGCACCGAGTCAGACCTTGTCTGTGTGTGTCACATGACACACAGCCAGAGCCCTTTCTGCAAGAGACAGACAGCTCGCAGAAACACCGCATGCGCGCAGAGCACGCCTGTTTGTTTTGAAGCTGAAGCAGCCCTCTGCTATCATGTCTGTTGTGTGGGCATTTTAAGTTAAGCTGCTATATTTGTACTAGACTATACTGAGTCTGTGATATACTAGACTATTGAGTCTGTGATTGCACTAAGTTCTAATGTTGCACTAGTAGTTGTTCTACTTCTAATGTGAAGAATATTTTTTTGTACTGACTTAAGAATGTTCAAGCTGCCTACCTCCTATGTGCTCAGTTTACAACAGTACACGTGTTAAAATATAATAAAAGGGACATCCTGCACAATTTTCTTTTCTCTTCTTCATTTTTTATTGTTTTATAAAAGTATCGGATCGGGACTCGGTATCGGCAAGTCCTCAAAATCAAAGGACTCGGACTCGGACTCGGGGGCAAAAAAACCTGATCGGGACATCCCTAGTATTTTTAAATGTACATTATCAGTGTGACTTACCTGAGCTGTGAGATATGAGGCAGACACTGTAGGAAACTCCTCACTTCACTCTCTTCATGTGAGCAGCCTGTCAGCTTCACTTGTTTCTTCTCTGATGTGAGTTTCAGCACTTCCAGGAGGATGGAGCTCTTTCTCTCTGAGAGGTTTATGGACCAGACTGCAGGAGCTGACTGGAAAAGTATCATTAGCTTTGGAATGACACTAAAAAACCCTTTGCTCACGACATGTTGATACAAATCCAGAAGGATGTTATTTAAGTCAGCGTTAACAGAAAACAGTGAGAAGAGAGTATTCACTATATTGTGAAAGCGTTCTCCTTTGTGAAGTGCTGCTTTCAGGCACAAATCCAGTAACAGCTGCTTTGATTCCCTCTCTGATGTCCCGTGGCATTGGTCCTGTTCCTGTAGTCGTAGACCTCTGTAGGTCCTCCTGGAGCTGCATGATAACAAACAGATGTATCAAACAGTGTTTTCTTTTGCAGAATTTCTGAGACTGTACAATAAAATAAGGAAAACAAACTTGGTGGTGATGCAAGAGATCAAAGATTATGCAACACCTTCTTCATCCAATCAATGCATAACTACAGAAACTCTGCTCGTCTATTCATTTTAAAATTGAAGAGGATAAACTTGTTATAACAGCTGTTGGACAATTTGTTTACTTACTTGGAGAGTAAAACAATACATTCATAAAAAAATAGTGTTGAGACTAGCACATATTTTTATTTCTAATACAATCAATATGAGGCATAAAAATAAATTCCGAATCAAACTATTTTGTTCAGTGGAGGCACATCAGTAAAATGAATAGCCAACTCAGCAGATTCATGATTGAGATCATGTCTCATAAAGAACATAGAAGACTTCATCTTAGTGAAAATGAGATTGTTTTAAAAAAACAAACATTTTTGAACAAAAGAAAGTCCTGATTAAACAGAGCAGTAAATCTGAGTTACATCAGAATCAGATGTGTATATAACTGTGTCATCCACATATAACTGTGGAGAACAATCGGAACCAATATTTAGACGTTTATTTTAACTTTAAGGTTCACGGTGTCTATATAGATGCAATACTTAGTTAGTCAGCTAACTACTGATTGTTAAACGGTGAACAGGCTTTAATGTATTTGCCACTGTTTAAATTACAGGTGAGAGAGGGGAGCCAAAAAAGACCTGAGCTCACCCAGAAGCAACACAAATACAAGTTTGGGAGGGACACAAAAATACTGATAAATAAAAAATTGAATGATGAAAGAATTAAGGAAATCAGATTTAAAATAAAACATCCTGTCATCTGTAACAATAAACGTGTGTGTATAGTTCAACCCTGGTCTGTGCAGCTGACTTTCTCTTAGTCAAAATGCTTAAATGAATAAATAATTATGAAATGTATTGCTTAATTGTCACCATAAATACATTTACGAAATAATTGAGACATGAAATATATATTTGACATTTATCTATTTACTTATTCATATATGTATTCATACTTTTATTGATCTGTTGTGTAACTTGCTGCAACAAAATAAACAGATCTGTCAATTTCCTTCATCAAAAGTCAGGGGGCGGGTTAAAGCCTCTGATTGATGAATGAACAATATTACAAACCTAGCAAGCTCAATCAGTCAATCAAGCTCTTTGATCGAGCCATGAGTTGCACTGTGAATCTTGTTTTTGTGAAACGTGTTTCATGTTCAAGTCCACAACAGTTAATGCAAATATGAAAAACAGAACAAGTAAACATTCTGATTTTCCCTCCCCAATGTTTAGCATAACTATCCAGTGCTATTTGGCCACCTTCCGGACAAGACAGCAAGACATGGTTGGTACTCATTCCTACACTGACAGTTTTACAGAAGGATAAACATTAATGTGGAATCATTATCACACAAAACAAAAGCTACATACCTGAGTGAGCTGAGGTATGGCAACGCCTCAAAGAGGGAGTCGCACAGACTTTGGCAGATGCCAGTTGATTCATCCCAGTGGAGGCAGACGTTAACCTTCGACGTCATCTTCTGCATGACTTTAACTGCTCTTTCAAACAGCCGCCTTTTACCCACAACTGGAAGGTGCAACTGATTTCCATCAAGGCCGAGTAAGCTGGTGTGGTCCATCTGCCCTTCACTGAGTAGGAAAATCTCCCACAGCTGTAGCCGCAGAAGGTCACACCTATAATTTAAACAACAGTGAGACACCATTTCCTCATTATAAAAGTAGCAGGGTAGAGTAACAGTGAAGTATGATAACAAAAGGCTGTTCAGTTTAAAGAAGCTACAGCAGAGGTACCTAGAGGTGTAACGATACACAGAAGTCATGGTTCAGCACGTACCTTGGTGGTACAGGAGTAATGGTTCAGTACCAATTCAGTAAAACAGGGAAAAAAAGGATTATTTTCATTTATTTCCTGCACACAGCTGCTTATCAAAAAACAAGTATAAATATGATATAGATGATCATTTTTTCAGAACTGTTTTTGGTCCTGTCTGCTTTCACATCTTGAGGCTGTTTAGAAACAGCAGGGTTACAGTGTTGGACTGTACGTGCCTCTTTCTGGTGACAGATTTGTGTGATGGCATCTAATTTAACATGTTGACGTGCTTCCACTTGCAAAGAACCGTGGAAATGCACCGACACACCACCATCACCATCATCTGATCCATGTTGTTTAAATTATAGGTGTGACCTTCTGCGGCTACAGCTGTGGGAGATTTTCCTACTCACTGAAGGGCTGATGGACCACACCAGCTTACTCGGCCTTGATGGAAATCAGTTGCACCTTCCAGTTGTGGGTAAAAGGCGGCTGTTTGAAAGAGCAGTTAAAGTCATGCAGAAGATGACGTCGAAGGTTAACGTCTGCCTCCACTGGGATGAATCAACTGGCATCTGCCAAAGTCTGTGCGACTCCCTGATCTCCCTGATCCAAGATGGCGCCACGGACGGCAGCCACGGTGTGTTGGTGCGCGTTGTTTTGTATTGTTTTGTTTGTAAAGTTAACTTCTTGCCTGGATACCCGTTGCTCTTTCAGTAGAGACAAACTCGTGTCCATAAGGGCAACCACTCCAGCGGACTTATTCCCCACTTTTCTCCTCCCATCCGTTGAATTATTGGACATACTGGTCAAAGGTGCGCTGACCTTTGCTCACGCAGTGAAACGCCGGAGGAGAGGGAAACGGTCTGGTGCGCTCGTGCGCCTTCGTCAGCGCGGACATCGCACACCGCTACCAGGAATATTTCTCTCCAACGTGCGCTCATTGTGCAACAAACTAGATGAGCTTCAGCTGCTGGTGGGGAAAAACAGAGACTTTTCTTCATCTTCCGTTTTGTGTTTTACGGAGACATGGCTCTGCGGATCGATACCGGACTCTGCGCTGCAGCTGGCAGGCTTCCAACTTTTCAGAGCGGATCGCGACACAGAACTTTCCGGTAAAGCTAAAGGTGGAGGTATCTGTTTTTACATCAACAGTGGCTGGTGTAATGACGTGACAGTGATCCTACAGCACTGTTCACATCATCTGGAAACATTCATCATAAACTGCAAACCCTTCTACTCCCCCCGTGAGTTTGTTTCATTCATTCTGGTCGGTGTTTACATCCCACCGCATGCTAACGTGCAGGAGGCGCAGCGCATGCTAGCCGACCAGATACTGAGTGTGGAGCGGACTAACCCGGACTCTTTGGTGATTGTGCTTGGTGACTTCAACAAAAGTAACCTCAGCCATGAACTACCCAAATTCAAACAGTTCATTAACTGCCCGACCAGAGAGAACAATATTCTGGATCACTGCTACACCACAGTCAGCGGTGCATATCACGCCGTCCCCCGCGCTGCACTGGGCCTCTCCGACCACGTCATGGTCCACCTGATTCCCTCATACAGGCAGAAACTAAAGCTCTGCAAACCTGTTGTGAGGACGTCAAAGCAGTGGACTAGTGAAGCTGTGGGGAACCTGCAGGCGTGTTTGGACTGTACAGACTGGGATGTTTTCAGGACTGCCACCAACAGTCTGGATGAGTATACAGAGGCTGTGACGTCATACATCAGCTTCTGTGAAGACTGCTGTATCCCATCACGCACCAGGGTGAGTTATAACAATGACAAACCCTGGTTCACAGCCAAACTCAGACAGCTAAGGTTGCAAAAGGAGGACGCGTTCAGGAGTGGGGACAGGGACAGGTTTAAGGAGTCGAAGTACAGCTTTAGCAAGGCGGTGAGAGAAGCTAAACGACAGTACTCTGAGAAACTCCAACACCAGTTCTCAGCGAACGACTCTGGGTCTGTCTGGAAGGGGCTCAGACAGATTACAAACTACAAACCTAAACCCCCCCACTCTGTCAACGACCTGCGACTTGCAAATGAACTGAACGAGTTCTACTGTCGCTTTGAGAGACAAAGGGACAGTCCTGACACCATCCCCCGCGACACCCTCTCCCATCCCAGCAACCCCCTCACCCCCACCCCCAGCCCAACAGGACCCTGGGCCTCTCCACTTCACACCTCTGGGTCCCTCCCCTCCCCAACCACAGTGACGACTCTCTGCCTGCAGGAGAAGGACGTCAATAATCTCTTCAAGAGACAGAACCCCCGCAAAGCAGCCGGACCAGACTCTGTCTCTCCATCCACTCTGAAGCACTGCGCTGACCAGCTGTCTCCAGTGTTCACAGACATCTTCAACACCTCACTGGAGATATGTCATGTGCCAGCCTGCTTCAAAGTCTCCACCATCATCCCTGTCCCCAAAAAACCAAGGACCACAGGACTTAATGACTACAGACCCGTCGCCCTGACCTCTGTGGTCATGAAGTCGTTTTAGCGCCTTGTGCTGTCCCATCTCAAATCCCTAACTAACCCTCTCCTGGACCCACTGCAGTTTGCCTACAGAGCCAACAGGTCTGTGGATGATGCAGTAAATATGGCCCTGCACTACTCCCTCCAGCATCTGGACTCCCCAGGAACATATGCCAGGATCCTGTTTGTGGACTTCAGCTCTGCCTTTAACACTATCCTCCCGGCTCTGCTACAGGACAAGCTCTCCCAGCTCCATGTGCCTGACTCCACCTGCAGGTGGATCACAGACTTCCTGTCTGACAGGAAGCAGCGTGTGAAGCTGGGGAAACATGTCTCTGAATCCCAGACCATCAGCACCGGATCCCCCCAAGGCTGCGTTCTTTCTCCCCTGCTCTTCTCGCTGTACACTAACGGTTGCACCTCCAGTCACCAGTCCGTCAAGCTCCTGAAGTTCGCGGACGACACCACGCTCATTGGGCTCATCTCTGGCGGGGATGAGTCTGCCTACAGGTGGGAGATTGAGCATCTGGTGACCTGGTGCAGCCAGAACAACCTGGAGCTTAACGCTCTAAAGACAGTGGAGATAATCGTGGACTTCAGGAAGAACCCAGCCCCACCCGCCCCTGTCATCCTGTGTGGCTCCCCAGTCGACTCTGTGGAGTCTTGCCGCTTCCTGGGCACCATCATCACCCAGGACCTAAAATGGGAGCTGAACATCAGATCCCTTACCAAAAAAGCTCAACAGAGGATGTTCTTCCTGCGGCAGCTGAAGAAGTTCAACCTGCCAAACACGATGATGGTGCACTTCTACACTGCCATCATCGAGTCCATTCTCACCTCCTCCATCACCGTCTGGTACGCTGCTGCCACTGCTAAGGACAAGAGCAGACTGCAGCGCATCATACGCTCTGCTGAGAAGGTGATTGGCTGCAACCTTCCATCCCTCCAGGACCTGCACAGCTCCAGGGCTCTGAGGCGTGCAGGTAGGATTGTGGCCGACCCCTCCCATCCCGGTCACAGTCTTTTTGACACTCTTCCCTCTGGCAGGAGGCTGCGGTCCATCAGGACCAAAACCTCCCGCCACATGAACAGTTTCTTCCCCTTTGCAGTTGGGATCCTTAACAAGTCCCGGGACCCCCTCCCCCACCCCCACTGACACTGAAACTGTCACTGACTCTTGCACTCTGGCACTCAATCTCATCACCGCCCTTGATATCTTTGCATTACATTAATGCAGAATTTGTACATCTTCTATTTTTAATATTTTTAAAAAATATTTTTTCTTTTTAATATTTATTATAGACACTGTTTGTTTAATGTTTATTGTCTTCAATGTATGCACCTTATTCACCTAGACAAATTCCTTGTTGGTGTAAAATCCTTCTTGGCAATAAATCTGTTTCTGATTCTGATCCATCACTCGCTCTCTGAAACCTTCCCACACATCTGATTTGAAGGAAGCAGACAGGTCCTATAGCTCCAGTGTCTCATCTGGACTCGCCCATAACAAACAACAGTTTTTTCTTCTTTTTTCTGTTTGTGTCTTCTTCTTCTGCTTTGTTGTTTAAGGGCTTATATAAAACAGCTTTCAGGAGCATTGACACTACTTACTGGATTGGAGTGTGATCAGAACGGTTATGCTCTTGCCCACTGACATGCACTCTCGCCATATGACATAAGTGTTCGTCATGTGACTGCATGCATCACACCATATTGGTTCAGAATAGATACATGTAGCGTTTCACCCCTAGAAGTAGTTTCCCTTAACATTTTTCCAGCCATCATTAGGGTCATGGGGTCATCCTATTTTGTCTTTACTTCTTGGATTCATAAATAGAATAAGTTGTTGCAAAGGGAGAAGAACAATTCAGTTCTACTAGATACACCAATTAACAAAATCATTAAAGTCACTGACAGGTGAAGTGAATAACATTGATCATCTTGTTACAATGCAATGTTCATTCAGGAAAACCTTGGACCTAGGAAATTTGGAGACCAGGTAGAGGCCTGAGGGTCTTTGGGCCATTCAAAGCAGATTTTGCAGTGTGGGAGGGCACATTGCCCTGCTGCCCAGCCAATGCCACTTGGGAGTGCAGTTGCAATGGGGAGGTGTACTCGGCCTGCAACAGTGTTGGATGGGCAGTGTGTGTGAAGTGCCAACCAAAGCAAAGCCTGGACCCAAGGTTTTCCCAGCAGAGCATTGCATTGTAACAACATGATCAATGTTAATCACTTCACCTGTCAGTGGCATTAATGTTTTGGCTGATGGGTGTATGTTGTCACCTCAGAAGTAATTTGACAAGTGCTCATACATACCATTGGACATGTTGAAGGCATCCAGATAGTCGTCTCATTCCTTGCTGTGACACCACGACGTCCTCGAGGTTCAGGGATACTTTTCTGTCCTTCGACTGAGTGACCACGTAGGCCACAGCACAGCAGGAGTAAGGACTGAGACTCTCTTCACTGAGATCAAGATGGTAGTCCAGTTTGTCCAAAAAGAAGACGCATGCTTCAGGACACTGGGACTCATACAAGCACTGGCAGGAAAACAGCATGTCCACATCAAGCCCACTGTCCTCAGTATCAGCCTCATCTTTCTTACACAGATAAGGACAAAATGTGCTCATCATTTCCTCAAAGAACCACTCAGATGTTTTCTTGAGCTGCTCAGCTGGAATCAGATACTTCATCAAACTGGGGCTCTTGTCAGTCAACAACCGACACATGAAAGGGATCAGATGTTTCATGTGTTTCATCTCCTCAGTGAGGCACTGCTGAAAAACATCCTTGATCTTATCTGGATTCTTCAGGAGCCACAGTGCTGCAAAAAACTCCTGCATTGTGTAGTGAAGAAACGCATATGTGGTTTTTGTCTCAGTGAGAGCGACTTTGAGAACCAGTGGTTTCAGGAAGGAAAGGACACAGCTGTCTTCACAGTGAAACTCTGTCAAGTTCACAGTTTTTCCTTCAGTTGCATGAAAAGCCGCCTCAGCCAAAGACAGTATTTCCTCACTCTTGTTGCTGATGAAGGAGTTCAGATTCTTGTTTGTTGTTTTGTTGCTGTCTATCTGAAGACAGAAACGAACGATATTGATGTAGATTTCAGTTATACTGTTTGGCTGTGGAGAGTCTTCTGGTGTCTGAAATGAAAAGCAGGCAGCCACCATCAGTGCATACATTGGGACGTGGCAAAGAGTTAACAACTCCACGTTGCTCAACACCTTCTCCTGTTCTTCACCTAGCAATGGAGATAAGTATGTTTTTATGGTCTGCTCACTAAAGCCTTTCACTTCCACTCTGAGAAAGTCGCCAGAGAAGAAGTCTTCTTCATCATCTGGTCTGCAGGTGACGATGATCTTGGCAAAAGGAAGATAATTTTTCACAATTTTCCGCACCACTGAAGAAGAGAGGTCTGTGACGCCATCACAAATGATTGTAACTTTGTCAGAATACTTCTTTATATCCTCTAAGACCTCTTCTTTGCCTTCATCTGGTTCACTGAACACATTGAAAAGAAGATCCTCCAAGCTCATGGCCTTCATGATGTGTGATGTTTCTCTCATGTCAAAGTAAAACATGTAATCCAGCTCCTTGGAGTCTCTTTCTGCCCAGAGTTTCAACAGTTCATGACTGAGCGCTGTCTTTCCGATTCCAGGTTTACCGACCAGGAGTATGTTTTTAATTGTTTTCAGCAGGTCACTGGGGGAAGTTTCTGATCTGGCCTCAGGGATGTATGTCTTCATCTTTTTAGGGCGACTCATCCTGCTTTTCTTGCTCTTGAATTTCTTTATTTTAGATGGAGAATCACTTCCTTCTGTGTCTAAAACAAGTGAAGTGTACGACAGATCAGGCTTGTTTCCTCCAAACTGTTTTTTGTTGGATTTCCAAAACTCGTTTGATATTTTTTGTGCTTTCGACTTCAACTTTGCCTGATATTTATGGCACGGCCTTGAGCCTAAAACACAAACAACAGTGAGTAAATAAATGTTTCATGAATTAAATCCTGTGGCTTTGCTCTAAATAATAGCCAGATTTGTAATAAAAAAATAAATTAAAATACCTTGTAAGTAGTTTGAATACATTTGTGTGTCTTCCTTGAAAGAAAAGCCACTGATTAGCTCAATAGCTGCACTATTCCCTAAGGTCCTCTCCTTCGTCATGTTAATAATCTTGAGGAACTCGTAGCAGGCTGCTTCCCCTTTTTTTGTGACTGAGTTCAGTATTTTCCTGGTTTTATGAAAGTCAGTTCTCTCTGCCTGAATTTCACTGACCTCTTCATCAGTGAAAACTTCCTGCTGATACAAGTTCTCCACAATCACTGAGAGACTCTTTAATTCTCTCACAAGGTCGGGTCTGACACTTCTGACGTACTCTAAGGCAGACTGTGTTGTATAAGCCATGTGTCCTGATGTCTGTATATTCTGCACACAGATCCAACTTCAATTATCTGGAGAACAAAAAACACATTGAAGAAAGTGTTAATTACAACAATTATGTTGCCTGTGATGTATTAACTATTGCATTAAATGTCTAAAGTCTCTCAGAGTAACAGTAATGTTTTTGCAGGACTGTCTAAACATCATTAGAATAGTATTACTCCACCCAAACATCCTACATATTCATCTTACTGACTGTCTTTCAGCAGCAGTGTCTACCTCTCTCAACTATTCAGCTCTTCAGTATAGAACTACTTGAACAACTCCAGGATGATCTTTAGCACAGATCTGTTTCTGAACCAATCAAACCAAACTGTTAAAATTCTGACTGACCTTATTTTCAACTCTAGTGGAGTCCAGAGGATAACCATCCAAAATTCCTGAAATCTCACTTCGAGCCGTCTTTGAGAATTCTTGGAATTCTCTGGATGTAATTTGTTAGAAATGGAAAAAATTTGAGGGTATCACCAAAACTATTGGGGACAGCATAACTGCTAACAGTTGCTTATTATACAATTTGCTGTAGCTATTTTTGGCTGTCGTGACTACCTGCTGTTAGCAAGTAGATCAGTTAGGTAGGAGGCTAATTGGTCCTATTAGCGGATGGGAGCCTGCATTGACTGCAACTGTGTTTATGTCGAAATGGCATAAAAAATATCCAATGTTTGTTTTGTCATAGGTAGGTATTGGTTGTGATCAACTCTAATTTGCACCCATGAGTACTGTTTATTCATGTTATACTGTGGTGCTGACTACCTGACTATGGGTCAGAATGTTGATCGGTGTCGCTGCTGGTGTGATCCAATTCCAAGATGGTCTCGAGTTCTACTTTGCGACGTCCTTTTTGTATATTATGTGGTACATTATTTTTGTATGCAAATGATCATTATAAATAGTTTCATATTTTACGTAACTAAAACGATGAATGGGCAGATTTAAGAGCTGCTGAGAAAGAGAGCACACATTAAACCAATTTTAAAATCTCTACTGGCTACCATTAAGCTTCACAGTCGATTTTAAAGAGGTCACATTCTGCTTTTTGGGTTTTTGCCTTTTCTTTATTGTGTTATGAAGCTTTTTTGTGCATGTTAAAGGTTTGCAAAGTGAAAAAGCCCAAAGTCCAGGCCAAAGGGAGTTACTGTCTCCCACAGAAATCACTCCTGCACTGCCTGAAACGCCTGGTTTGGAGTTGAGCCTTTACTTCTGTAGCTTATGTGCGTCACTATGTAACAGCCGTTATATAAATATATATTTTCATATATTTACTATAAAATGAATACACTCCAGTCAGTCAGCAGACTTTCTTTTTGATCACACTACCTTGCTCGGCATGACCCGCCTACTCTGCCTCTGATTGGCTACATCCTGCCCGTTAAGAAATGCGCATGTGCAACTCTCATCAAAGACTGAACAGAGTCAAGATGTCTCACTCTGTAGCTAAAACAGAGCGTTCAAGACACACTGTGTACAGGGATGCTGAAGCAACGCACCATGTGAGAAAAATAATGTGTTTTTTGAAAATTAAAGTATGTAAACTTATTCCACTAGGACCCACAAATAAAAGTATGAACCTGAAAATTAGCATTAGAGTCGGTGACCGCTGGTCTGGATGCTCCTGTTTTGGAGTTGTTTCAGATGTGATGCTGTCTTTTCCATTGCAGATGGTGGTATGGGAAGAGGTTGAGTCTTTTGGGGTGTGTGCATGGGTTTTGGGGTGTCTTGGAGTTTGGTGTTCTTCTTTTTCATTTCTCGGGGGATTTGGCTTCTCGCTTGGATTGTTGGGCTTGTGGTGGAGAGGGTGGTGTTGGGACGGGTGCTGGATGGGGTTGTACTGACTGGTGGTCTCAGACATTTTGACTCTACTGAATTTATTTTGTATTAATTATAGCATTAAACTAAGTAATACAAGTCTCTTGTTCCTGTATTGTTCCTTGTTCCTGCATTTCACTCAAGATAATGTTTCCTCAGTTCCTGTTTTAATTGCTTGCTGTGTTTGTACTGTCCTGTCTGTGTGTGGGGGGGATGGAGGGATATTGTTTTTATTGTTCTCAGTGTGAAACACTGTGTTACTTTGCTGTGTTAAAGGTCTATAAAGTTTGATTGAGTGATTGAACTACATTTATACTGCATTAACGAAGAAAACAGACAGCAAATGATTATTTGCTGAGACCACATCATACACAGACACAAGCAGACTGTATATCAGAGAGAGACACTTACACAGAGGTCTCTGCTGATGATAGACTCCATTCAGTGTCTTTGGTTTGAGGTTTTCCTGATCACCAAGAAAAAAGAACAAAACACAGTCACATGATATCATCAAGTCAGGAGAGAGTCCCAGATAAAGGCGGCATGATTGATTAGTTGGTGGGGCTACATCCTGAGATTGACGACCATAAAGGTTTAGTATAAACTATAATATTTACTTTTATTAACCCTAAAATAGAGTGAGGGATGGGTATCGAGAACTGGTACCGTTGAGAACCAGTGATAAATTGTCTGATCCATCTGAATGGTACCCGAGCCTCACAGATACTGAATTTTTCACCAGTAGTCTCGCCAATACAATTCAGCGAGACTCTGGGCCGGTAAGAAAACTCAGACAGATGTATCAGCTGATAGATATTATTTACATACAGTATGTAATGGAGGCAGTACATTTTACATTTTACAGTTTAACAATTAACTTTAACTTTGCTACTTACTTTACTGTTTGCATCTGTTTCTTCATTGTGTTCTGGAAAAAGAGGAAAAAGTAAAGTTATAACATATATAATCTCAATAATCTAAATCTAAACTGTATCAATTCCTTTTATTGAGGACAGCATGTTGTTTTGACAGTTGTGCATTGTGAATTTATTTGCGTTACGTTACTGGGGATAAATATCCTGTTTAAAATAACATTAACGCAAAACAAGCAGATTTTTTTCCAACAAATGCTGCACAAATATTCTTTCATTTCATTTTCCATGATAGCAGACGGACTGTTAGCTCTCAGGCTACAGCTAGCGCCACTAAATCTGATCAGGAATCAATAAAGGAACAAAATCTGACTGATAAAGGCACTAAAATCTAATAAAAGCCTCTCCACGTATAGAAAAATACACATCAAAAATATGAAATATGTCGCAGTAAAGAAAGCAAAAGGAAAAGAGCACAAAGCAGGAAGCTGTTAGCTTCTCGCTGCCTTCAAGAAGGAAGCTAACGATGTTAAATCAGGGCTGAACCGCCTCAACGCTCAGATTTGTGTCCAGTCCACGGAGAAACTAAACTGAAGGGTTGATGTGATAAATGTTTCATGAATGTAATTTTTGTAATTTGTCATAAAAGTCATAATTAGTCCTGAAAGTCATAATTAGCTTGTTACAAAGCAGAAAGATAAAAGTCACCTCGCCGTTACCCGCCGTCAGTTACCGGACTTGCTAACAGCTAACTCGTCCAATAACAGTCCGCTTTAAATACTCACAAATATCCAGGTGAGGTTAATAACTCCTGTCAGAGACACGACCGCCACACTCACCTGTGCACACCGTCTCCATCCGACACACACCGCGAGCTCCGGCAGGTGCCGTTACTAACTGCCACATCCGGCCTGGGCCTTTCACAATAAAACTGACAGGAAGTGACAAAATGGCGCCCAAATGAACTAAATACGCCGACTTTACACGACAAACGATGCGTGGCGGCATTTCACAGTTTTAACCCTCTTTAAACAGAAGTAAAGACTTTTCATAGAGTGAAGTGTTCAGTCAAACATGAGGTAGAGCCTCATGATACACAACAACATCAGACAGAAGTCCTGAAAATGGTCGGGCCTCGTCTGGATCTGTGGCCCAATTCAGGGGCTGCAGCCTTCAAGGCCGCGGCCTTCGGAGACCATGGATGTGTTATATAACTGGATACCGGACTGGTCCGGAGTGATTCCACTCCGTTGAAATCAACGGCCGCCATTTTCCGGTCCGGTATCCAGTTATATAACACATCCATGTTCTCCCTTCGGAGCGTTTCCTGGTTACGTCACCAGGTGTTCATGAATTAAAGTCTGTTTTGGTTCAAATCTATCAAACGTGTACATTTATTTGTGTGTGTACAATGTGTCAAATCTAAACTGAATTATCAACATTACAAAATAAACATTAACCCATCGGTGAATAACAACTATATTTACCACAGCAGCACCAGCGTCACGTATCTTAACTGAAGGTTAAACTTTGGAGGTTTTATAGTCCCTCTCTGCATGGTCTCCTCTCCATTTCCTCTTCTTAATACAGTTTAAAGGCGCTCTGCTTCCTGAAACTCACCTGTGTGACACAGACAGCAGTTTGTCCTCCAGAGGTTTCGGCCCGTGGGTTTCTCTGTGTGTTTATAAATCCTGACACAGCTTCAGACACTCTGCTGCTGCTGCTGTGACTTACTTTCACTTTGTTTCCTGTATGAACTCTTAATATAATGTCATGTATGTAATGTGCATTAACATCCACCAGATGTCACTGCTGGACAACAAATCACAAGCTGAGGGGTGAACTCCAGCCTGGCAGCAGGACTTCTGTCTGAAACAAGTCATCCTGGAGTTATAATTGTGTTTGAAGGTCAAATTAATGACAGATTTGAATCACTTCTGATCACAAGATACTAAATATTATATAAAATAATAGACAAAAGCAGCACAATCTGCAGCAACATGTTGAATCACTTCCTCTGAACATTAAAGCTTCATGAAGGGACGCTGTGTTGTAGGACTGCTGTATCAGACTGCATTACTTTCAGCTCGGGGCTGGTCTGCCTGATAACCTGGCAGCCAGGTGTGTACAGATGTAAAGTAACAGTTTGGAAAATACATCACATCATTAAAGAATCAGTGTTTCAGAGCGGCACACGGTTTGTTTCAACATTTAAAGCTTTCTGTTTGACTCTTTGTGGGTGAAATTAAATGTATTTGTCAGTAATAACAACTGAATAATAATAATAGCACAAGTACTAAATAATATTGTGCACGAGTACTTTTACTTTTGATACTTTAAGGACATTTTCCTGACACTTCTGGACTTTTACGTAACATTTTGAATGCAGACCTTTGACTCGTTATATTTTTAGATTGCAGTATTTCTGCTTTTACTTCAGTAAAGGACGTGAGTACTTTTCTCCACCACTGCAAAACAGGTGAAACATGAGCGTTGGGACGTTCCTCACAACACAGACTGGAGCTGAGTTGGCAACTTTTTTACTTTTATTTAGTAAAAATCACCTCGTTAACCGACGGTGACAAAATGCCAAATCTAAGAGCTGAGAACAGCAGGAAAAATACTGCCGGATGGAAAGTTAGAGAACCAGAATGTCAACAAAACACAGAAGCTGTGTCACGACAAAGTGTGTCACAGAGCGGGCTGAGAGGAACATCCAGGATGGCACTGATCCTGTTCCTCATCCTCGCTGACATTTCCTCTCAACCAGCTCTCCATCTCATCTACAGCACAGAGCTGCACTTCCTTACCAGCTGAGTCTGTTGATCACCAGCCTTGAAGTAACATCTCCAGCACCTCTGACTGTGTTTGTAGTTCACACTGAAGGATCCAGAACAGTCTGGTCTCTCCTCAACACAGTCAGCCACCATCTCTACTTCTCTACTGTCCTTCACCACCTCAGAGACGCTGCGATCCAACATAGATGAACAGCTTTGACAGAAGGACCCACGCTGGAGGCTGGACACTCTGGTATGAAGAGGCTCTCTGAAGGAACAAACAACTCAACACAAACTAATATAAGTGAGAGAGAAGCCGTCACATCCTGATCACCAGGCTGGTCGCTGTTAGTGGGAGGACGACCTGTGAAGGACGGGTTCATTTAGCTGTGACTTACAGAAGAATCAGAAGGAGAGACAGTGATGACCGATGTGTCTTCACTCTGTTTGCTGTGAAAATTCACAATACGAGATGAAGTGGATGGTTTGGTTGTCCTCACCTCCTGAGAAAAGGAAAAGACAATAGCTGAAAAGATCCATCCAATCCTGAAAACAAGACGAGAGCGAGGAGAGTTTCACTTTCTGATGAAGGAGCTGCACAATTATCCTGATCGCGTTGTGTTCTGTCATGTTCTGGAGGCATTTCTTCATCAGAAGTCAGACGACGTAGATGTGTTGGCTTTCAGGGAGTTTCTCCATCATCTCCCATAGACTTCAATACAGCTGACACCACAGTCTGGCACCAGCGACAGATTCAGTGCCGTGACGACCCTTCCTTCTTTTTAGGTTCCTCGGTGTGTTTCAGGATGTCAGCGGTCCAGTCTGATACGCTGCGAGCTATAAAGGAACCACACATTACACAAATGAAGTTGTAAATTGAACCTGACAACAGAAAACATGACGGGGAAAGTTTCGGGGGTCAGTGTGTAAACATGAGGGACACAACGTGCAGCAGGACTGGACCAAACAAAAGGCCTCAGCTGGACCCGGCACAATGACAGCGTAGCAGCCACACATCCTCCTCCCTCCTCTTCCTCTCGTGGAGCAGCAGTGGGTCTGGACCTTGAACTGCACCTTCACTGAGCCTCTCTCCCTCTTTATGTTCAGGTCTGGTTCCTCTGTGTAGAGAAACACTGCAGACAACAGACAGCTGACATTTCACAAGCACATCTCTGTTCTCAATAAACTTCATGACGTACAGTATATTTATCTTTCTGGAACCAGGAAGCTGATGTGTCTGTGTCTGTTGTTAGTTGTTGAAGGCACAGACATATTTGTTGACTTCCTTTGAAGATCTCTGGACTTTGAGTTCGAAGTATTTCACCTACTCCAACTTCAACATGTCGTCATTTTGTTATTATCACATTTCCCTTTCGCAGATTAAATTCTGATCAATGATAAAAACTTTTGTACTGTTCTTCACTTTCATGTGACTGAAATGGTTCAAATGCTTTAAAACTTGATATTATTGAGTATATTTACAACTGTACATTTCACAATATATTAGAAAAGTCATTGTATTTCCAGAAAGTGTTAAAAGTGTTTTTGGTGGAAGAACTGGTTCTTAGACGTTGTACCGGGTCTCAGAACCAGGTCTCTCTCTGGAACAGTAACTCGGCTGTTAGTGGGTTTATACACATTTTCATCAGGAAACACTGATTACTGCAGTTTACAGTCAATTAACTGTTTTAATGAGGAAAAGCTTAGAAAATGTTTGTATGAAGAAAACAGAGATCAGGCATTACTTCATTTAAAATGTGAAATAAAAACAAAACTCATATTTACATTTTTAACATCATTTCCTTGAGATAATTTACTGAACATGATTTTCTCCTGAAAGCACCTTTATTGCATCGTTACTTTGAGATATCATTATAGAGTCATTCTTCTCCACAGTGAACTCAACATTCATCCCAAAATACAAACATACAGTTGTCACAAAGTAAAAATAAATTCAGTTAATAATACAAAATGATAAATTAGGCCAACTCATAAAATCAAGGAACAGTTATGGCCTCTATTAGTTTTGTTACAATAAAAAAAAGGATGTAATCGTGGACCCAACAGAACAACCTGATGTGTAAAACCTGAGAGTTATCACATAAATATGAACACGCTGAAGACAAATCTACAGAATCATGAACAAGAGAAGAGTCATGATCTCCAGATGGTTATTATCAAACACTGCTGGCTGCTCTTGGCCTCCAGACAACCTTCTGAATCCCAACAAAAACCCAACAACAATTCATACACGGCATCAAAGATCATCTATGTTAAAAAAAAACATGTCATACATGTGCATCAAAGATCGTTTGTTAAAAAATATTTCATACATGTGCATCAAAGATCATCTATTTAAAAGATGAACGCGAAATAACTCGTGCATCAGACATTGTTTATGTAAAAAAATCATACATGTGCATCAAAGATCCTCTCAAAAGGATGATGCTAAAACAAACGTTCATACACTGCATCAAAGATCGTCTATGTTAAAAAAAACATTTCATACATGTGCATCAAAGATGGTCAATGCTAAAAAAAAAAAGTGTGTCAAAGTTTGCTGAAAAGATTAATGAAACAGTTTAGAGTAAATTAAAAGTTTAAAAAAAATAAAAAAATGTACACAGGCGGTGTAAATGACCATTATCATGTATACGCATATTTACAATTTTTCCCAAAATAATTTTTACCTAAAGGATTTTTATCTAAACATACCTGTAATTCATTAGTAGGATTTAATGTTAAAAAACATTTCATACATGTGCATCAAAAATCATCTATTGAAAAGTTGAATGCGAAATAACACATGTGCATCGGAGATTGTTAGTGCAAAAAAAATCATACATGTGCATCAAAGATGGTCAATGCTAAAAAAACAACAATAAACGTGCGTCAAAGTTTGATGGAAAGATGAATGAAACAGTTTAGAGTAAATTAAAAGTAAAAGAGAATAAGAATGTACACAGGTGGAGTAAAGGACATAATATGTGTACGAATATTTACAATTTTTCCCAAAATAATTTTTACCGAAACGATTTTTATCCAAACATTAGTTTCAGTATCAGTAATTCATCATTAGCATTCAACATTCATCCCAAAATAAAGTTATCACAAAATAAAAGTACAGAAACCTGTAGTGCAAAAATACAGTTATCACAAAAAGGATAAAAGATAAATTGGGCCTACTCATAAATTGGCATTTATTTTGTCACAAAAAAAAAAAATTTAATCATCACAAACAAATAACCTGATGTGTAAAACCTGAGAGTCGACCACCAAAACAGTAACAAGTAATCGTACCAAAGTCATATTTTCATCTAACGATCATGAGACATCAATGACTCCCTGATCAGCACGTTACCACCACACTGACGGCTGCTTCACCAGATTTCAAACCGCTTGTCTTTCTTAAAAGGAGTTCTGTCCTCGATGTTGTTCCTGAAGAGTCTAGAAAAAGACCAAAGCAGAGAGAAACATCACTCACTCAGCCACAATAACATGTGACAGCATTAACTCATCTGAGATGATGAAGTACAAACGTCTTAATAAATGAACGGTGCAGTGATGAATGTTTGCTCACCGCACAGCGTCGATGGACGGGTTGATGGAGACCAGTTCAAGTAACATGTCAGTTGAAGCATCAGTGATCTTATTGTGACTCAGACTGTAACACAGACACAGAAAGTGACACAGAGGATATTTATGATGGTGAATTATATCAGCCTGCTGCTGGTGGAGACAGTACAGCTACTGTCCAACACACAGCAGCAGGGACAGACACAGAGCAAGGACATAACTAGAATTATATACATTTTGTCACATGAACACGTGGATGTTGACAGACTGATACTCACTCCAGGACTTGTACTTTGTGCAGATGTGTGAGGAGTGTGAGCAGCAGCTGGTCAGTGAGCTCACAGTGACTCAGGTCCAGTTCTGTCAGTCCTTCAGAGACGTCCAGCAGCTGAGCCAAAGCTCCACAGGCCCTCTGATCCAGTGTGGTGTGACTGAGGTCCAGCTCTCCACCCAGGGCTCCACACAGAGACACTGCCCGTCTCACTGTGTCTCCGTCACTGTTCACAGGAACCAGGGACAGCAGCTGGAGGACGACCGTCTTACTGGCTCTAAACAGGAGGATCAGAGCAAAGAGCTGATTGTTGAGGCTTATTTATGGTTGAATGTAGATTCTACGCAGAGCCGATGGTGTAACCTACGCATGGCTTTCAACATAGTGTCTCTGCTGCTGGTGGTGGTGATACAGGGGACCGCCAGCTGCACTTTCCCCAGTAAACACACCGACCCCTTCGGTTTGCAGCTGTGTCTCTGGGCCTGGCAGAGTGGACAGGCCTGGTGTCAGCTGCTCCTCCATACACACCCATCTTGGATGCAGGATGTGACTTGGTTTCGACAAGGTGACATTTGCCACTGGGCTACTCCTGGAGGGGCAGCCTGTCCTTTGGACATCCGACCTGTCCGCTCTCTCAAGCCCAGAGACACTCGGACAATGAAGAGCTGCTCCGGAAGAGGCGATTATCCCAAGAACAGCATCAGAGGTCAGTGTGTTTACTGGGGAAACTACAGGTCACAATGCCCTGTACCAGTACCGCCACTAAGCACCAGAGGAGGAGCCAGAAACGTGATGCTACCAAGTGGAGAAATCAGTCGTTGCGATCTGCGTTGTGACAATGTGCAGGTACAATTCTGGGGAGGTGTGAGTCAGAGTATGATGTAGGTGTTTCAATGCAAAGCTTTAAGCTGCATAAACATAAAAATAAACACGTTTCTTCTCTGGTTTAGGTCACTCTGTTGTCTTTCCCACCTGAGGAGGACTCTGTCCAGGACAGGAAGCAGCAGGTCCAGTCCGCTGTCCTCCACCTCACAGTCCTGCAGGTTGAGCTGAGTGTCCTGGCTGCTGCGTCTCAGGATGGTGGAGACGGCCCTGCAGTCCTCATCAGTCAGACTGAGAGTCTCACTCTGACCCTCCTGTGGCAGCTCCACACAGGAGGAGCAGGACAGATCCAGCCTGTGCTGCAGAGTCCTGAGCAGGCTGACTGCTGCCCCCTGCTGGGCGTCAGAGGCAGCACAGCAGTGGATGAACTTCAGCAGCAGATTTCTGTCAACACTGAGAGGAAATAGATAGAAAAATACAACATTAAACAAATTATAACCACATACTTTCATCGATCAGTTGTCGATATGATGTGCAGATTAACAAATATTCCAAATAAAAGACACCACAAATAATATTAATTCAGGATAATCATGTTTCTTAACAACTTGGGTTTTATTATTGTAGTTTTGTCTTTCATTTCTATTATAAAAACAAAGAGACCATCGCTTTAATAGCTTAGATCTGAGAACACAGTGACTCACTTATACTCGTTGTAAGTCAAGAGACAAAAGAAGTCAGATGATCAGACAAGTTGGAAACAAACTGGTTAGATAAACTAATTTTTAAGACAAAATGAAGTCAAACGGTGAAATAATTACTCCAACTGTCACAGTGAGAGATGCATCATGTCCTGTGTGTTGAAGAAGACGGATACACTGACAAACAAACACTAATGTTTTACCTGAGTTGAGAAACTCTGTCCAGTGTAAAGAGGACGGACTCCACTTCCTCTGTTGGTATGGAGGTCCACAGGAGCTTCAGTTTAACTCTGTCAGTGTGTTGGAGGGTGAAGAGCAGAGCATCACAGTCCACAGAGTTCATCTCTCTGCAGGTCAGGTTGATCACATGATCCAGTGACCTCAGTAAACTGGGTATAAAGGGACTGGCACGAGCGTTATAGATCTCTGTGATGACAGTCAACACAAAGCTGGGACAGGCTCTGAAAACATAAAGTGTATTCACCAAGACACTTTGATGAGTCAAAGAATCAACAGACTGATGTAACACATGATGCAACTGATTAAATGAGATAAACTGACGTCTGCATCTGGTAAAAAGGTTAAAAACAAACTAAGAACCTTTTAAATACAATCCTGTCCAGAAAGGGAAGCAGACGTGGGATGTTCTCCTGTGAGAAACGGTTCTTCCTCAGGTTCACAGTGATGTCTCCATCAACCTTACTCAAGAAGGAGCAGGTCAAGTCCTTGTCCTGGATGTCTTGGAGGAGGGAGAGGAGCTCCTGGAAAATCTTCTCACTCAGTCTGCAGATAGAAATGTATGAGTTTATCTTAGAGAAGCAAATGATTCATACATTTGTATTTTCATTCATTAGATTGTGTTTCTGAAGCTCAGGAGAGACTTTTACTTGATTGTTAGAGGACCATCATGAAGCAGCAGTGGAATGAGACTCTGAGCAGGGACACAGAACTCAGTCAGGTCCAACCGGCCGACTGTCCAGTATCTCAGCAGGGACGCCAAACTACTGACGACCTTCAACAGAACTCTTTCTGATGGTCGGCCTGTCTGAGGGGCGAGAGAAAGCTCCTCAACAGCCAACAGACAGGCCACTCTCTTCCTTCTTACCCACTGAGACAGAAACAAGGCCGTACCATTGGAAAGCCTGAAAGCAGAGAGAGGGAGAGGAGAAGCAGCTGTGACATCATGACGTTCACCACTAACTGCACATTCAAACTGGACCAGATGGTGTTACAGGAACAACATTAAATGTAGAAACACAAACCTCAGACTGTGCAGTTGTGTTGTGTGTGTAAAGAGGAGGGAGGCTCCTCTGACAGACATCCTCCTGGGTGTGAGGACGAGATCCACATCAGAACCACAGAGTCTGAGAACTCTTCCCACAGACCTGCAGGTTTTCCAGCCCAACTCTCCTGTTAGCTGCAGGGTGAAGCCCAGGAGCTGCAGCAGAGAGGCCAACTGCTCGGCCTCCTCTCTGGATCTCACAGAGATTAATGTGCACACACGCTGGAAGAACTCTGGATCACCACTGAAACAATATGATGGAAGAGGAGTGAAAACAGAAACACAGGCTGCATTACAAACCACCTGATGGACCATGTTGTTCATGGAGAATGACATTTAGGAAACACAGACAGGATGAAATAATATAACTGTGTGTTAATATCACACTATATTAAAATACTCCTGAATAAATACTGAAGACAGAATGTACATTATTAGTGTGACTTACCTGAGCTGTGAGATATGAGGCAGACACTGTAGGAAACTCCTCACTTCACTCTCTTCATGTGAGCAGCCTGTCAGCTTCACTGGTTTCTTCTCTGATGTGAGTTTCAGCACTTCCAGAAGGATGGAGCTCTTTCTCTCTGAGAGGTTTATGGACCAGACTGCAGGAGCTGACTGGAAAACTGAATGTAATGATGGAAGGACACTCAGGCCTGTTTCAGTCTCATAGTCCTTCAGGTGGGAGTACAGATCCAGCAGGAAACCACACTGATCTTCTTCATCCATGCCATTTGAAGGGAATGTTTCATATGTGCACACTGATGATAACAGCTCCAGTATCTTCTCTCCTGTCTGCTGTTCTCTCTCTGCTGCTGCACAGAACAGATTCCCAAAGAACTTGACTTGACGTTCAGTCCAATAAAAGACACTGGAACAAGAATTGAACATTTAGTTATGACATGATGTGAACAACAGAAAGGAAGGTCGTCAGTAGTTTGGCGTCCCTGCTGAGATACTGGACAGTCAGCCGGTTGGACCTGACAGAGTTCTGTGTCCCTGCTCACAGTCTCATTCCACTGCTGCTTCATGATGGTCCTCTAACAATCAAGTAAAAGTCTTTCCTGAGCTTCAGAAACACAATCTAATGAATGAAAATACAAAATGTATGAATCATTTACTTTGCTAAGATAAACTCATACATTTCTATCTGCAGACTGAGTGAGAAGATTTCCCAGGAGATCCTCTTCCTCCTAACATTGGTTGTGTTTTCTTCTGTTGTAGGATGACCGCCATCTTCCTTTTGAAGACACTGGTATGTTGTTGACCCGATTACTTTTATTTTCATTTGTAAATGAATCTTTTGTGTTTAAACTCCAACATCCTGTCTTTCCTTCTTCTTTTACTCTGGTTTTATTTAACTATGTTACTCCCCCATCCCCTGGCCTCACAGGGACGTAACATAGATCAACTCAGAAACAGTCTGTCATCTAGAAAACTTTACACTGTAACAAAATAGAGTTTTAATGTGTTTTCAGTTAAAGGTGTGAAATAAGGTGTGTGGTTTCCACAGGCTGAAGATATCTACAAGTTTTATTCTACAACACAAAATACATCATTAAATGTCCCACAGTTTAATTACAAAGCTCTTACTTGTGTTAAAAACAGTTAGCGGTTGCTAACAAGTGTCTCAGTGAGACTACAGAGGTTGTCGGGGACATTAAACGTCATCACAGCGAACACAGAGACTCATCTACTCACTAGTCCGTCTGAAGATTATCTTGCTGAACAAAACGTGTCAGTATCAGAAACTTGTGTTTGTCACTCAGCTTATTTTCAGCAATATTCCAAAATACAATGCAAAAATCCCCATAAGCTTATTGTGGAGGGAACCAGGGCGATGCTAACTTCAGGGTTAGCCTACAAAACTACATCATCCCTACACCACTCTATGTTTATGTGGATAATGTGATCGTTTCAATATTTTACTTGGATTCTTCAAAACACTAGCTGGTAACCAACAACTGAGTCTTTATGTACATGATGTTGTTTTTTTAATGCCAATTAATTAATTCACTTTTTTCAAAACACAGGCTGCTGTGAGCCAGATGTTTTATTTCCACCTCATCTGAAGTAAGAAACATGGTATTTCTAAATGTCCATTATTAGTGTGACTTACCTGAGCTGTGAGATATGAGGCAGACACTGTAGGAAACTCCTCACTTCACTCTCTTCATGTGAGCAGCCTGTCAGCTTCACTTGTTTCTTCTCTGATGTGAGTTTCAGCACTTCCAGGAGGATGGAGCTCTTTCTCTTTGAGAGGTTTATGAACCAGACTGCAGGAGCTGACTGGAAAACTGACTGTAATGATGGAAGGACACTCAGGCCAGTTTCAGTCTCATAGTCCTTCAGGTGGGAGCACAGATCCAGCAGGAAACCACACTGCTTTTCACCATCCATGCCATTTGAAGGGAATGTTTCATATGTGCACACTGATGATAACAGCTCCAGTATCTTCTCTCCTGTCTGCTGTTCTCTCTCTGCTGCTGCACAGAACAGATTCACAAAGAACTTGACTTTACCTCCAAACCAGTCAGAGACACTGGAACAAGAATTGAACATTTAGTTATGACATGATGTCAACAACAGAAACACAGTCATGTATTACTGATATGGAGTTTATCTGCTAAAAGTCTTCAGATACCTGCTGATGAGAACAATACAGGAAGCTTTATTCAAAACACAGACGATTATGAGCTTGATTTTTCTAAATGTCCATTATTAGTGTGACTTACCTGAGCTGTGAGATATGAGGCAGACACTGTAGGAAACTCCTCACTTCACTCTCTTCATGTGAGCAGCCTGTCAGCTTCACTTGTTTCTTCTCTGATGTGAGTTTCAGCACTTCCAGGAGGATGGAGCTCTTTTTCTCTGAGAGGTTTATGGACCAGACTGCAGGAGCTGACTGGAAAACTGACTGTAATGATGGAAGGACACTCAGGCCTGTTTCAGTCTCAGAGTCCTTCAGGTGGGAGTACAGATCCAGCAGGAAATTAGACTGACATTTCTCATCATCATCATTATCATATATGTCATTTAAAGAGAATGTTTTATATGTGCACACTGATGATAACAGCTCCAGTATCTTCTCTCCTGTCTGCTGTTCTTTCTCTGCTGCTGCACACAACAGATTCCCAAAGAACTTGACTTCACCTCCAAACCTGTCAGAGACACTGGAACAAGAATTGAACATTTAATTATGACATGATGTCAACAACAGAAACACAGTCATGTATTACTGATATGGAGTTTATCTGCTAAAAGTCTTCAGATACCTGCTGATGAGAACAATACAGGAAGCTTTATTCAAAACACAGACGATTATGAGCTTGATTTTTCTAAATGTACATTATTAGTGTGACTGACTTACCTGAGCTGTGAGATATGAGGCAGACACTGTAGGAAACTCCTCACTTCACTCTCTTCATGTGAGCAGCCTGTCAGCTTCACTTGTTTCTTCTCTGATGTGAGTTTCAGCACTTCCAGGAGGATGGAGCTCTTTCTCTCTGAGAGGTTTATGGACCAGACTGCAGGAGCTGACTGGAAAACTGACTGTAATGATGGAAGGACACTCAGGCCTGTTTCAGGGTCATAGTCCTTCAGGTGGGAGTACAGATCCAGCAGGAAACCACACTGATATTCATCATATATGTAATCTAAAGGGAATGTTTCATATGTGCACACTGATGATAACAGCTCCAGTATCTTCTCTCCTGTCTGCTGTTCTCTCTCTGCTGCTGCACAGAACAGATTCACAAAGAACTTGACTTCACCTCCAAACCTGTCAGAGACACTGGAACAAGAATTGAACATTTAGTTATGACATGATGTCAACAACAGAAACACAGTCATGTATTACTGATATGGAGTTTATCTGCTAAAAGTCTTCAGATACCTGCTGATGAGAATAATACAGTAAAGTAGATTGTTACAGTCGAGTGTTGCACCTGTGTTTGTTTGTTCTGGTGTTAGTTTTCCCTCCAGGTGACGCCCTCTCCTCCTTCTTGCCTATGAGTGGAGGATCACACCTGAGCTCCCTCACCATTAGGCCATGGTGACTTATAAGCTCTGTGTAAACTAACAATGGGGCCAGAGGGGCAAGTGGCTGTAGTGTTTGCATGAGCCACAATACTGAGCAGTAAGGTGATTTCTTCTATTGATTAGTGATCCAACACTTAGCGCTGGAGTTGCTCTCAGCTTTAAAACATTAATAATAATAATAATAATAAATTTTATTTGGAAGGCGCCTTTCTCGACACTCAAGGACACCGTACACAAATGAGATAAAAGAATACATCTAGAATAAACATCAATGTCAATAAATGAAAAAATAAATAAAAAACACACAAAATAAGAACAAATACAATAGGTTCAAGGGATGGGACAGGGCAAGTGGCATCAGAGGGAATAGGCAGTTTTAAACAGGTGTGTTTTGAGTTGTGATTTGAAGTGGGGGAGTGATTCAATGTTTCTGAGTTGGGGTGGAAGTGAGTTCCAGAGGCGGGGGGCAGAGCGGCTGAATGCTCTGCTCCCCATGGTGGTGAGACGGGCGGAGGGGACAGACAGGTGTATGGAGGAGGAGGATCTGAGGGAGCGGGAGGGAGTGGGGACATGAAGGAGGTCTGACAGGTATGGGGGGGCGAGGTTGTGAATGGCCTTGAATGTTACCAGGAGGACTTTGTATTGGATACGGAAATGAACCGGGAGCCAGTGGAGCTGCTGAAGGACCGGGGTGATGTGGTGGATAGAGGGGGTTCTTGTTATGATGCGGGCAGCTGAATTCTGGACCAGTTGAAGTTTATGGAGTGATTTGTGAGGGAGGCCAAAGAGGAGGGAGTTGCAGTAGTCCAGGCGGGAGGTGACAAGGCTGTGGACAAGGATGGCGGCAGTGTGGGGGGTGAGGGAGGGGCGGAGGCAGTTGATGTTTCGTAGGTGGAAGTAGGCAGACCGGGTAATGTTATTGATATGGGATTGAAAGGATAGTGTACTGTCAAGGATGACACCCAGACTCTTAACCTGGGGGGAGGGTGAAACGGAGGAACTGTCGATAGTGAGTGAAAAGCTGTCGGTTTTGGATAGAGTGGATTTAGTGCCAATGAGGAGAACCTCTGTTTTGTTGCTGTTTAGTTTAAGGAAGTTTTGGGTGAACCAGGTTTTTATTTCAGAGATGCAGTCGGTGAGGGAGGTGGGCGGGAGAGAGGATGAAGGTTTAGTGGTGAGGTAGAGCTGGGTGTCATCGGCATAACAGTGGAAGTGAATGTTGAATTTGCGGAAGATGTTGCCGAGGGGAAGGAGGTAGATGATGAAGAGGAGGGGCCCCAGGACAGAGCCCTGGGGGACACCTGAGGTGACAGAGGAGGGGGTGGATTTGAGGGACTTGAGTTGGATGAATTGAGTGCGGCCAGAAAAGTAGGATGTGAACCAGTCCAGGGGAGTGTGGGTGATGCCAATGGAGGATAGCCTGCTGAGGAGGGTGGTGTGAGAGATGGTGTCAAAAGCTGCACTCAGGTCGAGGAGGATGAGGATGGTGAGGAGTCCAGAGTCAGATGCCATAAGTAGGTCGTTGGTGATTTTGATGAGTGCTGTTTCCGTGCTGTGGAGTGGGCGGAAGCCGGACTGGAACTGTTCATACAGATTATTGTGGGATAGGTGGGAATGGAGCTGGGAGGCAACTGTTTTTTCAAGGATTTTTGAGATGAAGGGTAGATTGGAGATAGGACGGAGGTTGTCGAAGTTGGAGGGATCGGCGCCAGGTTTTGATGACATTGGTTGTGTTTTCTTCTGTTGTAGGATGACCGCCATCTTCCTTTTGAAGACACTGGTATGTTGTTGACCCAATTACTTTTATTTTCATTTGTAAATGAATCTTTTGTGTTTAAACTCCAACATCCTGTCTTTCCTTCTTCTTTAAGGTGTGTGGTTACCACAGGCTGAAGATATCTACAAGTTTTATTCTACAACACAAAATACATCATTAAATGTCCCACAGTTTAATTACAAAGCTCTTACTTGTGTTAAAAACAGTTAGCGGTTGCTAACAAGTGTCTCAGTGAGACTACAGAGGTTGTCGGGGACATTAAACGTCATCACAGCGAACACAGAGACTCATCTACTCACTAGTCCGTCTGAAGATTATCTTGCTGAACAAAACGTGTCAGTATCAGAAACTTGTGTTTGTCACTCAGCTTATTTTCAGCAATATTCCAAAATACAATGCAAAAATCCCCATAAGCTTATTGTGGAGGGAACCAGGGCGATGCTAACTTCAGGGTTAGCCTACAAAACTACATCATCCCTACACCACTCTATGTTTATGTGGATAATGTGATCGTTTGAATATTTTACTTGGATTCTTCAAAACACTAGCTGGTAACCAACAACTGAGTCTTTATGTACATGATGTTGTTTTTTTAATGCCAATTAATTAATTCACTCTTTTCAAAACACAGGCTGCTGTGAGCCAGATGTTTTATTTCCACCTCATCTGAAGTAAGAAACATGGTATTTCTAAATGTCCATTATTAGTGTGACTTACCTGAGCTGTGAGATATGAGGCAGACACTGTAGGAAACTCCTCACTTCACTCTCTTCATGTGAGCAGCCTGTCAGCTCCACTTGTTTCTTCCCTGATGTGAGTTTCAGCACTTCCAGGAGGATGGAGCTCTTTCTCTCTGAGAGGTTTATGGACCAGACTGCAGGAGCTGACTGGAAAACTGACTGTAATGATGGAAGGACACTCAGGCCTGTTTCAGGGTCATAAGAGTACAGATCCAGCAGGAAATCACACCATTTCTCTTTAAGAGGGAATGTTTCATATGTGCACACTGATAACAGCTCCAGTATCTTCTCTCCTGTCTGCTCTTCTCTCTCTGCTGCTGCACAGAACAGATTCACAAAGAACCTGATTTCTTCTGAAGGTTCTGGTGACTGACGCACAAAACTGAAATTATGAAAAACATGACAAAAACATGTAATATATCAATATATATTGTTATGATATAAAACAAAAACTTTTCTTTGTGAACTACAGAATAAAATCTGACGGCTGCGAGTGAAATCAGAAGTATCCACTTACGTCAAGTACAATTGACTTACCTGAGCTGTGAGATATGAGGCAGACACTGTAGGAAACTCCTCACTTCACTCTCTTCATGTGAGCAGCCTGTCAGCTCCACTTGTTTCTTCTCTGATGTGAGTTTCAGCACTTCCAGGAGGATGGAGCTCTTTCTCTCTGAGAGGTTTATGGACCAGACTGCAGGAGCTGACTGGAAAAGTGGCATCAGCTTTGGAATGACACTAAAAAACCTTTTGCTCACGACATGTTGATACAAATCCAGAAGGATGTTATTTAAGTCAGCGTTAACAGAAAACAGTGAGAAGAGAGTAATCGCTACATTGGGAAAGCTTTCTCCTTTGTGAAGTGCTGCTTTCAGGCATAAATCCAGTAACAGCTGCTTTGATTCCCTCTCTGATGTCCCGTGGCATTGGTCCTGTTCCTGTAGTCGTAGACCTCTGTAGGTCCTCCTGGAGCTGCATGATAACAAACAGATGTATCAAACAGTGTTTTCTTTTGCAGAATTTCTGAGACTGTACAATAAAATAAGGAAAACAAACTTGGTGGTGATGCAAGAGATCAAAGATTATGCAACACCTTCTTCATCCAATCAATGCATAACTATAGAAACTCTGCTCGTCTATTCATTTTAAAATTGAAGAGGATAAACTTGTTATAAAAGCTGTTGGAAAATTTGTTTACTTACTTGGAGAGTAAAACAATACATTCATACAAAAATAGTGTTGAGACTAGCACATATTTCTATTTCTAATACAATCAATATGAGGCATAAAAATAAATTCTGAATCAAACTATTTTGTTCAGTGGAGGCACATCAGTAAAATGAATAGCCAACTCAGCAGATTCATGATTGAGATCATGTCTCATAAAGAACATAGAAGACTTCATCTTAGTGAAAATGAGATTGTTTTAAAAAAACAAACATTTTTGAACAAAAGAAAATCCTGATTAAACAGAGCAGTAAATCTGAGTTACATCAGAATCAGATGTGTATATAACTGTGTCATCCACATATAACTGTGGAGAACAATTGGAACCAATATTTAGACGTTTATTTTAACTTTAAGGTTCACGGTGTCTATATAGATGCAATACTTAGTTAGTCAGCTAACTACTGATTGTTAAACGGTGAACAGGCTTTAATTTATTAGCCACTGTTTAAATTACAGGTGAGAGAGGGGAGCCAAAAAAGACCTGAGCTCACCCAGAAGCAACACAAATACAAGTTTGGGAGGGACACAAAAATACTGATAAATAAAAAATTGAATGATGAAAGAATTAAGGAAATCAGATTTAAAATAAAACATCCTGTCATCTGTAACAATAAACGTGTGTGTATAGTTCAACCCTGGTCTGTGCAGCTGACTTTCTCTTAGTCAAAATGCTTAAATGAATAAATAATTATGAAATGTAATGCTTAATTGTCACCATAAATACATTTACTAAATAATTGAGACATGAAATATATATTTGACATTTATCTATTTACTTATTCATATACAGTCCTGCTCACCATTATTGGCACCCATGAAGTTTAAGTACATAATGTGGAATATTTTCTGAAAAAAATGAATCAAGTGAAACATTTTTTTTCTATAGAGAACTCGTGTTTGATACAAAAGAGCAAATGATAAACAACAATATAAAACAATTAACAATGGGAGGAAAAAATAGAAAAACTTAAAGCTTGCTGTGTCACTGGTATTGGCACCCTTTGCTGTAAATCAGTATGGAAACACATTGTGACTCACCTGTGGTAAATCACAAATGAGAATCATCTGTGATAAATTGTCTGTGCCCATGTGACATGAATTAGCCAATGAATGATGACTTCCCTGTTTTAAAAAGCCATCTGTTATCCCCTGTTCCTTTGTCACAATGGTGAAGACAAAGGAGCTGTCTGAGGACATCAGAAGTGCGATAATTGGCAAACACAAGACCTCCAAAGGGTATAAGGCCATCTCCAAAGACCTTGGTGTCCCTGTTTCAACAGTGCGTAATGTTATTAAGAAGTTTGCCAAGCATGGAACTGTCAAGAACCTCCCTGGGCGTGGGGGGAAGAGAAAAATTGATGAGAGAAGTCTTCGAAAGTTGGTGCGAATGGTGGAAAAAACACCACGTCAAACATCCAAAGACCTGAAGGCCAACCTGGAACAGTCTGGAGTCATGGTTTCAACAAGTACCATACGCCGCACACTAAACCAAACAGGGCTTCATGGGCGGAGGCCAAGGAAGACATCACTGCTGAGGAAAAGACATAAAAAGGAACAACTAATCTTTGCCAAAGAATACCTGGACAAACCACAATCCTTCTGGGAAAATGTTCTGTGGACAGATGAAACAAAAATAGAGCTTTTTGGCAATGCACACCCACAGTTTTTTTATAGACTACACAATGAAGCCTACAAGGAAAAGAACACCCTACCAACAGTTAAGCATGGTGGAGGATCCATAATGCTGTGGGGCTGCTTTGCTGCATCTGGTACTGGAGGCCTTGACCGTATCACAGGAATCATGAAATCAGAGAATTATCAAGAGATTTTAGAGCGAAATGTCCTACCCAGTGTAAGAAAACTTGGTTTGAGTCAAAGATCATGGGTCCTCCAGCAAGACAAAGACCCAAAGCACACATCCAAAAGCACGCAGGAATGGTTGAAAAGGAAAAAATTGACTGTTTTAAAATGGCCAGCCATGAGTCCTGATCTCAATCCGATTGAAAATCTTTGGTATGAGCTGAAATCTGCCATTGGGGAAAAGAAACCTGCAAATGTTCAAGAGCTTGAACAATTTGCAAAGACAGAGTGGGAGAAAATACCAGCTGAGAAGTGCAAGAAGCTTATAGAAGCGTATAAGAAACGTTTGGAGGCTGTCATCACTGCCAAAGGGTGTGCAACCAGATATTAAAGAGGGGTGCCATTATTGCTGCACATGCTGTTTTTTCTGTTTCTTCTTTGAAATTACAATATGTAAGTTGAAAAAACAATTTTCTTTGTTAAATTACTTTGGACCTCCAATTAAAAGATCCTGATGATACAAATTTGGTACATTTCCATTTATTTCTGACGATACTGTAGAGGTTATGCAAAAAATGAAGGGGTGCCAATAATGGTGAGCAGGACTGTATGTATTCATACTTTTATTGATCTGTTGTGTAACTTGCTGCAACAAAATAAACAGATCTGTCAATTTCCTTCATCAAAAGTCAGGGGGTGGGTTAAAGCCTCTGATTGATGAATGAACAATATTACAAACCCAGCAAGCTCAATCAGTCAATCAAGCTCTTTGATCGAGCCATGAGTTGCACTGTGAATCTTGTTTTTGTGAAACGTGTTTCATGTTCAAGTCCACAACAGTTAATGCAAATATGAAAAACAGAACAAGTAAACATTCTGATTTTCCCTCCCCAATGTTTAGCCTAACTATCCAGTGCTATTTGGCCACCTTCCGGACAAGAGAGCAAGACATGGTTGGTACTCATTCCTACACTGACAGTTTTACAGAAGGATAAACATTAATGTGGAATCATTATCACAGAAAACAAAAGCTACATACCTGAGTGAGCTGAGGTATGGCAACGCCTCAAAGAGGGAGTCGCACAGACTTTGGCAGATGCCAGTTGATTTATCCCAGTGGAGGCAGACGTTAACCTTCGACGTCATCTTCTGCATGACTTTAACTGCTCTTTCAAACAGCCGCCTTTTACCCACAACTGGAAGGTGCAACTGATTTCCATCAAGGCCGAGTAAGTTAATGTGGTCCATCTGCCCTTCACTGAGTAGGAAAATCTCCCACAGCTGTAGCCTCAGAAGGTCACACCTATAATTTAAACAACAGTGAGACACCATTTCCTCATTATAAACGTAGCAGGGTAGTGCAACAGTGAAGTATGATAACAAAAGGCTGTTCAGTTTAAAGAAGCTACAGCAGAGGTACCTAGAGGTGTAACGATACACAGAAGTCATGGTTCAGCACGTACCTTGGTGGTACAGGAGTAATGGTTCAGTACCAATTCAGTAAAACGGGGAAGAAAAGGATTATTTTCATTTATTTCCTGCACACAGCTGCTTATCAAAAAACAAGTATAAATATGATATAGATGATCATTTTTTCAGAACTGTTTTTGGTCCTGTCTGCTTTCACATCTTGAGGCTGTTTAGAAACAGCAGGGTTACAGTGTTGGACTGTATGTGCCTCTTTCTGGCGACAGATTTGTGTGATGGCATCTAATTTAACATGTTGACGTGCTTCCACTTGCAAAGAACCGTGGAAATGCACCGACACACCACCATTATCTGATCCATCACTCGTTCTCTGAAGCCTTCCCACACATCTGATTTGAAGGAAGCAGACAGGTCCTATAGCTCCAGTGTCTCATCTGGACTCGCCCATAACAAACAACAGATTTTTAACAAAAACATTAAAGTCACTGACAGGTGAAGTGAATAACATTGATCATCTTGTTACAATGCAATGTTCATTCAGGAAAACCTTGGACCTAGGAAATTTGGAGACCAGGTAGAGGCCTGAGGGTCTTTGGGCCATTCAAAGCAGATTTTGCAGTGTAGGAGGGCACATTGCTCTGCTGCCCAGCCAATGCCACTTGGGAGTGCAGTTGCAATGGGGAGGTGTACTCGGCCTGCAACAGTGTTGGATGGGCAGTGTGTGTGAAGTGCCAACCAAAGCAAAGCCTGGACCCAAGGTTTTCCCAGCAGAGCATTGCATTGTAACAACATGATCAATGTTAATCACTTCACCTGTCAGTGGCATTAATGTTTTGGCTGATGGGTGTATGTTGTCACCTCAGAAGTAATTTGACAAGTGCTCATACATACCATTGGACATGTTGAAGGCATCCAGATAGTCGTCTCATTCCTTGCTGTGACACCACGACGTCCTCGAGGTTCAGGGATACTTTTCTCTCCTTCGACTGAGTGACCACGTAGGCCACAGCACAGCAGGAGTAAGGACTGAGACTCTCTTCACTGAGATCAAGATGGAAGTCCAGTTTGTCCAAAAAGAAGACGCATGCTTCAGGACACTGGGACTCATACAAGCACTGGCAGAAAAACAGCATGTCCACATCAAGCCCACTGTCCTCAGTATCAGCCTCATCCTTCTTACACAGACAAGGACAAAATGTGCTCATTATTTCCTCAAAGAACCACTGAGATGTTTTCTTGAGCTCCAGATCTGGAATCAGACACTTCATCAAACTGGGGCTCTTCTCAGTCAACAACCGACACATGAAAGGGATCAGATGTTTCATGTGTTTCATCTCCTCAGTGAGGCACTGCTGAAAAACATCCTTGATCTTATCTGGATTCTTCAGGAGCCACAGTGCTGCAAAAAACTCCTGCATTGTGTAGTGAAGAAATGCATATGTGGTTACTGTCTTAGTGGGGCCGACTTTGAGAACCAGTGGTTTCAGGAAGGAAAGGACACAGCTGTCTTCACATTGAAACTCTGTCAAGTTCACAGTTTTTCCTTCAGTTGCATGAAAAGCCGCCTCAGCCAAAGACAGTATTTCCTCACTCTTGCTCTTGATAGAGAAGTCTAGATTATTTGTTGTTTTGTTGCTGTTTATCTGAAGACAGAAACGAACGATATTGATGTAGATTTCAGTTATACTGTTTGGCTGTGGAGAGTCTTCTGGTGTCTGAAATGAAAAGCAGGCAGCCACCATCAGTGCATACATTGGGACATGGCAAAGAGTTAACAACTCCACGTTGCTCAACACCTTTTCCTGTTCTTCACCTAGCAACTGAGATAAGTATGTTTTGACGCTCTGCTCACTAAAGCCTTTCACTTCCACTCTGAGAAAGTCATCCGAAAAAAGGTCCTCATCATCTGGTCTGCAGGTGACGATGACCTTGGCATCAGGTAGTAGGTCCTTCTCTACAATTCTCTGAACCACTGAAGAAGAGAGGTCTGTGACACCATCAAAAATGATTGTAACTTTGTCAGAGTTCTCCTTCATATCCTCTAAGACCTCTTCTTTGAATTTATGTGGTTCACTGAACACATTGAAAAGAAGATCCTCCAAGCTCATGGCCTTCATGATGTGTGATGTTTCTCTCATGTCAAAGTAAAACATGTAATCTAGGTCCTTGGAGTCTCTTTCTGCCAAGAGTTTCAACAGTTCATGACTAAGCGCTGTCTTTCCGATTCCAGGTTTACCGACCAGGAGTATGTTTTCATCTGTTTTCAGCAGGTCACTGGGGGAAGTTTCTGATCTGGCCTCAGGGATGTATGTCTTCATCTTTTTAGGGCGACTCTTCCTGCTTTTCTTGCTCTTGAATTTCTTTATTTTAGATGGAGAATCACTTCCTTCTGTGTCTAAAACAAGTGAAGTGTACGACAGATCAGGCTTGTTTCCTCCAAACAGATTTTTGTTGGATTTCCAAAACTCGTTTGATATTTTTTGTGCTTTTGACTTCAACTTTTTCTGATATTGGTGGCACGGCCTTGAACCTAAAATAAAAAAAACAGTGAGTCAATAAATGCACCATGAATTAACTGCTATGACATTACACAAGTAATAAATATTTGCACATGTATACATTAAAGTGCATTATTAAACTATGAAAGATAAACAATGAAAATGTGACACACTACTATACATCAGAATTCTGCTTCTCAATACCTTGCAGGTAGTTTGAATCCATTTGTGTGTCTTCCTTGAAAGAAAAGCAGCTGATCCAGAGGAGAAGGTCAAACTTCTTGGTCTCAGAAGAAGCTGCACTATTTTTCTCAGGGTGGAGCGACGGCCTCCCTAAGGTCCTCTTCCTCGTCATGTCAATAATCTTGAGGAACTCGTAGCAGGCTGCTTCTCCTTTTCTTATGACTGAGTCCAGTATTTTCCTGGTTTTATCAAAGTCAGTTCTCTCTGCCTGAATTTCACTGACCTCTTCATCACTGAAAACTCTCTGCTGATACAAGTTCTCCACAATCACTGAGAGACTCTTTAATTCTCTCACAAGGTGGACTCTGGCACTCTTGACGTACTCTAAGGCAGACTGTGTTGTACAAGCCATGTGTCCTGATGTCTGTCTATTCTGCGCACACAGATCCAACTTCAATGATCTGGAGAACGAAAAACACATTGAAGAAAGTGTTAATTACAACAATTATGTTGCCTGTGATGTATTAACTATTGCATTAAATGTCTAAAATCTCTCAGAGTAACAGTAATGTTTTTGCAGGACTGTCTAAACATCATTAGAATAGTATTACTCCACCCAAACATCCTACATATTCATCTTACTGACTGTCTTTCAGCAGCAGTGTCTATCTCTCTCAACTATTCAGCTCTTCAGTACAGAACTACTTGAACAACTCCAGGATGATCTTTAGCACAGATCTGTTTCTGAACCAATCAAACCAAACTGTTAAAATTCTGACTGACCTTATTTTCAACTCTAGTGGAGTCCAGAGGATAACCATCCAAAATTCCTGAAATCTCACTTCGATCCTTCTTTGAGAATTCTTGGAATTCTCTGGATGTAATTTGTTAGAAATGGAAAAAATTTGAGGGTATCACCAAAACTATTGGGGACAGCATAACTGCTAACAGTTGCTTATTATACTGTAGCTATTTTTGGCTGTAGTGACTACCTGCTGTTAGCAAGTAGATCAGTTAGGTAGGAGGCTAATTGGTCCTATTAGCGGATGGGAGCCTGCATTGACTGCGACCGTGTTTATGTCGAAATGGCATAAAAAATATCCAATGTTTGTTTTGTCATAGGTAGGTGTTGGTTGTGATCAACTCTAATTTGCACCCATGAGTACTGTTTATTCATGTTATACTGTGGTGCTGACTACGGGTCAGAATGTTGATCGGTGTCGTTCTTCTTTGCGACGTCCTTTTTGTGTATTATGTGGTACATTATTTTTGTATGCAAATTATCATTATAAATAGTTTCATATTTTACGTAACTAAAACGATGAATGGGCAGATTTAAGAGCTGCTGAGAAAGAGAGCACACATTAAACCAATTTTAAAATCTCTACTGGCTACCATTAAGCTTCACAGTCGATTTTAAAGAGGTCACATTCTGCTTTTTGGGTTTTTGCCTTTTCTTTATTGTGTTATGAAGCTTTTTTGTGCATGTAAAGGTCTGCAAAGTGAAAAAGCCCAAAGTCCAGGCCAAAGGGAGTTACTGTCTCCCACAGAAATCACTCCTGTTCTGCCTGAAACACCTGGTTTGGAGTTGAGCCTTTACTTCTGTAGCTTATGTGCGTCACTATGTAACAGCCGTTATATAAATACATATTTTCATATATTTACTATAAAATAAATACACTCCAGTCAGTCAGCAGACTTTCTTTTTGATCACACTACCTTGCTCGGCATGACCTGCCTACTCTGTCTCTGATTGGCTACATCCTGCCCGTTAAGAAATGCGCATGTGCAACTCTCATCAAAGACTGAACAGAGTCAAGATGTCTCACTCCGTGGCTAAAACAGAGCGTTCAAGACACAGTGTGTACAGGGATGCTGAAGCAACGCACCATGTGAGAAAAATAATGTGTTTTTTGAAAATTAAAGTATGTAAACTTATTCCACTAGGACCCCCAAATAAAAGTATGAACCTGAAAATTGGCATTAGAGTCGGTGACCGCTGGTCTGGATGCTTCTGTTTTGCAGTTGTTTCAGATGTGATGCTGTCTTTTCCATTGCAGATGGTGGTAGGGGAAGAGGTTGAGTCTTTTGGGGTGTGTGCATGGGTTTTGGGGTGTCTTGAGTTTGTTGTTGTTTTTCATTTCTCGGGGGATTTGGCTTCTCGCTTGGATTGTTGGGCTTGTGGTGGAGAGGGTGGTGTTGGGACGGGTGCTGGATGGGGTTGTACTGACTGGTGGTCTCAGACGTTTTGACTCTACTGAATTTATTTTGTATTAATTATAGCATTAAACTAAGTAATAAATGTCTCTTGTTCCTGTATTGTTCTTTGTTCCTGCGTTTCACTCAAGTTAGTGTTTCCTCAGTTCCTGTTTTAGTTGCTTGCTGTGTTTGTACTGTACTGTCTGTGTGTGGGGGGGGGTGGAGGGATATTGTTTTTATTGTTCTCATAGTGTGAAACACTATGTTACTTTGCTGTGTTTATTTGTGTTTTATTTATGCTGCATTAACAAAGAAAACAGACAGCAAATGATTATTTGCTGAGACCACATCATACACAGACACAAACTGACTGTATATCAGAGAGAAACACTTACACAGAGGTCTCTGCTGATGATAGACTCCATTCAGTGTCTTTGGTTTGAGGTTTTCCTGATCACCAAGAAAAAGGAACAAAAAACAGTCACATGATATCATCAAGTCAGAAGAGAGTCCCAGATAAAGGTGGCATGATTGATTACTTGGTGGGGCTACATACATTTTTCACCAGTAGTCTCGCCGGTACAATTCAGCGAGACTCTGGGCCGGTAAGAAAATTCAGACAGATATATCAGCTGATAGATATTATTTACATACAGTATGTAATGGAGGCAGTACATTTTACATTTTACAGTTTAACAATTAACTTTAACTTTGCTACTTACTTTACTGTTTGCATCTGTTTCTTCATTGTGTTCTGGAAAAAGAGGAAAAAGAGGAAAGTTATAACATATATAATCTCAATAATCTAAATCTAAACTGTATCAATTCCTTTTATTGAGGACAGCATGTTGTTTTGACAGTTGTGCATTGTGAATTTATTTGCGTTACGTTACTGAGGATAAATATCCTGTTTAAAATAACATTAACGCAAAACAAGCAGATTTTTTCCAACAAATAGCTCTCAGGCTACAGCTAGCGCCACTAAATCTGATCAGGAATCAATAAAGGAACAAAATCTGACTGATAAAGGCACTAAAATCTAATAAAACCCTCTCCACGTATAGAAAAATACACATCAAAAATATGAAATATGTCGCAGTAAAGAGAGCAAAAGGAAAAGAGCACAAAGTAGGAAGCTGTTAGCTTCTCGCTGCCTTCAAGAAGGAAGCTAACGATGTTAAATCAGGGCTGAACCGCCTCAACGCTCAGATTTGTGTCCAGTCCATGGAGAAACTAAACTGAAGGGTTGATGTGATAAATGTTTCATGAATGTTATTTTTGTAATTTGTCATAAAAGTCATAATTCGTCCTGAAAGTCATAATTAGCTTGTTACAAAGCAGAAAGATAAAAGTCACCTCGCCGTTACCCGCCGTCAGTTACACGGACTTGCTAACAGCTAACTCGTCCAATAACAGTCCGCTTTAAATACTCACAAATATCCAGGTGAGGTTAATAAATCCTGTCAGAGACACGACCGCCACACTCACCTGTGCACACCGTCTCCATCCGACACACACCGCGAGCTCCGGCAGGTGCCGTTACTAACTGCCACATCCGACCTGGGCCTTTCACAATAAAACTGACAGGAAGTGACAAAATGGCGCCCAAATGAACTAAATACGCCGACTTTACACGACAAACGATGCGTGGCGGCATTTCACAGTTTTAACCCTCTTTAAACAGAAGTAAAGACTTTTCATAGAGTGAAGTGTTCAGTCAAACATGAGGTAGAGCGAGGCCGGCTCTACGCAGGGGCAAGAGGGGGCAGCGACCCCTCAAATCAAAATGTTAGAAGTTGAGAAAGTACATTTTAATACACTCACAAAATTAATATATTACAAGTTGACAAAATTATCTGCAGTAGCTTCCCTCTCATCTCTCTGTCCCTCCGCTGTGCGTGTATTCACAGGCTGCGCAGCGCACACACACACACACGCACACACACGCACACACACACAGTGATTGCTGTGATTTCATACAATCACAGCGTGTTTTTTACAAAGCCAGCTTACTTATTTTGTGCTCCAGCTTCCAGCAGCTCACAAAGAGAAAGTTAATGCTGTGTAATGCTTTTTTTTTTTTAAACTTTATTTACTTTTTCAGAGCTTTTAAAAAGTGTGGTGCTGCAGCTGCTCCTGCGTGTACTAGTAGTTGTAGCAATGATGCTGCTGCTAGTACATCAGAGACAGCAGCAGCATAACTCCACCGTTATCATCAGCAAGCACTGCTTCTGCTGCACCTCCCTCCATCCCCACAACAAGTGCTGCCCCAAAGCAGCCTGCTCAGCTCCCCAGTGACGTAAATGGCAATGCACCATCTCAGCCAATACTGGGTAGCTACCCAAAGCGTGCATTTGGTTCAACATTGAGATCATTCAATCCTGCTTGGTACCGCACACGACCATGGCTAGAGTATTCTGTGGTGCGAGACGCCTGCTTCTGTTTCCCCTGTCGGAAATATGGCAGCACTGTTAATGAGAGGGATGTTGTTTTTACCTTAACTGGTTTTAACAACTGGAAAGCAGCACTTGATCGAGACAAGGGGCTACAGAGGCATGTGTCCAGCCACAACCACGTGCATGCTTCAACTGTATGGACTCAGCACAAAAGCAGAGAGGCTACAGGGGGAACTGTTGGTTGGTAAAACACAACTTGAAAAAAACCATTACTATGTCTCTACCTGGTAGAGCCTCATGATACACAACAACATCAGACAGAAGTCCTGAAAATGGTCGGGCCTCGTCTGGATCTGCGTCCAGTGCAACACTCCTGTAGCCTGGATGTTTCCTCTCCATTTCCTCTTCTTAATACAGTTTAAAGGCACTCTGCTTTGTTAAACTCACCTGTGTGGCCCAGTCAACATTGCATCCAGACAGACAGCAGTTTCTTATTCCTCAGAGATTCAGCCGAGTGTTCAGAGGTAGAAGTTTTTAAAATCCAATCGTACAGCTGAACGACGGCCTAAAGCTTCCTGCCTCGTTTAGTTTCCGTGTTGCTGCTTAACCACACGTGCTGCACAGATAGGAAGTCTCATGCTCATGTGGCTCATTGATTGATGCAATATGACAATAATGTCATCTTATGTATTTCTTCTGTTTCCTCTTTTAACAGAGGCAGTTTGTGCACCGTGACACCGTGACAGCAAACAGATGGGCCAGTTGTTAAATCTATTGTAGCTGCTGCCTGCCTTCATGACTCACCTGAACCTTGGATTAAGTGGATTAAGGTCACTTCTGCATTTATAGATACCTTCTTTTTTTGAGAAAAGGTCTTTTAGATAAACTGATCACTGCATTTGGGGGAGATTCGATTCCTTGCACCATAAAAACGAATGTTGTTGATGCCTCTTGCACAGGAGTTCAAGTGCGTGTGTCAGCATTGGTACGAGCTCGGGACAATTCCCGCTAATCCTAACCAGACCATGAGCACAGGGTGGTGACGAGCAAGAATAGAAAACTGAACCTAAAGCTAAAACATAAGAAAGGTGTAGTTTTAACTTACCTGTGGTGGTTTTGAGGAAAGTACTTTGCCAACATTAATTGTGGGTGTCAGTGACTGTAAGACTGAGCCGGACTCCATTTATTTCTATGTGAGCTGAAACAAGTTAAACAGTTTTTAAGGAAAATGCCCATTTTAAATATTTCCCACATGGACATCATGAGACATCGACAGAAGATTAAAAAGGTTAAAAAATTAGCATTTGTAACCAGGTCAAAAAACAAAAAAAACACACAGTCAAGGTTAAATGTTACATCAGGATAAAAATGTTAAAAATGCTTTAAAGGTACATTATAAAAGGGTTAAAAAAACTATTTCATGGATGATTAAAGGGGTACAATGTAATAACTACATTTAAAAAAGATGCAGAGGCATTGTTATAAATATTGTGTTTTATTTTGAAGAGTTCATGGTTGAAAAAAGGAAGTGGTGTTGTGAACAAGAGTAATTCTGATCAGTCATTGGTTGAGGTGGTTGATGGACGGGCAGCAACAGGAAGTGACAGTCTGAGCTAAGCTTGTGTAGCTTGAAAATAACAAATCCCGACAGAGAAAAAAGACCTGAAGAGTTTGTGCAACTAGTGTGTAGCAGGTGTCTGAGACTTTCTACTAGTGAGTCCGTGTCAAGATACTCGTGCTACCTGCTTCTGTGGGCAGCTAAAGATATTTCTACTCGAAATGTGTTGTACAGCTTCACATCAGGCCTGCAACCTGGTTTCTATATTTTATGTTATTATGTGCCGGCTCAGGTGTGTAGTGAATGAGTGTGGGCCCACTGAGCTCAATGTGCATGTGGATTAAGTGGTTTGAATTTGGTTACATTGTGTGTTGCAATTGAAAGGAAATATTGCCATGACATCTGAAGTTGTTGAAAATTTGAAGAGTAAATAAGAAGTTCACTTATTTTAAAAACGGATTTCAGTCTGGTGATTCATTATTATTTTGTTAAAAGAGGCCCAAGACAATATAAAGAGTGCATTAGCACAGGAGAAATTTAAATACATTATCTTGTTATTCAGTATTAGTTGATAAGTTAAGTGATTTAAAGAACTCAGGGCCCTTCCCTGAATAAATGAGGGATTTACTGGGCTACACATTGATAAAAAAAATTATGGTCCCATTGTTCATACTTACGAGATAAAAAGTCAAGATTACTAAAAAGTCAATATTATTAAATAAAGCCAGAAAAATGAGATTAAAAGTCGAAATGTTGAGATTAAAAGCCATGATTATGTTAAAAAGTCAAAAACATTTCAAGAGTAAAGTTGTAACTTCAGGCTTTGTGTCACTGATGAACAGCGGTCTCTCCCAGCGTCACACTGAATGTGAAGTTGCTCTTCAGGTTTCACTTCTGGCACCACAGTTTTCACAGTTTGTCTCTCTCTCTGTCTCTCTGGGTCAAGTGTGAGCCTGCAGGGACAGTGGGAGGAGCTTCTGTCAGTCTGTGCACAGGTCAACGTTTCCTGCATGACAGTCTGCAGCAGCACAGAGACAGGACTGTGTTGGACCACAGAGACAGGACTGTGTTGGACCACAGAGACAGAAACATCACAGCTTCTCTCACTCACACTCAGAGGAGATGGATCAGAAGAAAGCCGTCTTGTTCAACTTGTGGGGAGTTGCCGTCTCTTCCAGACCTCATGCTGTTTTCCACAAGTTGGAGGAGTTGCATAACCTGCCGGGGTAAGAGACTGTTACACCACCTCCGCTCTGTCAAACAATATTCTCTGTCCAGATCAAATGAGAGGCATTATTCCTCTGAAATACTCTCATGCATGTGTCATTGAACTGTATAAGACATGTGAAATCATCTGTACAGGCAGGAGGGTCATCTGAGTTTAATCAAACTAAGTAGGTCAGGTTCATGTTTTGTTCAGTGTTTCTGGGAAGCAGTGAAAACGTGATTTGACTTGCAAAAGAGTTCAGATGAACACTGAGATACACTGAGTTTCAGCACTACACTGTTATATTCCTCGTTACTACGCGCAGTGTAAGAATGCAAAAGATTATCACGTTGAAGGAGGAATGATGATTGTTTCTGTGTTACAGGGATCAGAGTTCAGTTCGCTGTTTGAACACAGTCTGCCTGCAGTCTTCAGAAAGTCTTCAGAAAGTCAGAATTATCGATTAAAAAGTCAAAATTATGATAAAAAAGTCAAGATTATGATAAAAAAGTCAAAATTATGAGAAACAAAGTCAAAAATATGAGATAAACATCGAAATAATAAGATACAAATTCATAATTATGAGATAAAACGTCAAAATTATTAGATAAAGTAAAACATATGAGATAAAAGTCGAAATAATAAGATAAAAATTCAGAATCATGAGTTAAAACATCATAATTATGAGATAAAAAGTTAAAATTGTGAGAAAAAGAGTCAAAATAATGAAATAAAAAGTCAAAAATATGATATAAAACGTCACAATAATGAAATAAAAGTAATAATTATGAGATACAAAGACCTCTTGGCACAGCTGCAGGACCTTCATCACCAACCGACACTGATGATGTGAATGAAAGCTGCAGTAGATAAAAGCATCTGCTGAATGTGAATGTGATGTAATATACTCAGTGTCCACACACTTTTGGCCACATTCTTGTGTTGTTTTGACAGTGAGAGCGTTTTTAATCTGGTTCTTTGTCTCTTGGTGGTTTTCAGTGGTTTCCTGTCCAGTGTGGCGTCCCAGAAGGACGGCGCCATGAGCCGGGCGGAGCGAGGCGAGACCACGCTCTCTCAGGTGGGCGAGCTACAAACGGTTGTTTCACTCGGCTGCTGTCTTCTGGTACTGATGATGAAACCGATGATGATGATGATGATGATGAAACTGTGTGTGTGCAGATGATCCCAGCGTTCGAGGCCGAGTGTGTGAAGGAGGCCCAGGTCAAGGCCGTGACTCTGCCGCCTGATTGGTCCGTGGGACTCCTGCTGGAGGAGCTCAGAGAGGCGATGATGGACGTCCGACCAGCCGTGCTGAAGACAGCCGCCAGCCTGCGACGCAGTGGTCTGTTTAAAATTAAAGTAGAAAACTGAACCTGTTGCCAGTAGGTGGCGCTCTGACTGTAATTTAAAATTGGCAAGTAGATGTCGTCAGGCGGGGACTCTTATCAAACAGTTACAGCAACGTCCTGTTTCATCTCAACAAAAACTTAAGATGTGAACAACTTTCACTCTCAGAGGTCTGAAGTTGATCGGCTTAAATCAGCAGTTTGTTGAAGCAGCGCGCCGGACAATGGCGCAATAGGAGCTAAAATTGGCCACTAAATTCAAAATGGCTGACTTCCTGTTTGGTTAAGCTCACGGCACCAAGAGACTTTTTTTTACGTGTTGAGATGTTACCTGTGCCTGCCGGATTTTAAACGTCTAGGTGAAATGTAGCATGAGGGCTGCTTCGTTGAATTTTCATAGGGGGCGCCATTGAGCCGTTTTACTATTTGTACAACACCCATAAAATATATACATTTTCAGCGCTTTTGATGCATTTGAGCTTTTTTAACCTCTAAAAAATGTGACTGAATTTGAAAAATATGCATCATGAATAGTAATCTTTAAAACATCAGTGCTCAGGTCCTGACATGGCTCATAATCCCACAATATATGGCGATTAAAGCCTGAACGCACCAGCTGAAGTCTGAGCTGGAGTTCTCCTCCCATCAGGGTTACTGACGGCCGTGCTGGCCAATCACTGGCTGGATGACAGTCCGGCTGCAGATGGTCCAGCCCGCCTTCTCTCTCTGCTGGGCGGCCATTTTGACCTGGTCCTCCAGTCCTGTCGCTCAGGTCACAGGGTCCCCGAGGCGTCCATGTTCAGCTGTGCTCTGCAGCAGCTGGGAGTGACGTCACAGCAGGTAGACGACAGGGTCACGTACATATCACTGTACAGGCTGGAAACACAGGTAGAAACACCTGTCCGTCTCGTTTCAGGCTCTGTGGTTGGATGCAGATGAGGACGGTGTGAAGGCAGCAGAGGCCGCGGGGATGAAGGCCATCCTGGTGGACAATCTGGACGACGCGCTGAACAAACTGGCAAACTTTACAGGAGTTCAGGTTCAGACCAGAACGATTTGATCTCATGTCGACTTTTCATTTTTATAATTTTGTCATTTTTGTATCATAATTTTGACCTTTACGGGCTTCCATACAAAAGGCCATCCTGCTCTACTGACATGAAGCTGTTGAGCAAGACGATCTTCTTCATGAACTGGACTTGAGCCTCTGACTCCAGATGTTCTGATGCAGAAGCTCACACATGTTAATATGTGTGTGTGTGTGTGTGTGTGTGTGTGTGTGTGTGTGTGTGTGTGTGTGTGTTTCAGGCTGTTGGAGCAGAGAGTCCTCCACCCTCCTGCAGATCTGATGAAGTGTCTCATGGATACGTCACCATCAGGGTAATCTGTCACCTGCATCAGTCAGTGCAGGATTCTCCACCTGTGGTCTCTTCAGGACTTTATGGAAACAAGACGCAGATGACATCTTGTTTTCTCGTCACGTTAATGATATTTTCTGTGTGTGTGTGTGTGTGTGTGTGTGTGTGTGTGTGTGTGTGTGTCAGCCCGGTGTGACGACTCATTATGTTGAAATGGGCTCAGGTCCACCAGTTCTGCTGTGTCACGGCTTCCCTGAGAGCTGGTTCTCCTGGAGGTACCAGGTAACAAACTTTTTTATCTTGTAATGAGTTTTCATCTGTAATTTTCAAGTTTTTATCTCAAAATTTCAAACTTTTGTCGTAATTAATCTCAAATATTTGACATTGTTTCAACTTTTCATCTCATAACTTCTCATAATTAACTGTCCATCTCAAAATTTTCACCCTTCATGTAAAGTTTTCAGGTTTTTATCACAAAATTTTGACTTATATTTCATAATTTTCACATTTCATGTCATAATTTATCAGAATTTTCTACTTAATTTAATACTTTCTTCAATTTGAATTGATATCATTTGAATTTTCACGTATTCATCTCATAATTTCGACATTTGACTTCATAATTTTGACTTTTTTTCATCAGGTATGTTCATATGTCAAACTTCTTCTTCACTTCCTGTTGTTGCACAAGTCTGCGAACATTTATCAAAACAACAAAGAAGAGTAGAACTGTTTAGTTCAACAGGGATTCAGTAGCCTACATGTATATGTATTAATACTAAAAGCCAGAGATGAAGGAAGTATTCAGATCCTTTACTGCAGTAAAAATACTCATACCACTCTGTAGAAATACTCTGTGACAAGTCAAAGTCCTGCATTGGAAATTTGACTTGTACACATGTACTCTGTGTACAGAAGTCTGCAGTTAAAGTATCTGATATTAAATGTACTTAAGTATCAAGTAGAAGTAAGTTGTGAATATTTGTACATACATATGTATTGTAAACTATCAGTCGACCTGATATTCAACATTTCTCTGATGATCAAAATCAGTTTTTAAATCTGATTTTAAAATGTGTCGCTTCGGCTCTGCTCAGCATGTAGCGTGCACTGAAGCTGTGAAATAAATGTAGTGGAGTCGACGTGTAAAGAAGCAGAAAATGGAAACACTTAAGTAAAGTATAAGTACCCCGAAATCGTACTTTGTACCTGATAAGAATCATGTGTTTGTAGATTCCAGCTGTGGCAGCAGCAGGATTCAGGGTGTTGGCTCTGGACATGAAGGGCTACGGAGAGTCCACAGCGCCCACAGGTGTGTGTGTGTGTGTGTGTGTGTGTGTGTGTGTGTGTGTGTGTGTGTGTGTGTGTGTCAAAGTTCAACACTTTATACTGTTTTGATAAAAAAAGATTGAAGGAGCCACATTATATCAGCTGTTTTTTGCCCAAACAGAAAAATATGTTTTATCACCAAACACACCATCAGCACACAAACCTTAATCCAGGAGCAAACATCTGGACGTTACATCGATCGTGACTCAAGTCAAACAGCTCAAACATCAAGACTGTGCCAACAGAAAGTAAACGAGAGCAGAAAAGTCACTTCCTCACTCAGACAAACGGTTGGTGCTGCTGTAGGAGAGCGTGTCTCTGCTGCAGGTGGTGAAAAGACTCACACCTGAACTCTCATCAGGCCACGCCCCCTCCTGATGAACGACATGAGCGAGAGTGGGCTCAGTACTGACCCACATTCTGGTCCCAGTACTGACCCACATTCTGGTCCCGTTCAAAGACAACAACAGGGTGATCATGGAAATATGGAGTCAACATGGAGACCAAAGTGTTAGCGTAGTTATTGTATCACCATAAACTAAAAATAACAATCTTTCAACTTTTTATCTCATCATTTTGATTTTTTTAAATCTATTATCTTTTTTTAGTTACATGATATGTGGTGATATGCAACACGGTGCCCAACAGGTTACATTAAAACATTGCCAAACTTATATTAAACTGTCAAATATTACACAAAACAGCTGGTTAACAGTTATCAAGTTATCAATATAATTATTAATATACAGCAGAGATTACAAATTACTTCACAACTTCACAAGTCAAGTGCAACAAGGTCGTTTCTTCAGGAAACACTGATGTAAAATAAAAGCAAATACATTAACACGTTGAGATCAAATTCACAAAAACTTAACAGAATCAAAAAAATGAAAAATATATTAAAAATATTCAACTTATTGAAAAGGTGCATTTCTAACTCACACATCAGAAATCATTCGTGCAAATCTTTTTTATTGGTTCATAAAATGTGAACATCACTCAGCTACAGATCTCCTGACGGTCTCACATCTTAAATCTATTTGTTCAGATATTATTCGGAGCTGTTCACACAACATGCTCTCACACATTGAGACACGATGACACACGAACACAGCACTGTTGACTGAATGAATGAATGAATGAATGAATGTGCAGTGTGAGATTGTTTTATTGTGAAAGGATGTCTGAAGTTAGTATGTACGCAGGTCTGTGTCGCCCTCTGCTGGATACTCAGTATGTTTACTTGTCTTTAACTCGTGTCTGACAGATGTGGAGGAATATTCTCAGGAGCAGCTTTGTGAGGTACATTTTATTAAACACACATCGGCTGTTCAGGACGATTCTGCTCCATCTCCTTGAAAAAAATAAACAGTTTTCTCTTTATTTCCAGGATTTAATCACATTTATGGACAGAATGGTGAGCTACACACACTTCCCTCAGCCACACACTCTTTAATGAAGTTACATGAGCAGATACAGGAGGTTGTCTCATTCTCTTGTCCAGTCCATCCCTCAGGTCACCCTCATCGGTCACGACTGGGGCGGCGTTCTGGTTTGGACCATGGCTCAGTTTTACCCCGAGAGAGTCAGGTGAACACACACAGACTCAGCGACGCCTTAGATACTTCAAACTGTACTACAATGTGTGTTTGTGTTTTGTTATGAAGGGCGGTGGCGTCTCTGAACACTCCTCTGTTCCCCGCCGACCCGTCTGTTCCTCCTGAAAAGAAACTGAAGGATAATCCCTTATTTGACTACCAGGTCTACTTCCAGACACCTGTAAGTCTGCCTGCAGCATGCTAACATGCTAACATGCTAACACAAGGTGATACAACACAGAAAAGTCCAGTCAGTCCAATGGGAACCTCTCGCAGCAAAATACCTGCAAACCTCAGTGTGCCTGTGAAAGAAGGAGATAATCCAGGTCCACAGAGCCGCTCTGAGACTGTAGAAGGAGAAATAAAACAACAGTCCCACATTAAATGAAGAGGAGTATCTGCTTCGTCACAAATAAAAGAAAGTAAAAAGGCGAGTTTATTTAGAGAAATCCAGACACAAGACAATTCAACGTGTTTACAGAGACAGAGAAATGTATTCAAACTAAGACGTCAGGAAAATGTTAACATTGTGTTTTAAAGTATAGAAGAAGATTAGAGCCACTGAGTTCTGACTTATCTCACAGATTCAAAGACTCTTTATTGTATTTAAATAAAAATCAGCTGCCCTAAAACTCTTCTGAATGAACGACGATAAAAAGCAAAAGTAAAAATTAATTAATTAATTAACAGTAACAGATCTTTTGATCACTGAAACACTGAAGTTCAGGATACACAGACACACACCATTACAGCTCACTAACAACACGTCCTGTCGACAGCACAGACAGATTTATTTGTTTCTCTGTGCATCACAATAACCATCACAACACACACTGCTCCTGTGTGTGTGCTGCTGCAGGGCGTGGCCGAGGCCGAGCTGGAGAAGGACCTGGAGAGGACGTTCAAGATTTTCTTTTTCAACAGTGCTGAAGCAGTGAGGACACACACACACACACACACACACACACACACACACACACACTGTAACACACCTGTACAGGCAGGAGAATCACCTTCATGACATAATGATAATGATCATGTTTGTGTTTCTTCTCTCAGGTGAAGCGTCCTGCAATCAGCACCGCAGGGGTCTGTGCTCGAGGTAACAGTTACAGTCCTGACTGTGTTACAGGAGGTCTGTCTGTGTTACAGGAGGTCTGTCTGTGTTACAGGAGGTCTGTTTGTGTTACAGGAGGTCTGTTTGTGTTACAGGTGGTCTGTTTGTGTTACAGGTGGTCTGTTTGTGTTACAGGAGGTCTGTTTGTGTTACAGGAGGTCTGTTTGTGTTACAGGAGGTCTGTGTTACAGGAGGTCTGTCTGTGTTACAGGAGGTCTGTTTGTGTTACAGGAGGTCTGTCTGTGTTACAGGTGGTCTGTCTGTGTTACAGGAGGTCTGTTTGTGTTACAGGAGGTCTGTCTGTGTTACAGGAGGTCTGTCTGTGTTACATGTGGTCTGTCTGTGTTACAGGAGGTCTGTTTGTGTTACAGGTGGTCTGTCTGTGTTACAGGAGGTCTGTTTGTGTTACAGGAGGTCTGTTTGTGTTACAGGAGGTCTGTCTGTGTTACAGGTGGTCTGTCTGTGTTACAGGAGGTCTGTTTGTGTTACAGGAGGTCTGTCTGTGTTACAGGAGGTCTGTCTGTGTTACATGTGGTCTGTCTGTGTTACAGGAGGTCTGTCTGTGTTACAGGAGGTCTGTTTGTGTTACAGGTGGTCTGACTGTGTTACAGGAGGTCTGACTGTGTTACAGGAGGTCTGTCTGTGTTACAGGAGGTCTGTCTGTGTTACAGGAGGTCTGTCTGTGTTACAGGTGGTCTGTTTGTGTTACAGGAGGTCTGTTTGTGTTACAGGAGGTCTGTCTGTGTTACAGGAGGTCTGTCTGTGTTACATGTGGTCTGTCTGTGTTACAGGAGGTCTGTCTGTGTTACAGGAGGTCTGTTTGTGTTACAGGTGGTCTGACTGTGTTACAGGAGGTCTGACTGTGTTACAGGAGGTCTGTCTGTGTTACAGGAGGTCTGTCTGTGTTACAGGAGGTCTGTCTGTGTTACAGGTGGTCTGTTTGTGTTACAGGAGGTCTGACTGTGTTACAGGAGGTCTGTCTGTGTTACAGGAGGTCTGTCTGTGTTACAGGAGGTCTGTCTGTGTTACAGGTGGTCTGTTTGTGTTACAGGAGGTCTGTCTGTGTTACAGGTGGTCTGTCTGTGTTACAGGAGGTCTGTGTTACAGGAGGTCTGTTTGTGTTACAGGTGGTCTGTCTGTGTTACAGGAGGTCTGTGTTACAGGAGGTCTGTGTTACAGGAGGTCTGTTTGTGTTACAGGTGGTCTGTCTGTGTTACAGGAGGTCTGTTTGTGTTACAGGAGGTCTGTCTGTGTTACAGGTGGTCTGTCTGTGTTACAGGAGGTCTGTGTTACAGGAGGTCTGTTTGTGTTACAGGTGGTCTGTCTGTGTTACAGGAGGTCTGTCTGTGTTACATGTGGTCTGTCTGTGTTACAGGAGGTCTGTGTTACAGGAGGTCTGTTTGTGTTACATGTGGTCTGTTTGTGTTACAGGAGGTCTGTCTGTGTTACAGGTGGTCTGTTTGTGTTACAGGAGGTCTGTTTGTGTTACATGTGGTCTGTTTGTGTTACAGGAGGTCTGTTTGTGTTACATGTGGTCTGTTTGTGTTACAGGAGGTCTGTCTGTGTTACAGGAGGTCTGTTTGTGTTACAGGGGGTCTGTTTGTGTTACAGGCGGTCTGTTTGTGTTACAGGTGGTCTGACTGTGTTACAGGCGGTCTGTTTGTGTTACAGGAGGTCTGTTTGTGTTACAGGTGGTCTGTTTGTGTTACAGGAGGTCTGTTTGTGTTACAGGTGGTCTGACTGTGTTACAGGAGGTCTGTCTGTGTTACAGGTGGTCTGTTTGTGTTACAGGAGGCCTGTTTGTGTTACAGGTGGTCTGACTGTGTTACAGGAGGTCTGTTTGTGTTACAGGTGGTCTGTTTGTGTTACAGGCGGTCTGTCTGTGTTACAGGAGGCCTGTTTGTGTTACAGGAGGTCTGTCTGTGTTACAGGTGGTCTGTTTGTGGGTCTGCCGGATGAGATTCCTCGCAGCTCCATGCTGACGGAGGCCGACCTGCAGTACTACGTCAGCCAGTACAAAGAGCGAGGCTTCAGGTGAGTATATTTACTCACGTACTGAACTTCAGCACCATTTTGAGTTACTTGTACTTGAGTATTTCCATTTCCTCCTACTGTATACTTTTACTCCACTACATTTATTAGTTACTTTACAGATTACATGCTGCATCAGAGCCGAAGCAGCACATTTTATTCTGAGAGTCCAAACTTCTTTTATAGTGGTCTTAATCCTCTTCCTGTATTAGACAGTGGGGTTGGGACAGAGTATTTATATGCCAACATATCATATGGCCTCCGCACCGTTACGATTATTGATATATTGATAACCCTCCAGTAGGTCAGTCATCGTCTCATGTTTCATGTCACAGGGGGCCGTTGAACTGGTACCGTAACGGGGATGTGAACTGGAGGTGGATGTGTTCTCGTCCCACTGCAAAGGTTTGTTACAGAAAACCTCATGAGAGAAGAAACAGAAACAAAAGTTATAGAAAAAACTTCACATCCTGGAAAAACCTGGAATTCATTAAAACAGGGTTTCCATTGTGTGTGTGTGTGTGTGTGTGTGTGTGTGTGTGTGTGTGTGTTAGCTGCTGATGCCTGCACTGATGGTGACGGCAGGTAAAGACCAGGTGCTGCTGCCAGCCTTCTCCAAAGGAATGGAGGACATGGTGAGAAAGCCAGCAGCAGCGTGATCGACTGATCAATACAGGTGATTGGAAACGAATCTGATGTGACTGTTTATTGATCGCAGATCCCGAAACTGAGCAGAGGACACATTGAGGAGTGTGGACACTGGACTCAGATGGACAGACCAGAGGAGACAAACAAGATCCTGATATCATGGCTGAAAGACACTCACAAGAAGGAGGGAGGAGTTAGTGTGTCCCCCAAACTGTGAGGAAGGAAGGAAGGAAGGAAGGAAGGAGGGGAGGGAGGGAGGGAAGGAAGGAAGGAAGGAAGGAAGGAAGGAAGGAAGGAAGGAAGGAAGGAAGGAAGGAAGGAAGGGAGGAAGGAGGGGAGGGAGGGAAGGAAGGAAGGAAGGAAGGAAGGAAGGAAGGAAGGAAGGAAGGAAGGAAGGAAGGAAGGAAGGGAGGAGAGAAGGAAGGAAGGAGAGGAATGAAGGAAGGAAGGAAGGAAGGAAGGAAGGAAGGAAGGAAGGAAGGAAGGAAGGAGAGAAGGAAGGAAGGAGAGGAATGAATGAAGGAAGGAAGGAAGGAAGGAAGGAAGGAGGGGAGGGAGGGAAGGAAGGAAGGAAGGAAGGAAGGAAGGAAGGAAGGAAGGAAGGAAGGAAGGAAGGAAGGGAGGAGAGAAGGAAGGAAGGAGAGGAATGAAGGAAGGAAGGAAGGAAGGAAGGAGAGAAGGAAGGAAGGAGAGGAATGAATGAAGGAAGGAAGGAAGGAAGGAAGGAAGGAAGGAAGGAAGGAAGGAAGGAAGGAAGGAAGGAAGGAGTTAGTGTGTCCCCCAAACTGTGAGGGAGCGAGGGAAGGAGGAAGGATGTGTAGTGTAACCATATAACCAATCAAGTAAGTAGTTAGTGGTTAATGACAACTGGTAACAGGTACTGAGATATTAAAAAATCTAATCAAAATGTGAATGAATCATAAATGAACGATTAAAACATGTACTGCTCTGCACTAGTTGAAGTTGAACATGCACCTGTTGCTTGAACTGATGATTAAACTACTGAATTGTGTTAACTTGGAGTGAAATATAACCACAAATGTAAGAGTGAAATCATGTGACCAAATATACCACACTTGTATTATTATTTTTAAAAGAGATGCAGTCAGTAGGGCAGTAGAACATATCATGGAGGAGACTTAGAGTTAGAAAAACAGTCTCACAGCCGCAGCACAGTGGAGGCGAGGCTGCAAAGTGGCAGCACTGCAGATAAGACGTGCAGGGGAAGTCCAAGATACCAGCTGCAAAGGGACTTCAAAGTGTGTCCCCGGTGTCGAGGTTGTCTTGGCATGGGTGGGCAGTCAGCAAAATTTGATACATAAACAAAAGAGATCTCAGATGTCTGTGAGATCTCATGTTTTAATCGTTGACAATCAAACATTACTGCACTCAGCTTTGGAGGACTCCTGGAGGTTATTTCATTTTTATTGGTGACTTTTAAAACTCTGAAAAACCTTTTTGAACAAACAAAGAATAAGAAATCGAGACACGACAGATGAAGGAAGGATTGAATGAAGGAAGGAAGGAAAGGAAGTAAGGAGGGATAACTGATGAAACGTCCTGGTGAAGTTGAGCAGAATTAAAAAGTTCATCTTGTGAACTGAAACAAAGACTTGATTATTTTTATGTCGTCAGACCAAAGACTCACTCACTGTACGTTTCAAATAACTTTATTTATAAAGTGAAGATTTGACAAAGATCTCTGACAATGAACTGCTGGTTTATTTAAGTTAAAGCAACCAAACAAATAATGAAACGATCACAAAAGCCAAACAGCGAGATGATAAAATGATAAACAAAAATGTTTTAAAATTAAACATGAAAACTGGAATAAATGAAACTGGTTTAGCTGGTAGCTTTTATTTTTTAACTAAAAACATTTTGATAAAAGACGCAGTAAACATGCAAAAAGAACAATATAAAATATAATCCCTAAATTATGACCTTTTTTTGGTAAAATTACTGAATTATTGAATAGTCGTTAGTCGACGTTATTGTTTAAATCCCCCTGATTTAAATTATTAGCAAAAGTGCTCACAACCTGCAAACTTGTATTAAATTTTTTGCAGTACATGAAATTTGACATTAACAAACAATAATATAATATAAAATGTGTTCGTGTCAAATCTGTTAGTCCAAACATAAAATACAACATTTTTATGCAAACATTATTTTGTGATATAACGAGAGTGGACCAGGAGGAACGACGTCGCCCTCCAGTGCCTGAGATGAGAACTGAACATTAAGCAGTTTTCACAGTTTTTTCTCATCAAACAGCTTCTTCCAGGCCGGCATGATGTGCGCATAAATCCTCTCTATCTGTAACACACAGATTGTTGTCATTACATTATTAAATATGTGAGAATTCTTGTCATTTATATGTAAACTGAAGAGAAGTGGACCGAGGATAGATCCAGGTGGGACTCCTGTGAATCAAAATTGTTTAAAAAGTTCTCGTTTGATTTGCTGTTGCTCATGTTTTATGTCGTAATGTTTATTTCTGACTGTTCTTTGCTGGCCGACCCTCAAACCAATCAAAAATGTGAAAAGTGTTTTCGTAGCCCGCAAAACATTTCTGGAGCTTCACAGTAAAACAGAGTTGCAGCATTCTGCTAAACAACTGAAGTAGCTGGAGACTTGATTTAAAACGGGAAAACAACCAAAAAAACCCCTCAAAAACTCAGCTTAAGGTTAACAGGTTAAATTAGCTGTTAGCACTTCCTGTTTGCTGTGTACTCATGGATGTACAGACTACTATCACTGGATTACTGTGATACTGAAAATGAGTTGATATCAATGAAACATCGTCTGTCGACTGACCTGTTCAGATTTCTTGACTCCGTATCTGAAGAGCGTCGCCTGGTGCTCGCTGTTATGAAACAGGATGTCGAACGTCACCTCGCGGCCCATCATGTCGTCGATCGACGGCTTCACCACGTTGTGGAAGTCTCTGGCTGGGAGCGCCTCGTCAAACATGTTGCTGACCTGCGACACGTCATCACTTTGTCATCATTGTTTATCGCGACAATAATTCCTGATTTGATCATATTTCTCTGAGTTACCTTGTACTTTTTCCCGAGCATCTCCAGTGGATCCAGTTTGACCTCTGACCTCAGAGCTCGACCATACAGCGGCAGCTTGGTGTCTGAATCTGACAAACAAACAAAAATTCAGTTTGATAATGGAGGCTGCTGGAAAAGTCTTGGATTTGTAAAATCCTCAAAAGCCAAATAACACAAACGATCAAGTTGTTTGTGTTATTTATTTTCTTTAAAATGCGTAAAATAATGTAGTAAGAATATTTCATGATAGAAATAAAAACATAAACACATAAAATCTGTTGATAAAATGCAGAATAAATACAATTTCCTCTTTTTAATCATCTTTTTAATCTTTCTCACATTATCTCTGATGAAAATGTAAATAAACATGAAAACTGATGTTAACCTCGTCTCCATCTCCTGACCGGAGACATTATAATTAAATATGTAAATAACAGAAAACACGACTAAAGATAAAACACTGACCTCGGCAGGTCAGGTGAGCAACGTAGGGAACGCCGTCCCTCTCTCCGTAGTAGATGGCGAAATGAGAGAAGTATTTGTTCCTGGGATACTCCACGATGTCCCCCGGGAACAACTTGGGGTGGGAATTTTTCTGCAGAGACACCAAGAGATCATCAAGTCACGAGGCAGGAAGTGAGCTCGACAGCCTCCATGTGCAGTTGAAGGTGGTGTTTTAAATTTAACCACAAGAAAAACCTGAAGTCATCTGAGCAGGAAGCCACAACATGAGAAGCATTTGTATAAACATCACGTCAGCTATAAAACATTCACTTGTATTTCTATTATTTTTAAAGTTGATATCTGCTTTAATTTCTTTTTTATTGCTGCAAAAACTGGAAACACAAAACTAACAATTAAAAAGAAGACCTGTGGCAGGACACCGAGGGGCCTCCCGGGTCATGTCAGGGATTTTCTTTTTTACTTTTATTTAAGTTCATGAGATGAAGAAGATCCCACAAAGACGTTATGAATGTTTGAAGTTTGGTCTTCTGAGCTAAATTTCTGCACTTTATTGATTCTCTGTGCTTCTTCTGAACCTCAACGATCACTTTTTCACTGGATTGGGTTGAAATCTGTGCTGAACATCCAGGAGACCCTGAGGAAACTTGGCAACATGTTTTCATTTAAATAGTTGTTGCTGAATGTTTACAGTCATTAAATTAATAACAGGAAGCCTTTTTTTTTTTTACCGGAACAAAGAATCTCTCATTTTAAAAAATTCATATTTCCACTTGTCAATCTGAGACGCGCCAAGTTGCTTTACCATCACCAGTCTCGAATAGTATACAAAGAGATACCGTCACGACTCCGACCTGGAAAAACTCATTCACGACTCCCTCCTGACAGGAATCAACCAAAAGTCTCCAACTCACCCAGAATGCAGCAGCTCTTCACTGGCTTGCATGAACGTTTTTTTAGGCTTTAAACCTAAAATATGTAACTTCTGCCACGTGGGGGCTCTCTAACAAAACAAAAGCAATGCTGAGCTTCCTTCTGGAGGAACAAACAGCTGGACTCACATCAGATTCTGCTCTGATCCAACGGGAGGAGAGCTCAGATTACACTTTTTAATTTCTGGGATTAAAAAGTGGATTTATCTTCAGTCCTGTTTATCAACCTGACTGCAGCAGTGATCCAGAGGCGAACGTAACGTTACAGAGAGGAGAGGAGGAAGGAAGAGAGAACCAGAGTCTCTGCTGAGTGCTGAGTTTAGTCAGAGTCAACCCGAGCTTCACACACTTGAGTTAAACATTTTGGTTCTTTACCGTTTATCTTTTATTTTTATGTGTAGTCAGTCATGTTGTTTCTTATCAGTTATCATTTCTTTGTTCGTTGATTTCTCTTCCCCAGAGGTTGTAGCGACAAGCAACCACATGAAACGCACCATTACCTTGAGTAAACACGTTGATGTTATTGTTGGTAATATTTGTGATAATGTAAGAATACAACACAACAAAACATATAAAAGAGGTCGAGTTGTTTTTTAGACATTTTGATGCAGAATTCCTAGATATTATATCTGAAATGAAAACAAAATTTGAGATGAAGTAGAGGGCGTAAAAGCTGTTAATGTCTGTTTTTAGTGAAATCTAATTTATTTTATGAGACACCAAAGACTTGGACCACGTTTTATGAAAATCTGTGTATGTCAGACAAGTTTTTGAAGAAAAATTGCCACAATGTTGGTGCACTTCAGACAGAAGGTGTCATTTCAAAGACTTAAGAAGTCACTGTTACTTTTAATTGTTTTGTAGCAGTTAATTCTAGTTTCCAAGCATTAAAATCAACAAGTTAATTAATGGAATTTGGTAGCAATACTTCACATCTTCTTTCCTGAAGTGTTCAGTGTCTCTCTGATTAATTTAAGAGCTAAAAAGACGAGGCAAGAGTCCGATTCCTCACGTCGGCAACCCTGAAAGTTGTTTTGATTGATGGTTTATGTTCAGATGGTTACACTGAAAACGCTCATTTAAGGTGGATACTAAACATCTGGACTTCTAAAAGTAAAAACTATTTTTTCTGTGCGTCCATCAGCGACAAAAGTGAAGATAAACATTGAAATAAAAGATGAAATGATGCGAAAGCGTCCATCGTACTCACCAGGCCCATGGGTTTAGGTCTTTACGGTTGCTTTCTTCAGTCGCTTGTGAAATTAAATCCACAACACACACAGGAACCCCATCTGCTTTACATACCGCCCGGACTGATATGATATTTTCAAGTGCATCAGTCTGTCACAGTCACACAAGACTGAGCTCGACCCCCCCTCCCCCTCTCCATCGCCCTTCATCACACTTGCACACCATCAAAACTCGTGTGTTTGTGTTTTTGTGTGTTGTTGTGCGTCTGAGCTTCACTTCAGGTGTTTTTTGTGGGTCGGGGAGATTTTTTAGGGACATTTCAGCAGTTTTTTGAGCCTCACGTCTCCCTCGGTGACCTCCTCTGGGTGTGTGAAGCAGGTGTTTCCTAAACACAGCGTAAAAGAGGAAGTGGATTCAATTCAGCTTCGATCTGACTTGTTTTATTCAGAGACGTGAAGGCGCAGAGAACAACAAACCTGGCAACCTCACCGTGACCACGACACACATTTACACACTTCTTTATAGAATAAAATAAGTATTGTGGTGTCGGTGGTCGTCTTTGAAGAAATACTTTCGACCGGGAGAGGCTAGCTGTTTCCCCCTGCTTCCAGTCTTTATGCTAAGCTAAGCTAACAACATCCTATCGCATTAGAAATGTTATGGAAAAAAAAAACTTCCTCTAATTCACAAAACAGTTTGTGAGCTTGAATCAGAGTTAATGTTCAAAATGTTTGATGGAAACAGATTTGCAGAATAAACTCACAACATTCAGCTCACATGACTGATCAGCTGTTTCCTGTCTGCATTATCATCATTACATTTCTTCGTCGTCTCCTGACAGCAGGCGACATGGTCGACGCTAGCTGACAACTCGCCCTATTCAAAGTAATCCTGAAGACCTCTCTCCATTTTGTCTCCTGGTTTGTTTACCTCCACATCCACGCGTCATTCGCTCAAAACCGTTTTGCGAATGAACGAGTGACACCTTCGCTGCTATAACTTGATCCGAGGGGAAACACTGACGGTTCAGTGGCAGACAATTAAGACATTTTCTGATATTTAATGTGCAAACATGCAGATGAAGCTGTCTAATTAAATACTTTATTAATATATTGTATTTTCCTAAATGTCCAAAACACAAGTCTGAAGTAAAATAAACACATAAATAAGTCTTTTGAACGTTTTCACCTCTTCAGATCGACTCGTGTCATTTAGGAAAGAACACAAATAAGCAGATTTATAGAAATGTTGAATTTTACTGACTTTAATGTGACAAATCCCTCCAGCCAGTTCAAACATTCACATATTCCATCATATTTCTAGCACAGCCTGAGAAATTCACAGTTCTGACATTTAGATCTTCTGTCACTGAGGCGCAGCCGCTCTCCAACGCTGGATTCACTGCTACTTGATTTGAGAGCTTATTAAAACACACAAGTTAGAATAATAATGCCTGAAAAACTGTGCTTCACATCACCGACAGAGCTTCTCGTTAAATCTGACCCGACGTCTCACACTTTACTGAAGAACGACTAAAACAAGCTGAAAGAAAGAGCATGTGTCTCAGTGTTCGGTGGAAAATGTCATGATTTAATAAAATTAGAGTTCTTCCATGACTCAATTCTTTCTGCTTCTTCCCTGATTTGTTGACGTCTGAGAGGTAAAGGCCGACTTTCACAACATCTGGCCTTAAACAAGAGAAACAAGCTATAACATAAAATCTCCTGGTCTGTCTTTGAATTTCAGGATACGGATCTAAAAGATTCTCAGCAAGAGCGACAAAAAAGGCATGAAATCTGATCTCTACTGTCGAGCAGGGCTCCTGTGCATTTCCAACTCAAAACCTCCTTTAAGAATGTCACGATTTAAGGACACTGAACGTGTTTTGCGTCACTTTGAACAACATGTCCAGTCATTATGTTGATTTAAATCATTTTCTTTTAATGCTCAGTTTTCTGTCACAGTACAGCTACACAGCTGCTCAGCTTCGTAGGAAAACGACGTCCACACCAAGAACGATAACTGACATCAATTAGAAATAGACGTTTTTGAACATCGCTCCAACTGATGTGGACAGCGGAGGTCTCAACCAATCGAACTTTACAAGAACATCAGTTAGATTGATTTCAGGGACATTTTTCAACAAAATAAAGCTGCAGGAGAGCTTATAATATGCAAATTACGCATAACAAACATTATTGTCGATTTTTTAAGTCTGTTTTGTCTTTACTGACGTCCTACTCAGTCCTACTGACTCATACCAAAATATGAATATACATTTTCCTGACCTGCTGACACAGCTGGAGCGCACAGCGAGTGCTTGGCGCTGTTCTATAAAATGCATCAGTAAACACCCGCTTGTGAACTCTGAAGCATTTACGTGTGTTAAAAACGGTTAGCAGTTGCTAACAAGTGTCTAAATGAGACTACAGAGGTCGTCGCGGACATTAAACGTCATCACAGTGAACACGGAGACTCATCTACTCACTCGTCCGTCTTTAGGTGCAAATATTCAGACTCAAACCTGTAAACTGATCAGTTTATAGTAAAATGTGTACAGTACAGTGGAGTCACAAGCTTAGTGGCCTGTTAACATTAGCTAGAGATTTAATCTAGTGGTGTTGATCTGTGAAGATCATCTTACTGAACAAAACGTGCAAGTTTCATAAACTTGTGTATATTTTCTGTGAAAATCCAAAATCCAATTCAAAAATCCTGTCGGCTTCTCGTCGAGGGAACCAGTGTGATGCTACAAAAATACCTCAGAGATCAGAGACGTGAGACTGAAGCTGCACAGGAACCCCGCTGAAAAACTGCACGAGTCCGGGTTCAAATCCCCGCCCAGAACTTTAAAGCTTGTGAGATGATGATGATCTGTCCTGCTGTTAAAGGAAAAAAAAAAACCCATCCACAGTTACAAAATATAGATCATCTGTAGAGAAAAAATAAACATTTCAAATTCATCAGGTTCAGATCGGCTTCATGACACACACAGTTAGAAAAGTCACATTCTGACTGAGATCAGCATCTGAGGCTGTCGACTGCATTTACTAAAGACAAGTGTGTGTGAAGCAGGCAGAGACACACACACACACACACACACACACACACACATTAATGCCCCGTGATAAAGTCAGTGCAGCGTTACAGTCGTTCAGTCTGTCAAAGGCACCTGAGTCGAGCTCCAACCTGAGCCGGAGGTTCACCAGTGTATACAACACTCACACTCACACTCACACACACACACACACACACACACACACACAGTATCTAGCTGTGCTCCTGGCCCTGATCCTGGCTCTCCTGAGTGTCTCGGCCCCAGCTCAGGCCGTTGATGGGGGCGTGTTTGTCCCAGCTGTCCGTGTTGTGTCCGTGTTTCCTCTGGTGGCGTTTGTAGTTGTCCCAGTGACCCGTGGTGTAGTCGCACTCGGCGCAAGCGTACGGCTTCTCGCCCGTGTGCCGCAGCATGTGCCTCTTCAGGTTCATGCTCTGGTTGCAGGAGTAGCCGCACACGCCGCAGTGGAACGGCTTGGCGCCCGAGTGGATGCGCTCGTGCCGCCGAAGGTTGGCGAGGTTTCCGCAGGCGTAGCTGCAGGAGGGGCACTGGTAAGGCTTCTCGCCCGTGTGCACGCGCAGGTGGCGCTTGAGGTTGTCGAGGTGCGAGGAGGTGTAGGGGCAGTGAGGGCAGCGGTGAGGTTTCTCCTCGGAGTGGGTGTGGGCGTGGCGGGCCAGGTGGTTGGGGTAGTGGGACAGGAAGGGGCAGTGAGGGCAGTGGTACAGCTTGGTGCCACGTTGGCCTCGCCGGGATCCACGAGACACGGTCGGGCTGCAGGGAGGCCCGGATCCATCTTTAGACAGCAGGTCCAACGAGCAGCGACGACACACCTGAAACTCAGACAGAGCGGACGTCAGAGGAGGGAGTCTGCTGACGGACCAAACAAACACACACGGACTGTAGCTGTTGTTGTTCTCCACGTGTGTGAAGAGCGAGTCAACACCTAGTTTATGTAATTATATAAATATTTGTATCATTTTATTTTACTCACTTTAATCTTTCTCATATTTAGCTTCTGTTGCTGAATGTTTTAAAGCTTTAATCTGTTTTCAAATCATTTTTATCACTCACTCAATAATCAACAAAAAAACCACAGATTCAGAACAGAACCAGAGCTCAGGGAGACACACCTGTCCTCCGTCTCCCTCCCCATCCCCCTCGGCCTTCTCCCCTTCCAGGTCGGCCTCCTCCAGGGTGAGGCCGCACACCCGGCAGCACAGGGGGAAGAGGAGGACGGGCAGCGGGGCGGAGGGAGACCCGAGGCCTCCTAACGTCTGGAGGTAACCCGAGTCCTGGGACACTCGTAGGGTCAGGTCTGACATGACTGCAGGAGGAAGACACAACATTTAAAATGTGTTTTCTTCAAATTAAATCGGGTTTTTCTTCTGACTCAGAAAATATCCGATCTGATCTTTCAAACTCTACTTTGCATTTTCTTTCTTTTAACCCTGAAAAGCGTTAGAAAACCCCACTAAGAATAGTCCTCGAAGTGACACGCTGCAGGTTTTTACTGATAATAAGAAACTTATCTCAAACTTCCTCTTTTTACTTATAAACTTTAAATCTAAAAAACTCCCTGCTGGTTCTGTTTTCTTCAGTTTGACTTCCTTACTGACTGACACTTTGTTTGTAAATCAGTTTGAGTCTCGATTCACTCAGTTATTCTCGATAATTAAGATGTAAATTGTCAGGATTTGATTTAAAAATGCAGGTGGATTGACTGGAGGTTCGTGTCAGATCTGTAAGCACTCAACCAGAGAGAACGTCTCTTCCTCATTTTCAACTTCATGGTTCCTCTTTTCTGCTCAGTGCTTCCAAAAATAACCTTTTCCCCTGTGGGCTACAAAAAGGAATTAATAAACCCCCCATGAATCAAGCGTATTTACTTTCCCGCTCAGATATTTTTACTTATTTCATGGATCTTTTAGTCGAACGCTCTTTTGCTTTTGACCACATCTTAGTTCCCCGCTCTTCATGCAAATACAGAATAAACATGTTTCTTACACAAAGAAAGACAGAACTTAATGTAGAGTGTTTGCTGAAGTTATAAGAATCGTCGCATTTAAATCATTTCTATAAATGCAAATGTGAGAAGTTTACAGAATTCCTTCATATCCTCAGAAATCAATGTACATCGTCACTTTGTTTACCAGCTGCTCATGTTCACTCTGATTATTTAATTCTTGTGTATTTCAACAGCAGAAGACAACAAACAAATACGGTGACGGGATCGTTTCATGTCGAATGTTTAAAGATGACAAAACGGAGACCAAACACCAGTTTATGTTGAGGAAAATCAAGCACTTTTCCAGGACCTAAATCATATTCCAAACCTTGAAAACATTAAGGTTAAAATAAAGCCTTTTCCAGACTTTAGAGACACTTGCGAACTGAATATTTTTGGGTTTTGGACTGTTGGTGGAACTAAGATGATGCCTGAATCCACAGAATCAAGACTCAAATTAATTAGTAGTTGCAGCCTTGATTGATTTGAGGAAACTGATGCAAACATCGAGGAGCCGACTGTGTTCATGAAGACACTGGAGAAACTCTGATCTCATTTTAAACTTCACCTCTTCTGTAAAACAACATGTCTTTACTTCAGTGCTCTCATGTGGCGATGAATAAATCTTGTGTGATTTTTTTACCTTCTTCACTTTCAGCGTTCTTTTTCCGCCTCCCTCGTCTTTTCTCCTTCTCCCTCCTCTGCGGCCTCTCCTGCGTGTGCATGCGCTGGTGTCGCCGCAGGTTTCCGAGGGAGCTGCAGGCGTAGCTGCACTGGTGGCAGCGGTACGGCTTCTCCCCGGTGTGGGTGCGGGCGTGGCGCTGCAGGTTGACGAGCTGGGCCGAGGCGTAGGGGCAGACGGGGCAGCGGTACGGCTTCTGGCCGTCGTGGGTCCTCATGTGACGCTTCAGGTGGTTGGAGTAGCGCGAGGTGAAGGCGCACAGCGAGCAGGAGTACAGTTTGGGAGGGAGGTCGCCGGCTCCGTCCGCCTGACTTCTAGGCTTCGTGTCGGAGTCGCTGCCGATGGATCTGTCTGCAAGGTTTGACCCGTTCAGCTGAGAGGAGTCGATGGAGGCTTCGTGCTGGAAGCCGTCCTCACAGGTCTGACAATAAAGCTCCGCCCCCAGGTCGAGGCCCACACCTGTGACAGAGGAAATCACAAACCTCAGCGTCATTAATCCGTCACACCAGTGATCCACTTTAAAGCTCAGTGGAGATCACAAAACGATCAACAAAACATGTCGGGACGTCAGTTTGAGATTTTGTACAACTCACTAAAATTTTCAGATTTGGAAAAGTGCTGTCATAAAATGTTCCTAACACAAAATAAATAAAGTATGTTTTCTAAAGCAAACCCAAGTGAAATGATGCAGCAGTTACCCAGATCGAACCCCGCCCCCAGAGGCGCGTCTCCCAGGAGTTGACCACATCCTCTACAGGAGAGGAAGGCGGGGAAGGTGGAGTCTGTCGGTGCCGACGGGTCGTCCTCGACGCTCAGAGAGAAGACCGTCATACCTGCAGAAGAACGGAAGGAGAAGGTCATTACACATCGCTGCTCTTCTACTCATCTACACTTTCACTGCGTGTGTGCCTGTTTTCATCTTATTAGTAATACATGGAGATTGTTGGTGGCGTTTCCTCTTTTTAACCTAAAATAAACGTGACTATCTGAACATGTTTCATGTCTGAATGGGTCATTTTAATGGGAGTTTTTTGACGTCAGCCTTCTGAAAAAAGCGGCTTCATTAACCTCATCTTGTGGATGTTTTTCAGTACAAGCAAAAACAGATTTTTAAACCTCTGCTCGACTGAATTTCATCATAATGATATTATATGATCATAATCTTCCAAAGTGACGTCTTATTTTGTCCAAACAATAGTCCAAAACTCAAAGTCTCTTCATTTACTGTCAAATCACAAAGAAAAGCAGCAAATCCTCACATTTAAGAAGCTGGAAACAGAAAATGTTGATGTCAACAACCAACTATCTTTGTGGTGCGTTCAGGAACAGCTGGGACAAATCCTACTGACTCTACCTTTAACTTTAATAGTCTTTGAATTATATTATATTAATATGACGTGAGCTTCAGTAGCTTTGACCACAAATGTCCTTCAGAGGGAGACTTTCTACTCTGATACTCTGAGTACATGTCAGAGCCTGTACTCGATTACTTTTACTGGAGGAAAGAAGCTGTATTTTTACTTTTGCCAGAGTCTGTTTTTATACAAGTATCTGAACTTCTCCTGGAGAAGAGTTTTATCTTTTAACATCATTACACAATGCTTTCATTGTGAAAGACTGACTCGTCCATCACCTGACACAATGCTGTAGAGCTGTGAGAGAGACAGAGACAGAGAGAGAGAGACAGAGAGAGAGAGACAGAGAGAGAGAGAGAGAGAGAGACAGACAGACAGACAGAGAGACACAGAGAGAGAGAGACAGACAGACAGAGAGAGAGACAGAGAGAGAGAGACAGAGAGAGACAGAGAGAGACAGAGACAGAGAGAGAGACAGACAGAGAGAGAGTGAGAGACAGAGACACAGAGAGAGAGAGACAGACAGAGAGACAGAGAGAGACAGAGAGACAGACAGAGAGACAGAGAGACAGAGAGAGACAGAGACAGAGAGAGAGACAGACAGAGAGAGAGACAGAGAGACAGAGAGAGAGAGACAGAAAGAGAGAGAGACAGAGACAGAGAGAGAGAGACAGAGAGAGAGACAGAGAGAGAGAGACAGACAGAGACAGAGACAGAGAGAGAGAGACAGACAGAGACAGAGAGACAGAGAGACAGAGACAGACAGACAGAGACAGACAGACAGTTACTAACCGGCCTCTCTCTCCAGCCCCATGATCTCAGAGTCTCCAAACTGCAGCTCTCCGCTCAGCAGGAAGTCGCTCTCCAGGACGAGGCAGCCCGGCTCACACACCACCGCCCCATCCTCCGACTCCACTGGACACACAAACAGTTACTGTGATTAAATGTAAAAAAACTAATCAAATACTCGTCTAAACATCAGAAAAACATGGCGGGCAGCTGCTTTACACAACAGTTTTTACTTTCCTTGAAAAGTAGAGGGAGGTATTTGTCTTTCTAGTGTAACGTGCGTCTGTAGACACAGTTGATAATCAAGATCTGTGCCGAGGAAAAGTAAAAGGAGAAGATGGACGTGAGTGAAGGAGGCGGAGAGGAAGCGAGAGAGTGAAGCGAGCAGAAGACAAGCGAAGGAAACCAGTGAGGATGAGATAAGTGCAGAGGAGGAAGAAGAGTCGAAGGCTGAGTCAGGAAAAGGAAGAGGAGTGAAAGAAGAGAAACACAACGAGAGAACGTGACACTTTCATGACCCTCAATGGCTGTTTGTGACGGTTAATGCAACACAGCAGCAGCGAACACACCGATATCCACTCGTGCTTCATTGAAAGCTCTTTACCAGCACAAAGATGGAGAATTGGTGATATTTAAGGATGAAAACCGCCTCCCACTCTCTGTTATTATGTCATATTTTGACTTTTGTAACATCCCTGGCGCTCAGCTGTCAGCGACTGTAAAATCAGGGCTCAAATCCTGCAGTGTGAACTTATCTCATCTATGAGCCGTGTACAGGTGTGAAAATGTGCTGGGATTAATGTTCCTTCTCTCCGTTCTTTCACACACATTTTGTTATTTTTTTTGCTATTAAAAGCTGAGTGCGTTTTGAAGAAAGACCGTCTGAAACTGAGCACCGCTCTCCTCACGATGATTCACCACGTCTGTGATGAAACACTTTGAACTGAGAGGTTGAAGAAGCTGCTTCCTGGTTTTTTTTCCTCCTTACAGTGCGAATGTCTTTGAATCTTACGGTCACGTGTCACATTGCGACTTACAGAAGCCACCTCGTGTTTGTTTGAGCCGTAGTCAAGACTCTTTCCTTTTTACTGACGTCTCTTGTTTTGGCCTTCAGACGCCTGGTTGGACAGAAGCTCTCCAGGACACTTCAGAAAAACCGGTGAGAGTCAGCGAAGTTCACAAAACGAGATGAGACGAGATGTCCAAACGCAGGGAATGAGAGAAGAGGTCAAACAGGAAGCGAGGGGGGGAAAGACGGGAAGAAGAGGAGGGAGCGTGGGGAGGTCAGCTACGGGTCGACGAAGAGGAAGTGGAGACAGGAAGCAGAGAGGAGGAAGAGAGGAAGTGAACACTCAGGATGAGATAACAAACATGTCCCCGGCCTCTTCCTCTCTCACAGACAATGAGGAAGAGGCCGAGCCTGATGAAGACAATTTGTTAGAGCAGCTTTAAACCTAAAACAGGTAAATTACAGTGTTTTACATGAACAATGACACACAGAGAAGCATTTCCTTGAGCTGGGCTGCTGATGACAGGTCTGTGAAGAGCAGCAGCAGCAGCTCCTGAACATCTGGAACAAGGCAGCTAAACTCACGTTTCACCGGCTGCGGGTTGGATTGTTTCCTCCGCGGCATCTTCGCCCCTCGTCCCCGCGGATCCTGCTCTGTTTGCGGGGCGACACCGCACACACAGCGGGCTCGAGTCCGTCCGACCGTCCGTCAGCCAGCCAGGCAGCCAGCTAACTGCATGTCATCATCATCACCTCCTTCCTCTTCCTCTTCCTCCGACGGACAGCGGCGGCGTCATCACGAGCAGCTGATCAACACAGTTTGATTAGTTAAATTAAACCGGCTTTAAACAAACCACACACGTATTCACAGGTTAAAACTGCCACTTTAAAGTTAGCTAACACCGCGCGACTCGTTCTTTGTTATTGTTCCGCAGTAAATAGACGGAGCCATCTTGTTAGCCACCTAGCTAGCTGCCCAACTTCAGCGTGACAAATTAATCCGTTTAAACTACGAACTGGGGATAAAACCCGCGTCCGTGCGCGTCCCGGCGCTGATGAACCTACCTGCGACAAATCCACAAATATAAAGCCGTCGACAAAACGTCGCTGACTGTTTGAGAACCAGTCTTTTGTTGCTGAACGCACAACACCGCTGCTCAGGTTCGCCGGGTCCGGGCTCCGCGTGACGTCACTGACAGGCGCAGAGGGTTGTGGGGATTGTAGTCCTTTGTTTGTCTTTTACTGTTTTTATCTTTTACTCGAGGTTTGTTTCACTTTTTAAATGAATCTTTTTCCAGTTCATAATTTTGATTGAAGAGAACTGTAAATAAAATTAAAAAAAACAAAACAAAAACAAAAAGATTTGTAGTCCTTATACGTGTTTACAGTTTACATAATGTCCTGTAGGCTACATAAAATTCTGATTTAGGAGAGATTTAAATAAAATGTTTTTTTTGCAGTAAAATTGTATAATCTCGTTTGTATTTTTTCTTCTCGTTATTTATTTAGATATACACATATACTGTATATAACATAATAGGCATCCATACGTTTTTTACTACCGTCCATGCTGACCGTGTAGACCTCAGCCGACTGTTTATTCATAAATTACATCTAATTATTATGGGCTTCCATATTATAATGGTCCAGAATATCTTTACTTTTACTCAAGTATGACTTTTGGGTACTTTTTACTAAAAAAAACAACAAAAAACATAAAAATATAATCCTGTGTCTATGCAGAGGTACCTGAGAAAAAACTTACATGAAACAAAAATCTGTGAGGCTCCTTTAATATCATGAAATTCAATAATAAATATACACAAATGGTGATTATCAGCCTGTGAAGTTACATTAACTAGAAAATATATCAGTCAACAAAAATGCCACATCATTGTGTTTATTTTCTAGATGATACTTTATATTGATACTCATCACAATGTATGGTGTCCCACAAGGCTCTATCCTGGTTCCACTACTTTTCTGTATATGTTACCATGTTAATATGATCTGCAAGCTACTCAAATTTCTATTTTGTGCCAAATCACAAGTTCATCATGGACTCAAACTCGTCAATCCTCAGCCTGGTGTTTCCTCTTCGGATCTTCCTGTAGGACACACTTTTGTACTTGGATGCATCCTTGTTCTTGTCGTCCGCTGCCTCCTCCTTGCCGTTCATCTTGTGTGAGTTTTCACCTCCCTCCTCTTTGCCGCCGTTGTCCTCCTTCGCTTCGCTGGTTGAGTTCTGGGTCGGACCGGGCTCGTCGCTTCCTGGTCCGGCCCTTAACGGCGACTGAGCAGCTGCATCCATCAACGTCGCTTTCTCCTCTGACCTGCAACCTGAGGCTTGTAGATCTGGAGGTGGAAATACCAAGTGTGACTTTTTTGTTTCATTAAAATGTTTTCTAAAGGTTATTGGCTCTGTAGAGTTTTTTCTTTCATCATTTGCTTCTGATTATTGAGCGAGTGTCATCTTTGTGGAATTTTAATTAGATTTTAATGAATGAATTAACTCCACTGTGGGTAATTGTGTTCCAGCCAATCATCGCTGCAGTTACGTAAGCTCCTCTCTGCACTGCAAACAACTTTCAGAAGGACACTGAAGCTCTTACAGCAACAAATAACTTCAGGAGGTTTTAGAGCTGCAGCAGCTTTTTGCTCTCGTGCATATACGTTAAAGTTATGTGAGAGCCAGAGGCAGCTGAGCTCCTATGAAAGCAGCAAAATACTCATTAACACATTACCAACAACCATTACTGTAATCACAAATAATGCATTTCTTAATGTTATGAGTATTATTGATGTTAATGATACAAATAAGCTGAAAGAAACATGTTTAACCTGATCACCACACAGAGGAGGAGGATGTTATGGGAGCTCATTTCTGACAGTTAAAGACCAAAAATTATGAAAACTTTGATTAATTAAAAAAAATTCTCATGGTCAATGTCGTGACATGAAAACATTTTGACCTTTTAGCTCATAATTTTGACTTTTTCTTTCATAATTCTGATTTTATACATCATTATTATGACTTACTATTGGAATATTTCTTCATCAAGCTTAGTTATTGAGCTAGTTAGCTCAGTTAGCCGTGCAGCTCATGCTCAGGCTAGCTGGTTAGCATGCTAACATAACACATAGACACAATGACCCAAAACAGTCATTTCTTTATGTTGTGTTGATCATTTGTTAATTTTTTTCAGGTTTTCATCTAAAATCATATACAGGCTAATGCAGCTTTAAAGGAACAGTTCACCCTTTAAGGCTCACAGCTTCAGTTTTTTTTACAGTGCAGTATGAGCACACTTCAGAAACAGACAAACTCAGGAGCACTTTGAGATTCTGGTTACCTGTCTGTAGATCAGCTGTAATATCTCGACCGTCGTCCTCAGCCGCTTCACCTGGAGCAGGAAGTGATGCCAGCGACGCCTCAGCCTCCAGACTCTGCACCTCCACCTGTGTGTGATCCCTCAGGAGGAGACGAGCGTCCACAGTCTGCAGATTTGTGTCTATGGGAGGAGCAGCTTGGGTTGAAGCTGCCTCCGGCTCTTTGTCGCTGCTCGGTGATGTGAGACAAACGTCCTTGTTGTGTTTGTTGGCAGCGCCCGAGTCTTTCTCTTCATCTGCGACGACTCTGAGAGCTTCACTTCCTGTTTCTGCCTCATCATGACTCAGCGGTTCACACACTTCAGACTCCTGTGCACCTGATGAAGGTGCTGATTTCTGGGACTCTGATTGGATGAGCTGATTTATCAGCTCCTTGTTTGGTTCACACCTTTCTTCTTCTGCATTTTCTTCTCTGTCTCCTTCATCAATCTGTTCTTGTTCGTCTTTCTCTCCCTCCTTTTCTTCTTTGTCCTCCGTCTTTTCTGCTTCTCCATTAATCTTTTGCTCTTGTTCTTCTCTATCCGCCTCTTTTTTGTCTTTGTCCTCCATCTTTTCTTCATTTTCATTACTCTTTTCTTCTTTGTCCTCCAGCTTTTCTTTTTCTTCCTCCATCTTTTCCTCAGTCTCCTCTATCTTGTCTTCTTCCTCTAACTTGTCCTCCATCTTTTCTTCTTTGACCTCCATCTTTTCTTTTTCCTCTAACTCGGCTTCCATCTTTTCTTCTCTTTCCTCCATCTTTTCTTTTTCCTCTAACTTGTCCTCCATCTTTTCTTCTCCTTCCTCCATCTTTTCTTCTTTGTCCTCCATCTTTTCTTTTTCTTCCTCCATCTTTTCCTCAGTCTCCTCCATTTTGTCTTCTTCCTCTAACTTGTCCTCCATCTTTTCTTCTCTTTCCTCCACCTTTTTTTCTTTGATCTCCATCTTTTCTTTTTCTTCCTCCAACTTTTCTTCCATCTCCTCTGTACTTTCCTCGTTTTCCTCCAACTTGTCCTCTGTCTTTTCTTCTCTTTCATTACTCTTTCGTTCTTTGGTTGCTGCCTCATTTTCTACTTCGTCCTCCATCTTTTCTTTGTTGTCCTCCATCTTTTCTTCTTCACGCTCACTCTGTTGCTCTCGTTCTTCTTTATCTGCCTCCTTTTCTTCTTTCTCAACGGGACGTTCTTCATCTACCTCTTCCTCCTCCTTTTCTTTCTCTTTTCTTTCATCCTCTCTTCTCTTCCTCACAGTCTCCTTTTCTTCTTCTTCTTCTTCCTTCACCTCTGATTGTTCTTTTCTCTCTTCGTCCTCCTCTTCCTCAGGACTCTTCTCTATAACCTCCTTTTCTTCTTCTTCTTCTTCTTGAGTCTTCAGCTCCTCATCTCTCTCTCCATCTTTTGCTTCTTTCTCAGAGTCATCCTCTTCCTCCTTTTCTTCATCGGCACTTCCATCTTTTATAATCTCCTTTTCTTCTTTCCCCATCGCGTCTGTTTCCTCCTTGTTTATTTGTTCTTTATTCTCCATCTCTTCTTCATCCTGTCTTACAGTCACTTTCTCTTCTTCCTCAGTCTTGTCCTCTTCCTCCCTTTGTTCTTTCTCTCGCTCTTCATCCTCTTCTTCCACCTTTTCTTCTTCTATCTTTGCCTCTCCTTGCTCTTCTTCCACCTCCTTTTCCTCCACTTCCTCCTCCTCCACGTCTGCCTTTTCTTCTTTCTCACCTTCAGTCTCCTCCTCTTCATCCTCCACTTCCTCTTTTGTCCTTGTTTTCTCAATTTCAACATCTCCATCACTCGTACCTTCTTTCTGCACTTCTTCTTCGTCTTCTCCTTGTTGCAGCTCCTCATCCTCTTGCTTTCTGTCTTCCTCCATCGTTTCTTCTTCTGCCTTTTTGTCGTCTGCTTCTTGTCTCTGCTCGCCTGATTTAGTCCCTTCAGCCTCTCTTTTGCCTTCAGAGAACATCGGCTCCATCGTGTCCTCTAACGACAGAATATCTCCAAACAGCCCGACTGCCTGAATAACCCGCGACACTATCGAGTTTTCCTCCAGGTCCAGGCTGTCCAACATGTCTTCAGTCGTCCACCAGCTCGCCATGATGTTGGAAATGAGAGAAAACTGTTGTTGAGGAACGTGTTCACAACCACTCGTCCATGTTATGAAAGCATTCACACTCAGTCAGAAAGGATTTGATTAATGCCGACTGGCAGACACACAGCACACGTCGTTTCCCAATCCACAGTCTGGTGACCCGAAGGCCACGTTTTCAGCCTCGGGTTTGTAATACTTTAATCTGTCAGGTGTGAGCTGTCGCCTTCACTCCACTCTTAAAATTAAAGTGCACATTTTTGTTTTGTGGAAGAAGAAGTCAGAGTCTCACTGAAAGTAAAAGAAGCAGTATCATGTAAAAAATACTCTGTTGGGAGTGAAAGTCCTTGTTTTAAACGTATACTCATGTAAAGACATATCACCAGCGAAAGCCACTTAAAGTATTAAAAGTAAAAGTACTCATAATGAGATGATTAGCAGAGTTGGTCCGGCCCAGTAACGGGCCTGAATTATGGTCCAGAGGGGTCCAGAACCATGACACAGGCCTGTTAGGCAAGTTGCTTCCAAAATGTAATGCATTACATACTACTAGTTACTTTCATTTGAAAGTAACGAGAGTCTTTACAATATTACTGTCTGTGTACAGTAATCCATTACTGATTACACTACTGCTGTTTACTTTTCACAAAAAACTACAGTAGTAGTAATAACAACAATAAGCATCAACCTTTAAAAATAAACATATAAGAACAACAAAACAACCAACCAACCAACTTATCAACCAACCAGCAGACAAATAAACAAACCAACCAACAAAACAATCAACTATCCAACCAAAATTGTCATTCAGGAACATTGCTCCAGAGGTTGGACTGATCTGCTGAAGTGATAAAAATTGGTGAAAATGTAAATGGTTAAAAAAAAGTCAGACAGAAACAAGTCAAAATTGTTCTTAAAATGAAATAAGATATCAGCAACTATTTATTAACTGTTTGTTACAAAATAGCAGAATGTTATTATGAAATCATATCGGAGTTATTTGTGAAAACATCTTGAGGTCATTATTGTGATAATTTGAGGTTATTTTCATAGAAGTTTGATGAAAATGTTGCCTGATAATTACCAACTACCTCACTCTTCTTTCAGCTGAAGATCAACATTCCCGTAGTGGTTTATCCAGCCGTGGTATGTAAAGCTTCACAATAAGCTGCAGTGAGTGTTAAAGTCTCACATGTATGGGTGTTGTGTAAACAGGTACACAGCTATGTTAGTTATATAATTATTAGTTAGTCAAATCTCAACATATCAACAGCACTGCTGCCACTGTCCACTAGATGGTGGTGTAAGTTTTTATTAGAGCGACTTGGATTTGCACAAATCAACACAAACCGCCTGTTTCTGAGAACAAAACAGTCTTTCACAACCAAATTTAACAGAATTATGAGACACTTTTCCAGGAAACGCTCCTTTCGGCTTGTTTTACAGGACAAATAAAAGGAATTGTGATTTAAGATCTCTTCAGCTGCTGCATGCAGAAATATTGCACAAAACAAGTAAACACAAGTTGAACCATGGTTGGATCCAACTCTGCCTGGGTTTGCAATGCAGAAAAGAAGGAAAGATCAATTCAAATTTATCCTTAAACATCATATTCCAGCTCATTTCCTACATTACCCTATGATTTTATGTACTTTAGATATAATCTGAGCTGTAGACACACATCAAGGGCCTCCTGCCACTAGGGGCCCCAGACAGATGGGAAAAGAACATCAACTGCCTCCATGAATTATTCTTTAAAATAAATATATTTTAAATTATTTAAAACATTAAACAACAAACAAAATCTCCGGCTCTGATGTGCAGGAAACAGTTAACAGTGGCTTCGCTTACTCAAAAGTCAGTTTTCCATTTAAATATTTAAATCTGAACCAGTAAAGACACAAATTAATTGTAAAATGGACATACAACATATAAAATGTGTAATAAACATAACTATTATTTTCTTGTAAATATGTCTAATCTCTTGTCTGTATAGACAGTCAATCGATAATATAAAATATATACCTGTTTACCAAATATCAACAAGTATCATTAAAATGGTAGATTTATAATTAATTCACCTTTAGTTAATAGTTATTTCACCATTAACAAACAATGAAATGCTTTATCTACAATTATTTAAGCAATTTTTAAATGTCAAGTCATGTTTATAAACCTTTGTAAATGTTCATAAATACTGTGTAGTTCATCTTCAAACATTATATTATATGTATAATATATAATATTTTATTATATATTATCTATAAACATTATTTGAATGGTCAGTATAAAGGAAATACATTGCAGCTGTTTGTTAGCAGTTAAATAATTATTAACATAAGTTTAATATAAATCTACCATTTATAAATGATGCTTATTATAAAGTGTTATGACTTTATATAGACATGATTATAAATTGTAATAAAAACAATATAATATAATATAAATGTAAAAACACATTATTCTCCTGCAACATATTTAGCTCTTGGAGATATTTGCTTAAGTGATTATTTTCTCCATATATATGAAATAAGCAAACACGTCATCATTTTTCAGAACATTTATTGCAATAATAAAATAATATAACAGTACAAATGGGATTTGATTCATTTTTCAGGAGTTTCACGTCATCTTTTATGAAAATAGGCGTTAAATAATGTGTTAAAATCAATATTACATTCAACAATGGTGCAACCAAAACCTTAAACCTACTTTTATTTAAAGTCTTTATTAATAACGAGGCTCTAAACAATCATCCGTATAAAGCTTTTGATGCATGATGAGGCAAAAGTGCTTTTTCTCCCCACTGATACTGATAAAAACTGGCTTTGTTTCTCGATTATCGACATCTACGATTAAAAAAATGTGATATCTACCTTTACAAAAGATGTTACTTTTTATGAATTTATTCTCAACTCTTATTTTCTGCATCAGTAGTTTCCTCTAAGATTCGCTCCTGCTCTGTGATTTCGCCTCCTGCTGCGCCCTCCACGCCACCAGCACCTCGTCGTCTTCGGCCTCAGCGGCGGCCCGAGCTCTGATCCTCTGCCTGGTTTGGGCGATGAACGTCGCGATGTCATCCTCCTCCTCGTTGGCTTCCTCCCTCCTGCTCCTCCTCCCCTCCGTCTCGCTGCTTTCATATCGTGAATGATAAGCGGACTTTCTCTTCGTAGAGAGGTCGGCGTAGCTCTCAGTTGCCTCGTCCCTGTCGGCGTAAGCGCCGTACGATCTCCCTGCCCGGCTGTGGAACCCGTTGCAGGAATATTCAGCGTCTTCGCTCGTTAGATCCTCGTGCAACCTCGATCTGTATCTAGAGGTGACGCCGTAAGATTCCTCTTCTTCTTCATCAACAGCGTACGAGGCCCTGCGGCTTGAAAAGTCGAACTCGGAAGCGGAAGCATCAAGATCGTCGTAGGGATCCTCAGCTTCGGCTCCAGAGGCCGGTTTCCTCGGAGGAGGCCTGACGCTTTTCAGCCAGTCGTCGATGCTGGTGTCCTTATCTTTCTCCAAGGCAGGGTTGAGGTTCAGGCACCCAGAGAGGCCATAAGTCCTCGCTGGTTTCTCCTTTTTCTTTGTCTCCTCAAGAAACTCCTCCTCTTTCTTCTTCCTCTCCTCCTCCTCATCCTCGTCCTCCTTCGGTTTCTTTTTCTTGTAGAGGGTGCTGCGCTTGTTGTCTTCCAGGATCTTCTTCTTTTCATAAGTGGCCATCTTGCCCCTCATCTCGGACTTGATCTCCTTGTCCATGGCGTCCAGTTTACCCATGTCGACCTGGTCTTGGAAGAGGCTGAAAAGAGGCACGCTGGTGGTGGTGATCTTGTTCTTCCTTGAACCCAGGGTGGAGTCAAGGGTGGAGCCCAGAGCCGAGCCTCTTCCAGTGAGACCAGAGATGCTGCTCGACCCGCCACCTGAGAGGACTGACGCTGCCCTGCCACGACCCTGAGACAGGGCACTGGAATAGGAGGCGCCGCTCAACAAGGACGCTTTGTCATCGTCCATGCCGCGACCTGAAAACACGCTCGCTGCACCGCCATAGCTGAGCTCTGAACCAGCACGTGACGGAGGAGGCAGGCTCATCTCGCTTTGCTTCTGTTTGATCGTTTCGGAGACGACGTTAGCGATCCAGTTTTGGATGCTGGAGAGATTTACCATCGGTTCGCCTCCGGGACCCTGGACAGTAGGAACTGGGAGGATGGGAGGAACTGGAGGGTTGACTTGGACTGAAGATTGCGCTGATCTCATGCTGCGAGGCTGTGAAACTGAGGATATGACAGACGACCTGCCGCTCAGCATGGACATGTTGTCATCGTTGGCGACGCTCGGCACTCCATTCACTCCAGCTCCAGCCCAGAAGGCGGACAGAGGTATCGTCCCTCCGCTGACGCAGCTTTCGTTCTCCCAGCCACACATGGACTGACTCTCCTCTAAATTTTTCTTTGAACGCTCCAGGATCTCCTCACGTCTTTGCCTCCTTTTGATCGCTGCAGAGTCCTCGCCCCGACTCATCTCCAAAATCTCATCCTTGTTCTCCTCTCCAAAACGCTTCTGCTGCCTGAGCTTCCACGACTGATACGCCGTCAGGTTGACATCTTTGAATGCTGGCGTCTTCGCTTCTCCTTCGCCGTCACCACACTCTCCATCTCCGACAGAACTTTTCTCTCCGTCTTCTCGATCTTTCTTGTTCCAGCCGAACTGGATCCTCTTGATGCGCCAACGCTCCAGAGGCGTCATCTTCTCCTTGTTCTTCTGGCAGAAGTTGTACATGGAGGTGGTGTCAGAGAGGAGGCTCTCCATCTCATCATCAATGTTCTTTTTCTGTCCTTCGCCACCTTCTGTTGCGGTGCTCTCGCTGCCTTCGTCGTCCTGTTTCTTGCGGTAGCGAGTGGCAGCTTGTTCCTCAATCTCTCTCAAGCGCTGCTTCCAAAGATCAGAGTAACTCGTGCAGCTGGAGGTGGACATCGCGTCTGAGGGGGGACGTCTGTTGCGACGCTTCAGTCGCTCTTTCACAGCTCGGACGTCCTCGCTGGTGACACTGTCCACATCGGTGTCTTCCTTCGTCTTCTTTGGTCGACCCTCGGCGAGAGATTCTACATCCTCACCGTCGCTGTTCAGCTGCTTCTCCCACCAGTCATCGTCCTGATATTTCTCGTTCCTCCGCTGCCACTCGCGGATCATGCTGTCGAGACCGTCATCTTCGTCGCCATCTTCTCTGCGCTCCTGCTCGAGGAGAATCTCTTCCTGATTGTGGGCCGGTCCCTGATTGTCCCGTCGGTTCTGCGCTCCAATCACGCCGCTCTTGAGCGCCGCAGCAGCTGCTGAAGAGGCGATGCTGCTCATCACGCTTTGTCCATCCTCCTCCTCCTCCATCATGATGGACTGTGCTTTCACCCCAATCATACTCTGCTCTTCCTCTTTATCAGTATCATCATCATCATCATCTTCATCCCCGCCCTCGCCGAAGATGCGAGCACGTGCGCGTGCATCGATAACAGAGCACTGGCTGAGCGTATCATCATCGTCGTCGCGTTCCTCCATCAGGCTCTCGTTGAGCTCTCGCAGCTGCTTCAGGAAGCCTTCGTTGGGGTTGATGGGGCGCTTTTTCCTCATGGACGTCAGCGCCTCCATGATGGCCATGTGCTGGAAGATCATCAGGTAGGACGCCACCAGGACAGCAGAGCGACTGACGCCCATCATGGAAACCACAAGAACCTTTCCTGCAATGATAAACAAAACAGTGATTTTAGCCCGAGTGAGTCCAATAAAGGGATTTATAGTAATTTCATTAATTTACACAAACACATCAACAAATATTCAGAAGTCTGGAGACTTCAGACGTCATTATATAACTACGACCCTCGATCCCATTATTGTACCACTGATACCAGCAGTTAAACCATTTAAACTTTTATCTCATCATTTTTATAACCTTTTTTCTCATTATTATGACTTTGAATGTCATATCTAGTTTTTATCTCATATTTATGAGTTTTTATCTCATATTTATGACTTTTATCCTCGCAATATCATCAAAATGTATTTAAAAAAACCCTCATTAACTGTGTGTTTACAGCTACTTTAAAGTGTTAAAATCCATTTCTTAAATGTTTATAACCGGACGTTAAATGCTAAATATGGGGGTTTGAAGTAAAGTGATTAATTTAAATTGTCCGGCTCTTGTTGCAGTTGAAATATTCTCCGTAGTCAGGAAGCGAAACTCTCAATGAAAGTTAAAAATAAAATTAAATAAAAATGTACATTTGATTACATCATTAGTGAAAACATGTGGGAATGACTTAAATCTCATGATCGTCTGTTAGGAAAACAGTAAAAACAGTTGATTTGTGCTGATCAAATATAAATGACATGTGGCTTTAAGAATTTCATTACACAAGGCGATGAGACTCGCTGCTGATGCCCGCTGGCATCGCTTCATGAATCAGCTGCAGTTTGGATGAACGAGAGACGATCAACACTGCGACTGTTACATGATCTTCTTCCAGGAACACAGATTCACTCTGTGTGTCCATAAAACTCTTCTCAGAAACTGTGATGTTGTGTAAGTGCGGAGACGTTTTCCCGCGAGGAAGTGCGATGGTGTCTTTCTACTGTGTCGCCGTCGACCCCCGGGGGACATGTGGATGAAAAATGTGCTTTTAGCTCCGTAATGAAAGAGTTGTCCATTGTGTCTGTTTAGTCAACAGATAAATAACGACAGGGCAGAAACACCACAGGACACCAGAGTACACAAAGAAATCTCTCATTTCATAATTTTATGAGTTTTCTTAGAGATTGAGGTGGAAACTTACATCAGAAGAAATCAAGAATCATAATATTGGAATCGATGATCTAAAGCTTTCATCACGAGCCCAAAGTCAAATAACACAGAAGGTCCGCAGGTCTTTAAATTCAAAGAGGAAGTGCCCTCAAAAACTTTCATCGAACGCTTTTAGCTCAGCAGCTACAGTGAAGCTTTTCTGGGCTTCTGAAACTTAATTACAGCGGAGGAGCTTTATGGAGCCATTTTATTTTTTAAATTTTGGTTGTCTCCAGCTGCTTCAGCTGTTTCGGGTAATGCTACAACGCTGTGTTGCTGTGAAGCTCCAGAAATGTTTTGTGGACTACGAAACTTCTCCCCAAATGGAAGCTTTCTTTAACATAATGGAGACTAAACTCACTCATGAGGACCGACAACACAAAACGTTTCTCACCCTTGTGCGTCAGCAGAGCCTCGTCCAAGAATTCGGCGGTGGAACGAAAGTGAACGGAGATGTCGGCGTCGGGGAAGTCGTCCACCTCGATGCCCATGTACCGGATGTTCATGCCGGTGTAGAAAGACTCGCCCGTGTAGACGCCCGTGCCGTGGGCGGTGTTGAGGATGTGGGTGATGCCCATTCGCTTCAGACGAGCCTTGTTGACCGCCACAGATCTGAAGAAGAGACTCAAACGTAAACTGACAAGGAAGAGAAAACCTGTATAAACATGGTTTTCTTTACACATCGATGTCCAGACTCACTTCTCGGCTATGAAGATGTTGGGCCACACCTCGTCCACAGGGTTGATGGGAGCCTCCAGCCGGTCCTGCACCATGGCCCTCTGGATGTCCAGCACACAGGGGGTGTTGTAGGGGCTGCGGTCATCGATCATGTCCCTGACCCGGTTGTAGAGGTCTTCAACCATCAGCTGCTCGGCGGTTTCCAGCATGGACTCCGGGACGGACTCGGCACGCACGCTGCGAGGCGGCAGCTCTGAGGGGGGAAGCAGATCAACGATTATGATCGACTTGGAAAGATTTAGTTGCTGCTATCCGAGCTAGCGACCTTCACGCTGAAAATGGCATGTTACCCTAACCTGGCGGCTACAAGCTAGCAGCTATTAGACTTATTATATCAGACTTGGATCACAGCAGACGAGCTGTTTGGAGTCATTTGATGTTTTTATGGTTGTTTTTTCCATTTTAAATCAAGTCTCCAGCTGCTCAGTTGTTTCACTGTGAAGCTCCAGAAATGTTTTGTGGACTACGAGACTTCACCTGACTTTATATCATCAGGAGGAGATGATGACTGAATCTGACTTTTTGGGTGAACTGCTCCTTCAAACCCCACAAAGAAGAGCTCATCTTCCCTGGGTTACTCTCTGATATTAAAGCGGACTTTACAACAATCACTTCATTAATGCAGCTGTCACGGCCGTATCGTCCGCCCTGCGGATGAAACATACATCGTCCATTAAGCTGCTGTTAATGTAATGTGAGAGGAGAAGTGGGATACAGGAGCAGATCTTTGTCATACCAGCTCATTTCCTCAATCAGCACGACTCAAGAGCATCTCTGTCTGCGGTAATGAGCCGAGGGAATGAAATGCCGACTCTCAGTAATTGGAGATTATTCTGCCAAATTAGAGCCGTTGAATGTGGACTTAGAGCTCATTATTCCAAATGCTGAAGCGCTGAAGAGAAGTCTGGTCTCCGCTGAGTCGTCCATCAGGAGACATGAAGCCTCAACATTCTCAATTTCAGACAAAACTTATGTGACTTTAGAAAATTCAGTTTTCTTGCATCTGTTCATCAGTAGAGAGAAAATGAGCCGGTGAAGGTTTTACCCATCTAAACAAAACCTTCACAGCTTCTCCAGTGAAAGATCTGCTCCTTTCTTTCTTGGTCTGACGATCAGTTAAACAAATCAAACAGTTTGAGGACGGATCTGAGGGATATCTGACATTATATTCAACCTGTTAGAGAGTTATTAACTAATTGCTAATAAAAATAACAGCTGCAGATCTAGAATTTAGTCCAATTTCATTTTAAAGATCCCAAAATGGTTCAAGCCCGTCAACTAATGTCATTTAGCGGCAGTAAAATCAGTCAGATAACAGTCCAGACTCTCTCAGGAGAGTCTTTGATCAGGTGCCGACATCATTTTGTCCTTTTTTTTGTTGTTTTAGGAGTCACTGACAGTCGATCCAGTCAGCTGCTGAGGTACGAGGACGTGAGTCAGAGTTTTTAACAAACTTGATTCAAAACAATTTTTCATAGGAATAAACAACATACACACAAAACAAACAGACCTCGAGGCTGACGGACAGGGTCACAAGATGAAGACGTATCGCAGGAAATGCAACTAAACTCATGTGCTACTTAAGTGCAAATTGTATAATGAGTTACAATTAAGAAGCAGTGACCGAGGGGGGATTTTAGACTCCGTGCACACAAACACATCTCAGTGGTGTTTAAGTCCTTCCAGTTGAAGAATGTGGTTACAAAACGACCTATTAGACACAGCCTGATTAAATTAAAAGTATCTGAGAACAGCTACTTTCTCACAATGAACACAAAGACAAACATCTCAGCAGCAACGTTAAGAACATGAAGCTTCGAGAAAGCTGCAACCAACACAGGATCCTCTTCACCTGTCTCACCCTCGTTGATGATCTTCTTGGCGGCGATGGCCGACGAGAGGTGGATGGGCTCCATGAAGATGCTCGCAGCGTCCGAGCCTGAGATCATGGAGAACCTGGACTCTGACGCCATGGAGAAACTGAAAGAGAGAAGGAAGAACAGAAGAAAGAGAGACTTATCAGTTTTAAGCGAGAGACCACTGCTCCAGAAACCAGACATTGCTGCTCAGCAATAGACCACCTTACGAAGCGGCATTTCAACATTTCTAAGTGCCAAACCACTCAATATTTTAAACGAGATGGCCGCCAAGCGAGAGACCACTGTTCGAGAAAGCTTTATAACAAATATTAAGAGTGAAACCATTTAATTTTTTTAATGAAATAGCTGCCAAGCGAGATACCATTGTGCAAGACAGCTTGGAAAGATTTGCAAGAGTGAAACCACTGCATAAATTTAACAAGATGGCTGCCAAGCTAGATACCATTGCTCAAGACAATGTGTCAACACTCTAAAGTGTGAAACCACTGGACATTTTTAATAAGATGGCTGCCAACTGAGAGACGACTGTTTGAGACAGCTTTATAACAATCTTAAGAACGAAACCACTGGATAGTTTTAACAAGACAGCTTCCAAGTGAGAGTGAGATACCATTGCTCAAGACAAAGTGTTAATGCTCTTAAGTGTGAAACCAATGGATATTTGTAACAAAATGGCTGCCAAGTGAGAGACCACTGTTTTAGGGAGCTTTTCAACATGAGTAAGTATGAAACCACTGGATATTTCTAATGAGACGTCGGGACATTTAAACATGAATCTGGTGCGTTTGTGTCTGAAGCCTGTTCAGGTGGTCTCTGACCTGGGGGACGGACAGCGGAGGTAATGAGACTGGATTCCTTGGACGCTCCTCTCCTCCTCCTCCTCTCCGACAGGAACCGTCTGACCACCAGGCTCTCCGCTCTCATTGGTCGACGCCATGGCTCCCAAAGTCCTGCCTTCCTGCTGGGAGAAAGAAAATCACTTGCTGATGTCGGTGAAGGATTTACGATTGGTACTTTTGTAACATGTGGACAACAGAGCTCAATGTAATGCTGCCTATAATTAATATAATTTACACAGCAGGATATTAAAAAAAACGAGACTGAAGACAAAGAAAGAATCCAACAAGAGACAGTTCATCTGAATTCATGCGAAATATTTAAAAAAAATCTATCAAATTGTAGCTTTAGTAGGAGACAAAGAAGTGACAGGAAGTACAAAACAAACAAGTAAAAAACAGGTCTTACAGCAGAAATCTGGGATGCAACAGTTTAGAAATACGACCACGAGAAAGGAGAGAAATGCGTCACAGCTCAGTGAGTCACACTCAGACAGAAAAGCTTCCAGAATCTAAAGGTGATATCTAGAAAATCAATATGATCTAATAACCTGATGACGAGAGGAGGATTTAATGAAACGATGAGCTCCACATACTCTCACAGTGACCTTTTTATCCAAGCTTTGCACAGGAAGCTCAATTCTTTGAGCAAAATTTCGACAAAACGACAAGAAGTTGATCCAAAAACAAGTCGATAGTTTATAGTTTGACGTTCTGGAAATACAGTCCTCTGCTTTCTCTCTGGGCGTTAGCTGACAAGATATGCTAGCATGCTCATGCGTCGTTTGCTGAGTCTGTAAAAACCAACCACTTAAACATCTGATCCTTAGAAATACTCCGACACGTAAAACATCTTCACACTTTTTTCTCCTGTAGAGATCCAACAAGCTTTGGAGATGCTGGATGGCAAATGTCACGCTGACTGTTTCTCACTATTTGAGCTAAGCTAACCTGCTGTGAGAGCGGTATCAGACAGTATAAACTCAGATAAAAACAAGTCACTGTGGTTCAAAGAAACCTTGAAGAAACAAGTTAAATTTGGAGAAATCTGTTTGTCCGCTCGTGTTGTTTGTTCCCAAAATCTAAAATTAAAGTGTTAAAAAATCTGACCAGTGTTGCTGTAAATCTGTGTATGTATAAGGTGTGTGTGTGTGTGTGTGTGTGTGTGTGTGTGTGTGTGTGTGTGTGTGATCTGAGGCCTTCCAGCTCCTCTATATTTAACCCGGGCGACAGCTGCGTCAGAGCCTGTCAGGCCTGAGATCAGCAGCACTGACGGGCCTCACAGCTCCGAGCTTTAAAACACACAAACATCAACACTCATCAGAAGTGAGAAAACTCACAGAAACAGGAGGGCTTTATATAAAACTGTGTGTGTGTGTGTGTGTGTGTGTGTGTGTGTGTGTGTGTGTGTGTGTGTGTGTGTGTGTGTGTGTGTGTGTGTGTGTGTTCTTACCTCGGTGTTGAGGCCGGTCGGTCGCAGTCTGCCGCTGACGGGGGACACACTGACACTAAAGTTAGAGAGAGTCCCTCACCCACCTCCCCCCACCAGGCCTGTGGAGACACCCGACACCAGGGCTGCAGGTAACTGAGTACTTCTACTCGAGTAGAGTGTCTCTGAAGTTATTTTCTTCTGTACTTCCCTTTCTCTATCTTCCTTGTTGGATTTTATCTTCATCTTGTATCTCTTTTTCTTTCTTCCTCCTGTTTTAAAACATTTTGCATCAAATCAAATCTGTATTTTCTTGTAATTCCTTATTTCTCCCTTTTTCCTTCATTATTAAAGTTTATTTGCTTCTTTTCTTCCCATTTCCTTTCTTCATCCCATCTGTCCGACCTTCCTTCTCCTTATTTCTTCACCTTTCCTTGTTTCCTTTTCCTGTTTTAGTTTTTTACTCTTCTTTTTGTCCTTTTTTGACTCATTTTTCCTGCATGAAACATTGAAAACTGCATTTTTAGAAGTAAAGTAAGTCTTATGTTTTCTCTGTGTCGTATGCAGCCTTCCTGATTTTTGTACCTTACTGAACTGAGACATTTAAGATATCATTTGCAACATTTCTGCGTTAAAATGTTTGACCTGTGTGACCTTTGTTCTACATGTTGTTGACTTGTGTACTGACATTATCCCAAATTTCAAACCAGAGAAAGCTACAAGTTACGCTGCGTTTCACAGAATCAGGAAGGAAAACAAAACACGACGGGAATAAAAGTTTTAAAGGTGCCATTTGTAAGAAAAGTTGATTTTTGAGTCTCATTGCACCTTTAAATATTACCTCTACAGTGAACGTTCTGCCCTCATCAGTATTGATCGTAGTCTAACAATCAAGACAGCAGCTCCCATGATGCCACGTCACTTACATCGAGTCTCCGAGTGGCAGAAATTACACACTGTGCATTTAAGGACACATTCGATTTATAAAATAAATGGTAACGGTTACGCAGTCACTTTACTTTTAGTTAAGTTTCTGCCTTTTCAAAGCTGATCTTGTCAGACAGCCACAGAGACAACTTTGTCCCCCGAGCTTGAACGCAGCTCGTGTGTTTATCTACGGTCAGCTGACAATCGTCTCGGCTATTTATAACCTCAGAATGCAGCTAATTTAAGTCACACACTCACCAATGTGAGGTCACTTGGCGTATTGTTTATTTGTAATAGATGACTACAAAATGAAGTCCAGTGAGGTGATGAGCCTCTTAAAGTCTACACATACATTTAGGTGCCATTTAAACATCCACAAGTAGCAACATTAGCCACTGACGCTAGTATTCTCTCTCCCAAAGCCTGATAATAATATTAATTATCCCTCTTTTGAGCGTCCTACATGTAAAAGGAGTTAGCTTTATATATTATTTAAAAAGCCTTTTGATATTGTAACCACGTCTATAAATTTCATGTGTACAAGCAAAACCATAACATGATTTTTAGTTTGTTGTGTATTGTTATGTGGTCACACTGTGGTAAACATGATATACATTTAGTGCAACATACCACAAATTTGACATTTCTTTGAATCCTGCTGTGGCAAGCTTGGAACATGTGGCTTAACATAATGCTAGCTAATCAAGATAATGGTGCTATCAATGCTAACAGGCCTTTTTTGTGGGACACAAACACGCTATTCTTGATCGGTTCTACTTTCTCGGTCTCGTCTTTAAACGTCTAACTCAACCTGTTCACTTTAAGCTGTGAGTATGTTAAAATAATGTGGCTGAAACGTGGATAATCACAGCAACTAAGTTGAGATAAAAAATGCTATCAATGCTAACAGCCATTTTTGGGGGGACAGACTGACCTTTAAGCCAAAGGGGACAATTAGCCATCAGCTAACTAGCAAGAATACAGATTCTTGCTTAGCTCTACTGTCGTGGTCTACGGACAGCTCACTTTGTTTACACTTTTGTGGATGTTAAAATAATGTGGCTAAAACGTGGCTAAGCACAACAAAGTCGGGATAAAAATAAATGCTATCAATGCTAAGACAAAACATAGCATAGAAATACATTATTTTCAACTTTTCATCAATTATAGAAATTCCTTCTAGCCTGAAAGTATTAGTTCAACAAAAGGGGACAGTTAGCCACAAGCTAACGAGCAATAATACAGATTTTTCATCAGTTATACCTTCTTGATCTACTCAAATTGTTTACACGATGTGGTGCGTGTGTAATAAATGATAAACACTTGACACTTTTAGCTGCCTTTTCACGTTTTATTGCATATAATCCAAAGTGCTTTTTTCCGACAGTCCCAAAGTTTCACGTTGAACTGAAACCTTGCTTAGTGGTTTTGTCACAATAAAAGGTGAAAATTTAACAAACACTGAGCTGGTTTTAGACATTTATACTCTTTACTCTTCCTCGCATGAAGGTGTGTAGGAGTAGCATGTCGGCTGGTCGAGGCCATCTGCTGAGAACACAACAGAGTATGAATGGCAAACAATTACTGCTCTGTAAAAGAAAAAAGGCACGTACAGGCACAAAAATAGATAACAGGACGACATCTAACTGCAACAACAATGAGGAAAATACAGTGACGGCACAACAACAGCTGTCTTCCCAATTACAGAGGTGAGGGAAGGAAGTGCTGTGGGCGTACATCAGCATAAGATGACAAGTGTTTTACAGTTAGTGGTCCACTTCTTTCAATATTGCTTTTAAAACAATCCACCTCTGAGCGATTTGATAAACAGGTCACACGGTACAGCTACACACATCATCATGACACTTAAAGACTGACAGTCATATTAAGAATACTTCCAAGGGAGTGAATACACTGAAGGGACATCAACACTGTGGTTACAACACTCCAAAATGATTGTGATGCTAATGGTGAAAAGAAAGCACCCAACTGGTCAAATGCTAGTAGCTCGTCTTTGGTGCTTGGAGATACCACCATTTGTAAGTCTTCTCTTAGGAAGGAAGATGAACTATAACTGTCCACTTTTGAGTACAAGTTGAGAGGTAGGGGACATAAAGATTGTCACTGTCAGGCCACCAGAGGACACTGGGGCAGCTGAATGTGCATAGGGTTGGGGTAAGGGTCCCAGTTCTAGTCCAAACGTTATGGATTTTTCACTTCAGGTTGGAAGCAACTTGGTACCTTAGGCAAAGAGGGTCTAGTTTTTGAGGGTCTTGTTTCAAACTGCGGTTACAGTTTTTCTCAAGAGTCCAAAATATATTGTGATGCCAGGTCAACAGGTCAACAGGTCAACTGCTAATGGCTCGTCTTTGGTGCTTGGAGATACAACCATTTCTACATCTTCTTTCAGGAAGCAAGATATACTGAAACTGTCAAGATTTCCAGTTTCCCGTACAAGTTGAGAAATGGGGAACAAGAAACCACCATGTTAAAAGACTTCAGGCCACCAGAGTACATTGGGGCAGTTGAATCAATGTAGGGTCAGGGTCAGGATCTCCAAGTATAAGAGCAAGTATGGGAGCAAGTTGGTCAGGAGAAGATACACTGATGCCCAACTGCTAACATTAAAAATCAAATACCCAACTGGTCAAATCCTAGTGGTGTGTCTTTGGTCCTTGATGATGTCAACATCAGTGTTGTACTTTTTTTTTGCCAAAAGATGAAGCTGGACATTGATGACCAGGACTGCACCAAACTGCCAGATTTCCAGTTACCAGTACAAGTTGAGACATTGCAAGTATGGTTATGGTCAAGTACCCAACTGGTACTGGTGAAATGATTGGGTATTTGAGCCAACATGTGAAGCTGGAAATCTCCACGTGGGAGAGGCACTACAATTGCCATGGTTTGCAGTTTCCAGTACCAGTTTGAATTTGAGTGTCAGTAGGGTTGGGATCAGGGTTTGGATCTCAGGAAAGTCTGAGACCAAAAATGGTGGATTACACCCTTCAGGTTGGGAGGAAGTTGGAGAAAGAGGTTGAAGAATCTGTCAGTTTTGTTGCAGAGTCCTGTCCCATCTGTCTCGGGATTGTCCAGGACGAGCTGGAGGATGTGGTTAGACTGAGGGATGTCTTGGCTACCTCTCTCAGCCACCATGACTTGGATCCAGCAGAAAATGGACGGCACCAAAGACTAGCCACTGGCAGATGTCCAGTTAATGTGATTACATTAATGTTGGTTTGAGTTACCATTAAAATTCTTATCCTGCCACCTCCTTTTCATGAACACCTCAGAGATCCAAGTACAGGAACAGATCTTCTCATATAAGTTGTGCAAATATTGAGTTTGTTGGCTGAATGTTATATTTTAAGTGCTGGTTCTTTAATCCAAAATACATACCTTCTATTTTCAAAATAAACACCCTCTGAGGTCATTTAGGATCTCTAAAATATATACAATATATACGTTTCGTAATCACGGTCAATTTGTTAAACAGGACTACAACTTTTTAAATATTGGTCCTTGTTTTGAAACTCTTCTGTGCCTGACATGTGAGATATATTGGGAGCAATGGTAGAGATTAAACCTCCTGAGTATGATGGACAGAAATCCACAGATATTCTGAAACGGGAGCTTAAATTCACAGTTTACATCTTCCTGAGGGTGCGAGAGTTACTTCTACTTTTACGAGTTACTACTTCTGAAGCTCCTCAGTCAAATATCGCTCTGTACTGAAGGGTGAGATGGAGATAATGAGACAGATTCAGATTCAGTGCCTTTACATGCAGATTAATATTCCACTCATGTTCAGGATAATCAAATATTACCTTAATGAGTTGGCACAAATATATATATCGTTGGATGTATAATAATGACATTAGCCCGTATAATAAATATGAAAATCGTGTAGAAACTCGAACATGGACAAGAAAAGGAAAACTGCAGAATGTGCAAATAAGCTTTAGGTCTCGTGTGAAACGCTTTATCTCAACAAGAACGAGGTAAGGCTAATATCTGGAGTATTAGTGCATGTAAACACACAAACAGATGGTCCGAATGCTAAATAAAAACAGCAGTTAATCTTTCTCTTGCAGACCCGTCGACATCAAATGGCATTGTCCTGAGAAAGACGTCCTGAATGTGAAGCTTTGCGGAGGAGCAGCATGTGGTAATGTGGTATTTATGTTGCAGTTTGTTCTTGTTTGTTGTATTTAAAGCTGCACAAAGCACCTGCGCACTCCCTCCTTCATTAGTTCCTTGCCCATAAATCATGTGGTGCTTAATTGCAGAAATGTCGGCCCTATCCACACATAAATGTATTTCTAAAAGGAAAGTGTTTTGGCTTTTCATTCACACATAAAGTGTTATAGGTCGCTGAAAACAGAGATTGCAGGTGATCCAACTTCCCATCTAACGTGTCAGTTTTTTGTTGCCACAAATATTCATTTTTTGTCTACAAAAACATGACTTACAGGTGGTCGGACTTCTTGTTTGAAATATCCAATTTTTTTCATCAACACAAACACGGCTTGTAGGGGGCCTGACTTCCTGTCAAAAATATCAGCTTTTTGTTGGCACGAAAACCAAAGTCAAATAAAAAACATCTGTTTCCTGTCAATCAAAACACGGCTCGCATGTGGCCCGACTTCTTGGTAAAACTATCCGGTTTTTGTCGGCACAAAAAGATCTGTTTTTCTCCACAAAGCAACGGTAATGCAAACACGGTTTGCAAATATGTCTACTGCTAACATTTCATCCTGGCGACTGGCCTGTATTTTCTGTAATTAAGCAACCAATCACAAAGTATACAATCTGAATCCATGCACAGTGCACGTGAAGGGCCTTGAGATATGCGTTTCAGGTGTGTTAATATGGATGAAGATTATTACTGAAAAGGTGCTAAAACGCTGGTCTGGACGGAGAACTGCTTCCATAAACACTGTACGTGTGGACAAGGCCTGCTTTTTTTTCAGGTTAATTTCATATTGTGGTTTTTAAAATCAGATCTTGTCACCTGCAGCTTTAACAACAACCGGTTTGGTTCCCTAAAGTACATAACAGTTCCTGGGCAGGTTACCAAAAACAGAAAGAAGTCGACGTCCAGAGGAACATTTACACATACAAAAGAAGAGTTTGTCACTGGAACACAATGCTGTGTATTGCACCGGGAATTGTGTTTCATAGAGTCTGAATTGTTTTTTTGTTTGTCCACAAAAAACAACATCTGTTTGTGACGTGTTTGCAGTGTGAGGTTCGTACTTTTGCTTCTTTTCAAAGCTGACGTACTGCAGGTTCAATTCCTGTTTTTCAGGAAGTCAGTTTCTCACAGCCTCCGTGTTTCAGCACATTCAGCTTTCACAGTATTTGTGTTTTTGTGGATGTCTCTTCTGCTCAGCCTTGGTTGTCAACAGCAGCCGGCAGCAGAGGGTCCGCCGCCTCGTTCCTCTCAGCCTCGGCGCTATCTTTCGTCCGCTTCATCACGTTCTTCCTGGCGTGGTAGTCGGCCAGCTTTTTCTTCTTCTCCTCTGCGTCTAAGTCGACCCTCGGCAGAGGCGGGAACTCCCGGCAGTACGCCGGCGGCAGGCACGGCACCAGATGCACCTCGCCACTTTCATTCATGAGCTGGACGCAGGTGTAGAAATCCTGTGGCGAGCGGTTGGTGTCAGGAACGGGGACGCCATTGGAGAGGCCGGGATGTCCCATCACGCTGTACTCCGTCCCCGGCAGCGACACAATCTCTGGCCTCGGCCACGGGGACGGCATGTCCTGCGCCAGGCCGAAGCCTTCAGGAGTCGAGGAGCAGTAGGGCGACAGGCTCTGCATGTACGACGTTGGGTTTTGGGTCGTGAACTGATGATGGGCGGCCACAGGCGTCAGGACGCACGGAACCATCAAGGCGTCCTTATCTCTGTCTGTCGGGCCGGCCGGGACGCCGCAGGCCCTCGGCGTGGTGAGATAGACGGCGTCTGCGTTGACCTGATCCCAAACCTCCTCAGTGTAGCTCGGAGGTCTGTAGCTGTGGAAGTTACTGAAGTGATGGTTGATCTCGTCCAAGTTCCCCTTCTGAAGGTGGAAGGAAGGGAACAGATAGAAGGACAAACAAAAAGATAAATCAGGACGGTGCAAGAAAAAGGCAAACGAAGGTCAGACAGAAGAGACAGAAGGAAAGTTTAACCAAAAAATGACGAGTAAAGAGAGAAAGAAACCAGTACAGTGTGTAAAAAGAAGGGGAGGAGTAGGAAGAGAGAAAGAGCAGGACAGAACGGAAAGTTAACGAGAGGAAAAGTAGAAAATTCAAATTGAAGAAAATGAGTGCAAGCAAACGAGGAGAAAAGATGAGGAAGAGAAATCAACAGAAGAGGAAGGAGGGAAGAGAAAGTCAAGATCACAGAGGAGAAGGAAGAGAGAAAACAACAAAGAGGGAAATTAATGTATGAAGAGGAAATGAGAGTGTTACCTTCAGGAGCAGCGGGTCGATGCCGATGATCCGCGGCTTTGGAATGGGCGGCAGGAAGTAGTCTTTTATTCTGAAAGTACGAACACAGACGCATTGAAAATGTGGCTAAAGAGGTCATTGCAGTAAAATGTCCCCTGTGACTGTTAAACTGTTTTATATCATTAGATCATTTTGTTGTGGTTTGAGGTTTAAAAATAATCCATAATTCCCCTCAAATGCATCAAACTAAAGTAACGAGCCTGTTTTGAAAGTGTGAGGAGGAGAAAGTTCAGATATTAACTGTGTTTTCTCACCTCTTGCTCTGTGGAAGAACACCGAAGGCGATAATCAGCAGCGCCACGACGCCGACTCCCGACACCAGAATCCTCACCAGCAGTTTACCTGCACGTGTTCAACCACAGACATTTCATTAGTCATCAGTCACCGGGAGCTTTTTGTGGAAAAGATAACAGAACAGCAGCAACAACAAGCTGTGTACCTGCAGGCGGCCTGGCGGGGATGCTCATCTGCAGCGTGTTGCTCCACTCGCTCCACAGGCCGTAGTTGTGCGAGCGGCAGCGAACTCGCACCACGTAGTCGCCGACGGGGAGGCCGAGCAGCTCCACGTGAGGCTCCCGGAGAGGAAGCTTCACCTGAGGACAGCCAATCATTTATATTCATGATGAGCCGGTGTTTGATCACTTCACTGTTCTTTGAGGAGTTTCAAAGAAGTATTATATTTACTTTAGTAATTACACAACTGTAACAAACTGTATTTAAGGGTGACTGTAACTGACAACAGCAAGAATAACGTTCTGTGGCGTCCATCTGAATTCCTGCATTCAAATCTTTACTTTGACCAAAGTAAAAAGAATAAACATCCCAACAATCCTGAAGTATTCAAAGTAAACATTCATCTTTCTGCAGAACGGCTCATTTCAGCAGTGAACAGACGTATTTTCTGGATTTCCGTGCGTTTACCTTCCAGTTGTCGGGCTCGTTGACTCGTCTGTACTGCAGCTCGTACAGCAGCGTGATCCAGCCGTACTGCAGGTCAGAGGGCACCGGGTACGACCAGGACAGCAGCACGTTGTGACCCATCTCGTCCCCGCCGGCGTCCGTCAGCTCGTGGGTCAGGTTCACCGGGGCTTCGGTCTGAACTGTGGACCGCACACACAGAAACATGATGAGAAATGTTCCAGATCAAAAGACATCTTTAAATGTTTCTGCCTCGGGCTCAGCACTCTCAGCGTCTTCCAGCCCACAATGCACTGGGGCTAATCACCTGCTCGCAATATATATCACGAAGATCAGTTGTGAACTTGAGTCGCATGTTTTATGATTATTAATTCATACATGTTAATCAGAATGGTTCAAACACAGCAGGACTCTGGTTGTTAACACGAGATAACGTCCTGTATTATTCATGCGGCAGGAACTTCATTTATTATTCATGTTACGCAGATTTTTATACACATCCACATTTTAAATATTAATCTGTGTATATTCTGATGCAAACTCATGGTGCCACTGTGAAGCTGATACTAATCATCCTTACATAGATCTGTTACTCTCTGAGCCATCAGGCTGAAATTCATCTCATTTCTTCCTCAACAAGATTTAAAGACGAAGTGACATCCAAATGATATTTAAGCACGTTTAAAGAGGATCTTTGAACTGATCATAAGAAAAGAAAAAACTTGTTACAATTAAAGAAATTTCCCAAAAAAAACCTTGGTATAATTTTGCACCAAACTTCATTTAAAAGAATGCAGTTTTTTCTTATTCTTATTTCTAAAACTGTAGTTGCCGCTCTCGTCCCAGTCGTTTCATATGAACACATGAGGAATGTGTTGCAGCGACGTCACATTCAAGTGTAAACGGTCTCTGTCAATGAGCTCATGACCTTCTGTCACGCAGCAGTGTGTTTCATGGCGAGGCCGCCGCCCTGCACCGCGCTGTATCTGCACTCCCTGCAGGGACCAGATAACAGCGACGTCCCTGACATCTGAGACCGACAAAGATTGCTACACAAGTCACATGGACCCACACACAAGGCTTTTTTACACACATGTTAGCTCTGATACATCACACACACGCCTGTGCTTCTTCACATGACACACACACAAACAAAAACACCACACACATACACACACACACACAGCAGCTCAGGAAGTAGAGTCCAGATCTGCAGCGTCGGGATAATAACACACACTGTGTCTCTAATAAATGAGATAAAGAGCTGCAGGAGACTCGCAGAATCACTGCCAAAATAAGAGCATAGTTCAAGTGCATTTATACAATCTCCAACATTTAATTGTTTACAGGTCATAACAAGTGCTTCTACGGAGGACTCAAACTGCCAAAATCAAATTATATATAATAATAAAAAATTATAAATAATAACTTAAAAAAATAGCAACCTCCCCAAAAAATTGACGACCAAAAAGCTTTTTTTTTTTAAATCAACCCCCCACACAATTATGCATAATTCAAAAAAATGTACAACCAAAAAAAAACACAACAAAGCCAACTCCCCCCCGAAAAAACCCCCAAAATAATCAACCATTCTCCCCCATTTAAATAAAATACAAAAAAAACATAAATTTGACTGCCCCACTAACATTTCACCTTCAAAAAAATATAAATAGAATAAAAACTGACAAAAACCCCATAACAATATCAAAAAAACAACAAAAAAACAAACAAAAAAAGAGACCAACCGACTCCCCACCTGTAAAACAAAACAAAACAAAACATAAAACAAATAAAATGTAGCTGACAAAATAAACAAAGGTAATACGTTTGCAAAAAATACAATACAGGGGAAAAGCAAAAGGAAAAAAATCTATACGTAAATTAATAATAAATATATTTTTTGAAAATGATAAATAACTCAAAAACAAAATTTTTAAAATTAAGTCACGCCTTCATTTATTTTTTAACGTTATTTTTGATTTTGGCAGTTTCAGTCCTCCGTATGTTTCAAGTGTTCTGACGATTAAGAAAATCAGATTCTGGTATCTTCCATAAAGTGGTGGCTCGTCGGGATGAATTACTTTTTACTGTTCATACAGTTTTATTACTGTTTGGTACTCGAGTGTTTAACAGTGGCTGCATTAGTTCCTCGCCCACATGGACTTACATAAAACATAACAAAGAACTTCTTGTCTCCGGCCACAAGCAAAGGCAGGTGATCTGCTGGGCTCCGTGAAACCATATATTACATTTTAGTGTTTACAGATTTTTAACGATCATTTTTTCAAACAGATCTGTCTTTATTTGGTTTGGTAAAAATACAGATTAATAATTTATAATAAGAAAAGAGGAAACCTGTGGCATTAGACGATTTGCATGAGACCACTACGGTTTAATTTTGCGCCAAACTTCATTGAAAAAAGTGACGATTTTAGGATCAGAGCAAATAGGTGCTTATGATGTTGCAGCTGTGTGGAAAAAGAAAATCAGTTAAATACGTGATCACAAGAAAAGAAGAAACCTTTGATATTAAAAGAAACTTGCACCAAACCTTGGTTTCATTTTGAACCAAACTTCATTGAAAAAAGTGACGTTTTTGGGATTGGTGCCAAATGTGTGGGTGAAAAAAATCAGATAATAAACTGAATAAATATAATAATTAATCTCCTTTTAGCAGATCTGCTGATATCTTACCGATATCTGCCACGTCCAGGCACTTCTCCTGCGAGGTGTAGTTGGCGTGGGAGGTGACGGCGGTCACGTTCATGCAGTAGATCTTCCACACGGTCGTGTGGCTGATGTCGAAGAAGCAGCTGTTGGAGCCGGCAGTCACGTAGTCTGGACACTCGTGTTTGGGCCCTTTACTGTGAACACGAGAGAGAAGTTATAGAGAATTCCCACCAGATTTATTATTGTTTTAAATCTAATCTCTCGGACGTAAACTCTCTTTTCAACAACTCTTTTATTCCAGGTTGTTATTGTCATTTTTACCACATGATCCCAGATTTACATAAGTGGTCCTCGAACAATCGATGGAGCTGTGGGCGATGCAACGTCGGGTCAAAAGCACAATCCAATTTGTTCTGATTACTGCGGGCAGATTCCCTCCGTGTGTGCAGCCTGGCATCGGCCCGAGGACACGTCAGGCTGCGTTCAGGACTTCATATCGACACGTTGAAAGCTTTACGCTCGAGCGGAGCGCGACAAATCAAACTGGATTATTCACACCATCCAGAAACTTTAGTGGACCTTTAATCTGGGGCTGTTGTTCCTGATAAAGGGGAAGTTTAAGACTTTTAACCAACTGTGTTCAACTTTGTGCCGTTCTTCTTTCAAACTTATCATTTCTTTCTCAGAGCAAATTAGTAAGAAAACAATTTGAAGGATGTGTTTGAGTCATTATTCAAGCTAAAATAATTTAAATTCGATACTTCCCGACTCTCAGATTTGAGGATTTGTGATCTTCCTTCGTCTTGAATTTGAGTAAACTGAATCTGTTTTGGACTCTTGTGTTCTGATGTTTTATAGACCAAACTATTAATGAATAATCAAGAAAACAACATGCAGATGAATTAATAATAAAGTAAATAAAAGTTGCAGCACAAGAGCAAAATGTTTCAGCATTAAGAAACAAACAGACATCTATCAATTATTTATGGTCACATCTTACAGAAGTGTTTAATGTAAGTAATTAAAGATTAATCACATATATTCATACAATGGTTACACTTTATAACAGTCAGTGGAGTAACTACTTGAATATAAGGCGGTAAAAAAAGACGCCATTTCCCTGTGAATTGTCTCAAAAAACAATCAATCAACAAGTACAAGTACCTCAAAACTATACTTAGTACTTGCGTAAAGTGTGTGTGTGTGTGTGTGTGTGTGTGTGTGTGTGTGTGTGTGTGTATATGTGTGTGTGTATATGTGTGTGTGTGTGTGTGTGTGTGTGTGTGTTGTGTATACACACTCTTTGGAGTAGGTGAGGACGTAGGTGACCTGCTCGTCGTCCGTCAGGTTGTCGAGCGGATGCCACCAGCAGGTGAAGACCTCCATGTTGGGCGAGCGGCAGTTATAGATGTGGGGCCTCGTCGTCACGGCAACCTCTTCTGTGAGACGAAGAAAAAAAAAAACTCAGTCGAGGCAGTGTGAGCCCATCACCATGACAACAGCGCTGAATAGTAACGCGATTTCATGCATGTGCAGGTTCACACACACACACACACACGCAGGTGAGAGACTCACGTTTGTGCTGCTGAGACACACACACACACACACACACACACACACACACACACACACACACACACACACACACACACACACACTCTGGTTTGTAACGAGTTGTACAGGAACGTGTTTTTGGGCTCTGCACTTGAGATTTGTTTGTTCTGAATTAGCAAAGAAATAATTACTCAAAGAATAAAGAATGAAGATAAATCTGAGGGGTGGAAAGATGATTTACTTAAAACAAGAAGAAAAAGTACCAACATACGTGGATTGTTTTGAAAGTCGTACAGCAGCACGTAGGCTACAGTGCTGTGGATCACTTGCACTTACAGATCAATTCGGGCTGAGTAATGTGGCTACACTTTAAGATCCCTCAAACATATTTGACAGGACGGTTTCAGTGTAAACGCTTTCATGACCCTGCAGCTGACAGCTTCACGTTACTCTTCATAAAAGTCTTTGTCAGACTTCCAGCTGACTGAATACTCATTTACAGCAAAATAAGGAAAATATCATAAGATATTAATAAACCGAGAGCGTTGATAAGAACCAGAAACATTTCTGACTTAACCCCTGGATATCCATCCGTCCTAAAGAGACAACAGCTGAAATCATCACATGTAATGCAATCCTGCAATAACAGACTTAAGTAGAAAGAACACAAAGTGAACACTTTGTGAACACAAAGAGTAAACAAACCAACTGTAAAGAGACACTAAGCGGCTGTAAAGAGACACTTAGTGGCCGTAGAAAGACACTTGTGGCCGTAAAGAGACACTTAGTAGCCGTAAAGAGACACTTAGCGGCCGTAAAGAGACACTTAGCGGCCGTAAAGAGACACTTAGCGGCCGTAAAGAGACACTTAGCGGCCGTAAAGAGACACTTAGCGGCCGTAAAGAAACACTTAGCAGCCGTAAAGAGACAATTAACAGCCGTAAAGACACACTTAGCGGCCGTAAAGAAACACTTAGCAGCCGTAAAGAGACAATTAACAGCCGTAAAGACACACTTCATGGCCGTTAAGAGACACTAAGAGACCGTAACAAGACAGTTAAGTGATTGCACAGACACTTAACGACCGTAAAAAGAGACACCTAACAAACATAAAAAGCCACTTAAGTGATACTTAACAACCCTAAAAAGACAGAAAAACAAAAAAACACAAAAAACGACCACAAAGAGATGCAAAACACTCACAAGGTGCAAAACAGAGACACAAAAATGACCTCAAAGAGATGCAAAGGTTCAGTGCACACTGGCTCACAGCGTTAATGTGAACATGTGTGATGTGTTGGAAGGAAAATCAAATCCCACCAACAAGAAAACAAACAAACGATTAATGAGGACAGACTAAATAATGGAGAGATAACGAAATGGCCACTCAGTCAGAATATTAGGCCAAACACACACACACACACACACACACACACACACACACACACACACACACACACACACACACACACACACACACACACACACACACACACAGGAACTACAGGTAAAATAATCAATTCTCAACAGTCATCTCTCCTCTCACTCACCTCCACAAAATCCATTTTCTAATGTGATTTGTTTCTGCCTCAAACGCACAAACACACACAAACACACACAAACACACTACTGACTGCAGAGATCCAGACCAGCGGTGGAAAATTGATCAGCGTCTGTAAACGGCAGGAGGTCAGAAGAGTCCTGACCAACAGACCAACACAGATACAGAAACACGTCGTTAGAGGCACAGAAGTGGAAGTGACACTGACCTCTGAACATTTCTGTACAGAAGATTATTTAGTCGTGTTTGTACGAATGGACCGAAACGTCATCCTGCAATAAAGAGCACATTGTTTTCTCCCTGCTAGAAAACTTCCTCTTCTCTGTGAGATCTGCGGCGACATCTGTGTCAATACAGAGACCCTCTGCTGGCTATCATGTAAGAGAAGAAACCTTCAGCGAGGCAGAGAGACATCATGTGCCCTCCACAGATCACAGCAGTGGGAGGTGAGCACTAATCCATGAGAGAATGCATGGAGCCGCAGTCTGAGGGCAGCAGGGGAACAAAGGCCTGTTGTGTATGTTCTAAGGAGATCAGAGAGCCACGCTGCAGGAACTTTCTCGTCAACAACCTCCACTTCTCAGAAATAAAGCAAGAAAAGGCGCAAGCTGCGCACTAATAAAGCTCGACTAATTCATACCTGCGGCAAATGAGACTGGCCTGAGTGTAATTACTGCAGACGCTGCACAGAGTCCGTAGAGCTGCTGAGTTCATTTTCACAGAGAGTCAAGTCAGGGTTTAATTGCATCAAGGCGCCAAGAGGACACAGTCTAACAGGAGGGAGGGAAGTTCTCATGTTTATCTCAATCATTTAACTCCAAACGGACTAAAAAGGGGATATTTAGTCGTCTTTATTAGGAACCACATCGTAGTTTTAAAATGGTTCCCTCCATGGATTGATTACTGAATGGGCCTCTGAAGTGAACAGTCAATCAAAGGACTTCAAACAAACAGACCTAAAACAACCACAAAGGGATGCAAAGATACGCAAACTCACCACAAACAGAAGCAAAACATCTATAAAGAGACACAAAACAACTACACTACACTACAGTGACATGCAGACTACAAAGAGACGCAAACAGACAACAAAGAGATGAAAAGCGACTACAAAGACATTCTAAGCAAACAGAAAGACGCTTACGGCTTCAAAAACACTACAATAAGATGCAAAACGACTAGAAAGAGATACAAAACACATCATAGAAACACAAACCAACTGCAAAGAGATGCAAAACTACCAAGAGACACAAAGACATTAAAAACAACCACAGAGATACAAAACAACTACTAGGAAGCTGCAAAATAACAACAGAGAGAGAAACAACTACAAAAATGACATGAACAGATATTAAACTGGACCACTGTGTGTTTTTTTATGCGGTGATTATCAGCAAAGGCCAAGTGAGGTTGACATCTGGAAGTGGTTTTGAACACGATGGCGACTGCAGATTTAATTTCCTCAGCTTCAAAATAAATCTGTATATTTTCTGTCCTTTTAGAGGCCACATGGATCCAGTCTTCCCCTCGAAACTAAACATTTTCTGACAAAATAATACAGGATATTTATTAAGTTTAAAAATCTGTGACGGTTTTGTTGTTTGTGTTGTCCACTTTTCTGTTTCACAAATAGGATGATGATGGAAATCACTGATAGAAAAGACCAAAACAAAGACTAAAGGCAGATATAAAGTCACGTGACGCTGCTGCTCTTTGTCAGACGACGTTGGCGTGAACAAACTCTGATGTGTCGCATTTGTGATTCAGTAAATCCTGCTGTGTGGTTCAGGTTGTTGTATCTTTGCAGTTTGTGGAGTTGGAGGGACGACAGACGCTTCAAATAAACACAGATAAACAGAAGTTGTGTGTCAAGCAATTACAAACTCCGGGCACATCGTATAATTGGATGCAGATAAAACAAACACACACAGACAGAGAGCATCAAACACATGTTCACTGTGACATCTGTCAGAATTATTGTCATTGCCAAAAGCGTTAATTACCTTTTATGTGGAACAAAACCAGACAGATCTCATTAAGATCCAGATTCATCAGTACATGTGAAATATTGATGAAAATATCAGGAGAATGACTGATCAGACTCAAATGTTGCCTTAAAAACATTCATCAAAAAGCCGAACAGGGCTGATACAGAGCAGGTCTGAACTGGTTGTAATGAACTGATATTGAAAAAGGAAATCAAAGTGATCAATGAATCATCTCTGAAATGAAAGAAGCAGCGTTGTGAGCTCAGCAGGGAGGTATCGACGAGCTGCTGACACATCCAGCTGAGCGGAAATCAAACAGCCGACACAGCTGGCTGCTGTCTGCCTGCACCCGATTCTGTCAGACAGTTCACAGCTGCAACGCTACTCATTTATTTTTAAATGGTCGCAAAACTCTCTGAAAGGACAATTTCTAGTCCTTGCTCAATTTACATATATTACTTCAGAGTTTTAAAACTTTCATCATTTTTCTATCTTTGTGAATTCTGGGTGAGTTGTCACGGATTGATCCCGATATATAGATAAGGTGTCGAACACATAGGCCGTGGAAAACCTAATGACTTCTGATAAAAACAGGTTGAAACTTTCTCACTGAGAAGAGGAGAGAAGAATCCAAAGAGACACAAAACATCTACAAAAAGATACAAAAAGACTACAGAGATCCAAACAACTTAAAAAAGAAATGCTAACCAACTACAAAGAGACAAAAAAACAGATAACAAAAAGGTGCAAAAAGACTACAACGAGATGCAAAATGACTACAAATAGCTTGATACAGATGCAAAGCGGCTACAAAACATGCAAAACAACAACTTCAAAGAGATGTAGAGACACAAAACAATTAAGAGATGCAAAACAACCACAAAGACACATAAAACAACGACAAAGAGACATGAAACAACCACAAAGAGACATGAAACAGCCACAAAGAGACATGAAACAACCACAAAGACACATGAAACAAAAACTGAAAGATTCAAATTCAAATTGGGTGAAAGACAACCACATGCATTCCTGATAATCATTCAACAGCAAGAACTCAATTATGGACGAAGAGCTTTGGAAGTAAAAGAGATGAAAGAGAAAACAGGACCTCGTCTAGACTCAGCCGAGCATGTTGGAGGATCAGTGCCGGTTCAGCAGCAACATCTGGAGCTGGTGTTTTGGTTTTGATTTAAAGCGTCAGGAGAACTGAATTAACGTGTTGATTCACTCTCAGCTCAGGAGATCAAGTCACTCTGTGAACAAATGAATCATCAGTCACATCCTCTGACTCACCGTGGCCGTGTGTTCCTTTATAGACGACGTCCTGGCTGACGAGTCTGCTGCCGCTCACCTGAGGAAGCAGACACATCAGCAGCAGCCTCCACAGCATCCTGCCGCCTTCTGTCGACCTGCCAACGCAGAACAAGCAGCGTAAAACACACGTCAAGACGCCACAGTGCTCTGCGAACTGTGGGGAAGTTTCTGTGTTCAAGTCCACCAGCAGGAACATGTGACCCGAAGACAACTGGACGTTTATATTATAAAGGGCAGTAGGATGATCGCAGTCGCCCTGAGGCTCTTTGAGTCGAAACACTGAGCAGCAGCGATGAAGCTTCACATCCTCCAGTCACGAGATGACATCACATAATCATTCCTCTGCTAGAGCACAACAAAATTCCTCGAAAGAGCGACTGTATTTCATAAAAATGATAACATCAATTTTCTAAGAAACAAGTGGATAATAGAAGTTTACTGCTGGGACATCGTTCCACTTGATTCTCAGGGTCTCAAGATTTCAAGATTTTGGTTTTTCAGTTGGAAAATTATCTTGTTCTCCAGTTTTTATCTAAAAGTGGAAAATCTAATAAACTTAAAAATGCAAAATTTCACCATTTCCATTTTATTTCATCAGAAGCTTTTGACTAGTATTATTGTTTAAGATACACTGAAAATGTCGACAAAGTTTGATTTGTGTTTGATTCATCGCTTTCAGTCTGAAAACATTTAAAACAAAACCTCAGAGATTTCGTTTTGGTCTTTTAGGAGTTGTTTTGCAGGAATCAAAATGATAAATTATGTTGCGTTTTCTTGTTTTATCTTCAAGGGGATGATCTCGTGAAAACAAAGCTCGAGCTCTCGAGTCATTTTTAATGTTTCCCTAAGCTTCGAGAGAAAACAGGGAACACAACATCATCTTTCATTTTGATACCAGAAAAAAACAAATCGTGAAATCTTGTAACAGATTCCTCAAAAGAGGTACTGGATTAAGAGCAACACAGCCATTAACAACAGAGGCAAATGTAGTCAAGTATCCAAAGTAAAAGTACTCAAATCTCCAGATCTGGAGAAGTTAAATGATGCGGCTGATGTGTTATAACTCGTGTTTCATGTCGTTCATGCAGTAACTCCAGCGACCAGATAAACGCTGTGGAGATTATTTCAGCATTTCTCACAGTTACGCAGCATTTTAACAGCCAATCACGCAGACACACAACACACATCTTATTTAAACAGTTGTAGATCTTTGGGCTTTTCAGGTTCTGCTGAAAGCTCATTAGTGTAATCAGCTTAGTGCGGTGACCCACTCTGACCAAGACGATTGAGCATGTGAGTCTGGACGGTCATGAAAAGAAACGCCATTGAAACACACGGTAAACGACGTGGTTTAATGGGTGGTTTTTAGTTTTTTGCCTTGACGTTGCCTGGTTTCCTTCTTAAGAAGAAACAGTTTGCTACCTTCTGAGCTTGAACTTGTCGTCCTATTGGTAGAAAGACAATAAAAAGGTTTGTAAGGTTTGGTTGTTAAATGACTGCAGGAAACATAAATTAGATTTAAACTAATGGGAAAAAGGAAACATGATCGACACATCGACCTGTTCCAGCTCGGGAACCTTTCAAGGAAGAACCTGAGGAGCCCTTCAAGGAACCTCGGTCTAAATTTACTTCAACCAGTCTCTACGTCAGCTGAAGGCTTTCTGACAGCATCAGACAACAGGAAACTACCTGACAAATATAAATAGGTCAATTCCACCACAGGATCTGGCCGAATATCCCGAGTCCTGAAGGGACCTGGTCTAAATGTAGTCCCTGAGCTGTGAGACGTCTCTGCTCCTGGTGTAGGACTCGATGTATACAGATATAATGATGGTCCAAAATGATGTGAAATTCGTCACATTTTCTTGGGGTGTGGACCCTTAAATCACGAAGACACTTTAACTGTGCATCCTCACTCATTGAAAATCCCCCAGCCTCCAAACTGCCCAGATCCCGATCCAATCAAGCATCCGAACATGCCCGATCAAGTCTGACCCATGGAGGCCCCACTGTGGCTCGGATCTGACACAACGACCTCTGGGGATGTTCTGGGATGTCTGGCACCAGAGCGTTGGATCCTTTCAGTCCTGTTGGTTGCAATGCGGGGCCTCCATGGATTGGACTTGTTGCGGTACATCCCATAGATGCTTGATCGGACGGGGATCTGGGGTGTCCAGGTCGACACCTTGAGCTCCTGAGTTTCACGTTTCTCGGGCCCTTCCTGAGCAGCTTTTGTGGTGTTGTATGGTGCATTTTCCTGCTCGAGGAACCACTGCAGATCGATTTTCAGATTAAAAGATTGATATCTAAACTCAGTAATTTTGGGTTAATGTGTGTTATATCATCAACAGCCCCAATATCAAACACAAGTTTTGCAGACATTGATGTGAGTTACGTGGGAAAAACGTAGTATGGGGAGCGTTTGTTAATTGGGAAGACGATGGTGAGATGTCAACAATTGCCAACATTTTTCCAATTAGCAAACGCTATAGTACATCTTTCCAACTATCACTACTAATTCTGTGGCTGATCGTCTTTGTACCACTTTAAATTTTCATAAAGGATTAGATAATTATTACATTCTGTCCTGTGAGAATCCAAAAATCACTGATTCAATTAAAATGAAATCAGAGCGAAACTTCTCAGTTTAGTGTTGATGTAGGCTGTGAGGAGTTTGTTGGTCTTGGATCGTTGATTTGAAGGACTTTCAGAGACCTGAAGATGTGAATATATTTAATATTTTAAGAAAAAAAACAATAAACAAGCCAGGAAGCTAACAGAAATATGGTTTTCCTTTCTTTTTTATCTCTTAATCGTCTTCGTTCTTAAGACTATCTGGTTGAAAAGAAAGTACACTACACTGGAGTTTGCAACACTGTCAGTGTCACGTGATGATTCGGATAAGTTTGTCGTCCAAGGTCAAGAAGACCAGAAATAAAAAAAGCATGACAAAAAAAACCCCACACGTCATCCTTGTATGCAAACAACCAACATCAAGATTCTGCAAACTGAACATTAATGAAGTCACATGGGAGCTTAGAGGTTTTAAAGTCTGCTCTCATGAGGGGAAGGACAACAGAAGTGACATACAAACAGCAGCAGCAGGCGATTCGGGAGCGCTAAGACAACAACCAGAGTGAATAATCCCTGCCTTGATCTTGCAGGAGGATTACAAAAAAGGTCTTGTTGGGCTTTATCCTGAAGCCTCAGTTCACCCTGACGCAGCACAGGCCACGAGCAACGATGATACAAGATGAAAAGTGCATGAAAAAAAGCTGCTCATCCTACAAACCGAGCACAACATGAAAGATCATAGTCTAAACCAACAGCAGTGACTCAACCACATCACCTGACGCACGCAGACAAGGTCCACGTTTTTAATCCTTCAACATCTGCTGTCCCGCCCTGCTCAGTCCAGAACCAACACATCTGACCTACAGCCAAGCGTTAAGTTATGGTTGAAGGTCAAAACTAGAGCTTAGATTGAACCTTAACAGATTGTATAACCAATATCATGATCCTTGAGTATTTAAGAGGTCTAAATCACCACTTTAATCACAACATGATATAAAACAATATCAACAGTCTGCCACTATTTGATTTTGATCAATCCCCTAAAAAAAGAAGAAGAAAAAAAGCATAAATAACAGTAAATATCCGAAACATCTATCCCAGTCTAGTCTAAAGTAAATTAAAGCTGATGTTGAACCAAATGCAAAAATCAGCCTGCAGATGACCTCTATTAGCTGGAAAACACAATGGGCCCACATCTTATCGTCTTACATGGTCCAAAGCTCAAATTTAATAACAATATCACTGAGAATGAACACTTTGTGACCTCACAATCCCCCTGTCTGACAGTAACAGGAGCAAAAACTCTTTGTGCTGATAAAATAATCAAAAACAAGTGATTAGGTGGGGGGAAAAAAACGCAAATTCAAAGAGCATAAAACTACATAAACTTGCATCATTTCCAAGTTTAGGGCTTTAAAAACGGCTTTAAACTATATATTACTGGATCTGAAATCTCATTGGCTACATGATGAATCAATCATCCGGACGCTGGCGTGTAAGTGGCTCAGGAGAGAGGAGGAAGAGGAGAGAGTGGTTTCCTGTCTACACGATCACTCCTTGGCCGTTGCAGGCTCTAGGGCGGGCATAAGAAAAACATCTGCCATTTTATTTATTTTTTGGGGGGGGGCGGCATTTGTCATGATTTAATGATGGAAAACTGTGTCTGGATGAAATATGTTACTGAAATGGATCTAATGGACATTTGCGAATAAGAGAAGACAGTTTTTGTTGGAGTTTGATGCTCTACTGAAACACACAGACGCTTTAGTAGTGAGTTGGCGAAACATTGTACATGCTAGTTTGTTAGCTTGATTGTTTGTTGAGTGTACTTTGCTGATGTGGTTGTATCTTGAAATGGTTTGCACGAAAAGAATCGAGAGAATTTAAGCTTTCTAGCGATGTATGGCACGACTATATACTCGCCTAACCTTACATTTAGCTAGGAAACAAATTGTATTTGCATAGCAGAGAGGACACATCTTATTTTTAGTGAAAAACAAACAAAGGATAAATAAATGGTGGCAACCTCATCCCGCTGTCGTTCTTTCTCCTCGTGTCAGCTCATGTGTTTTAATGAGGACACGAGGGGGATGAGCTGTTAGATCCCCTTCAGTCTTCTTCACACTTCGCCCCCCGGTTATCAGCTTCATCACAACTTCCTGTCTGAAGAAAACGATCTTACTCGAGGGTAAAGTCTTGTGCATGTGACTCCTCTGACCATGAGAAAACATCTCTTTATTTTGGTCACACTGAACAGCCTCCAACAGCCCAGAGGGACGACATAAACTGAGGAATGTCTACTGCCGTTTATTCATGCTGCAGAAATACCAAAAAAAGGCATCTGATGCAGCAGCTGGAGTCAGACTTTTGATACAGCAATGTAATGCCCCAGTAAAGCTGGATGTAACTTCACTAACATCCAGCTGGATTATGACTGTTCACACTGGTGATTACTTATTGACAGACTGCACAGTGCATGTGGTAAACTATTACCTACTAACACCTGATGGCTTTCAAAGATAGGCAGGTGACTGTGTGCTCTTTATTAAGTCATCTAAGCAACTTTTTATCACAGACACATCTCAAAGTCCTTTAGGTAAGAACACAATGTAATACTGAGACATAACTGATTCAGGACTATAATTGTGGAGTTTGGCTGAAGACAACCTGCAGATCCTCGGCTGAATGCTGAAACTATACGACAGTAACAGGACTGTTACTACTGTTTTTCTGTGAACATCAATTTATTTCAGGGCACAACAACCTTGGTTACAAAAAAATCTTTATGATATAATATTTAAGATTTCTGCATTAAAATTTCCAAAAATGACACTGTTGCCTTGCGTTCTTACATTATCCCAAATGTTTACAACAATGTTCAAACTAGAAAAATCTGTAATTTTACTCAAGTTAACGATGCAACTTAATATGCCAGATTTTTAACATCATGATCCATGAATTATTCTCTGAGAAATGAACAACAATGGGGGGAAAAATGTTAAAGAAAGTAAGAAAAAAATCCTGGATTTATCTGGATCTGCACCAAAAGTTAATGAGGTCTATTCTGGGCTGAGACACATCCTCCGTCCAAGTTTGGTGGAAATCAACCACCAACCAACCAATAAACAAACCAACCAACCAATAAACAAACCAACCAACCAACCAAAAAAAACAACCAACCAACCAAGTGGAAAATAATACTAAAACAACTGAAATGAAGAATAAATGAAATGGAAAAGTAAATTAATATGTGAAATAACACAGAGGTAAATAAATAACAAAAGTAAAATAAAACAGAAACATCAATTGATTTCACATTTTATAAAATAATTAATACCTACATGTATTTTCTATGTTATTTTGGTGCTTTTAATGGTACCCATTTATTTATTGATTTGATTTTGGCAGTTTCAGTCCTCCATACTACCTTCTACCTAATACCTTGAATTTCAAGAGCTTTACGGCCTTTCTGTGACCGGCTGACACTCTTGACACTCTGACAACTTTCCAGAATTGATAAACAGTGTTTTGGAAACTATTTTTGGCAGCATTAACTCAGGCTAAATCCAGCTTAGCACAACAAAGGCCGGCCTGTTGTCTCTCTCAGGGAGTCATGGAAAGGCCTTATATCACATCTCACAGATTATTCATCATACCAACAGTTAATCTCATTCAATCGAGCCCCGTCTGACCCTGCATGGCTTCCTGATCGTAAATGTAGATAATTTCTCCAACAAAAATTAGATCAAGCAACGTCACATGATGTTTCATCAACATTCAGGAGGAAATACCTCCTGTCTGTAATTAGATCCAAACAGGCAGAGTCCGGTCAAAAGTAATTTCATTTCATTTTCCTGAGGTCAACGGCGAATTGTCAATTTAATATATATATATATATATATATATATATATATATATATATATATATATATATATATATATATATATATATATATATATATATATATATATACATACATAGACGTATATATATTATTGTGCATTTTATATTTAATGTAATGTAAAAAATGTGACATGAAATTGATTGAAGTTATGTTAGTTTATGGTAATCCTTCATCCAAGTTTGGTAGAAATCTGTTCAGTAGTTTCACTGAAATCCTGCCGACAAACCAACCAACTACCAACCACTCGTCCGACTGACCGACCGACCAAGAACCAACCAGCTGACGGACCGACCAACCAACCGACCAGCCAACAAAAAACCCCACAAACTAACCAAAAGCATCCGTCACAGAGAAAGAAAACGCGCTGCAGCTAACAAATGCCAAACAGAAATGCCATCACAAACCCAACAGCAGCTCTAATAATTATCACTCGGCAAAGGTTAATCTGATACATGAATGCAGCATCCCTCCTGTCAGATCCTCACAGCCAATCACAACATGTGATTCACCTGTTGCCGTGACGACCGGCTTCCTACTAATACAGCTGATCAATGACAGTGCGCTACAGGTTTGTGACGGTCCAGAGACTGACAGGTTAATCTATACCGACACACATCAACGACCAAATATCACAAATAATCATTAATTCAGTTTGTTGACCCACAGCAGGAAGGACAGATAATTGGCACCACCTTCGATGGCTTACTTTATAATTTTCCAGATGTAGAAGATAATCTAAGTCATTATGAGAGCACTCAACAGGGTACGTCTACTCATTGATCTGTTAAATGCCAATCAAAACGGGCATTTCATGTGGAGATTTTCAAAGTGTGTGTTGAAGCAGAGGAGCAGAGGGACAGGTAGGAAAACCAATGCAGAACTTGCCTGAGAAACATCATGTTTTTAAGTTTTCTGAAGTATCAAAGTAATCCAGTGATATTTCTATACATTCATGTTTACACTGCAAACAGGAAGTGCTAACATCTAATTCAGCTAACTTTTAATGAATGATTTTGCCAACATTTTCAGCCAGTTAGCGGCTAGCAGGTGGTAGCAGAGCGTAAACAGTAGAGTTGTAACTAATGATTATTTTCCTGATTAATTGATGTCTTAAACATTATGAGAAAAAATCATCAAAACATCCCAGAATCCACTTAGAATCCATAATAAACAGACGCTCCTCATACGTGCAGAACTTGCCTTAGAATCTTCATGTTTTTAAGTTTTCTTCAGTATCACAGTAACCCAGTGATAGTTGTGTGTACATCCATGAGTAAAACGCAAACAGGAAGTGCTAACAGCTCATTCTGCTAACTTTTAATGCTGCTTAAATGTAAATAAATACCACAGGGCTCAAGCTGTAGCCCACATGACGTCATTATGCTTCCTGTTTATGTCCCTTAAAGGTCAGCAAATTGTGGGAGCTGTAATTGACTAAATAGAAATTAAACCCTTACAGTGCTGACGTTAAATCTACACCTACACACAGTCGATCAGATCTCAGCTGAGCCATGAGTGAGACCTCTTAAGCAGCTTCCCTGTCACCTGGCGCACTTAGAGATATTGAGTGTTCCCTGTCAGTTCCCGCTGTGTCCACTCACACCTGACGTATTTCTGTAAATGCTGTTATTAAATGCTCATCTTGGTTTACTCTAAAAACACCCAGATTTGTATATGGAGTTCTGTCCCAGGCGACACGTCTGCAAAACTCATCTATTTAGCTATTTAAAATAAGAGATAAGGCTTATTTAAAGAGCGCTGTCCCCGCAGGCGAGTCCCTGACCTTTAACGACAAAGACTCTAATTAAACCCCGACACACAAACAGGAAGAAGAGGCTTAATAGGAACGCAGTCACTTAAAAAACAGGAGGAAGATGACATTCAGTTGAATTCATTACTGCATTCAGTTTGACAAAACAAAACGTGTTTTATAATGAATTAAAATATCACTTTGTCGCTCTAATAATTGGCCTACAATGTGCAGCGTCATGGTCGTAGTCTCATAGAAATAATCCAGAATCTCATGTACAAGTTAAAACCAGACACTGGTTCAAAAACACAAGAAGATTTAGAGACTGAAAGGAACATTTTCCACTTGGTTTGTCAGGTGATAATCAATTATATCATTTTAATAAGCATGTTCTGGTTTAGACTTCAACAAAATCTGTATTTATCTACTTTTCTCTGCTTTATATCGAACCATCGAACCATTTTGTGGCTTTTATAGAGAAAACTATTAACAAATTAAATAAAAGGATGTTGGTTTCTTTGTCTTTTCAGTCATTGTTCTTCTTCGCTTCATTTCAAACAAGTTAAATTCAGACTGATATGTTAAGTTTACTATATCGACCAACTTCTACTTGTTACCGATGTCAGAAAATGTTAAAAAATGTCAAGAAGACGTCCTCAGATGTCTTGTTTTGACCACAACACAAAGATATTTCGTTTACTGTCACAGAGGAGGAAAGAAACCAGAGAATATTCACATTTAACCAACTGACATCAGAGAATTTAGACTTTTCAATTATCAAAAAAGTTAATAACTAATCAATTAATCGTTGCAGCTCGAATAAGATCCCGAACAACGAGTTGACAAAATTGTGCATTACAAGGAAATACTGTAACTATGGTACAGCACCATGATTAAGCAATAAAATATTGTAGTTTTACAACAAGGTACACATGCTAACATGCTAAAAGGCTAACATGCTAAAAACAAACTAACAGGCATACAAGTGGTCCAACAAGGTACAGATGCTAACAGGTAACAAGCAATATGTTTGGGTTAACATAAAATAACTGTATATTGCTGTAAAATTACAGTAAATGTACTATAAATCTGTATATTTACAGCAACTACAGAGTCTTATGACAGTAATCTCTTTTTACATCATCATACTGTATTTTCACAGAAGAATTGTGTCTAGGCTGCTGTGGAAACACAATTTATTACTGTGATTTAGTAGATTTACTATCGTAAAATAATTACAGTACTACTGTGAATTTACTGCAGTTATTAACCAGTAATGTTCTGTATAATTACAGTAATCATTTTTTTATAGTTCAGGAACAGCTGGGACAAATCCTACTGACTCTACCTTTAACTTTAATAGTCTTTGAATTATATTAATATGACGTGAGCTTCAGTAGCTTTGACCACAAATGCGACACAAGCATCTGTAATCTAATCTAATCTCTAATGGGCTGAATATGTGATTAACAAAATAAAAAACCAGACTTTATCATATTTATTTTCTTTCTTAAATGTTACAGTTTTCATGTGACGGTGAGAAAAACATTCCTGTCAGACAAACTGTTGGACTTTGCGGCCACGACTTCGACCGTCATGTGCAGATGGAGCAGAGATAAGTCTTATCTGAAGGACGTGCTGCTGCTGCCCAGTCGCTCCATTCCAGCACTGGTCAGAGCATCCAGCCATCACAGCTCACACATCGCCTCGGGCAACACACACACACACACACACACACACACACACACACACACACACACACACAGACGGAAAACACAGATCTGAACAGACAGCAGCATTCGATCCACAGGGAGTCACATGCACCGCTGCATGCAAACCCAATCACACACGCAGTCACACAGACTGACGCCAGCTTGGAGTTAACACAGCAGTCTTATATAATCCTGCACGGAGATATGTTACTAATTAACAGACAGCAATCACATCGAGAACATGCTGACACTCAGAAACATAACGGACACAGTGAGGACGGCGGCTGATTTTAATTAGACGAGATACAAGTGTTAATTTAACAACCAGCGCTGAAGCTACTGACTTTAAGACTTTTAATTCCAAGATTTTAAAGCTTTTTATCGTCATTCAGTGTCTCTTTGGACAACAACATCCTCCAAATGTCCCCCAATCACCCCCTTCAACACACACCTGCAGTTACCACCAGTAACCACAGGTGTCGCCACTCAACCAGCACTGATATCTGAAGGACAGACGCTTTAAAGACCTCTGGATGTGCAGTCACACAAGAACAGCTTTCATCTTCTCCGTCTCGCCCTTCAACGTGTAATTAATTAAATCATCTTTGCCTGTAAAGAGACAACATTTGGCCTGAAGCCTTCTGCTCAGATAATGCACATGTAAAAGGTCATGTGACACATGATCAGCCGTACTGTACTCCGTGTATATGCTTAAATAAATGATCCACTCCAGTGTACAGCAGACAGGAAATACTCTACCATGCTGATAATGTTAAACACTGCAGCACAGAGAAACACCCTGCAGCTCCTCCTCTCCGCTCAACCCTGATTTATTACTTACTTCATAAAAAAGGGTTCATAAGTGACGTGAAGCAGTTTTTTAAAAATAAAGAGAGGCAACGAACTAAGAAGAACTGAGCTGATTTAGCCAGGAGCAGGTCTGTTTCCCCACATGGTTCACCCAAAAATAAGCATCCAGTCATCGTCTCCTCCCTCCATGCTGATGGAAAGTCAGGTGAAGTTTCTTAGTCCACAAAACACTTCTGGAGCTTCACAGTAAAACAGCATTTTAACCCGGTTGTTACATTTTTTGGTCCGTCTGTGTGGCCTAAATAAACAGGACAGGATGTGCATGCTGCACTAAATTAGCCATTTTCTTTATGAAGATCTGTATTGTGAGATCAATGATTGTAGTTTGGCTCGTTGTGACTTGACTCTTAGAAGTTTTGCTCTCTGTGTTAAATTAGCCATTTTCTCTATGAAGATTTGTATTGGGAGGTTCAAGTTTGTTTGTACCCAGTTGCCTATATGAGTAAAGTTTTCTACTTGTGCTTTGACTGCTGAAAGTAAACCTACTGTTGTTAGTGCATTTGTCTCCTTCATTAAAACAGAATTTCTGTTCCCTAAACCAACTAATTTACCTGTGACTGGACTCTTTATAACAAGGTTAAACAATCTGATCTGCAGCAGTCACACTTCTTATTTTCATGCTGGAGCTCTGACTGTAAAGGTTCTGAAATACTTTGCATGTTGTTAGTTTGCAGCAGACGAGGAGGAGAGAGAAACCGACCGGCAGGATAATGATTTATCTGCTTCACCAGACTCAAACACACCAACTGTGCTTTGAAAGTGCTGCTGCTGCTGCACGTCGCTCACAAAGAAAAACAGGAAAACCTTCAAAGTCCGGCAGCAGCAGGGACCGAAGGTGTGCTCACTTTTCTTTGCACCCAACACTCCTCCATTTGTACCTCGCTGCCATCAGCTTCGTCTTGTCGACAGTTAATGATGGAGGCATTTGAGAGAAACAGCCACTGAAGACGTGTCGTCTGTCCTATTTTTGTTCTAGGTGTGGTTTAATTTACACGCCTCGCCGTTCTTATCTGTCTTATCTGTACAGACTAACCATGACATGCAAACTGAACTTATTATCACAGAGAGTGACAGCGGACACGTTCACGGACAGACAACAGTACCACTTTACGTTCCAAGACATCTGAAAGTCCTCATTACAGCCTGCATTTGTTTCCCCCTGTTTAATTTGTCTACTTTAAAGAGCTGGGCCCCATTAACAGAGGCTGTGTCCTCGGCTCAGCAGCACAGGGTTAAACCACTTTCTCTCTCAGAAACTTGCCCCAAAAAATAAAAAATAAGTGTTTTTCTGCTGCCCTGTACTGTGAATCACAGATCATAATCAAATTTCACTGTTTTCTATCACAATCTTTATTTAGATGACATTTTAATTATTAGATTTTCAGCGTGTAACAGATTATAAAAGGATCTCTTGGACATGTTTCTTGTAAAAATCGGAGCAGATAAAGTAAACATCAAGTTACATGATGTTAATAAATAAATCATTAAATAAATGACTTTATTTTAGAAAATGAGCTCCCGTCTGTCGAAATTCAACAACTGACTGACAGAATCCACCTCACTGAGGCTTCAATATGATCCCAGTTTGTATTTTTGAGTTACAAATCACATTTTTGTAATTAAATTAAAATAAAGTTACAGTTTTTGCTGTTGCTGTTTTTAAGCTTGTATTTGTAATTTATAACAAGACGCTTTTTAATGTCTTTGCTCCTCGTCTGATTGTTGGTCATCACATTTTTAATTCCCTATTTCAGATGTAAACAGTGCATGTTTACTGTCTTTATACTGACAAACTGTGACATTAAGATGTTGTGTTAGTGATGAAAATAGAACAATACAGATCAATACTCTACAACACTGTGACAGGAGAGTGAGTACTCAAGAATCGAGGGATTTTACTTGTAATAGAGTATTTTTAAACAATGGTAATGAGTCCTTGTTGTGTCCTCAGGCTGTGGAATAACTTTATTGTTGTCTGTTTACGTCTTTGAGCAAATGTGCTCGACAAACTGAGCACTTGTCCTTTAATGCAGGTTCAGTAAAGTTAATAATCTTCATATCTGGTGACAAATGTCCAAAACCAACAGGCTGTCAGAGGAGGAGAAACACTCTGAACGTCTACAGGTGAATCTACAAACATGGAGACAGACTCAGGTTAGTCACACAATTAATTTGTTTTAATCGTCCAGTTAAGCCCTTTAGTCTCTGGAGATAGGCCTCTGTAAAGTTCCCAGATTTGCTTTCATTGATCCTTGATCAGACAAAACAGCAGATTAAAGATTAAGTTTGTTCTCAGGAGACTTCACTGAACTCCAACTCATAAATCTGCAGTGCAAATAAACAACAACAACAACAACTGAATGAGCATTATTATTATCATCATTATTATTATTATTATTATTATCATTATCATTATTATTATTATTGTTATAGTCGCTGAATTGTTCTTAATGAGCAGTTTGGTTAATTGAGGCGCAGCTGCGCACGAGCGCTCCGTCAGGTGAGGTTATACAACATGAATCTTACCTGTGAAGTCAATGAACCGCTCTGACATCCACCTGCAGACGAGCTGCCGCTTCCTGAAGGCGGATCCGCCGACAGTAGACTCGCACCGGGACCAGGAGCGGCCGGGAGCCGGTGGATGCGGCCGGTAGTCCGGGTGAACTCCCCGAGAAGGAGACGGAGCTGCTGAAAGAGCCGCTGCCAGCGCAGTGTTGCGTTCACGGCCGCCGCTGAAGCCTATTTCTATGCACCTCCTCCTCCTCCTCCTCTTCCTCCTCCTCCTCCTCCTCTGTAAGGAGATTTCCCTCCACCTGGTCCCGCGTCATCACCAGCTGGAGCCTCGGGCCGACCTCCTTCTCTGCTGGAGGAGGAAAGTATGGAAGATCAACACTGAAGAAAAACAAAATGTAAAACATAATGTGAGTCAAAAAATAAATATTCTAATCCTAACATTGGCTGCTATTGGCTTTGGTTACAAAGTCTTATTATATTATATTTAAAATTGAATTATAACCTTTAAAGGTCCAGTGTGTAGGATTTATTTTAGGGGAATCCAATGGCAGAAATTAAATATATTATAATAATTATGTTTAATCATTTTCCTCACCGCAGATTGAGCCTCTCATATCCACAGAGGGAGCAGGGCCTGTGCCACGTTCTACGGTAGCTCAGAAGGGACAATAAAAAGAGCCCTTTGTGTTTTTCACGTTTTTAGCAGCCACCATAGTGGAAGGTGAGATGTTCAGTGTCTACACCACAAGATGACACTACATTAATATTAAAATAAACTAGGTCGACACTATCTCAAAATATTGTCTCTAAGTCAAAATAATGGTAGTGATGAAATTAAAATGTTGGGGAAAAAACTCAAAATTTTGATTATGTAGGACAATCTTATGAGGTGTTAAATCTAAATAATTTCTAATATTTAATTTAATATTTAATATGTCAAAATTTTGGCCAAGAAAAGGGTCAAATGGTGGTAAGATGACACAATTCAACATGAAAAATACAACATTTAAGTTAAAGTAGGAGATGTTACATCAAAAGAAAAAGAAAATGTGATATAATTTAATACATATTCAAAAGATAATTAGAATTATGTCATTATGAATTAGTGAACCAATATTAATATTATATCTCATAATGTAGTGTTTTCCTCTATATTTTTCTTGTACCTTTGTTTGTTAGTAATTGGGGTCATGTTGTCTCCACTTCGTTTCCAATTTAAGAACCAGGGGAAATCCGGTCCGTCCGGTTTTCTAAGAAAGATTTAACAACTACTGTGGTGCCTTATTCATCAGCTGCAGTTCCTAGAAAGCTGAATGTTTTCCTTTTCTTAAAATCATGTGTTCACATGTTGTTGTCTAATACAGTCACAGTCATTTCACCTAGAATATGGAACATCGAAGTGGCCAATATTAAAAATTAATGAATGAATGAATACTATTAAATAAATAATCCAAAGTGCTTCGATATACAAAATACATTTGTAGAGAATGATTAAAAAACAAGTTTAAGGGTTATACAACATGAAGCAAAATGAGTAAAATAAGCAAAATAAAATAATTTATTACATAATATTAAATACTAGAATGGCACTCAGTAGAGTGCACACCTTTCCCAAGGCCCAACAGTCCACTCAATCAAGCCTGACCAACACATCAACCCACCAACCAACCAACCAACCAACCAACCAATACATCAACCAACCAACCAACACATCAACCAACACATCAACCCACCAACCAACCAACCAACACATCAACACACCAACCAACCAACCAACACATCAACACACCAACCAACCAACCAACCAACCAACACATCAACCCACCAACCAACCAACCAACCAACCAACCAACCAACCCACCAACCAACCAACCAACACATCAACCAACCAACACATCAACCAACCAACCAACCAACCAACCAACCAACACATCAACCCACCAACCAACACATCAACCCACCAACCAACCCACCAACCAACACACCAACCAACCAACCAACAACCAACCCACCAACCAACCAACCAACCAACCAACCAACCAACCAACACATCAACCCACCAACCAACCAACCAACCAACCAACCAACCAACCAACCAACACATCAACCAACCAACCAACACATCAACCAACCAACCAACACATCAACCAACACATCAACCAACCAACCAACACATCAACCAACCAACCAACCAACCAACTAACCAACCAACACATCAACCAACCAACCAACTAACCAACCAACACATCAACCAACCAACCAACCAACCAACCAACCAACTAACCAACCAACACATCAACCAACCAACCAACCAACCAACCGACCAAACGGACACAGGTGAAAACATAAACTCCTTGGCGGAGGTAATAACTGACCTAATAACCTTACACACACACTTATACAAATATGTTTTAAAGAGGGATTTAGAGGAGGTTTTGGTGCCAGTCTGATCTCCTCAGGGAGGCCTGGGCACCACTGGTTACTAATAATAGACCAATTGTGGTGAGATTTCTTCCTCAGGTGTCGGTGTTTTCAAGGTCAAAATAAACTCAGAAAATAACAATTGTTGTTTTAAAATACCCTTTTTAAAATATATATATATTTTTTCAATAATTGCATTTCTCATTAAAGAATCTTTCAGCCAATCACATGACCCCAGAAAACTGGCATATAAATGTCATATATACGGCTATTTTTAGACCTTAATGGGGTTAGAAACTTCTAATGACGTATAATGGGCCAAGTCAGACACATTAAAAGTTGTTTCAGGATGAATCACTATGTGTTGCTGGTGGTTTTTAGGAAAACCTGGATCCTGCAGCAGCACCGTCAGCCTTATACAACGTGTGAAAGAGCAGTCAGCTCACATCAGTATTAGCTTTGCCCCACAGAGACGAAAATAATCAGATTATTCTCCAGAGCAGCTTGTTTGGTTCATGCTGGGAGGCCTCGACTCTATGTCGCTCTGTTGGTTCACCGTCTCCTCACTGATGTTTAACCAATGAGAACAGCATGACTGCCTGCTGCCCCGGAGCCAAGAGGCATGACTCAAATTAGCTGGAGTGCATCCTCCCTCTGAATGATTCATCGAACAGATCCAGATCCCTGGATGCAGCCTCAGAGGCGACAGGGCAGCTAAATGTTGATGTGAAGGAGGGAGGAGCGGTGGTTTTTGTTTAAAAGCATTTTTCTACCAGCTGAAACATGAAGGAGCTATATATTAAAGAGCCTGTGGTTGAACTTTAAACCTCTCGTACATCAACCAAGACCGCACATGGATGACAGACTTTGGTCAACATGGGTGAACGACTCACACAGAAAATGGCAAATTAACAGACAGAGGCAGGGTGGACGAAATAAAGTCTACAGCTAACGGACTCTGCTAGCTGCTCCGGGAGACTCAGAAAATGGTGCTTGATTTAACAAACAACCCGACCACCCAATCAACCAACCAACTGACCAACCAACCAACCAACCAATCAATCAACCAACTGACCAACCAACCAACCAATCAACCAACCAACTGACCAACCAACCAATCAATCAACCAACTGACCAACCAACCAACCAATCAATCAATCAATCAACTGACCAACCAACCAACCAACCAATCAATCAACCAACTGACCAACCAACCAACCAATCAATCAATCAACTGACCAACCAACCAACCAATCAATCAACCAACTGACCAACCAACCAACCAACCAACCAACCAATCAATCAACCAACACATCAACCAACCAGCAAACAAACAAAGCAAGCAAGCAAACTTTTTTTTAATCTTTGTTATATTTAAGATAATTAATGCTGATTTGGTGGATGGATGGTTGAATATGAGAACACAATATCATCAAGTGTGGAGAAAATGGCTCTGAAAGACAACTTGATTCTGTTTTAGTGATTGTAACAGCAGAGGCTACAGTAACCTCTGCAGCCTGTCTGTTATCATGCCTACTGATAAAGATTCACTTCTTACAATCATATTACAAATGACCTGCTGTCATGCAGCAAGGAGCTCATGCATCATTGATACATTGTGCAGAGCTACATGCAGAGACAGTGCAGTGAAGAATCTCCATCGATGACATGTGGAGTGAATCCAGAGGGAGAAACTCATACGATACAGAATGAAACAGGACAGACAACTATCATACTGAAGAAAACTTAAAAACATGATGTGTCTCAAGCAAGTTCTGCACATGTAAGGAGCATAAAGCGTGACTCCACCTGCAGTGGGTGCACGAGCTTGACCAGGCATCGAGGGTGCAAATAAATCGAGGGTGCAAATCAATTTGGGATTGTGGGGCTTCTGAGTAATTAGTTCTAATGTCCATTACAAACACTGGTCCATAAATCTGCTTAGAAATCCCCCCAAAATGACGAGCCTTACATGTGCAGAACTTGCCTTAGAAATCTCACGTTTTTAAGTTTTCTTCAGTGTCAAAGTAATCCAGTGTTAGTTGTCTGTACATCTACGAGTACACTGCAAACAGGAAGTGCTAACAGCTAATTCGGCAACATTTTAATGAGTTTTGTAGTTTGTTTTTTCGGGGTCATTATTTTTTCACCATAGCCTCCATTGTGTCCATGGTGTTTTATATCTACGGAGGGCTGTTTGAGACTGTGTTCATGGAAGGTCAGGTCATTTTAACTTGTGCTGTAGCTTATTATCTCTCTGCTGCTGCACTGATATTGTCTTTATCTTTAACAAGGCAGTCACCTCCGGCCTGTTAAATGTCACCACAGGGTGAAGCCCTGCAGCATACGTTGATGGTGAAGGTTAAAGCAACGCTCCCATGGTGTGTAATTTAGACGAAAGCCTTCCAGTGATTTTCCCTCCTAATCTGAGGGAAGGGGATTAGGTTAAATCCGTTGCATAGTGACTGTGACATCACCACCGACCCATTTCACAATGCATAATCACAGAGTGCCCTGCCGGCCGATGGTTTCTCCTTTATGTGTCTGAGCCACGGAAAACGCTGCAGCCCAGAGACCTCCAACAGACTCCTTCTCCACCAGGAGTCCTACTGATCTGCGCTGAGAGCTCCTCGCTAACAGTCGCATCTCTTGACTTATTTACAAAGCTGTTAGCAATGTTTACTGAGAAATGTACAGACATACTGAGCTAAATGAAGCTTTGTGCCACGATAAGTGAATGCTAAGAGTTTGTAGCCAATGCCAGAGGTGGGAAGTGACTAAGTACAAATACTTTACATAAGTAGATTTTTCGGGTATCTGTACTTTATTTTACAAAACTAATAAATTCATTGATGAAACAATGTGGACATTATTTCATGATGAAATTAGTTCAGGTGATGTTAGTTTCTTAGTCTGTTCAGTCATTGTTCTTCTTCAGTTCATTTCTAATGAAACCACACCTGTGATGCTCAGGGAGGTCTGTCGGTTTCCTCTGGGGACCATGAATGTCTGTAAAAGATTTATAGGATTTTCGGCGCCTAAAAACACCAAAAGCTCCACATGTCTGATTATTTTACAGTCTCCAACCTGAAGTTTTAATCATCAGCAGAGCTTCCACTCAGGACAACCTTCATCTGTATTGTTTGGGTTCACGTCATCCTTTATCATCTGTCTTTTGTGTATCTTTGTACTCAAGGATGCACAAACCTTCACCGTATGTACACATGCGAGGTGGAGGCAGCATTTCTCGTTTCTTATGACGACCAGATAGAGAGGCCGTCATAACACAATGTGGGAAGGAAATAATAGAGACTCAGGGCGAAGAGAGCCGAGGGAGGAAATTACAGCCTTCAAATGAAGCTGACAGCCCTCGTACATGAAGGGAAATATATAATAAATAATAAAATATCAGATAAAAATAACAGATGTTTTATTTGTATTTGATGCTGAAATTATTTAACAGAATGATGCAACTCTGTTTTACTGTGAAGCTCCAGAAACTTCACCTGACTTCAACATGGTGGGAGGAGATGAGGACTGAAAATGTCTTTTTCTGGTGAACTGTTCCTTTAATCGTGCTCTGTGTGTGTGTGTGTGTGTGTGCGTGTGTGTGTGTGTGTGTGTGTGTGTGTGTGCGTCTGTGTGTGTGTGTGTGTGTGTGTGGTATTGGACTCATTCTGTCACTTCTTCTGTTTGTCACTCTGCAATTAAACTTCAACATTGTTCGCTCTGAATTATGTATCTTCCCCACGCGCTGCTGCAACCACACACACACACACACACACACACACACACACACACACACACAGACACACACACACACACATGCACGCACGCACGCACACACATTATTTGGACTGTTTGGTTACAGTACAAATTCAAGGTGCTGTACTCGAGTATTTACATTTAATACAACTACACAATACTGAAGTAAAGTAGAAGTTCCTCAGTACTGTACTTCAGCACAATACTTGAGTAAATCTACTCAGTTACATTCCATCACTGTGTATTTATATATTTTTACGTATGTGAATTCCTCTCTGGGATCAGTAAAGTCTTATTGATCTAACTGATCACATCATAATGTATCTGTTGATCTATTCCGTGTTATTGATCTGAATCTGGAGAGTAAAAGTACAATAATTACTTCTGATCTTTGGGGAAACAGTGGTTGAGTATAAATACTCAGTTACCTGTCACGCTCCGCCTCCTCCTGCTAGGTGGCAGCAGCACATCAACATAGTTTCAGGCAGCAGATTTAATCTTTATTCATTCATCAGTTTGTTTATGACTCGTTCAAAACGTTCAAACTAATCAGTAACACGCCTGCAGACACTAACAGCCTGAGCAGCGTTAAAGCAAACACACACACTGTCGATGTGTGGCTCAAAGGCAGCCAGGCAGCCATTTTCTTCTCCGCTCATCATGGCGTTCAGCTCCATGGCGCCTAATGCTCGCCATTTTAACTCAATTGGTGTGATGTAAGCGCTGACTTTTAATCCCTGTGGACATCCAGCGGTGATCTGATGGACAATAATCCAGAGTGAACGCCGCAAATCGTGCTGAAAGCATCATCGTGTGAATCGTCCTTTATCACAGCATTACAAAAAGATTACATTCAAGCTGGACGCGTCATTTAATGTTCATGTGACGTGTTTGTTAATGAACATGAAGCCTGCAGCTGTGATGTGGTGGAAACAAACAACAAACAAACAAACAAACAAGATTTGCCTCAAGTAAAGTACAAGTACACAAAAAAGTACAGTACTTGAGTAAATGTACTTCACTTCCATCACTGTCTGCTGCCTTCATTAAACTTCCTGCTGATGAGAAACAAAGTATCAGTACTCAGTAATCAGCTGATATTACCAGTGATGGAATGTAACTAAGTACTGTACTTAACTGCATTTTCAAGGTACTTGTACTTTACTTGAGTATGTCTATTTTCTGCTACTTTATACCTCCACTCCACAACATTTATTTACTTATTTTTTTACAATATTGTAGTTTTTACTCGACTGCATTTGTTGTAGTTTAGTAAAAAGTAAAAGTAACTTGTAACTAAAGTTATTAAATAAATGTAGTGGAATAAAAAGTCCAAAATTTGCCTCTAATATGAAGTGGAGTGGAAGTGTAAAGTAGCAGAAAAAGGAAATACTCAAGTAAAGTACAAGTACTTCATATCTGTACTTGAGTAAATGTACTTCCATCACTGTCTGCTGCCTTCATTAAACTTCCTGCTGACAAAGTATCAGTACTCAGTAATCAGCTGATATTACGAGTGGTGTAATATAACTAATATAAGTATATTTACTCAAGTACTGTACTTAAGAGCAATTTTAAGGTACTTGTACCTTAGTTGAGTATTTATATTTTCTGCTACCTTATACTTCCACTCCACTACATTTCTTTGATAACTTTAGTTACTAGTTACTTTACAGATTACATGCTGCATCACAGTAAAAGTAGTTTTAAATTATTTTTATTTGTGTCATTTTATTTTGGTCAACCCCAAAGTATTCAGTACAAATAAACAATAAGTATAAATACATTTAAATGTGCTCCTTTGGCTCTGACCGACATGTAATCATGTAAAGTAACTAGTAACTTTAGAAACTTCTCAAGAATCACTTGATCCTTTCAGCGCCCGCACACGATGATGAAACACGTCACTTTGCTCTGATTTAAAGCAAACAGGTGAAACAGGAAGTGTGTGGAAACTGCTCTTCTGTTTTACTTCACGTTTAGAAATCGGCCACTTCCTCCACCTCGAATTCACAACGTTTCCCCCCGAGCATCAACTTCCTCCTCAACGGTCACCTGGACTCATGGCAGCAGAGCGTCGCCACTCTGGATTCAGACTCCACCTCATGTCTCTGACTTCAGAAACAAGTCTCTGATTTCTTCTTATCAGCGTTTGCTTTGTTATTCAAAGGACCTGGAGCGAGATCCTCTGAATCCACTCTGTGCAGGAGGTCACATGGAGACAGGTCCAGTTGAAACGCTGCAGAAGATAATTTATTAATCGTTTGAGTCAGTGGTTCTGATCCACTGTGATGACGTGCTGGACTGAAACTGCCAAAATCAAACATAAATAAATAAAATAATACGACAATAAAAGCACCAAAAACAAATATTTGAAATATTAATGCACATTTATCAAATGTGACTTCAATTGATATGTCTGTTTTTATTTGCTTCTGTATTAAACCACCAATTTATTTAACTTTACCGACATATTTTGCTGTGATTGGCTCTGATTTGTGTAAAGACGCAGAAATGTATAAAGAAAATACAGAAATAAATAGTTTGTAGGAATTGATAGGAGGAAAATGCATATGGCAAAATAATCCAGAATATAAATACATTTCAAAATGAATAAATTGATAAATAAAAGGGAAGATTAAATGAGAAAGTGGTTAAAAACAGAGGCATATTAAAACAGAAATATCAATTTATATAATAATTTATAGATTATAGATTAATTTTAATATTATTTTGGGAGCATTTAAGGGCATATTAATTGATCTGTTGTCGACTCTGGCAGTTTAAGTTCTCCATACGACCATTTTAAACTGAAAACCTTGTGTATTTGGACCGCTGGTTGATATTTGAAGGACTGTGGGATCTTGAACAGACATTTTTATAAACTAAACAATTAAATTATCATAAAAACATCAAGTCAGTAAGTTGCTGCAGGTAATTGGATGCTCAATTCTCCTTCATAAACTGCTCCTCGGGCTCCCTGTTGATCTTTCTCTGGCCTCTGACCTTCCTCTGTTTGCTCTGACTCTGATTTAAGGCCTCAGCAGTGAGATTAGACGCTCGGACTCGATAAGGATCCTTTCAGACCGAACAGCTTTACGGCTGAAGGAGTCGTTGAGGAGAAACCCGGCTGCAAAACTTCCTTCTGAAAAATAACGTGGAGCGTCACTTCCTTATTTGCTCCTGAGAAAAGTAATAAAGTGAGTCACCGCTCCGCTGCCCTCTTCACTCTCCTCCTTCACTGCTTCCTGCTTCCTCCTCTGTTATCACGGTAACACACTCTCCCTCACACACACCTTCTCACAGCACTTTACACTTCACACCATGGGGAACTTTGCTGCCAACGAGGGACTCTCCATCTTCGTTATTGTGAGTATGATCTGTATTTATTTACTGTTAAATCGACTCTTATCTCTGTGAACAGACTGGATACTAAACCAGAACAGACCAGTTATTTAAACTTTACTCATTCTAGACTCTGCTGTGTTGAGTTGGACTTTATGGTTAGAAAAAATGGTGTAAAGATGACACTTTTATTCTGTATATGTGCTTCTTCCAGCACTTTATTGCAGCTACGTGATGCTACGTCACGTTTGAGGGGAGATTTCAAGCGTCTGGTGCATCATTTTAAACATTTTCCCACAGTTCATCCAACAATGTGGAGATCTTGTTAAGACTTTAAAATAGTTTCGCTTGATGTCCTGCAGCTGAAATGATGGATCTGTTGTAGGACAGAAACAGTGATGTGTAAATGTTCCTCTACATCAGTGGCTCATAACTTGGAGGTCAGACTGGAGCCCTGAGTTAAAGTTGCAGGATGGTTGATATAAAGAGAAGAGGAGGAAAAGGTTCAGTTACAGTCTTTTCTTCCAAACTTCGCTTTTTTGTGGATTATAGGGTAAATTTGGGCTTTTTACAAATGATTCAAAGAAAACAGAAATGGTGGAGAAACACTTCTAAACATGCAAGTTAGACAAGTTAACTTTACATTTAAAAAGCCAAACTGGACTTCGGGTGAAGGAACGTGACCTCTGTGTGTTTTAAACATGTTTATTTCCCCTAAAGTAGTTTTTTCTACCAGTAGTGAAACTCTGGTATTGTATCTGCACATTCTGAACCCGCCCGGCCTGATCTCTGAACAGTAAAACGTTTCTTGTTTGGATGTATTTTGACTCATTGGAGCGAAACCTTTTGACTGAACATGAGACGTGTGTGCTTGTGTTACAGCTGGTGTGGCTCGGGATCAATGCCGCCCTGTTTGTCCATTTCTACATGAAATTCCTGGAGGAGAAATGGTTTTACACCAGAGTCCTGCTCGGGGTGAGTCTGACCCGACCGCAGACGCTTTTATTTATCATTTACATTTCATGAAAAACTTTAAATAAATCTAAAACCTACTTACTGACTAATTTAGGGCATAAAGTGATGCTGCACCTTTTCTCAGCTCGGTTCTGTTCCTTAAATTTAAAACCATCACACACATTTCATATCTATTAAGATGTAAACGACAAATCAAACCATTCATGAAGTCATTTCAGAAACAGTCAGCAGCTTTCTCAGTTCCTCTAAATAGACGAGGAAGTTCCCGACATTAACATCAAACTTAACTAATAATGCAGCTGCCCCCCCACTCTTCTTCCTCTTCTTCTCCTTTTTTGAAACTGTAAGTCAGAATACAGATTACGAGCTGGTGCACAGCCGCAACTATTCAGGTCAATTTTTAGGCAAAAACACCAAAGGTTCTCTGGTTACAGCCTCTGAAATGTCAAAATTCCTTAATTTTATTCTTCTTCTACGACATCAAACAGAATATATTTGAATTTCGGACACGTGCAACTTGAACACTTTCGCTTTGGCCTCTTGGAAACTGACATTTTATAGACTTGAGTCGCAAAAGGACAAAGAAATCATTCGTTACCATTTTGAATCCAGTTTGTTGACAGAGTCTTTCTTTCTAGGATTTCTAAGCAAATCTAATTCAGTATTTCAGTGGGCATCAGAATTAATTAAACCCTTGGAAAGTTGAAGTCACACTGAATATAAAAATGTGTATATCGTGTGTGTTATGACTCTGAAGAAGAGAGTGATTTAAGAAACAGAAACGCTCCTTACATGTGCAGAACTTGCCTTAGAAACATCATGTTTTAAAGTTTCCTTCAGTATCACAGTGATCCAGTGATAGTTGTCTGTACATTCATAAGTACACTGCCAACAGGAAGTGCTAACAGCTAATTCAGCTCCCTCTTAATTGTTTTAAGTTGTAAAAAAGTCCCCAGCTACTTCAGTTGTTTAGCAGAATGCTGCAACCCTGTTTTATTGTGAAGCTCCAGAAATGTTTTGTGGACTACGAGACTTCACCGGACTTTCCATCAACATGAGGGGAGGAGACGATGACTGAACATTCATTTTTGGGTGTAATGTTCCTTTAAGTCCTTTAGCACTCGATAGATAACAAAAACAATGCCGTTATCACAGTTGACACCTATCGTTAGGAACAAATTAACACATATTTCCAGAGAAACAGCACATAATATTTTCCCGCAAACACCTCCACACCCACAGTAAACGCACCTGCTTTATCTGCACCGGCTTCTGTTTATAATTAAACTGCACTGTAGTGAAGGGAAGCAGGTCTGACGTGAGGGTTAAAGATTGCTCTGTGGTCACAGCTGGCTGCAGTGAGAAGTGAAACACTGAGGCTCGTACAGTCTGTTTGAGCACTTTCTTATGTGTTTCTTCTCTATTTAAATATCATCACAGCTGTAGAGAGATGAGAAACGCTTTCTTAAGTTGCTGCTTTGTACTTTTTATAGATAAAAAACCTCAAGTATTAAGAGAACCTGTAAGGTTTTATCAGGTAAAGGTTGAGGTTTCGATGATACAGATAAATCCAGAAAGTATGTAAAGTATGTACAGTGTCAGTGTGAAGTTTGTCTGTAAAGTCAATAATTTACGGCGTGAGGATGAGTTGAGTGTTAATGAACGACAGAAACATAAAGATTTATTAATGTAGTGCCGTCTGAGATAGCGGGTGGATTACCAGTGTTAAAGTTTAAATGGAAAGTGTGTCAACTCCTGTGGAAGAATAAAGCTGCCAAAATTAAAATCAAATTAATTTCTTTATACAATTTAAATCAATTCCTGCCCAAATTAAAACTGAAACTCAATTCAACAAATGTAACAAACAAAAATAAAACATTTATCGTCATGAGAATTTAAATTACAAACTGGAATATTGTGTTTGAGTTTCATTAAAGGTGCATTATGTAAGAACTGCTGATTAACTGCTGATACACTGCTATTAGCTCGTTAGCCGTGCAGCTAGTGGGTCCAAATGGGAGCTCAGAGCAACAAAAGTTATTTATTCACATCATAGTAATGTTTTTAAGGAAAAGAGACACTTTTATTCTGCTCCTTTCTACAAGATCTGCAGATGAATAATGTAAAAAATGATCAGTCTAAATAAAAGTGATAAATGTGACTTTGAAGTCTGAGATTATAACGTAGCGTGACATGTTTATGAATCTGTAATTCTGCAGATATTAATCAGGAGACCTCAGATGGCAACAACAACCTCACTGCCTGTTTTGACTCCAGCTCATTTCCATGTGTAGTTTTAGTTCTTCTTTGTGTTCATGTCAGTTTGTGGTTAACTAGACAAACTGTCTCTCTGAGGTCAAACTCCACCAATGAAATTAACATCTGAACTTTTATTTAACTCCTTTCTCCATCAAAAAAACCCCTCTTGAGTTCAACATGAGTATTTTATCGTAACCTCATTACAT